>NW_028227257.1:72649910-73849910 GCF_978045245.1 Mus caroli
TATCAAACTGACTTCTAGTAAAAGGTACTTTCAAAATATTAAAGAACCAGGAGCAAAATAAATGTTCAGGAACCTTTGAAAATCAGTTCTACCCAGATGTAAAATGTCAAGGAAGTAGAAGGTTAAAAATTCATTTACATATGGGATATGATTTTGTGAACTGCGCATAAGAGTTGTATGATTTTTCAAACATCAATATTCTTTGACTTTTTGCAGTCAAATTTTCTCTCATATAAGATGTTTTCTTTAATACATTCTGTTTCCATTTTAAAGCCTTTTTTCTATGCTATTCATAAAAGTATCTCTACTTACCAAATGTAAGGTTTAGATAAATGTATAGTAATAGTATGACCCCAACATTACACACACACACACACACACACACACACACACACACACAACACACAGCGTTTGGTGACTCAGTTTCATGAAAATTTCAGTTTAGATAAATCATAAGGTTGAAAGGGGGCTTTAAAGTTAAGAATGTTGAAAAGTCAAGCACTTAACAAATCTGAAACACTGATATTTTCTTTTTGTAAACCATCAATGGGTCACTCTGGGATGATGGAAATGGTATATTGCTTTTGGTTGAGTGGTAGTCAATTGTGGAGGAAAATGGCTGAAATGGATCACAAACCACAGTCCAAAATATTTCCGGATCTGACTTCTGTGCAAGAGAGATCACGCTGGAGCCATCTAGTGGGACACCATCTTAGAAACAGGAGGTGTGACTACAGCCTGGGTTTAGAGCTGAGCAAGAGTCTAACTGCAGCTCTGGCACAAACCAACCCCCAGAACAGTCTAACTCAGATGTGTCATCATTTCAGGAAGGCAGCCTCTGCTGCAGATGCCTGATTCTAGGAATGCAGCTAACCTCAATCACCCTGCCTCTTTCTCTCTGACTACCACTTCCTTGAGTACTATTCTGAGATGTGCATCATCTGGTGACCTAGAAGGGGTAGAATTCATAAACAATAGCTATTTTGATAAGTGAACCCATTAGACACACACCAAAACAAGTATAGGACTGCATACATCCAGAAGAAATTTAACACATATCTGGCTTAATTATTGACTCTCACTTAGCTCTACCTGTCTTTAAAGAGTTACTTTTGACCAGAAGTTCCATTGTGAAAGGTTTCTATTGGTTCTAAAGGTATTACAATAATTTGGGCAATGCCTTGTTTTGATTTCTACTTATCAAGCTTGAAAATGGGCCTTTCCCTATTACTGAAGCCTAAAGTTTCTCTATGGCACTAGATGGAGCAGATGAAGATCTTATTGGAAAATATTTTACTCAGATCCAGACCAGGTAATGTATTAATTACTTGATTGTTGATATGATAAGCTATTTTTACAAAAGCATCTTAAGGAAGGAATAAGTGATTCTGGTTCACAATTCAAGGGTCTGTGCTCCATCATAGTGAGGCAGGAATGGTGGCAGAAGCATGACTACAGCTAGTCACATTACATCGGGAACAGACCAATGAACGTTATTGTGCAGCTCAATCTTTTCTGTGCGTTCCACCCAAGATGACGGATAGCCCATGACATGGTGTTTATGTACATTTAGATGGGCTCATTTACCCTAATCTAGATAATCCTTCATGGATATCTCTTCAGTAATTCAAGAGTTTGTCAAGTTGACGATAATAAGCACCATGGGTAGATTCTTTCTACTCATGTTGTCTAATTTCTTTTTCTTTGTAAATAAAACTTTATTGATGTTTTTCTTAAATTTAATTATTTATTAAAATCAACATAGGTCTTGTAATGCATATATGCATAAATGTGATGTTAACTGGAATGAGGCATGGAGATATGGCACTTCAGTTAAGAGCACTGACTACTTCTCCAGAGGAACCAAGTCATTCAGTTCCTAGCAGCCAGGTAATGTCAGTTCCATGGGATCTGGTGTTCTCTTCATCTTCTGAAACCAGGCAACTGGAACACAGACAAACATGCAGGAAAACACTAATAAACAATTTTATTTTTAATACAGGGTGTTGGGAGAATCCCTCAGAGTATTTTGTTTCAGGTAGGTCTGGGACAGGAGCCAAGTGTCCCCATAGATACTGTTGTTCTTGACCAAGACGGGGTACATTGGAAACATGGAGGATAAAAACAGGAAAACATGACATTTGATCATGCTAACACGAAAATGTCCTTCCCAAGCTCTCAAACATTCAGTTGTTTTCTGTTCTTGGTCATTTTATGTTTTTTTTTTAATTCATCTAATTCTTCAAATAAGGTCTTTCGAAGAATTCCATTGTGTAGGATGGATATGTGTAAAGACTAAGTAAGAAGAAGATGAAAACCCAACAGTTCATCTGGTCTCCCTCACTCCCCACAGATTTCCACTTTAGACCCTAGGGATGCCTGCACAGAAACCTTAAACTACCCAAGAACAGTTGGAGACCAAAGTGTTCTAAGAAGTTGTGTACCCCACTCACATCCCTTCTCCAAATGTCAACAGTTCCTCGGAAGTTTCTGTTTATCATCCTGTCTTTTCTCTTCTGGTTGAAATAGAATTTCCTACAAAATGCTTCTCTTGCATCTTATACTTAATATATTTTATTAGACTGAGTGGAGGGAAACAGGGATATAAACAAAGGTACATAGCTTTCTTTTAAGGATTGATATGACTTGTGTTTCACAGCACTGATGGGGATGGTCTGAAATAGGTGAAGGGGGGGTATTTTCACCACTAGCAGATTGCATCACTACAAGGAGAATGAGTTGAAAAATTCCTATCACCCCAACTTCTATCACACTCACCAATACTTCAACTTTCTATCAAGTCTAATGGGTAATCTTACTGATACATGAGGAACCCTTAAAGTCCATAGGTAATTACAACATTAGCTCACTCAGATCCTTAATGATACTTTAGTACAGAGTTAATTCATGGCATGTGAATATTATTCTCCTGTAGATATATTTTTTCTGTTTTGTAAATGAATCTTTGACCCTTAACTATCACCTAAATATTGAAACTTGGGATGATTAAATATAGAATCCATTTATTTCTAAATTTTAAAATCTTTATCACTGTCTATGAATTTTCTTTTTAAAAAAAGAATAGTCTAATATTTGATTGTAGATACAACTCACTCTTATCAGAGATAAGAGATTAATCAAATTGAGGGTAGGTACTCCTTTGAAATTTTCTACAAAAGTAGGGTTTTTTAATTTAAAATATCCTTCAGAAAACAAATGTTCATTCTGGCTTGTATTATTTTTATTTTCAAAGGCAGATACAGATTTTATTGAAATATTTAATATAATCAGTACCATATTTATTTGAGAATTTATATGAGTGTCTCTGTGTCCCTTGCCAGGGACCTTTTTCCTTAAATTGAGGACTTGAATTTAAATTCACCATTCTTTATGGCACATACTACATAGTTTTTTTTTTTTCCCGTCTCCTTTTGCTTTGAGTCCAGCAAAAAGAAGACTCTCCAAAGAGATGAAAGTTAAGACTAGCATATGTGTAATATGACAGAGTAAAAATGAGAATTATAAGATCAATTCTAAGTCACAATACACACACACACACACACACACACACACACACACACACACACACCAGAAGAGGAAAAGAACAGAAAAGATAGACTTCTCCAGAAGAATCTTCTTTATTTCCTATAGTGAGAAAACAGCATTTTGGAGTAACTTAGGAAATTTGGGTATTCATCCCCAAATATATATTCAAAGCCAAAAGATGTATGATTTGTCAAGGGCTGTTACAGAGACTGTGCCCTTAACCCAAACAAGCATCATCTTCGGGGAGATTTTATTCGTGCGATCAATTCATATCTGGACAGGTCTTCTGCTGGTTGGCATAGCAACTAACTGAAGTTCATTGAACTTTTAGATGTGTGTGCTAGCAGTCTAAAACTGATTTCCCCCCCATGGGCATCAGAAAAGGCTTTCTTTGTTAAACCTTTCCAGTTGCATTCAAAAATACATCATTTTGCTTAAGCTTGAAAACACACATATGTGAGCTTTTGGAAAGTAATATTACTAAAATTGAATCTATCAAGTAACATCATATTTTCATCTCTATTTTTCTCTATTTCTCTCTCCCTGAAAGAAACATTGTTGTGTAATAACTTTATTAGATTACTTCCAAGATTTTGTTATCTTTAAGAATGTTGCTAAATACATCTAGATGATGGTTTTGTATCATGTAAGTATTTAGCTTTTTCTTGGTTGCAGGTTTAGAAGCATTGTCTCCACTTAAGGTAAAGATCTTTAATGTAACTTTATGTATCCTTTATTAGAAAAGGTTTAATAGATGTAGATGTAAAAGGCAACAAGATAATTTTATGGACTTGTACTATGGACTGTGGACTAAGAGAAAGAAGGTGCAGCATTGGCAGTTAAATTATTTAAAATTCTGTTTCAACATCAGGGTCAAAGGAAAAGGAATATAAGCAAAAACAAACAAACAAACAAACAAAAAATCTGTTTCATCTACATAGGACAGTATGAAAGAAAAGAAAGAAGAAAAAGACTTAGCCTGAAAAAAAGAGGTGACTCTAGGTTTAAGAGTATGAGTTGCTCTCGAAGGACCCTGAGTTTGATTCATGGCAACCCAAATGGTAGCTTACAACTGTCTGTAAACTCAATCTCAGTGTATCCGATACCCCCTTCTGAACTCCATGGGCATTGCAGGCATGTGACACACAGGCACACATGCAGTTAAAACACACCTAAATGTAAATATCAACTTAAAAAATTAAAAGCTATAAAATGGACAAATGAATAGTTACAGATCACCTTCTTCTTGCCCCTTCCCTAGTTTTGAAAGCTGTGTTAGAAAGTGAGAGTTGAAGAAATTTAAAGATTCTGGGGGTGTTCCCCCCCCCCAGAAACATGTCATATTTGATATGTGCTTGACAGAGAAAATTATTATCTCTTAAATTAAAAAAGGTGATAGCATTTTGAGCTCTGCACTTTTGAACTGGAGATCCCACTTTGTGTGTTGGAAGAACATCCTTTATCCTTGTTTTTACTTAAAGTCTACAAGGGCTAGCCAGTTTGCCTAATGTAAGAAAAATTCCATTTGACTTTATCGCTTCTTTCTTTTTCTTGTTCTTTACTGGTTTTGTTTGTTTGTTTGTTTTTGTTTTTGTTTTTTCATCAGTAAAGATGTCTCAAATATAGCTTTGCATTTCTCCATAGTAGATCTGTTGAAGGCCACTGTGTTCTGATTAAATAATTACCATCTGACCTTTTTCTTCTTTGTTGGATTTAAGCCAACCCACTGCCAATGAGGCAATTGCACTTCAATGGCTTTATTGATCACTGGTGATTAGATCAGGGGGCTTGACAAAGTCCAACTGACCGCTCCTCTTTATATATAGCTATACAGCAGCAACAAACTGTGAGTTAGCTGCATGTGTGGTTTTATGGGCAGCTGGACTCTGGCCTGGGGTGGCTGGCGGTTCTTTTATAATGAAGCTGTTGTATTGTATGGATTTTTATTCATAAAGGTTTCCTTTGAAATGGAGAGAAAGTCTTTGTTTGATTCTGAAAAGGGTTAAGTGAGGCATATTTGGGGCTGAGGTTGAAGGAAGATGTGGAAAAAGCAGACTTGGAGGGCCAATTCTGAATTTTGAAAAGTGATGTATTTCGGAGCGTCACCTAAACTTGTACTGCCATCCTGTGGAGGAAAGGAGAATATTTTGTTCTAGTGAGAGCTGCAACAATGGCAGAGAGTTTAGGCAAGAGACCAAAGGCCAAGGCTTCAGTTTTTGATTAAACATATACTCAATCCCATGCTACTACTTTAAATACAATTCTTTGGGGCATCTTAAATAGCATAAAGCAAAGTAGTTACTCAGAATGCCTAGCATCTACAGAACCTTAAAGCAAATCCTCTCATACAATGAAAGCCCTAGTTTTTGCCATAGCTGCCTTGTCTTGTCATTTAAGCCTTGTTCAAATAATGAGGGGTCTACAAACCAACTCTCTATACATTAAAGTGCAGGAAACAAAAGAAAAAGGAGTGACGTATCATCAATAGCAAATGAGTATGAAAAGTGAAACTGAAGGAGAGCAAAGGAGTGGGGGGGGGGGAAGAGGAAGGTTTTGAGGGAAGAAAAGGAAGAAAGAAATGATTTAATCATAATCCTCAAAAAAATGAAATGAAGAAAGTGGGCAATAAATAAGCATTCATTAGCTCTGAACATGAATATAAGCCCTGGTAATTATTTATTGAATGATATCATGTAAATCATTCTTCGATTCATGTCAAATGAACAACTGTACTACACAGAGTTTAGCAGGCAAGGAAGACATAAGGAATCTGTTAAGATGTTGGGGAAAATGACTGAAGTATTCCAAAGAAAGGTTGCTCAGTTTTACGAGGTAATTCATGTGTAATATAAGTTATCCTTAACTCTCACACAGAGACCAGGATATAGGGGCACCATGAGTGTTGATTTTATTGGAAAAAAAGGTGGCTTCCTGGCCCTTGAAAACAAAATTTCTTGTCTGTTAGAAGGGCAAGGGGTTAAAGGAATATTTACATTTTAAAGTGAAAAAGAAAGAATTTGCAATTACAAGATTTCTAAAATAAATGATCAAAGACTCAGGAAGCCTGAATCCCGCAGTGTAATGCTTAGTCAAACCTAAGGCAGCAGTGCGGGCCCCTTGTTGAGTCATATCCTTCAGATCTGAACAACAGCCAGTGATCTCAAATATCTTTCAATATTAGAGTTCATTTTTTAAAAGGAGGAAAAATTATTGACTATGCTCTAAATGACAACAAAAAAAATCACCTAACATATGTCACTGTTTATAGTCTTTGTCCCTTTTGTTTTAGAATACATTGATCTTTAAGTGGCAGTCTAAAAGAAAGAAAAATATATAGCAAAACACATTTTTTAGCAAATCAGATTCACATATGTCTCTAATGCTTACTGACAATGGGTACACAAGAAAACAATTTAATCTTTCTGAACCTTAATGAGCTCAATGCAATGACTACATTTCATAGGTCTTATAAAATTTAAGTGAGAAATAATATGATATTCCAGCACCCTGTTGGCATTAGAATGTATGGATACAGGTTACCTGTTTGTGAGCATATATTCCTTGTTTTCTTTCATGGAATTATCAGTAATTTTCATGTGTGCACAGAGAGAGAAAGAGAGAGAGAGACAGAGAGAGACAGAGAGAGACAGAGAGGGAGAAGGGAGGGAGGCAGAGGGAGAAGGAAGGGGGAGAGGCAGAGGGAGAGAGGAGGAGAGGGAGAGGGAGAGGGAGAGGGAGAGGGAGAGGGAGAGGGAGAGGGAGAGGGAGAGGGAGAGGGAGAGGGAGAGGCAGAGGCAGAGGCAGAGGCAGAGGCAGAGGCAGAGGCAGAGGCAGAGGCAGAGGCAGAGGCAGAGGCAGAGGCAGAGGCAGAGGCAGAGGCAGAGGCAGAGGCAGAGGTACAAAACGTGGTATAACAAGGACCTGAAAGTTCAAGGCCTTATAAAAAACAGCAATGACTTATTTGTTGAGTGAATAAATGAAATAAATCATGGGTCTCTTGCTTGTTTGCACAAAGATGTGATCAAGGCAAAATAAGCTATGTCTACTGGTGTCTTAACTCAAGCTATGCATGATTGAAGCTATCTCCTTTTGTTTTTAGACCGGGTGTGTTGCACATGAAGATAGTACATGTACAAGAAGACATTCTTGCTCATGACACATCTGACGAAATACAATTGGCTAAACAAACCACTGAAGCAATTCCAAAGACAGTATGTGTAAGCATGGTGCCTAGAGAGAGAAAAGGGTTGAATATATAAATATACATTTCTCTAAGGAGAGAAATAAGACAAACAAGTCAATCTACCACACCATATAGCATCCACATCCTCCCTATAGTCTATCTCTCTACCCATATGCCTCAGTGCCCCATGTCTTTAGATTTTCAACAATGATTAATTAAGGGAGTAGAAGACAAGTGCTAGAGCAAAAGAAGATTAAAGCAGAGCAGAGGACATCTTTCAAACAAATCTTTCCAACAAATTTAGAAGAAAAGATATCTCAAAGAAAATCTTGTATGTTTCCCAACTGCTTTTCATTATGCAAGTGCTGTCCATTTTTCAATTTTCTTTAAATTGGAAAATATTTTCTATGGCAAATTAAATGCCATGGGCCTGCTAGTCTAAATAAAGCAAGGAGTTTGACTTTGCAAAGTATGGGGGAAATAATCAACAATCAGAAAGCAGGAGAAGGATAAGAATGAATATTCACCCTCCCCCCCCCCCCCGTTATCTCTCCACCTCCTACTCACACCCCAACTAACAAACCTGCGTCATTGGAGCTGAAAGAAGAATTCATCTCTGAATATAGATCTGAGCTTAAATCACTAGGCAATGGTCCTACTGTGGCTTTTGAGAACAATGCCATCTCTTAAAATAACTGTGTTTTCAATCGTGACCTTCAGTGTGTCTGAGAGTTTCTGATGATGAATAGTGAATGGTGACTGGCATACCACAGAATGCAGGCCCTTAATTGCTTCGAGAGAAATCACATAGGATTTTCAGTCCTTCTGTTTGTGCCAATGCTTGGAAAAGATCACTGGGTTTGGATCTATGTAGAGATACCAGACTGAATCAGAGATGAAAATTTCCATTTGAGCCAGCTACTCAGTCTTTCATGAAACAATCTGGTGAGGTGGGGGGTAGAGAGCACAGTGCATAATTAGAATGTGCACAGACTTTGGCTTCTGATGTAAGTAGGATTGAATTGTGAAGATATTGTTTAATAGCTATGTGGCCTGAGGTGAAATTCCTAAGCCTTTTGATTACGGTTTCTGCAAAATAAGCACCATCCTCTCTCTTGAGGCTGTTGTAAGGCTTTAACATGTTAATGTATGTAAAATATTGCACACAGTAAGTACATAAGAGAGGACAGCTGCCCTCGGATCTATTACAGTACATGGTAGAATTTGTTTGCAGAAAAGAGGGTACAAAAAACAGCATTGTGGCAAGGCTGAACCATGGAAGGGCAGAGGTGGAGGCTGTAGGCAGAGCAGAAAGTCCCATAAGGCAGGCAGCAGGGTGCCAAAAGAAAATAGCTAGAGAAAACATTTACCCCCAAACATAAACAACAAGACAACCTCTTCTCTTTTGGCTCTCATTTATTCAAAACTGAGCAGTAAAGGTTGCCTCCTCAGGCCCCTTCTATTGTCTATTGTCTATTAGTATTCATTGCTTTCCTTGTTGCTGTGGGGAAATGCCTGACTCTAGCAACGTGAAAGAAGGTATGAATCTGGCTCTCAGTTTGAGAGTACAGTCCAACTTGGTGCTGGCATGAGCAGAAAGCAAGAGGTAGATGATCACATGGCAACTGCAATCAGGAATCAGAAGTACTCACATGTTTGTGTTCAGCCTACTCCATCCTTTTTATTGAGCTGAGGATCATAGCCCATGGATATGTGCTGTCTACATTCAGGGTAGGTATTTCCATTTCAGTTAATCCAGTCTACAAAACCAAACATTGGCATATCCAAAGGTCTGTCTCCTAGATAATTCTAAATCCTGTCACGCCGACTGTCAATATTTAACCACTAAAAAACCCACACAGATGACCTCAAATTTAGTGATTATGATAGTGCAAATGTCATTTTTGATCCCCAACTAAAATAGGAATTTAGTTCACTGGTAGTTTCTAGCTCATCACAGAGTGCATGAACCAGGCCTGATTCCTAATACCATGAAAAGTGGATTATGATTAGTGATTTATTGTAAACATGAGCTTAATTAAGCCACAGGGGTCCAGGGTTTGGTTATATTATGTTGTTCTGAGTGCATTTATGAGTGTATTTGTGGATGAGATGAACATTTAAATAAGTAAGTGAAGAAAAGACTGCCCTACACACATGGATGGGTCCTTTCCAACCCATCAGAGGCCTGAATAGAAAAAATAAAATAACTATATAAGGTTGAATTAGAATGTCTTTTTCTACTTGGATATTTTCAAGATTTGATATTGATCTTTTCTTGCCTTAGTCCAGAGTTTTAACTATTATTTCTCTAGCCTGACTGACTATAGATCTTAACACTCAGCCTCTTTATCTATGCAATGAAAATGCAATTCCTTAAAATCACCCCTTTCTTTTTCTACTTCTCTACTTTCTTCTACTTCTTCTTCTTTCTTTGTTGTATACTTCTTCTTACACTTTCTCAGGGGAAGGAGGAAAACAGATTGATATTAAGGGCATGGAAATTCTAGCTTTTCACTGCTTAAGGCTGCATCTGAATTTACTATTCACAGCCAATGGAGAGCTTTAGAATAAGTTCACACCCTGGGATTTTTTTTTTCTCTCCAATTTATCTGTTCTATAGAAACCACGAGTTGATCAGTACTGATAGCTTTGAAGGGTAAAAGGACAGGACTTTCTCTGTTAAGGACTGTACCTACATAAAGTTTTGGAGGGTATTACCAAAAAGCACATTAAAATGAGTCTTCCATGAAATAGGTTGTAGAGGAGGAATCACTAACCTGCATTGTGAATATTCTGGAAAACAACATAGACTTCAGGGGGCAAGTCTCACAAAATGTGGCTTAATTCCAGTGTGATAGTGAGTAGGCTTTCTACCTTAGAAGAATGTATTTGATTATACTATAGTATTATCAGATCATATAGGAAGGTGAAGATGAAAATTAAGCTTAAATTTGGATACGAGGTACAAATTGTCTCTTATTACTGGAAACTAGTCAGAAGCTGGGCACCAGAATCAGAACATACGGCACAGAAGGGCTTTGGGCCAGCAGGACTTGATGTGAGGTCTAAACTCCCTGAAGCATCCAGAGTCTTACCAACATACCCAGGGGGATTAGAACTCTGACCTAGGTTTTTGCACTGCTCTGGATCAAAAGACCTGGAAGAGACTCTTACAATGATCAGATTCCTGCCAACAGGGTTTCTGAGCCATGATGAAAGTTCTTCTATCAAACTTTTGGGAAGGATGATGCCCCAGTACTACCTAACCTTGTCTAGAATTTTCTTGCCAGAGACACTTCGCTAGTTAAAACCCATAAGACAGTAACTCCAACAGTCCCTATTCATATGGCTTTAATTAAGTACTGGCTCCATTCAATCTAATAATGAGATAATTTTGGATATTTTTAAAACCACTGATTAGTAGTTTCCTTTGCTCTTCTGAGATGGGGAATTACTACATAGCCCAAAATGTCCATACTGAAAATCATTCCATCATCCAGGGTGTATAAACCCATACCCTCTTTTCTCAGCCTACAAAATATTTAGATTCCAGTATGTAGTACTGCATATAGCTAGTTTTCTCTACTTTAACTTATGAAAATTAACAGTAGATTCTTAGCTTTCAATACAACTATTTTGAAATTGCTGCAGATGGACCTCACTTGGGTCCTCAATCCACTGGCGAAACTCGGGTTCCGGTGGTTACAGGCAGGCAAGGAGTTGGCGAGTAGGGGGATGACACAAATACAGACACAAGGGAATGTGGTATCTGAATGTAATTTGTCTCAAAGCTAGCACCAGTCCTTTAAGTGACTTTTACACAAAACAGGGGAATGCACACAAAAAGCTAACAGGAACCAACTGGGAAAAAATTCAATGTGAACAACTGGGATCAAAAGCAGCCCCACCTAAGGTCAGCTTAATCTTAGAAGCCAGGGGCCAGGGCTTCATGCCCTTGCCATAGTTTCCATTCTAGTCTATTGTATAGTCTGCCTTCCCCCTAGGCCATTGTAAATTCCTGTGTATGGGAGTAACTCAGCTATCTATAGTTCTAAGTATTTACTCTAGTTCCTTCTCAGACCACAACCTCCCTTCTTCCTAGGAAATGGTAAATGCTGCATAAGGGAGTAGCTTGCCCTGACATTTCTAACTCTTATCCAGTAAAATACTGTAAGAAAGCATGCAAGACCCTCCACATTATCGCAGGGACAAATCTGGGGCATTCTAGCTATGGGAATGCCAAATTTCCAGGAGAATAAGTTTCCATGAACTTTTCGTCTTGGGACTGCGTCCAGGTTTTTGGGGCATGTAACACATGTCATTAATGGAGTGGATGTAGCATAAAATAATCCCTGGTTATATACAATCAGTTCATGGGGATTTAATTATTTGAAAGGAAGTGGAAATTAAGTCTCCCCAACTCTGCTGAAATTCTTGAAAGCCAGACAGGTTTACTGATCATATGAATGAATAGTCTATCTTTATGTTGTCAGTTACAATATTTGGAATATGCCTTTTTTTATCAAATACCTTACCAGACCCAGAACAACAGGGAACAGCAACAATAAAACACACTGATGATCTCTATCAAACAAAGAATATTCTTATGTATTTTAGATGAAAATGTAGTATTTAAAAATTTTTAAAGTAGCATGTGAAATGAATAGCCTATCAGTAAATCATTAGAAAATTATGGCACTAAATTAGATGATTATAGACAATAGGTACAAATTATGATAAACCATGTTTCCTTCTATTATAGATATGGATGTCATGGTATGCACTAGTATGCATTTCAGTTAAGCTAGGGGATATGAAAAGTCATGAACTTTGTGGATGTTAAAAATCCATGTTTAATGCCTCTTTCATGTTATTAACTTTGGAAATAGAAATAGTTTTAGGTTCTAATGTTATATAACCAATATGATAACTTAAAGATAAGAAAGCTGCAAGATTGATCTTAGCAAATGGTGATGGAAAGCACTATGCTCAGCTTGAAGCAAAGCTCTCTTTTCAGGGCTGATCCAAGTGGTATTCTTTAGAATCATGAGTACACAGAATGGAAGCAGTCTCTCTGTCACACAACGGCACTCTAATGCACTAGGAAGAAGTTCAATGAAAATTCTATACCATAAACTGAATTTTGAGAAGTTAAAAGCCTCCTGAACAAGTTGTAGAATGTTTTTAGTATTTTTGCATCATCTTATTTTATCACCTTCTCCAAATACTAAGATAAATGAATCTGAAATGTGCAGCACTTATCATTCCTTTTTCTATGACTCAAAACTAGATCCAGTGTTGCAGGCTGTCCTCCACCTGGTAATGACTTGATCACTTACTTAAATGTGATAGGACCGTGTTCAGGTCTTTCATACTAGAGTAGACTTTGAGTTAGTATTTCAAAAATAAGGCACCTTGTAATCAGAAATGATCTTAAAAGCTCTTTATGAGTGACCTGATATTAATGTTCCATAGTGTGAGACACCCTTTGCTCCTTTCCAAGACAATTACCAAAGAGACTAGAAGATGCTCCTTTGCTTTCATATACCGATCTTGTTATGAACTCTTGAAATTTATAAAAGATGCTGAAAGCTGAATAGTCTTAAATGAAATTATTATTCAGTCCACTAAAAGGATTCCATGAACTTTAAGGTGAGAATTTATAAAAAATGTAAAATTAACTGAAAGGTGTCAAGTCTAAGGTCAAAATGTTGACAGACTTGATGTTTGGTGAGGGATAGTTTTTTTTAGTTTTTGCCAGCCACCCTTCTGCTAGGCAGAAAGAATAAGGGGAAACAGTGGGGTCTCTTATGAAGCCACTATTTCCCAATAGGAGGGTTCTATACTCATGACATGATTCTCTTCTCAAATTTCCACCTTATTTCGAGATGATGTTCAGCAGAGAGATTTCAGCAGAGTCACAAACATTTAGCACATTGTGATAATTCACTGCAAGATATTTTTCTCTGTGCATTTAAAAGCTGTGCTTAAAATATGCTTTTGCATTTGTAAAACCCTTTATTATTTGAGCAAGACACTCTAACATGTAAAAATAAGCTGTCCTGGAGTTGTAAAATTACACTATATTCTTCGAAAATACTTATTTGATTTTCTGTTTTTAAATTTTGTGTTCTGTTTTATAACCTTAAAATGGCATAATGTCCCCATTCTTTCTCTCTCTCTCTCTCTCTCTCTCTCTCTCTCTCTCTCTCTCTCTCTCTCTCTGTGTGTGTTTGTGTGTGTATGTGTGTGTGTTTTTGTGGCTGTATCTTTGCATTACTATATTGCAATTCTCTTATATCTAATAGTATGCTTTGCTCCACTAAAGTATTTTCTCAAGATTTATTTCATTTTTATTATGTGTGCAGGTGTGTAGATACATGTGTGCTCATGAGTGAAGGCACCCATAGATTCGAGATGAAAGCATTGGATCCCCTGGTAGTGAAATTACAGGTTGATATGAACCCCATCCTAACCCCCAAGTATGAGGGAGCTGAACTTGAGTCTTCTGCAATAGTACTCTACCCTTGATCACAACCACCTAGCCACATTTGCAGCTCAACAGAACAATATTTTAAAGCTGTATCAGTCTGATAAAATAGAAAATTATAGTCCATTGTAGATTAGTTTTCCTCACATCCAACAACCATTTTTTTTATACCTTTCCTAAGTAATGTCAACCACACAAAGGCACAATTTAACAAGACAGCATTCAGGAGACCATTTAACTCAATTAGTATCCTGCTAAAATGCCTGCTTACAAAGACACCCACAGAAATCCAAACAGATTCAGCAAGCAGGTTCTTCTATACTAAAACCATGTGTTATTATTTACCCCAATTATACTTAATTCCCTAAAAGAGCAAGAGCAACAGGTCTGAGAGCATCATCTAAACAATAACTGGGAACACCTGTATGAGAAAGTACCAAAGATTAAGTGACTTCTCAGGAAATGGTATGTGTGCTTCTGATTTGTGCTAACTCCTAAGTTTTATTCAGCCCAGCATTGCCACTCAGGGACACTAGAATTAAGTTTGTGAGGTAAATAGGAAAAGGGAAGATCAAGGAGTGAGACTCTCCATGTTATATGTATTCAGAATGTAGCACATTTGATGTTCAAGGTCAAGTCTAATCATTCCAAGCTCTAAAGTAAACTAGGTAGGAAAACATTCAAAGAAACCATCGAGGTGTGAACAGTCTAGGAGAGTGTGAATAAAAGAGAAGCCGGGGGCTACACAGCAAATATGGAGAATCACAGAAATGATGAAGGTTCAATTTTCGTCTACTCCCTGATCAGGAACCTTTTACTTCGCCATATGCTGTCCCACATCATTTTCCATAATTCTCCCCTGTCCAGTTTTCTCTATAAAATAAGTGCAGGATAAAGAGAAATTCTAAAATAGTAACTAGATCTCAGAAAATCTAGATACCTTCTGAAATTGTAGACTCTCCATCTTTTAACTAAACAAAACCCAATACAATTTACCTTTTTTTTTTTTTTTTGAGCAATGTAAGGAGAATATTTGTTTGGCAGAGCTGGTTCTATGGCAAAAAGACCCAATTCATGGAAACCCAATTTTAGAAGGATCTAAAGGGATGTGTTGCTCTAAAATGTGTGCCAAAATTTAAAAATCACTGAGATAATAAGGTTTAGAATCTAACTCTCTGCAGATAGGTAAAATTGAACAAGACATTCTGCCTGTTTGGATATAAAATACATATATAAAAGATAAGCTCATGTAAAAGCCACCTCTTACTACTATGGAAGAGCTGAGTGTGCAGTCAGATGTATCGATTCTTAGTCATCCATGTTAGCTGTGAATAACCCAAAATAGACTCTAAATTATTGGCTGATAGTTTCTAATTTGTCCATTTACATCCTGAACCATTTCTCAGAAATGACAGGCAAAAAACCCTTCTACTTTGCTGGTAAACTTCCTGGATCCTAGACTCCTCTGCAGTCATCAGTCCTGACCTTTTTGTGTAACACATAGTACATTAGGAACACAGAAGTGTTTTCATCAAATACAGCGAAGTTCACATTATATTCTATTTCACATCCATTACCTTATGCAAACTACCCATTCATCTTAAAATCTATTTTACTATTCTCAGTTTAAAATAGGTTTAATTGAGACAGAGTTGAAATAATTTACCCATATTGTAAGTTTAGAGTAGTGAAATGGGGTCTCAAGTCTATGCTGTTTCTCTATCCCAGGCTTTCATTCATGAACTGAGAAATGGGTTCACTAGATGTAAGAGACATTTCCTAACCTAGGCAGCTTCAAGCTCACAGTGAAAAGGTAAATTGAAGAACTCATCCTGCACACTGGCCTGCATTGCTCCTATCTTTGCCTCTGTTCTTTACTAGAGCCTAACATAAAACTGCTTCTTTCCCTTCCACACAAGTGATCCAGATAAAAGACAAATAACCAGAGAACAGAAGCTCTGCTCCCTGGAGTCTGCTGAATAGTGCCTTGGCTGCCCCTTCACGGCCTGTGTCCTGTCTGTTTCTCACCAAGGGCTCAGCAGGACTCTAGGAACTGTAGGCTAAGGAAGCTGCTCTGGCTTTTCATTTTGGTTCTTTACAACACAACGTAATTGGTTCTGGTTCAGCTGCTTCACAAATGGAAGCATTCCACAAAATAACATTAGGAAGAAAAAGCAGGTCAATTTGACAAAGGGCAAGAGCACAGAGATCCTGGCTGTAACAAATAGGTTTATGTGAGTTGTTGAAGCCTGAAAAATAAACAAGCTACCAGACAGACTTGGTGAAAACAGAGGTCGCTAGGTGGCAGCACACTCTCCATCTGGCTACCTGTCCACTGGGGAAGACAGCTTAATCTCAAGAGCAAGAGAGCAGGGCAAAGCAGGGCTGGAGAAAATATTTCTTTAGACTCAACATGTGTACAAACATTGAAAATTCATTATAAGCAGCTTTCTATTTTAAATTTTGCATTACTTTTGAATATGAAGGGTTAATCTGATGTCGACCTTTGTCACATTATTTGACTCAAATAATACCTTAAAAAATATGATCTTCATTAATCCTCTTTTATAGTCTTGGAAAATGAACCATAAATGGATTAGGTGAATCCAAAATCACCTTATATGTCAGTTATGGTGTCTTATGCCTTTATTTCAGAACTTAGGAGTTTGAGGCAGGGGAATTGCAAGTTTCAGGCAACATGTATAACACATAGCCAATCCCAAGGCAGCCCGAGTTTCCTGAAAGCTCATCTTATGAGGAAAATATTTTACAATAATTAAAATATACTGCAATGTGATGCCTAAGGAAATTATCTTAGAGTCTATGAAGATATAAGAATAGCATTCCATGAGCATAAGCAAGATTAGATAAATGAAATCATTATTGTACATGGAATAAGTAAAAGCAATGCTCCAAATATTTTTTTTCAATATAAAGTAATTACTATTTTCTTCAGAGGGAAACTCACATGTGAGATAGTGGTCAAGAGAATATTGTCAATAATGACTGTATGATACAGAAATAACTACCATTAATTTTCCACTCTGTATCTAATTGTTTATCACAGCTCAAGTAACATTGCATCTGTGCTTTTAAACATGTGCCTGACTAAGCAACAATTTTTCTCTGCCACTAAATTATGTAGGTAATATTTGGTGATATGTGAATTAATCATACACATACTTTGTAATCTGAATTGCTTCCAACTTTTTATTACACCAGTGTGTATTATGATGTACAAATACAGCCATAAATTGATTATACATATCTATTTCCTATTAACAACTTTCTAATAAATGGAATTGCTAGCTAGTAGGATCTGACCACACTTTATCTAGTACTTACTATTGAATTTATTTATTTTTTCCACTTATTTATTTATTCATTTAACTTCCCAAGCACAACCCCCTCTCCTCCAAGTCCTTCCCTTCCACAGACCCTCTTCCCACAACACCTCCCTTTCAGCTCTGAGAATGGGGATATGACTTTTCTAGATACCAACCTATCCTAGTACCTCAAGTCCCTGCAGGACTAGGCAGATCCTCTCCCACTGAGTCCAGACAAAGTGGCCAAGTTAGGGGAACAGGATCCAAAGGCAGGGAGCAGAATCAGGGTAAGGCCCTGCTTCCATTATTGGGGAACCCATATGAAGACCATGCACACATTTGCTACACATAAGTGCAGAGCCTAGATCCAGCCCATGCATGCTCTTTGGTTGGTGGCTCAGTCTCTGAAAATTCACAAGTGTTAACTCAGTTGTTCTTGTAGAGTCCTAATCTCCTGGTTCCTCAATCCTGCTCCAACTCTCCCACAAGACTGGGTCTATGAACTTATTTCTTTAGTAAGTGTATCATTGTTTTTATTTTCAAGCATTGTATGAGATTTTCTATTTCATTTAATATCACCTTAGACTTCCCAGCCCTCCGAAAAATACAGAATGTATTTCTATTGTTTACAAGACATATTTAGCTGTGGGGTTTGCCTTAGATGCTATTCTACTGTTGTGAAGAGACACCATGACCAAGGCAACTCTTATAAAGGAAAAACTTTAATTGGGGCTCGCTTACAGTTTTAGAGTGTTAGTCCATGACCACCATGGCAGAAAGCAGGCAAGCAGTAGCCGAAAGCTTAATACCCTGATCTACAGGAAGCAGACAGACAGAGAGAGAGAGAGAGAGAGAGAGAGAGAGAGAGAGAGAGAGAGACTTGGCCTGGAGTGGGCTTTTGAAACCTGAAACCTCACACCAATGACACACACCCTCCAACAGGGTCACAACTCCTAATGCTTCTCAAAGAGTTCCACTACCTAAGCATTTAAATATATGATCCTATGGAGTCCATTTCATTCAAACCACTAGAGTATTTTTGCACAGAATCTCTAGAAGACTAAAGCATCTGTCATTCAAATAGAAACATTTCCCTGTTCATGAGGTGTCTGTGCTATGACTGGCTTGCCTATACAAGTGAGCACAATCAAGTTGTTCCTCCAGACTTCCCCCATCTACACTTTTCATCTATAGTCCTTCCACACAGCACTCTCTTGGGTTAGAATATTTCTGCTGGACATTTCCGTCACTTCTAACAATTCCTTTCCCAGAGAAAATCTTCAAACCACTACCAAAACTCATTTTTCCTGTTTCCTAAATATGTTGCTTGCCAGTTTTAGTATAAGTATAAATATAAACCTTATCAAAGTGTTTACCTTTTTTTTTTATTTATTTTTTATTTTTTAAGTAACAAGTTTTTAAATATTTATTTCATTTTAGCAATTGGATGATCCCCCAAATTGCATCATTAAAATTGGCGAGAACCACATCTATAATTCTTTTTTTTTTTTAACTTTTTTTTATTTATTTATTTTTTTAATATTTTTATTACATATTTTCCTCAATTACGTTTCCAATGCTATCCCAAAAGTCCCCCATAGCGTCCCCCACTTCCCTACCCACCCATTCCCATTCTTTTGGCCCTGGCATTCCCCTATATTGGGGCATATAAAGTTTGCAAGTCCAATGGGCCTCTCTTTCCATTGATGGCTGACTAGGCCATCTTTCGATACATATGCAGCTAGAGACAAGAGCTCCGGGGTTCTGGTTAGTACATCATGTTGTTCCAACAATAGGGTTGCAGATCCCTTTAGCTCCTTGGGTACTTTCTCTAGCTTCTCCATTGGGAGCCCTGTGATACATCCAATAGCTGACTGTGAACATCCACTCCTGTGTTTGCTAGGCCCCAGCATCGTCTCACAAGAGACAGCTATATTTGGGTCCTTTCAGCAAAATCTTGCTAGTGTATGCAATGGTGTCAGCGTTTAGAAGTTGATTATGGGATGGATCCCTGGATACGGCAGTCTCTAAATGGTCCATCCTTTCATCACCGCTACGAACTTTGTCTCTGTAACTCCTTCCCTGGGTGTTTTGTTCCCAATTCTAAGAAGGTGCACAGTGTCCACACTTTGGTCTTCATTCTTCTTGAGTTTCATGCGTTTAGCAAATTGTATCTTAAATCTTGGGTATCCTAAGTTTTGGGCTAATATCCACTTATCAGTGAATACATATTGTGTGAGTTCTTTTGTGATTGTGTTACTTCACTCAAGATGATGCCCTCCAGGTCCATCCATTTGGCTAGGAATTTCATAAATTCATTCTTTTTAATAGCTGAGTAGTACTCCATTGTGTAAATGTACCATAATTTCTGTATCCATTCCTCTGTTGAGGGACATCTGGGTTCTTTCCAGCTTCTGGCTATTATAAATAGGGCTGCTATGAACATAGTGGAACATGTGTCCTTTTTACCGGTTGGGACATCTTCTGGATATATGCCCAGGAGAGGTATTGCTGGATCCTCCGGTAGTACTATGTCCAATTTTCTGAGGAACCGCCAGACTGATTTCCAGAGTGGTTGTACAAGCTTGCAATCCCACCAACAATGGAGGAGTGTTCCTCTTTCTCCACATCCTCGCCAGCAACTGCTGTCACCTGAATTTTTGATCTTAGCCATTCTGACTGGTGTGAGGTGGAATCTCAGGGTTGTTTTGATTTGCATTTCCCTGATGATTAAGGATGTTGAACATTTTTTCAGGTGTTTCTCTGCCATTCGGTATTCCTCAGGTGAGAATTCTTTGTTCAGTTCTGAGCCCCATTTTTTAATGGGGTTATTTAACTTTCCGGAGTCCACCTTCTTGAGTTCTTTATATATATTGGATATTAGTCCCTTATCTGATTTAGGATAGGTGAAGATCCTTTCCCAATCTGTTGGTGGTTTTTTTGTCTTATTGATGGTGTCTTTAGCCTTGCAGAAGCTTTGTAGTTTCATGAGGTCCCACTTGTCAATTCTCGATCTTACAGCACAAGCCATTACTGTTCTATTCAGGAATTTTTCCCCTGTGCCCATATCTTCAAGGCTTTTCCCCACTTTCTCCTCTATAAGTTTCAGTGTCTCTGGTTTTATGTGAAGTTCCTTGATCCACTTAGACTTGACCTTAGTACAAGGAGATAGGAATGGATCGATTCGCATTCTTCTACATGTTAACAACCAGTTGTGCCAGCACCATTTGTTGAAAATGCTGTCTTTCTTCCACTGGATGTTTTTAGCTCCCTTGTCGAAGATCAAGTGACCATAGGTGTGTGGGTTCATTTCTGGGTCTTCAATTCTATTCCATTGGTCTATTTGTCTGTCACTATACCAGTACCATGCAGTTTTTATCACAATTGCTCTGTAGTAGAGCTTTAGGTCCGGCATGGTGATTCCACCAGAGGTTCTTTTATCCTTGAGAAGAGTTTTTGCTATCCTAGGTTTTTTGTTATTCCAGATGAATTTGCAGATTGCACTTTCTAATTCGTTGAAGAATTGATTTGGAACTTTGATGGGGATTGCATTGAATCTGTAGATTGCTTTTGGGAAGATAGCCATTTTTACAATGTTGTTCCTGCCAATCCATGAGCATGGGAGATCTTTCCATCTTCTGAGATCTTCTAGAATTTCTTTCTTCAGAGACTTGAAGTTTTTATCATACAGATCTTTCACTTCCTTAGTTAGAGTCACGCCAAGATATTTTATATTATTTGTGACTATTGAGAAGGGTGTTGTTTCCCTAATTTCTTTCTCAGCCTGTTTATTCTTTGTGTAGAGAAAGGCCATTGATTTGTTTGAGTTAATTTTATATCCAGCTACTTCACCGAAGCTGTTTATCAGGCTTAGGAGTTCTCTGGTGGAATTTTTAGGGTCACTTATATATACACTATCATATCATCTGCAAAGAGTGATATTTTGACTTCATCTTTTCCAATTTGTATCCCTTTGATCTCCTTTTGTTGTCGAATTGCTCTGGCTAGGACTTCAAGTACAATGTTGAATAGGTATGGAGAAAGTGGACAGCCTTGTCTAGTCCCTGATTTTAGAGGGATTGCTTCAAGCTTCTCACCATTTACTTTGATGTTGGCTACTGGTTTGCTGTAGATTGCTTTTATCATGTTTAGGTATGGGCCTTGAATTCCTGATCTTTCCAAGACTTTTATCATGAATGGGTGTTGGATCTTGTCAAATGCTTTTTCCGCATCTAACGAGATGACCATGTGGTTTTTGTCTTTGAGTTTGTTTATATACTGGATTACGTTGATGGATTTCAGTATATTGAACCATCCCTGCATCCCTGGGATGAAACCTACTTGGTCAGGATGGATGATTGTTTTGATGTGTTCTTGGATTCGGTTAGCAAGAACTTTATTGAGGATTTTTGCATCAATATTCATAAGGGATATTGGTCTGAAGTTTTCTATCTTTGTTGGGTCTTTTTGTGGTTTAGGTATCAGAGTAATTGTGGCTTCATAGAATGAGTTGGGTAGAGTACCTTCTGTTTCTATTTTGTGGAATAGTTTGTGAAGAACTGGGATTAGATCTTCTTTGAAGGTCTGATAGAACTCTGCACTAAACCCATCTGGTCCTGGGCTTTTTTTGGTTGGGAGACTATTAATGACTGCTTCTATTTCTTTGGGGGATATAGGGCTGTTTAGATCATTAACCTGATCTTGATTCAACTTTGGTACCTGGTATCTGTCTAGGAACTTCTCCATTTCATCCAGGTTCTCCAGTTTTGTTGAGTATAGCCTTTGGTAGAAGGATCTGATGGTGTTTTGGATGTCTTCAGGATCTGTTGTTATGTCTCCTTTTTCATTTCTGATTTTGTTAATTAGGATGCTTTCCCTGTGCCCTCTAGTGAGTCTGGCTAAGGGTTTATCTATCTTGTTGATTTTCTCAAAGAACCAGCTCCTTGATTGGTTGATTCTTTGAATAGTTTTTCTTGTTTCCACTTGGTTGATTTCGCCCCTGAGTTTGATTATTTCCTGCCGTCTACTCCTCTTGGGTGAATTTGCTTCCTTTTGTTCTAGTGCTTTTAGGTGTGTTGTCAAGCTGCTAATGTGTGCTCTCTCTAGTTTCCTTTTGGAGGCACTCAGAGCTATGAGTTTTCCTCTTAGAAATGCTTTCATTGCGTCCCATAAGTTTGGGTATGTTGTGGCTTCATTTTCATTGAACTCTAAAAAGTCCTTAATTTCTTTCTTTATTCCTTCCTTGACCAAGGTATCATTGAGAAGAGTGTTGTTCAGTTTCCACGTGAAGGTTGGCTTTCTATTATTTATTTTGTTATTGAAGATCAGCTTTAGTCCATGGTGATCTGATAGGATGCATGGGACAATTTCAATTTTTTTGTATCTGTTGAGTCCTGTTTTGTGCCCAATTATGTGGTCAATTTTGGAGAAGGTACCATGAGGTGATGAGAAGAAGGTGTATCCTTTTGTTTTAGGGTAAAATGTTCTGTAGATATCTGCCAGATCCATTTGATCCATAACTTCTGTTAGTTTCACTGTGTCCCTGTTTAGTTTCTGTTTCCTTGATCTGTCCATTGGTGAAAGTGGTGTGTTGAAGTCTCCCACTATTATTGTATGAGGTGCAATGTGTGCTTTGAGATTTACTAAAGTTTCTTTAATGAATGAGGCTGCCTTTGTATTTGGAGCATAGATATTCAGGATTGATAGTTCCTCTTGGAGGATTTTACCTTTGATGAGTATGAAGTGCCCCTCCCTGTCTTTTTTGATGACTTTGGGTTGGAAGTCAATCTTATCTGATATTAGAATGGCTACTCCAGCTTGTTTCTTCAGACCATTTGCTTGGAAAATTGTTTTCCAGCCTTTCATTCTGAGGTAGTGTCTATCTTTTTCTCTGAGATGAGTTTCTTGTAAGCAGCAAAATGTTGGGTCTTGTTTGTGTAGCCAGTTTGTTAGTCTATGTCTTTTTATCGGGGAGTTGAGTCCATTGATATTAAGAGATATTAAGGAAAAGTAATTGTTGTTTCCTGTTATTTTTGTTGTTAAAGTTGGCATTCTGTTCTTGTGGCTGTCTTCTTTTAGGTTTGTTGAGGGATTACCTTCTTGTTGTTTCTAGGGCGTGGTTCCTGTCCTTGTATTGGTTTTTTTCTGTTATTATCCTTTGAAGGGCTGGATTCGTGGAGAGATAATGTGTGAATTTGGTTTTGTCGTGGAATACTTTGGTTTCTCCATCTATGTTAATTGAGAGTTTGGCTGGGTATAGTAGCCTGGGCTGGAATTTGTGTTCTTTTAGTGTCTGTATAACATCTGTCCAGGATCTTCTGGCTTTCATAGTCTCTGGTGAAAAATCTGGTGTAATTCTGATAGGCTTGCCTTTATATGTTACTTGGCCTTTTTCTCTTACTGCTTTTAGTATTCTATCTTTATTTAGTGCATTTGTTGTTCTGATTATTATGTGTCGGGAGGTATTTCTTTTCTGGTCCAGCCTATTTGGAGTTCTGTAGGCTTCTTGTATGTTCATGGGCATCTCTTTCTTTAGATTTGGGAAGTTTTCTTCTATAATTTTGTTGAAGATGTTTGCTGGTCCTTTGAGTTGAAAATCTTCATTCTCATCCACTCCTATTATCCGTAGGTTTGGTCTTCTCATTGTGTCCTGTATTTCCTGGATGTTTTGAGTTAGGATCTTTTTGCATTTTCCATTTTCCTTGATTGTTGTGCCCATGTTCTCTATGGAATCTTCTGCACCTGAGATTCTCTCTTCCATCTCTTGTATTCTGTTGCTGATGCTTGCATCTATGGTTCCAGATTTCTTTCCTAGGGTTTCTATCTCCAGTGTTGCCTCATTTTGGGTTTTCTTTATTGTGTCTACTTCCCTTTTTAGGTCTAGTATGGTTTTGTTCATTTCCATCATCTGATTGGATGTGTTTTCCTGTTTCTCTTTAAGGACTTCTACCAGTTTGGTTGTGTTTTCCTGTTTTTCTTTAAGGACTTGTAACTCTTTAGCCATGTTCTCCTGTAGTTCTTTAAAGTCCTTCTTGATGTCCTCTACCATCATCATGAGATATGCTTTTAAATCCAGGTCTAGTTTTTCAGGTGTGTTGGGGTGCCCTGGACTGGGCGAAGTGGGAGTGCTGGGTCCTGATGATTGTGAGTGGTCTTGGTTTCTGTTAGTAAGATTCTTACCTTTACCTCTCGCCATCTGGTAATCTCTGGAGTTGTTATAGTTGTCTCTGTTCAGAGGTTGTTCTTCTGGGGATTCTGAGTATCCTCTGTCAGCAGACCTGGGAGACAGGCTCTCTCCTCTGAGTTTCAGTGGTTAGAGCACTCCCTGCTGACAAGCTTTCCTCTTAAAGGGAAGGTGTACAGATATCTGGGGTTTGGACCTCCTCCTGGCCGAAGAAGAAGGCGGAAAACAGGACCTTTCCCAGATGCTGTGTTGCTTTGGCAGGTCACAGAAGCTGTAGGCTTCTGTGGTACACACTCTCAGCTGTGCAGACTAAGTTCCTAAGTTCAGTGGAGTCCTGGATCCAAGATGTGCTCCCTGCTCCTGAGGCAGAGGGCTCCTGTGCAGGGCAGACCACTGTCTTCCAGCTAGGAGGGTGCTGGATGTCTGTGGCCCCAAAAGGGTGCTGCCTCAGCGGCTCTGTGGCTCCCCCCTGTCCCAGAAGCTGTCTGCCTCTGTGGTCCTCACTCTAACCTGTACAGACTAAGTTCGACGGAGTCCCGGAGCCAAGATGGCGCTCCCTGCAGGGCAGGTCACTGTTCTCCGGCTGGGAGGGTGTCGGATGTCTGCGGCCCCAAAAGGGTGCTGCCTCAGCGGCTCTGTGGCTCCCGCCTGTCCCAGAAGCTGTCTGCCTCTGTGGTCCTCACTCTGACCTGTACAGACTAAGTTCGGCGGAGTCCCGGAGCCAAGATGGCGCTCCCTGCAGGGCAGGTCACTGTCCTCCGACTGGGAGGGTGCCGGATATCTGCGGCCCCTAAAGGGTGCTGCCTCAGCAGCTCTGTGGCTCCTGCCTGTCCCAGAAGCCGTCTGCCCCCGTGGTCCCCACTCTGACCTGTACAGACTAAGCTCGGGGGAGTCCCGGAGCCAAGATGGCGCTCCCTGCAGGGCAGGTCACTGTCCTCCGACTGGGAGGGTGCCGGATGTCTGCGGCCCCAAAAGGGTGCTGCCTCAGCGGCTCTGTGGCTCCCGCCTGTCCCAGAAGCTGTCTGCCTCTGTGGTCCTCACTCTAACCTGTAGACTAAGTTCGGTGAGTCCCGGAGCCAAGATGGCGCTCTCTGCAGGGCAGGTCTCTGTCCTCCGGCTGGGAGGGTGCCGGAAGTCTGCGGCCCCAAAAGGGTGCTGCCTCAGCGGCTCTGTGGCTCCCGCCTGTCCCAGAAGCTGTCTGCCTCTGTGGTCCCCACTCTGACCTGTACAGACTAAGTTCGGCGGAGTCCCGGAGCCAAGATGGCGCTCCCTGCAGGGCAGGTCACTGTCCTCCGACTGGCAAGTGTTTCCCTTTTAAAACTAAGTAGAAAGTCTGTTCAAAGAGAGAAACAAAGATATAAAGAAAATAGTCTATCAAGAACACTAAAGCAAATCTTTAGGCAGGAATGTGCATAGTACATTGAAGGATACAAAAAGTAGCTAGTCCTGCTTTCTCAGCACATTTGGCAGGCATAGCTAAACATGAAACCTATAGAGAAGAGTCTTCAAATCAAACTTGTTTGAGAAATGGCATCTTTGTCCCTTTGTTAATATACAGATTTTTAGAATAAAGACTTTACAAAGTGTATTATAATAAAAAGAAAGGCTTGTTTAATAAAATCTCTCCCAACTTTATTTTCTTATATCTCTATCTCTGTTTCTCTTTGTCAAGCCCCTCACTTTACAAGTGATAGGTTAAATAATATTTGCATATAAAGAAAAAGTGCACTTCAACATCAATGTTAAGTTTCTATGAGCAAGATTCTAATCCATGTGGAGATATAAAGGAATATTTAAAGATATATTCAATCTTACAGAAAGAAATAAGGGTTGATCTTGTGACATGGATATGGTGGTACATGCACTATTCCTCAGCACACTGAAAGAAAAAGCAGGCTATATGAGTTTAAGGCTTGCCTGGGCTATGGGGCAAGTTGAAGTCCAGGGGTGACATAGTGAGACCCTGTCCAACAAATGGGGTGGGGTATAACAGTATATGATAATATTGCCTTGCCAGAACACATGTCAAGTAATGTTGACAGATTATCCAAAATTCATTTTCAAAATCACTCAGCCTATTATGCATTATACTATTGCACTATTCCTTTCATATTTCTGTAATGAGGATAACAAGAAGCTCATCATCGCCTGGTGAGCACAACGTTATACCACCAGAAAAAATCTATTGTCAACGATAAGCAGCCTCTTTAAGTTGAAATGACACTTTAAAAAAAGAAAGAAATAAAATACCGAGGCAAGATGGTATCCAAAGAGAGAGAGAGAATACCCTCTTTGCTGCAGTTTTGGAAAATGGGATATAACAACCACTTTCAGTTTAGTGTCTGTGCATGTCTCAATATTTTTATAGAAAATAGTAATATAATTTCTAGTCACACAAGAGCTGATATAGCCATCAATTTTTAGTGCCCTGTGAAAAGTGGTAAGACTGACACAGATTACAGCTTTAGAATCATGTGTACACTCCATGGCATTATTCGCCAAAATCAAAGTCTAGTAGGTTATCTTCGAGGAGGAATGAGCTAGAAATGGACAAAACACTTGTTCTCACAAGATTTGTCAGTTCAGAGATAAATCATAAATCAAATTGTGAAGTGTGCACTTAGCTGCTGTATTGAAGAAAATCCTGCACAGAAGAGACTACAAAGAGTGAAGTAAGAGCAAATGTATAGTTGTCCCTCTCCATGTTTGCTCTGGATATTTTAAGTTACAGAAGTCATTCTGTGTCTTCAAACCAT
This sequence comes from Mus caroli, assembly GCF_978045245.1. NCBI lineage: Eukaryota > Metazoa > Chordata > Mammalia > Rodentia > Muridae > Mus > Mus caroli. Next base: position 72,677,398 of record NW_028227257.1, read on the forward strand.
AATTTCTAGTTTGGAAAAATTAAGGAAATAGTTAAAATTTATCCTATATAATTGCTATAAAATTTTAAACAATAAATATCTGTGTTAAAGACGTGTCCAATTACTAATAATCTCCTCTCCCTTATCACTTTCATTGGACTGTAGCTTCAAATTGAATCTGTTTTTTTTTTTCTAAAAAAAAAAAAAAAAAAAGATATGTGGTTCTTATTCTCAAAAGGATTCTAAATTATCTGAAGAAACCAAATTAAAGTACGACCTAAATGAAGCATGTTTTCCTGAAGTCTATGCATGAATACACAGTGCACAGTGAGCATGAACAATGCATAAGGCAGACATTACTGAACTGGGACAGTAGCCCTGCATAAGTCTCAATGTAACAGATAAAAGATGATAAAATTCAAAGATAAATGTAACTGCACAAGAGGAGCCCTCTGGTGGGCAAAGAGTTTCAGCAAATAGAAAAGAAAATCTACTTCAAAACATTAATGAAAGAATATCCATTCCTCGTTGCATGGATATTGAGTAGAACTGACAACAGTATAGTTCAGGGTGCATAGAATATTATTAACCTGTACAATGCATTGAGTTTAGTTCTTAACACCACAAAAGTATCTATATTAGAGTACTTTATCTTCTATACCACACAAAGAAACATTTTTATCTTTAACCAGACCAAAGGTTTTAGTTCAATAATAAAGAGTAAATCCCACCTAAAACAAAAAGGGTTTAAAGGGTGTAGCCAACAGGTGCAATGAACAAACACACACACACACACACACAGAGGGGGAAGGGGGAGGAGGGCATTAGGGGGAGCAACCTCTCTATCACTAAGCCAGATTTAAAAGCTGTTTATTTGTTTATGTTTTTGAGACAGGTTCTGTCTGTGTAGTCCTGGCTGTCCTGGAACTCATCCTGTAGAGCACTAAGGTTAGCTCTCACAAGAAAATAATACAAACTAAAATATGAAAAATATAATTAACATTACAGACTTCTAAACATCACAGAAGTAAAAAGAAGGGGAGAATTGAGAGGAAAAATGCTGGGTGTTCCTAATATCTATGTAAGCACAGGATAAACCATTCATATATGTTTCTTGTTGGCACAAATAAATAACAGTTATTTTGAAAAACAATGGATACCCAAGATATAAGATACAATTTGCTAAACGCATGAAACTCAAGAAGAATGAAGACCAAAGTGTGGACACTGTGCCCCTTCTTAGAATTGGGAACAAAACACCCAGGGAAGGAGTTACAGAGACAAAGTTTGGAGCTGTGATGAAAGGATGGACCATCTAGAGACTGCCATATCCAGGGATCCATCCCAGAATCAGCTTCTAAACGCTGACACCATTGCATACACTAGCAAGATTTTGCTGAAAGGACCCAAATATAGCTGTCTCTTGTGAGACGATGCCGGGGCCTAGAAAACACAGGAGTGGATCCTCACAGTCAGCTATTGGATGTATCACAGGACTCCCAATGGAGAAGCTAACAGAGCTCTTGTCTCTAGCGGCATATGTATCGAAAGATGGCCTAGTCGGCCATCACTGGAAAGAGAGGCCCATTGGACTTGCAAACTTTATATGCCCCAATATAGGGGAATGCCAGGGCCAAAAGAATGGGAATGGGTGGGTAGGGAAGTGGGGGGCACTATGGGGGACTTTTGGGATAGCTTTGGAAATGTAATTGAGGAAAATATGTAATAAAAATATTAAAAATTAAAAAAAATAAAGTATACACTTAGGAAAATAAAAAAAAGAAAAACAATGGATATCATTTTTAATAATGTATATTTTCTGTATAATTTATCTATATAAATTTTCTATATGATTTAAACTCCCAAGATATTCATTCAGCACAGCAATTCCTATGAAATCCATTTTAAGTAAACAGTCATGAGTACAGAAATATATCGCAATGAGATGCTAATGACAGCTATCAGAAAGAATAATGATAGCCAATATAAGTACATTTGCATAGATGAGTGATTGCATAATTATGTGACAACTTGTCATGAAGTTGTATGTCAGTAAATAATTTGCTGTATATGTGTACAGTATGGTGTGGGATACATTATTGTAACATAATCCCTGTGATGTCTACGAGTATAGAAAAATGCTATTCAACAGTAGTCATCACTTGGTAATGTTTTTATTTTTAGTTTGCCAATTTGTATGCACTGCATTTTTTTTGTAAAGAAGTAAATGTACCTTATATGATGAGTTATAAAAATAAAATAAGTAATTAAAGTCCCAAAATCACACGAGTAATCATTATTCAATATCAGTTGGGGCCACTTTTGTGATTTTTTATGGAATGGGTAAAAATACAGAATACAGGAAAATGATCCCCATAGTCAGATATGAAAGTAAAAGAAGTTGTAAAGGTAGCTCAGGCAGGTTACCTAAATTTATTCTTTTCTCATTTTAATACATGCTGTATTAAAAATACTCTAGTTTGAACTGCACAATTATATTAAATTGTGAATCTTTGGGCAATATATAAGGTTATCATAAGAATATAATTTCTCTATGAACAATTTGATTATGCCACTACAAATCATCCTGAGAAGGGGTGTCAATGATAGACATAAATTACACTTGAGAGTAACTCCACATATCCAATATTTAATATCTATTCAAGGAAGATCACTAATTTTATTATATGTAAAATCTTCAATACTCCTAAGAATAAGTGTATCTTGCAGCAGTTCTGATGAAAGAGTCTAACTCTGATGAAATTCACTTCTGCATCCATTGAGCATTTAATAATTTATTCTATTGTAGCATCACCTTAGTTCTGCTGTGAGGCATTAATAAGTTTCTAGATACAGTGTCACGCCTAATGAAGTTACCTGACATAGAGAGAAGTGTGTCGACTAGAGGCAAAGAAATGATTATCCAATTCAGTGTTGGGAGCAGGGTTGCTAGACAATGTTGAGAGAGATTTGTAGATTATGAGAGCATCTCTGAGACATAAAATGACCCTTCTATATCTAAACTGCAGGCTCATACCCTATTATAGCAAATAAAAATGGCATGGTGAGACTCAGAGAAGTTTGGACATCAATGTTCTCATAAAGTCAGTGATACCCAGAAAACTCAGTTTGGTTTTCCCATCACATGGCACTTCTGTATGCACAAATATATAAGATGATGATAAACCAAGAAAATACTATTGACTACTGATGCATGAAAAATCATACATGGGAGTTAAGATGTCATCTAGGTGACTGGAGAGATGACTCAACACTTAAGAGCATGTATTTCTTCTTCAGAAGAACTGCTTTTGGTTCCCAGCACCAATATGGTGATTTACAATCATATATAATTCCAATTATAAGGATCCATTGTTCTTTTATGACTGCTGTGAGCTCCTGAACATGCATAGTGCTCATATGCCACACAAAATATGAGTACAAATAAATCACATTAACAGTGACTAAAATCATAGAAACCCATTTCTTATACATATTACCAATGGTTTCCATTAATTTGAAAAAAAAAAAAAGCTTACCCCAATTTTATTATGTACTTTTGCTGTATTTCACAAGAAAGTGTTTCAGCGAGAAGGGAATCATTGAGCCCATAGTTTAAAAATACATTCTGACATGCAAAGGGCATGGAGATAGTATCATGAGGTGGCTGATTACAGTGCATCTTCAATAGGGACACAAGAAAGAGACAGGGAGTAAGAGCAGGCTTTCAAACCTCAAGGTCCCTCACACCCTCAGTGATTCACTGTCTCCATCAAGGCTACCTCTCTAATAATTCCATAACCTCGAAACAGTGTTACCAGCTAAGGGGTGTCAAATATTCAATCACATGAGCTTATTGTGAATTTCTCCAATACGCAAGACATATATGTCATTTAAAAATCCACAGGACTATTTATGTGTCTAGTGATCTAAATATTTGGCCAATATCTGTACTCTATGACATTAAGGTAATTAATTCATGAGACACACACTTTTTTCTGACATTCTATTTCAAGTCATTGAATATAGCATCATATAACTAAAATAGAAAATATCTTGCTCTTACAGAACCCACATGTCAGAGAAAAATGAATAAATAGCTGGGTAAACAGATACTTCATATGCAAGGTCATGATAAATATAATGAAGGAAAATGATTCATAGTATGGAAATGCAGAATAACAGACTAGAGAAAAATATTTTAAATGTTATATGCCCAGGAGGGAGCCTAGCAGATAACTGCATGAAGTTTCTTAGCAATCGTCGTATTAGTGGCCACACATAAAGCTTTATGGGGCTTGGCTATGACAAGTGAAAATATTAGTATTGACAGCGAAGTCATGATGATAGCACAACTGCTAACATCCTTACAGAAACATAATCAATACAAAAATCATCAACAAAGGAAGCATCTCGCACCCAAAATTGAGTAATGCTGGTTATTAGACTCTATTCAAAATTGTTAGTTATCATTGAACAAATGTTGGTTTTGTTGACAAACTTTCTCCAGGGATTGCTTCAAACTCTGCCTTCATGGTCTTCCCTACTCTTCTTTTTCAGGTTAAATCATGAGTCCTGAGGTCAGCATGAAATTCAGACATTGCAAACTTTCCCTTTCTATGACATATAAAAATATCTTTTATGTCTTACCTTGTTATACAAACTGAAACACAAAACTCATACTTTACTTAACACCCTCCTCGTATACAATTATGTACAACTGTTACATAAACATCCCAAACAAATCTGAAGAAAGAACACAATCCAGACCCATAAATGCAACAGCCACACCCAGTAATTTGTGACTATATGTCATGAGCATTTTGATTCTAATTTCTTTATAAACTCAGGAAATGTTCTCAGCTTATGGGAGGGAAACAATTAACAGGCAAATCAAAGAGTGGTCCTCAAAATCAGATAGAACTCTCCCTGAAGATCTGTCCTTGGAGAAGTCCATTCATTTCTACCTTTATCCACTTATACAATACTTGTCAAACATAGAACATTTTGGGTCCTTTGAAGGCAAAACAAGTATGCAATAGTAAATCCGGAAGCTGAATATTTTCTTGTTTGAAAACACATGAATTTATGTTTTTTTTGTCTGTTTGTTTGTTTGTTTGTTTGTTTTGGTTTCTCGAGACAGGGTTTCTCTGCATAGCCCTGGCTGTCCTGAAACTCACTTTGTAGACCAGGCTGGCCTCGAACTCAGAAATCCGCCTGCCTCTGCCTCCCAAGTGTTGGGATTAAAGGCGTGCAGTACCATGCCTGGCTACATGCATTTATGGATGTCAGAAACAAACAACTTATAGTAGTATTTCCTTTTTTCCAACATGTAAGTATTAAGGATACAATTCAGACTGTAAGGTTTGGCCAAAAGTTGCTCTTTGAGCCATATTGATAGAACCAGAAAAAAAAAAGTCTTTTTTTTTTTTTTTTTTTTTTGAAATAAAAAATTTCCTGAATAAAATAAAGTTTATTTCACAGAACCATCCCCACACAAACTCCTGGACATTTTCCATTTGGCCAAGACATCCTGGGCAGAAGTTGGCAGCATCGTGGGATGAAGAAGAAATCTCATCTTTGGATGTTTGAGCAACACTGGCACATAGCCTCTCGAGAATGACCGAATTTAAGAAGCAGGAGTATAAGGGCCAAACATTGGCATCACAGAATCTATGTGTAGTGCTGATATCATACTAGAATTAGGAGGATCCAGGAACCTTGGAGGAATTGTAATGATTGGCCCTGGTGGAGAATTTAAAAAAAAGAATGTTGAAACACAGCTATAATTTTGGAATTAGGCTCTGAGACTGCTCTCCAGTCTGTTTCTTGTATTAGGCTTTCACATTCTTTTTATGTTTCCTACCACCACTGTATCTTTCTAAAATGGGGAGCTAGAGATAACATAGATATTGCAGTAGTCACAGTAAACCTCAGGCCATTTTCCTTTCAGGTTATTGGCTACCCCAGTAAAAGTAACTATTCAGATTATCTTTCTACTTCACAGAGAGCTGCTTGAGAAAAATGGATTTTGTTTAATATTGCTCTCTGCCTCTGCATATAGCACTGCACTATGATACATTCTCACAAAATAAAAAGATGCCTCCTTACCATCAAAGTATCCTTCTGAAGATATATTATGCCTTTTCTGTCTACTTGATAGCTTGCATTTTTAAAAATGTAGAAATTTCAATAAATAGGAAAACAATAAAGGATTTCAACAAGTAGGAAGTTGGCATACTTTTTCTCTTATAAGCATTTCTCATATATCAATGTGTACTCATTTGTTAAGCATGTCACATTTATAATACTTAAACATTTGTTCAGAAATAACTGCATGAACAGCCTCAGTTGTAATTGACCTTCCTCCTTGTTAGTTCATAAGGCTCATAGAAATGCTGTTCGCAATTATTTCTCCATAACCTTCACTGTATTGTTGCTCTGCTTCTCACAGTACTTTACTGGTCATTTTCTGTCTTCCAAGTGCTCCATTTCCAGACATGCCACATGTTCAATCAAACAGGGAAACTTGTTCTAAACAAGTACTTGCCTCAACATTCTGTAGACAAGGTCTGTAATTTCTTAAGGTTTAGACAAGGGACTCTGAATTTCTATCTTGCAGAGGGTCCTAGAATATGCATAGCTACTCCTACTGGCAATAAAGGTAGAATTCGAGGGAGATGTTGGTTTTTACATAAAAAAAAAAGGCTATTCCTTCCATCTTCTGCCAGTTCCCTTGAAGGTTTCTAAAAGCCTACCTAGATATATCTATGGAACCTTAATTTTACTAGATGTTTTCATATGTATATTTAGTCTTAATTTACTATACATCTGCTAATTTCCAAAAACTTTACAACTTAAAGAATATCTATTTTAGGCAGATGTATTTTCTAAAAGTCTTCAAATCTTTTGAATCTATTAAAGAAAAACAGATGGTGAATGTTTTCTGGGATGCCATTATCTCTGAATTTATATAAGAATATACTATGTATTTTCATGCTGGCTTCCTGGGCATAGTCAATCCTTAAAGCTTCTCATACCTTAGCCTGAAAAATGACACATCAACAACACGCTGAGCCTCCTAATTACCAAGAATACAGGGCCCATTAAACTGTGAGGATGCATATGCACACCTAATTATGTTTATGCCTGCTTATAAATCAGCGCAGTGAAAGCATATGCATGCTGGAAATTACCCATCATTAACTTCCCTAATTGCACCCAAATAAAGAGGGAAATAATTCACTTCAGATTATGTTTTCATCCTTTGGGCAAAATCTAGGCTCATCTTGTTTAGGTTTTGAAAAATTGTCTTTTTTCTCATAAATAGAAATCAATTATTTGGGTGCCAAGACACAGCATAGTTCTTCCCTGGGTGTTGAGCCAGAGAAAATGAAAAGATTCAGATATGAATGTCAGAAGACTAAAGCGGGGATTGAGGAGCAAACAATATAGAGAGGAAATACAGCATGAAGGAAAACAATTCCATCATTCTGATGGAGAGGGCAATGTAGATGGTGACAGCCCAACCACAGATACGATAGAAGGCAACAACCAGGGACAGGTCCTCAGGGAAAAAGAAGCATTAAATTTAGATGTTGGACAGAAGACTCAATTTCATGACAGTAATTGAGATCAATTGAAGCACTGTGTGTGTGCCTCACTCACAATTTCCCCTGTAGTTTCTCTGAACAATTACTGTTCTATTACTGGCAGGATTAAGATAAGACAGACAGGAGTTGTGCATGCCTAATTGGACTTCCAAATATGGTTTATTGCTGTCCATAGAGACTGGAAACAGAAAGAAAAGGAAGTTTGGAGTATGGAATAAATCAGGGCTTTTGATGTTTAAAGTAATGGAAACCCATTCGGGTGCTAATTCAGAGGTGCAGAGTGCTGAATACAAAATCAATTACAGGCACCACCTCCAATGCCTTTCAGGTAGGTGATTTGCAAGCATGATTTCATGCATCCCTCACCTCAGTTCTGTAAAGGCTATTGCTGTGGTCCTTGCTCTACAGATGGAGGTGGGAATGAAGAAGTCAGTTAGGATGGCCCAGTCATGGTGATGAAGCACAGTCAAACCCAGGACTTTTTCTGACTCTAACCTATGTTTCAATCTACACTGATGCTCAGGGGAACCAAAATGCATAGATTTAGTCCTTTTCATTTTGCTGTGCATGCAGATGTGTCCCCATTTTGAAAACTAAACTAAAACTTAAATAAAACAATACCTCTTCTGTAAGGTTAACTTGTGCCCCATTATCCTCATTGGCTTCTGTAGATCAAGACTAGACCATTGTTTTCATTAGAGCCCACCAAGTATCTTAAAATTTTTTCATTTATTGTGTTATATCCCAAATTGTAAATCTATCCTTAAGATGAAAACTAGAGATTTTGCCGCAGACCCTCTTGGTCCCTTGTCTGGTCACAGGTGGGCAAGGAGTCAGCTGGAATTGACAGACAGACTTGACACACGGGAGTGTGGATTTGAATGTAATTTGTCAAATCAAGCATCAGACTTTTTATACAGAAGAAAATAGGGAAGTTGGGTGACACACCGGCAAGGTACAAAGGTTACTGGATTCTTACAAAAAACAAAGGTATACAAACATGGAAGAACTGGCAGGAACCAACTGGGGTAAAACTCAATGTTAACAACTGGGATTAAAAACAGCTCCACCTAAGGTCCACTTAATCTTAGAAGCCATAGTTCCTACTCTAGTCTATTGTATAGTCCACCTTCCCCCTAGGCCATTGAAAATACTTGTTTGTGTATGGGTGTAACTCAGCTATCTATAGTTCTTAGTATCTACTCTGGTTCCTCTTTAGGTCACAAACTTCCTTCTTCCTAGATAATGGTAAATTTCTGTGTAGGGCAGTGATTTAGCTATCCATGCCCAAGGTCGGATCAAGGACTGCCTAGAATCTAACTTAGCTGTATGTCAAAATATCAATCCTTAGGAGCACTTATAATAAAGCAATATTAAGGGAAATCACACAGATCTGTTTACTAACTAAAGAAAGGACATTGGAGCATTCTTTATACAGGGTGCCACTATTCCAGGAGACTAAGTTTCCATGAACTTTTCGCCTCAGGACAGTGCCCAGGTTTTCAGGGCCTGTTGCGCTTGTCACTACTGGAGTGGATGTAGCAAGATTTTATACCTAGACTCTAGTAATTTATTTCTAGACTCTAGTCAGTTGTGAAAAATGATAATGAAAATGAAAATGATAATGATAATACAAGAACCATAAATCTTGGCTTATTTACCAGAAAGCAGAAAGACAGAAGAATGGCAGTTATGGCTATTCCTTATGGTTCATGAAGGTACTCATAGTGCTTGTGGGGGTCAAGTATCTCAGCATCTCAAGAGGAGCGGATACTGATATGTGCTGTGGAACTGTCTCTGGCTCCCTTGTCTTCTAGAGGTTGTGTATGAAAGAACCTAGTGGGGAAATCCCCACTCAACCCCCAATTTGGCGTGCACTCAAGAATCACAAACAGACGACCATCTTGATGTAAAAACACAAGGTAGTTTAATGGCGGAGCTCCGGATCAAAACATATCTCACGCTGGAGACAGTGGTTTCAACCATGAGGCTTAGAAGCTAGGGGTTTTTATAGAAAATGGGCTGGGACTGGGGGAGGAATTGGCACGGTTTCACATGATTGGTCCATTTAAACATCAGCAGACTGTCAGAAGGGTGGGAGATAGGGAGGCGCCGGGCCAGTCCAGCATGTCATTCTCTTTATCTTTATGGCTAAGCAGCCTCTGGAATGTCTTAATGACAGGCCTGCCCGGGCATGTCCCAGTTTTCAAAGCTCACAAACAACTCTTTGGGCTATTTGACATAAATTACATGAATCACAGGTCTCAAGTTTTATTTTCTTTCAGTGTACATTATCTTATCAATAAAATAGGGTCTACCTTTTATTCTCCACACTAACCAGTTAGTGTTGACATCTACTTAATTGTTATTTCTCTTAGTGGCTTCTGTTTTTCCTACTAAAGGTTCCACTAACATTATTTATTTCTTTCTTGCCCATATTAGCTGTCTAGTCACTGTGGCTTGTAATACGTTCCCTCGTAAGTGGAACAATGCTTTTGATCACTCAGTACACATCACTCTAGGGCCCATAGAGTAGTTTTAAGAGCCATTTATTGCCCCATGTTTTTTTTTTTTTTATGTATGAATACATATTAGAGAATTATTGTAAGACTCACCTCATCATCTAGTCATCAATAAAACTTGACTAAAAATTATTTTCACGTTTAAAATTCTAATCTTCAGCAATTTCTTTGGATACTTACTTGCTACAGTAGAAATAAAGCAGTTACTTTAAGTTCATGATTTTATATCTCTACTTTATGAGTGTTTATTGTATGATACAATGAACTCTTCTATTATTTTAACCAAAATTTGTGCTATTTGTTTTAAAAAAAAATCTTTAGTTCTTAGCTATGTTTCCACTCATTTTATATTCATCATTGTATTTAGACCCTTCCCCTGTTCTTGAGTTCATACCTATACTAGAGATCTCCATTTTCTCTTATGTTCCTCTATAGCATGACTGTTAGAATGGCTGTTTTTCCATGACTTAAAACTTATAATCACACAGAATAAAATCTCAAGTTTCTGCTCTCACAGATAAGACCACCATGGTCTAACCCAGCTTTCTCTTCTGTCTTCATCTTCTATTTTCTGCCACCCACACTGACCTCTGAAATGCATGGACTTCTCCAAACAATCCTCCCTTGGACCTCTTTGCCTTTGCTATGGTGTACCTTCTTTATGTCCTTCAATTCATGTGGCACAAAATTGCTGATCCTATGAATTTCACCAACCTCTACAGAACAGAGTTCCTCTGAACACCCACATTCTCAAAGTCTTTTATCTTTTCAGTTTCCTCCAGTTGCATTTACATGCCTATGACTATCCTTTGCAGATTCTGTCTTCTTGCTATATTCACTGCTAAAGGAAGAAGAAAACCTGATACCTGTGTTGCTCTCTGGCTGTGGCCAGTGGCCAATCCCCAACAGCTTGAAAATTTGAACTTTTCTAGGTAATGTCTATGAAACATTTTGACTATTAGCACAGATGTTCTTAGATCTTTAAATCCTGCAGAAATGCATGCCCTAGTCTTCCATGAATCCACCTCTATCTGCAGTAGACCATGCAAAATATATTCTAATGGGGATTACTAAAATAATGGTGATTACCAGTTCATATTGATAGAACACAACTTTATGATATCGTTATTTTAATCCTGTTAGTTTGTCAGTGAAGAAAATAAAGGATAGAAGACTTAAGACAATTACCTCCTATCCCAAAGCTTAGTCAAGAGACTGCAAATAAAATTACTTTGAATCTACATCCCATATTTTTGTCACTTAACTTTCCAGACTAGAAATGTCAATTTTGTTCATTGGACTTCAGTGTATCTCATTGTTCCCTTAAAAGCTTTGCCGAGATAATTCATAAGTGTTAGGATTCCCTTATGTAAAGTACTGGATTCTTTAGTTGTTAGTACATGAACAGCTGCATACAATCACCACCATTGTCAGCTGTAGGTCATTTTATCATCACAAAAAGAAATTCTCCATTTATTAGCTCTTAGCTCCCAAGATAAATATATTCCCTTAAGTGTGGAGCCCTTTCTTCAACCCAGTCTGTGTATAGCAGAAGTATCTTTGTATAAATTTGGAAAGAGGAATGAGCTGATCCTTAGGGCCAGGAATTGGGTGAATCCTTGCTCTGATAGACAAATGGGTTATTATATAACTTAGGAAACCTATGAAGGGTGGGTTTATTTGTCATAATTTCACGCATGTGTTTAGCACGTCATGAATACTCTTAAAATAGTATACAGGAATTTCCCTTGATGTATCTCTTCAATAACAGAGTCACCCTCATTTAGTGTACACTCTACACTGGTTTAAACCCATTTAATTTATATGACACTTACCTTTCTATGGGGAAACACCAGACTCCAGATAACCCAGAAGAAGGAAGTGCTGGGTTTTAATCTACCTAGAAGTGGCAGGTACATCTTTCTAAGGGAGTTGCCCTGGGCCCCTGAGGGATTCCTTTGCTTCCACTTTTAATACAATTTCTGATAGGACAAGTCCTCAGTCCATATTCTAGGTAACTTGAAGCAAAGGCTTGCTGCTCTAATGGTACAAAACCTACGTTTTGTTTAGTGTCTATCCATTAAAGTCAACTTACAGAGTGGTTTTGGAGTATGGACTTACATGTGAGGACTCGTTGCATACATGCAGGCAAGGTTCCTTTCTCACTGTGATGCAAGAAAAAGTGAAAACAAAAGTGGAGTAAAGTCATGTGACAAGGAAGGATTTTGGAATTCAAAGTTTAGACTAGGCTATAGTTTTCGAAATTAGGAGTACGGAATAGTCTTCAACAACTTCTAGTTACTCTGTGGGGTCTTATGTTGCTTTCTGACATATTCTGTTTTACATGCGATTTACAAGTCACCTTGTGTCTCAATGTTTAACTTTAAAACAATGGTGTAGAAGTTCCCTAGTTGTAACCCCTGCTCGTTAGGAGCATCATATACATAAATTAATGCCAAGAGGACTTAAGTTGTATTTATATATGTATGCTTTTGTGTATTTGTGGTAGCAATTAAACTAAAAAGGCCATGAATTTTTTAAGGGGGGAGGGGAGAAGAACACAGACTTTGTTCAATGCTAGCAATGCAATTTCTCTAGCAATTAACATATTTAAGCCCCAAAGAAACAAGCTATCTTTATTTTCCTTATTTAATGTGGTACCTACATAATCATGCACCTTTAACAAAGGTGCTGAAAAAGTTGCACACACACATTTTAAAAAGTGAAACTTAACCCCTGCATATCACCCTGTGCAAACCAACTTAAAGATGTAAGGTATGGTACCAGTGGGCACCAGGCATGTGCCCAATATCCTTATCCATCAGACAAATGTTAATCAAAACTACAATGAATTCCACCACTCTTATCTCATTTAGAATGACTACTATCCAAAAAGAGAACAAACAAAGGCTGCAAAGGAGCTAGGAGAAGAGGAAGTCTTATATACTGTTGGTGGATGTAACTCAGTAAAGCAGTATGCAAAATGCGATGACGTGATCTTCCTCATCCGAAAATAGCACTGGCATGTGATCCAGCCATCCCACTCCTAGGTGCATATACAAAGAAAGTGAATTCAGAATATAGAAGAAATGTATGCATCCCCACATTGTTGACTGTGGCAGTGTTACTAAAAGCTAAAACAGTAAACCATTCTAGGTGTCCAACAATAGATAAATATAAAAACACACAATGGACCATTCTTGAGACATAAAACTGGTTGAAATATCTTTTGAATTAAATTGCCTTAGTCTATGCATTTAATATATGCAAGTAATGATTAAATACCTTGTGCACTTAATATTTTTCTGAAACATTTAAAGTAAGAAAGCAGAAATTGCGTATATTATAAATATCATAGAATTACCAGGGAGGAGTGCTGTAAGTAGGGAACAAAGAATTACTTTTCAGTTGATGAAATGTGAGCCAACAGCTACATTCTAATCTTAAAGTGTTATGTTTTCACTCTCCAGAAAATAGCAGGAGTCATTCACTGTTCTTAACTGATAGAATGTGTTATTAATATGTGATTTGGGATGTACCAGAAGTAAAATTAAGTTTCAGGCAAGATCCACGATGGGAAAGGCACTCTCCTAATGCCTTAAAAGACTCTGGTAAATCAAACTCCCAGAACCTGTGATTCTCATTCTCCTCCTGAGATCTTGATCACCAGAACCATCACTTTTCTTGAATGTTATCAATATTCAGAAGGACAAGTTAAGTCACCAAGGCTGTGTAACTCATGCACGTGGTACATTCTCCTAACAGCTGATAGAATTCAAGGGCTATGGATAGCTTGTGAGTTGCTCTTTATTCACTAATCATATAATGATCAATTGTTAACTCTTTCTATATCCTCAATTACTGATACACAGTAAAGTTTCTCTTACAAAATAAAGGCAATAATTTAAATAAAACTCCACTCCAAAGTCATCATTCACTAGAGCAGATTTTATTTCGAGTTTATTAAAGCTGTATTCCACTTCCTCCTTTTTAGAGACACAAATACTTGTATATCAGCCTTACATTTACTGTGTTAGGCTTAGCTTGCCTGTACAATGTAGGTTTCCATACCTTTGTTTCTCTCTTACACAGTTCCATAATGTTTTTCTGAAGTTAAAGAACATTCTATGTTACTATAGGATTTACATTTTTGGATAAAACACTTGTTTATGAGTAGTATAAAAGTTACAAGTTCTCCTTTTAGAAATAAAAAGATACATATAAATGCTGCTTCTTCCATACAATTTTCTAGAGCCAAGTTAGCCAAGAGTGTAATATTCTCTAGATAGCTATGCTACTTTACAACTCTGTTGCTGTGATAAACACCAGGACAAGAAACAACTTGGGAGAAGTTTATTTTAGCATATTTATGGACTATATTACACTCTATCATTGAAGAAAAAATTAGAAGTAGGGAAAATGATATAAAGGAATAAGAGTTTGCATAGATAGATGTTATAAAAGTGAATTGATAGGGAATAAATAGAGGGATTTTAAAGACCTATTGACTCTAACGTGCAAATGGCTTTCTGATGGCGATGGTTCCAGCCTCCTAGGTTCATGCCTTAATGTCTGGGAGAGTATCTATATATGCCTACCTCACAGGATATAAGTTGATGTGCAAAAAGCTTGAAAAGTAGGTTATGTCTTCACCATGCATGTCAGCGTCAAAGCACAAAGAGAGAAACAGATGTAAGATGTACAAGCCAGAATTCTGAGCCAGATAGAAAAGGGAGGGTTTTCTTTTTGTTTTTTTTTTTGTTTTTTTGTTTTTTTTTTTTCTAAATTCAGATCATCGGTAAATCTTGGAGTATTTGATTTTTGGAAAACATAGAAAAGGCTTTTGGCTTTTTTTTTTTTTGTCCTTACCTTGAACAGGTACATTGTTTTTAACTTTTAGCTGTTAAATTAGTCTAATATTGCTTAACTGTTGGGTTCTTCAAAAGGCAATCTTATTAGTTGTCTCATTTCACCAATTACACAGTCAGCAAGGCAGGCCACTGGACTTCCTTACAATGGAGGGAACTGAGATTCATTGTGCAAAACACCAAAACAGAAATGCCACTTGCTGAGGTGTATGGCTTCATAACCTTCCTCTGTATGACCTTCAGCCTTTCCCTCTGGGTATCCCTGCTTCTTTGCAAGCAATATAAAATAGTAGTTACTAATGCTTGGTTTTTGTTGCCATTGCTTCCCAGAATGCCTATGTTCTTTCCTGCTGAACACAGTTAGAGCCTCAGCACATCACCTCAGGACATGACATCATTTGAGAATTGGTAACTGAAGTGAATCCAGCTTAGCATCACTGAAATGATTTGCATTAGACTTCCCAGAACTTCACAAGATCTGAGTGCAGAGGAAGAACTCAGATGTCAGAAGACTTCACAGAAATTATTTTATGTCGTCATGATTTTTTATTTCTACCTCCATCTTTCACTCTGGTGTCCAATTCATGAACTTCAGAGTTAAAACTTCCTCCAAGACACTCTCACACAAAGCTACATGAGAGCAGGAGCCCTCCTGGGTATATAGATTACAATGATCACTCATTGATAGCTTATGTCCTAATTTACGTTTAAGAAGAGTTGTTTTGTGTTCAAAAACTTAAACAACTTCCCTTTTGAGAGTCTAGTCTCCTAACTCTTTTGTGAAAAAGATATTAGTCATAGGTTAGCACCAGGCTTTTGCATATTTGAGAGAGAGAGAGAAATGTCTGCTTTTGCCTTTACAGCTAAAATGTGCTTGTCTAAGACACTTTCCCTGCCCTTCTGATGCTCATTACTCTTGTCTTTAGTTCATCACCTCTCATCCCTGCTTCCATTTCAAGCACTCTACTGTACTTACCAAGAAGATCAATTAGTTGTTATCTACTGATAGTCACCTCCAGTTACTGTCCCCTCTGCCAATTAGCTGTCACATCTGTTTTGAGCTGTATAGCATCTTCTGGCAGAGTACTAATAAGTACCAGGTGCTCAATTAATATTTTTGAAATCAAAGTATCTCTGAACCGAATAAGAAATAAACAAATGGCATAATCCTCCTCACTGGAGAAGCAAGCTCTTTCTTTCCTCTATGTTTTGATAATCTATTATTCAGTGATTTTTGGATACATCCCTATTCCCAGTCATCTACTGGTTGTAGTACCAATTTCCCTCTGTCCTTGGCTCTTTGCCTTGGACTGCTGCCTGTACCTGGCTTCTTGGGCCTCGAAATCATTGCAGAAACTGACTTATGACCCTGAGTAAAGCCTGGGTGCTTTGCTTTTGATTGCTCATTATTTTGTTTGCTTGCTTTTTTGTGTGTGTTTTGATGTTATTACTTCTTTTCTTCCCTGTTTTGTCTCGAAATAAGGTCCACTTACCCTTTTCAGAGACAGTAAAATCAAGCCAGAAATTCTTAAACCCTAATGGGCACAGATCAGTCCTGCATGTAATAGCTTAATGTATTGTCCTAGTCACTTACAATCAGTTGACCAAGGACTATGCAAATGTACCATTCCTATTCTTTCCACAGTCTTCCTTGCTTCCTTGCTTCTCTTACCACTACCTTCTTGCTACTCTTTCTTCAGACTACAGCGAATGTCCTGACAACCTCTCTGGATTGACCGATTCCTGCCACTAAGCTGACTTAATTCACTGGAATCCCAAGGTCAGGCTAACTTATACTCTAAGCATGAGATTCAGTGGATATAAACTCCTGCCAAAGAAGCAGTTTTAGACCCTGTCCTAGAACTCCAGGGTTCTAAATTAATTTATTCATAGAAGTAATAGCATAAGTAGTAGAGTATTAACACCTGTGTGGATGGTGCCATAGCTTGCTTATAGTAAAAACTAAATAGAAATTACCTTTTCTTTGTCATATTAAATATGTAATGTTTAATCATAATTGTAGAGCCAAACTGTTTTTTTTTTTTGGGTAAGCCAGGTTCAATGCCACTTCCATAAGCTTGACCAAGTAGATAAAGGACTGCCATATTTATTATTGCTTGTGACAAAGGCTGGGCACTTCTTTATGTGAACATGACATAGCTATGACTTTCTTCTCTAGAGGGCAGGGAGTTTAGGTAGGTTCTGTTGTCCGCTGGCTTATGAGCACCCTATCCCAATAAGAAAAAAATTGTTGTTTGTAGAAATGCTATCAGTTATGTCTTCTTCTCCAAATCAGTTTGTTACCTCACTTCAAGTAATTCTTGGGAACTATGTGCATTCCTCTCCTGAGGAGACATAGTCAGGTTTCAAGACAAGTTCATCACACACTCATTGGTCCATTGTTTTATCAACTAGGAAAAGATACTAGAGTCACTGATGAGAGCTCCACATCTTTTTCAAATACATTTTAGGCATAGTATCCTCTCTGCAGAGATACAATGGGGACAGGGGCAGAATTAAGTATCTCTGTTTCAGTCTCTCTCATGTTGGCTCTGAGGAAAGGCAGTGTGATTGGGAAGTAAAAATAGCTCCAGAGATTATAAATGGCAAAAGCAGAGAGAAAGGGAGACATAAAATGGTAAGAAATATAGCTAAATATTTATATATACAAAAAATGAAAACACGAGGAATGTTCTTTCTGAAATGCATAATTAAGCCGAAGCCAGAGTAGGCAGATGGAGTCAGTAATTACAGGTTCCTAATGTATTTAAAATTCCCAGAGAATGAGAGTGTTGCTACTAATTCTGTAGCTTCACAGTTTACAGTGTGTGGCTGTTTATAACATTGTTCCATTAACATTTAACATTCCAGTCAAGAAAGCTTGTATTTTAAAAATATACTAGGCAGATCAACAGCACACAAAAATGACCTACTTACAATAGTGATGTGAAACTATCATTAAAAATAAAGTGATTAGGCATGATTTGCAATTATTAATATTTCAATTATCTCCATTATTATGCCAGACATGTGGTGTATCATAGAAAAGGCCTGGAGTCTGTAAACTAATTTCCTCTCGACAAATATTACTTTATACCTGCGGTTGACTAGGAACTTCTCAAAGCCCCCAGCTTACATTCATTATGAAACACGGCAAAATTTATATCCTTGTGGGGTTCTTTGTAATAACTTGGGAAAACAGTCAGCATTGAACACTTTTTTGAAGTTTTATGATATTTTAGAAGATGATAGGTGTTCCAATGAGGAGATGATGCTGGGTATCAGTTTATAAATACAGCTGCCCCATGGCATGCAAATAGAAGATAAGCAATTTGGCCATGTGAATATCTCTGTCAGGGAAAAGAAAGATGGTTGTTACTGGAAAACACACTCAAATACATACATGAAGAAGTGCTCCCATGGTGTTTCTTTTAAGTTATTAATGACTGGTTATAACAGAAAAATTACAAACATTTCAACTACGCAGTTTAAGTCAAAAGGAAAGTCAATTTTTTCTAACAAGAATACCTTAGTGTTTGTCCTAATGTTTCCAATTTATATTTTGGAGGCAAGAGGTAGAGTTTACTTTAGACCCATCACCATTTTCTTCTTCCATGAAAGACTCAAGGTTTCTTCCCAGATGTTATATGAAGATGGATTTAAAAGACAGATTTTTGCAGTGAGGATGTATGAAAACTCTTGTTTCTGGCCCTACTGACAATATCTGCCTCATATTTGTCTATGAAAGGAAATACCTGTAAAACTAAGACATTTTTAAGCAAACATATCCTGTTAAAGAGACAGATGTGATAAAAAAAATCTCCTAAATCCATTAAAAAGCAACAGAACTCCTACAGTTAAGGCTCAGGGATCACTGCAGAATAGGAGACATTGATACTGTAAGAGCCAAACAATCATGAAATTTGCGGTCAGATTGTGTGTGCTAGAAATGTCAGAGATGCAACATCCATGAAGTCAGAACAACATGGCTGCTTAAAAAAGAGCTGAAGAACCAATGGATATGGTGACATAGAAAGGCAAATGCTTCTGGGGTTCAACCCTAGACAAAAACCGTGGGCAACTAGAGAATGTTGAGAGCAGAAGAAATAATCTTCCCCAAAAGAAAAGCCCCCAAATTGGTCATCCAATATCAAATGCCCAGCCATTTTATTAACCAAGCATATGCAAGTACTTGTGTGCATGCATGCAAGATCGCACGTGTACACACACACACACACACACACACACACACACATACATACTTACACACTGACTACATTATATACTTGGACCAGGTTACTTTTGTGTATTTATGAATATATATCATATAATGGATATATTATATATTAACAATTTAAAAAGAGATGATGAACTTGAAAGAGTGTAAGACAGTGCATGGGAGGAGTTAAAGGAAAGAAAGGGAAGGGGAAATGACATAATCCATTATCAGTTGAAAAGTAAAAATATTTTATGAGAAATGTAAATGGTATTTTGACTTTTACTTTTTTCTTAGTGGCCTCTGAAACAATATATATAACCCACATACACCCATTAACAAATAGTCTAATATAGACATGCACTCATGCATATATATACATAAACACAGTCACATACCTAACATACACACACACACACACACACGCACACACACACACCTATATGCACACATACACACGTTTACTCTCTTAAAAAAAAATAATGGAGCCTCTTACTTACTTTTGTTTCCATGATGGTCTACATTGCCCATCATATCTTTATTTTGATTGTTGCTTCCAGGTAATTTGAGGTGGCTTCCGGCAAACTAATACAGATGTCTATGAGTACAGGCAGACCTAAAGTAGAACTTACAATAGAAGCATGGAATAACCTCCATGGTAGTCATTGTTTTGGTCTCCAGCCTGGGAAATATCCTGCATATCAAGTGCCTAATAGAACCATTAAGCAGGAACACATACACCTGTTGTACACAGCAGAATTTTTCTCTCCAGGGCATTGCCAGTGTCATTAAGTGAGTTTGAGATGCAAAACAATGACATTCTGTGGAGCTGTGTTACAATGTATAACAATTCCTCATTAGGAAAATTCAGAGCACCATTTATGTAGAACTAAGATGATCTTAGATTATTGGTTGGTATTCTTGACTCTCTAATTTTCTATGCTGGAACATAGTGTCCAATATTATAGTATTAAGTGATGGGCCTTCAGGATTGAATTAGGTTATGAGAGATCCTTCAATTATTCTTTAGTTGAATGTGTTGAGATGGTTGTCAAATGTGTCTCTGTCATTGGTATTTAGAATGAGGAAATTTGTTCCTCAGGTTTTCATATTCTGTGAATGTAGAGTGGCATGGTTTTGTCCTTTCAGAACTTTCTTAAATTTCTGAGCATAGAAAGACAGGGATAGATGAACATTAATGGTCATTATTGCTGTGGTAGAATACAAGGCCCAATTTTCAGCTTTTTGAGAAAACACCACACAAACCCCCTTGGTGGCATGAGTTTTCACTCCCAAGCCATTAATAGTAGTTGTTAGCTGAACATTGGGAGCTACATAAGGTTTAAAATGGCAATAAATGTTAATTGATGAAATAGTGACTAAAATTTTTAGGATAACCAGATGTTTTCTAATTATATTTAAGGTCCACCCAACAGGAGAAAACCATGCTTCATTTTATAAATAGAAAAATGAACCATTAATTGAGGAAAGGTGTAGAGCCAGTAGGGAAGGTTAACTATGCCAAGCACTAAGCCATCATACTTGGATGTTTTTAAACCTCCAAGTTAAGGTGAGAAACAATGGTGGAAATGAGGTGATGAGAGTGTTGATACTGGCCTCAGAGTCATAGGAGCCATGATGCAAGTACCACACTCAATCAATAAGCTGCAGATTCTAAATGTGAAAACATGTTTATCAATGTTGAGTTATCGTTCATGTAAATATTTGGAGTTGTCTCAGACCCTATGAGTCATGGCAAGAAACATGATAGGAGAATTAAGGTTGTAGGAGCACAAAGAACAGTACAACATTTCAGTTAACTACTGAGGCAGGCACACACACACTCATACAAACACACACAGTTACAGCTGTGTGTCAGGAAATAAAAGGGGGCCCTGGGAAAGAGGGGGAAGGGGAAGACCCACACCCTGCCAGAGTTCCACCTATGCTCTGGTCAATCAGGCATGGAAGGGCTGCTATCTACCTTGCACTCATCCCCGGGTGCATCTAAGCCTCTGATCCACTTTTCTACTCTTCAGGGAGTGGCAAGGGGCAGCCCTACCTGGGATTCCCAGAGCTACTTTGCTAACCCCTCTCTCCAGGGGTTATGGGAGAGAGGGATAAGGGAAGAGGTTTCCAACACTGACTAGCATGGCACAGCGGATCTTGACTGGAGCAGAGAATCTCTATGGTTTTAGAGATTTATTGTAGAAAGGCAGGGAGAAGGGGGGGAGGGGAGGAAGACTAGAGAGAGGAGAGAGGAGAGGAGAAGAGAGGATAGGAGAAAAGACAAAAAGAGAAGAGAAAGGGGGTGAGAGTGAGGGGTAAGAGATAAGAGAGAGACAAGTAGGAGAGCAAGCAGGGGCTGAACAGCCTTTTTCATGGTCTTTACTGTTGCTAGGTAACTGTGGAGGAGTTTAGCCTGAAGGTCAGAGGCTTGGGCCATTGCTGACATGACTTCTAGCCATGCTTCTTTGTGGGGGCTGTGGGAAGGGGGCGGTAACATAGGCAGGGGCCAGAGTTCCAGGAGCATAAAGGAACACCTACCGTGTCTTGAAAGTAAATTATCACCATTTCCAGGGTTCAGACCTCAGCTCAACTGGAGACCAGCCTGTCTGTGCATAGCCCAATTCCCCACACCTGTGTGTATAACTTTCAAAAATTTGTCTTTTAACATTTACTAGTACATATTAATTTTACAAAATAATTAGTTTCCTTTTGATGTTGTTGTCCTTAGTCATATTTTCAAGGGATTTTAGAGGAAAAAGTGCTTATCTATATTGAAATCACTTGCAAGTAAACAAAGGATGGTGTTACCTGGAAGTAAAGAGGAGGCTGCTTTGTCAAGTACATGTGCCCGAGAATCAAAAAGGCTGGGTAAGGCTTTGTGTCTCTTCTCTGCTCTTAGTGAATAGTGACTGCCCACTGGAAGGTCAGGTGTCTGGTTGCATTTTCTCAGCATCCTAGTTTGTTCTGTTCCTTGCCTGCTACCATTTTCTTTCCAACTTTGCTTAAGCTTGACTCAGTTTTCTTTGGCTTGACGTTTGTCGAAGGTGTTATTATTTGATAGAATGACTTGCTTGGTGTTGCATCTGCATCAAGCCAAAGGCCCATAATAACTATGGTAAAGTATAAGAACAGGGTTGCCTCAAACAGCCCCTTGTGCTCATGATAGTCTAAAACACAAACACTGTGTTCTGTCTGTAGCCCTCTGTAACTGCTGTTATTCAAAATAATTTGCTCTGTGTTAAAATCATCCTCAAGGAGGGTTGGGAGAAATGAGGACCCTTCAGACATTGCTGGTGGTGTCAAATGGTTTAACCCTGTGAGATGCCATGTACAACTCTTTAGAAAGTTTAACTGCAGTCCTCTCTGACCTGGCAATTCCAGAACAAGAAGTAGGTGTCCACAGAGAATTTAGGGTACATTATGGTTGTAGGGGTTTTCCTCATAAAAGCACTGAACTAGAAATTATCTAGATGTCCATCAGTCAAGGAGTGAAAATTATACTGTAGTCCAGTCCTTCCATGGAGTTTTGCCTAGTGAGAAAAAAGCATGAAACCATTTGGCCGTGAACTAGTTAGTTTTATTTTCCTCTAAAGATCCCTGGGTTTGCAGCCTCATAGGAGGAACAACAATATGAAATAATCAGTACCCCCAGAACTCCCTGGGACTAAACCACCAACCAAAGAAAACACATGGTGGGACTCATGGCATATTTACCAGAGGATGGCCTAGACAGTCATGGATCAGGCCCTTGATCCTGTGAAGGTAATATATGCCCCAGTGTAAGGGAATGCCAGGGCCAGGAAGCAGGAGTGGGTGGGTTGGGGATCAAGGGCAGGAGTGGAGAGGATAGGGGATTTTCAGAGGGGAAACTAGGAAAGGGGATAACATTTGAAATGTAAATATAGAAAGTATATTATAATAATAATAATGATGATGATGATGATGATGATAAGGCTGGACAGATAGCTCAGCCTTTAGGATCACTGACTGGTCTTCTGGAGGTCCTCAGTTCAATTCCCAGCAAAAATATGGTTGCTTACAACCATCTTTAGGAGGATCCGATACCCTATTCTGATGTGTCTGAAAGAGCAACAGTGTGCTCACATATATAAAGCAAATAAATCTTAAAAAAAAAAAAAAAAGCAAGAGAAAATAACCTTGAATGGGATAAGAACATAGTAGTCATAGTTTATAGACAGCTCCATCAATAATAAGCAAAACAAGGAAATATGGGTTCTTGGCCTATTAGCAAGCCTGCTTAGCAGGTTAGCAAGGATATGCACAGTAGGCTTGGTTCCCTGCAAAGGCACACTGGATGGAGGTGGACCAGCCTGTTCCTGCCTCTTGCTCACTGTTTCACAGTGGCTCCAAAGTGAGCAGAATGTTTCATAGGCCCTCTATTTACCATAGCCTGCATGATTTTGGACCCAAACTATGAGCCCAGGCAACTAGAAAATCTCCATAACCAGGACGCAAAGTGAAACTTTATTCCCTGTAAGGAGATTCTGTCAGGGATCTTTTGAGGAAAGTAATTAGTTTCATGATAGCATTTTCTATATGTATGAAATGAACTTTGATCATCTTTATTCTCCTATATCATCTTTCCCCTTCCCTTCTCCTGGACCATCACTCTTCCAAAATAGACATATTTCTACTTTCCTAAATTTTGTTGTTTCAAATCCACACTTGAAAGTAAATCTGTATTTTTTTTCTGTGACTCATGTATTCCACTCTAATTTTTTTTCAATTTTTTTCTTATATATTTTCTTCATTTCCATTTCAAATGTAAATGTATCCCAAAAGTCCCTTATACCCTTCCCCTGCCCTGCTCCCCTACCCACCCACTCCCACTTCTTGGCCCTGGCTCTCCCCTGTACTGGGGCATATAAAGTTTGCAAGACCTAGAGGCCTCTCTTCCCAATGATGGCCGACTAGGCCATCTTCTGCTACATATGCAGCTAGAGAAACAAGCTCTGGGGGTACTGGTTAGTTCATATTGTTGTTCAACCTATAGGGTTTCAGACCCCTTCAGCTCCTTGGGTATTTTCTCTAGCTCCTCCATTGGGGGTCCTGTGTTCCATCCAATAGATGACTGTGAGCATCCACTTCTGAATTTGCCAGGCACTGGCATAGCTTCACAAGAGAGAGCTATAAAAAGGTCCTTTCCACAAAATCTTGCTGGCAGATGCAATAGTTCTGGGTTTGGTGGATGATTATGGGATAGATCTGAGGGATACAGGGATGGTTTAATATACAGAAATCTGTCAATGTAATCCACTGTATAAACAAACTCAAAGACAAAAATCACATTATCATCTCATTAGATGCTGAGAAAGCATTTGAAAAAAATCCAACATCCCTTCAGGATAAAGGTCATGAAAAGGGTCTTCAGACACCCGCAAGGACCCACACAGGATCCCCCACGGGATCTTAAGACCTCTGGTGAGTGGAACACAGTGTTTGCTCCAATCCAATCATGCTGGACCTGAGAGTGCATTAACTAGGGAAGCAGATAACCCGGCCTGATCAGGGGCAAAAGTCCCTTCCTGTCCACTCCAGCACCGGGGCTCCTTGTGCGCTGAGTTTCTGGACACCCCCAAGATCCTCACAGGACCCTCCACGGGATCTTAAGACCTCTGGTGAGTGGAACACAACTTCTGCCAGGAGGCAGGTTCAAACACCAGATACCTGGGCACCTTCCCTGCAAGAGGAGAGCTTGCCTGCAAAGAGTACTTTGACCACTGAAACTAAGGATAGAGCTATTCCCCCAGGTCTGCTGATAGAGGCTAACATAATCACCTGAGGAACAAGCTCTAACCAGAGACAACTATAAAAACTAGCTCCAGAGATTACCAGATGGCAAAAGGCAAACATAAGAATCCTACTAACAGAAATCAAGACCACTCACCATCATCAGAACACAGCACTCCCACCCCACCTAGTCCTGGGCACCCCAACACAACCGAAAAGCTAGACCCAGATTTAAAAGCATATCTCATGATGATGGTAGAGGACATCAAGAAGGACTTAATAACTCACTTAAAGAAATACAGGAGAATACTGTAAAGAGTTATAAGTCCTTAAAGAAAAACAGGAAAACACAACCAAACAGGTGATGGAAATAAACAAAACCATACTAGACCTAAAAAGGGAAGTAGACACAATAAAGAAAACCCAAAGTGAGGCAACACTGGAGGTACAAACCCTAGGAAAGAAATATGGAAACATAGATGCAAGCATCAGCAACAGAATACAAGACATGGAAGAGAGAAACTCAGGTGCAGAAGATTCCATAGAGAACATCAGCACAACAATCAAAGAAAATACAAAACTCAAAAAGATCCTAACTCAAAATATCCAGGAAATATAGGACACAATGAGAAGACCAAACCTACGGATAATAGGAGTTGATGAGAACGAAGATTTTCAACTTAAAGGGCCAGCAAATATCTTCAAAAAAATTATAGAAGAAAACTTCCCAAACCTAAAGAAAGAGATGACCATGACCATACAAGAAGCCTAAAGAACTCCAAATACACTGGACCAGAAAAGAAATTCCTCCCGACACATAATAATCAGAACAACAAATGCACTAAATAAAGATAGAATATTAAAAGCAGTAAGGGAGAAAGGTCAAATAACATATAAAGGCAGGCCTATCAGAATTACACCAGACTTTTCACCAGAGACTATGAAAGCCAGAAGAGCCTGGACAGAAGTTATACAGACACTAAGAGAACACAAATGCCAGCCCAGGCTACTATACCCGGCCAAACTCTCAATTACCATAGATGGAAAAACCAAAGTATTCTACGACAAAACCAAATTCACACATTATCTTTCCACAAATCCAGCCCTTCAAAGGATAATAACAGAAAAAACAAATACGAGGACGGAAACCACTCCCTAGAAAAAGCAAAAAAGTAATCCCTCTATGAACCTAAAAGAAGACAGCCACAAGAACAGAATGCCAACTCTAACAACAAAAATAAAAGGAAGCAACAATTACTTTTCCTTAATATCTCTTAATATCAATGGACTCAATTCCCCAATAAAAAAAAACATAGACTAACAGACTAGCTACACAAACATGACCCAACATTCTGCTGCTTACAGGAAACCCATCTCAGGGAAAAAGACAGACACTACTTCAGAGTGAAAGGCTGGAAAACAATTTTCCAAGGAAATGGTCTGAAGAAACAAGCTGGAGTAGCCATTCTAATATCAAATAAAATTGACTTCCAACTCAAAGTTATCAAAAAAGACAAGGAGGGACACTTCATACTCATCAAAGGTAAAATCCTCCAAGAAGAACTCTCAATTCTGAATATCTATGCTCCAAAATGCAAGGGCAGCCACATTCATTAAAGACACTTTAGTAAAGCTCAAAGCACACATTGCACCTCATACAATAATAGTGAGAGACTTCAACACACCACTTTCATCAATGGACAGATGTTGGAAACAGAAACTAAACAGGGACACAGTGAAACTAACAGAAGTTATGAAACAAATGGACTTAACAGCTATCTACAGAACATTTTATCCTAAAACAAAAGGATATACCTTCTTCTCAGCACCTCACGGGACCTTCTCCAAAACTGACCATATAATTGGTCACAAAACAGGCCTCAACTGATACAAAAATATTGAAATTGTCCCATACATCCTATCAGACCACCATGTACTAAGGCTGATCTTCAATAACAACATAAATAATGGAAAGCCAACATTCACGTGGAAACTGAACAACACTCTTCTCAATGATACCTTGGTCAAGGAAGGAATAAAGAAAGAAATTAAAGACTTTTTAGAGTTTAATGAAAATGAAGCCACAACATACCCAAACCTATGGGACACAATGAAAGCAATTCTAAGAGAGAAACTCATAGCTCTGAGTGCCTCCAAAAAGAAACTGGAGAGAGCACACACTAGCAGCTTGACAACACATCTAAAAGTTCTAGAAAAAAAGGAAGAAAATTCACCCAAGAGGAGTAGACAACAGGAAATAATCAAACTCAGGGGTGAAATCAACCAAGTGGAAACAAGAAGAACTATTCAAAGAATTAACCAAACAAGGAGTTGGTTCTTTGAGAAAATCAACAAGATAGATTAACCCTTAGCTAGACTCACTAGAGGTCACAGGAACAACATCCTAATTAACAAAATCAGAAATGAAAATGGAGATGTAACAACAGATCCTGAAGAAATCCAAAACACCATCAGATCTTCCTTCAAAAGGCGATACTCTACAAAATTGGAAAACCTGGACGAAATGGACAAATTTCTAGACAAATACCAGGTACCAAAGTTAAATCAGGATCGAGTTAATGATCTAAATAGTCCCATATCCCCTGCAGAAATAGAAGCAGTCATTAATAGTCTCCCAGCCAAAAAAAGCCCAGGACAAGATGGGTTTAGTGCAGAGGTCTACCAGACCTTCAAAGAAGATCTGATTCCGTTCTGCACAAACTATTCCACAAAATAAAAGTAGAGGGAACTCTACTCAACTCATTCTTCCCCCAACCCAATCGCAGTAATTATTATTTTCACCTAAAATGTAAATGTCTTTTTTAATATTTTTATTACATATTTTCCTCAATTACATTTCCATTGCTATCCCAAAAGTCCCCCACATTCTCCCCCCCACTTCCCTACCCACCCATTCCCATTTTTTGGCCCTGACTTTCCCCTGTATTGGGGCATATAAAGTTTGTATGTCCAATGGGCCTCTCTTTCCAGTGATGGCAGACTTGGCCATCTTTTGATACATATGCAGCTAAAGTCAAGAGCTCTGGGGTACGGGTTAGTTCATAATGTTGTTCCACCTATAGGATTGAAGATCCCTTTAGCTCCTTGGGTCCTTTCTCAAGCTCCTCCATTGGGAGTCCTGTGATCCATCCACTAGCTGACTGTGAGCATCCACTTCTGTGTTTGCTAGGCCCCAGCATAGTCTCACAAGATACAGCTATATCTGGGTCCTTTCAGCAAATTCTTGATAGTGTATGCAAACACTCCTCCATTGTTGGTGGGATTGCAAGCTTATACAACCACTTTGGAAATCAGTGTGGCAGTTCCTTAGAAAATTGGACATAATACTACATGAGGTTCCCACAATACCTCTCCTGGGCTTATATCCATAAGATGTCCCAACCGGTAAGAAGGACACATGCTCCACTATGTTCCTAGCAGCCTTATTTATAATAGCCAGAAGCTCAACAGAATCCAGATGCCCCTCAACAGAGGAATGGATACAGAAAATGTGGTACATTTACACAACGGAGTACTCCTCAGCTGTTAAAAAGAATGAATTTATGCAATTCCTAGCCAAATGGATGGACCTGGAGGGCATCATCCTGAGTGAGATAACACAATCACAAAGGAACTCACACAATATGTACTCACTGATAAGTGGATATTAGCCCAAAACTTAGGATACCCAAGATATAAGATACAATTTGCTAAACACATGAAACTCAAGAAGAATGAAGACAGAAGTGTTGACACTATGCCCCTCCTTCGAATTGGGAACAAAACACCATGTAAGGAGTTACAGAGACAAAGTTTGGAGCTGTGATGAAAGGATGGACCATCTAGAGACTGCCATATCCAGGGATCCACCTCATTATCAGCTTCCAAACGCTGACACCATTGCATACACTACCAAGAATTTGCTGAAAGGACCCAAATGTAACCAACTCATGCTATGAAGCCACAATTACTCTGATACCTAAACCACAGAAAGATCCAACAAAGATAGAAAACTTCAGACCAATTTCCCTTATGAATATAGATGGAAAAATACTCAATAAAATTCTCACAAACCGAATCCAAGAACACATTAAAGTAATCATCCATCCTGACCAAGTAGGTTTTATTCCAGGGATGCAGGGATGGTTTAATATACGGAAATCCATCAATGTAATCCATTATATAAACAAACTTAAAGACAAAAACCACATTATCATCTCGTTAGATGCGGAAAAAGCATTAGACAAGATCCAACACCCATTCATGATAAAAGTCTTGGAAAGATCAGGAATTCAAGGCCCATACATAAATCAATCTACAGCAAACCACTAGCCAACATCAAAGTAAATGGTGAGAAGCTTGAAGCAATCCCATTAAAATCAGGGACTAGACAAGGCTGCCCACTTTCTTTCTACCTATTCAACATAATACTTGAAGTCCTAGCCAGAGCAATTCGACAACAAAAGGAGATCAAGGGGATACAAATTGGAAAAGATGAAGTCAAAATATCACTTTTTTGCAGATGATATGATAGTATATATAAGTGACCCTAAAAATTCCATCAGAGAACTCCTAAACCTGATAAACAACTTCAGTGAAGTAGTTGGATATAAAATTAACTCAAACAAGTCAATGGCCTTTCTCTACACAAAGAATAAACAGGCTGAGAAAGAAATTAGGGAAACAACACCCTTCTCAATACTCACAAATAATATAAAATATCTTGGCATGACTCTAACTAAGGAAGTGAAATATCTGTATGATAAAAACTTCAAGTCTCTAAAGAAAAAAGTTGAAGAAGATCTCAGAAGATGGAAAGATCTCCCATGCTCATGGACTGGCAGGATCAACATTTTAAAAAATGGCTTTCTTGCCAAAAGCAATCTACAGGTTCAATGCAATCCCCATCATAATTCCAACTCAATTCTTCAACGAATTAGAAAGAGCAATCTGCAAATTCATCTGGAAGAACAAAAAACCTAGGATAGCAAAAACTCTTCACAAGGATAAAAGTACCTCTGGTGGAATCACCATGCCTGACCTAAAGCTTTACTACAGAGCAATTGTGATAAAAACAACATGGTACTGGTAAATTGACAGGCAAGTAGACCAATGGAATAGGTTTGAAGATCCAGAAATGAACCCACACACCTATGGTCACTTGATCTTTGACAATGGAGCTAAAACCACCCAGTGGAAGAAAGACAGCATTTATAACAAATGGTGCTGGCACAACTGGTTGTTTTCATATAGAAGAATGCGAATAGATCCATTCCTATCTCCTTGTACTAAGTTCAAATCTAAGTGGATCAAGGAACTTCACATAAAACCAGAGACACTGAAACTTATAGAGGAGAAAGTGGGGAAAAGCCTCGAAGATATGGGCACAGGGGAAAAATTCCTGAATAGAACAGCAATGGCTTGTGCTGTAAGATCAAGGATTAACAAATGGGACCTCAGGAAACTGCAAGGCTTCTGCAAGGCAAAAGAAACAGTCAATAAGACAAAAAGGCCACCAACAGGTTGGGAAAGGATCTTTACCTATCTTAAATCAGATAGGGGACTAATATCTAATATATATAAAGAACTCAAGAGGGTAGACTCCAGAAAATCAAATAACCCCATTAAAAAATGGAGCTCAGAGCTAAACAAAGAATTCTCACCTCAAGACTACCGAATGGCTGAGAAGCACCTGAAAAAATGTTCAACATCCTTAATCATCAGAGAAATGCAAATCAAAACAACTCTGAGATTCCATCTCACACCAGTCAGAATGGCTAAGATCAAAAATTCAGGTGACAGCAGATGCTGGCGAGGATGTGGAGAAAGAGGAACACTCCTCCATTGTTGGTGGTATTGCAAGCTTGTACAACCACTCTGGAAATCAGTCTGGCGGTTCCTCAGAAAATTGGACATAGTACTACTGGAGGATCCAGCAATACCCCCCCTGGGCATATATCCAGAAGATGTTCCAACCAGTAAGAAGGACACATGCTCCACTATGTTCATAGCAGCCTTGTTTATAATAGCCAGAAGCTGGAAAGAACCCAGATGTCCCTCAACAGAGGAATGGATACAGAAAATGTGGTACATTTACACAATGGAGTACTACTCAAGTATTAAAAAGAATGAATTTATGAAATTCCTAGCCAAATGGATGGACCTGGAGGGCATCATCCTGAGTGAGGTAACACAATCACAAAGGAACTCACACAATATGTACTCACTGATAA
The DNA here is from genome assembly GCF_978045245.1 of Mus caroli. Lineage (NCBI taxonomy): Eukaryota > Metazoa > Chordata > Mammalia > Rodentia > Muridae > Mus > Mus caroli. Next base: position 72,708,589 of record NW_028227257.1, read on the forward strand.
GTGGATATTAGCCCAAAACTTAGGATACCCAAGATATAAGATACAATTTGCTAAACACATGAAACTCACGAAGAATGAAGACTGAAGTGTGGACACTGTGCCCCTTCTTAGAATTGGGAAGAAAACACCCATGGAAGGAGTTAAGAGATAAAGTTTGGACCTGTGACGAACGAATAGACCATCTAGAGACTTCCATATCCAGGGATCCATCCCATAATCAGCTTCCAAACGCTGACACCATTGCATACACTAGCAAGATTTTGCTGAAAGGTCCCAGATATAGCTGTCTCTTGTGAGACTATGCAGGGGCCTAGCAAACACAGAAGTGGATGCTCACAGTCAGCTAGTGAATGGATCACAGGGCCCCCAATGGAGGAGCTGGAGAAAGTACCGAAGGAGCTGAAGGGATCTGCAATCCTATGGGTGGAACAACATTATGAACTAACTAGTACCCTGGAGCTCTTGACTCTAGCTGCATATGTATCAAAAGATGGCCTAGTCGGCCATCACTGGAAAGAGAGGTCCACTGGACACACAAATTTTATATGCCCCAGTACAGGGGAACACCAGGGTTAAAAAAATGGGAATGGGTGGGTAGGGAAGTGTGGGGGGGGAGAATATGGGGGACTTCTTGGATAGCATTGGAAATGTAATTGAGGAAAATACGTAATAAAACAATATTTAAAAAAAAAACCACATGAAACTGAAGAAGAACGAAGACCAAAGTGTGGTCACTTTGCTCCTTCTGAGAACTGGAAACAATCACCCATGGAAGAAGTTACAGAGACAAAATTTGGAGCTGAGACAAAAGGATGGACCATCTAGAGACTGCCATATCCAGGGATCCATCCCATAATTAGCCTCCAAAAGATGACACCATTGAATACACTAGCAAGCGTTTGCTGAAAGGACCCTGATATAGCTCTCTCTTTTGAGACTAGGCCGGGGCCTAGCAAACACATAAGTGGATGCTCACAGTCAGTTAGTGGATGGATCACAGGGCCCCCAATGGAGGAGCTAGAGAAAGTATCCAAGGAGCTAAAGGGATCTGCAACCCTATAGGTGGAAACATTCTGAAATAACCAGTACCCCGGAGCTCTTGACTCTAGCTGCATAGGTATCAAAAGATGGCCTAGTCGGTCATCACTGGAAAGAGAGGCCCATTGGACAAGCAAACTTTATATGCCCCAGTACAGGGGAATGCCAGGGCCAGAAAATGGGAATGGGTGGGTAGGGAAGTTGGGGGAAGGGTATGGGAGACTTTTGGGATAGCATTGGAAATGTAATTGAGGAAAATACATAATAAAAAAAATATTAAAAAAAAAAGTCATCAAAAGATCAGGAATTCAAGGCCCATACATAAACATAATAAAAGCAATATACAGCAACCAGTAGCCAACATCAAACTAAATTGAGGGAAGCTGGAAGCAATCCCACTAAAATTAGGGACTAGATAAGGCTGCCTACTTTCTCCCTACCTATTCAATATAGTACTTGAAGTCCTAGTCAATATTATTTTTATCCTATTAAATTTCATGCAAAATACATAACTTAACTCTTTGTCTCTAAACAATACACATTATACAAAATAAGATGTGAAGAGTAAAAATCAATTAGTATTGTTAAATATAAATATATACATATTTTATATTTACTATAATCATATAACTTATACATTATACATATTAAATACACATATGTATGTATAGAAACACACACATATATGTGTAGTTCAGTTTCACATGAAAGATAACTTGACATTGATGCATATATTTGCATGTTTAGAATTTGCAGTTTCTTGATTGAGTGTGGGACTTAAATCATGGCTCCTACAACTTTAAGGCCAGTATCAACACTACCTTCATCCCATTTCCTCCATTGTTTCTCATCTTAACTTTGAGGTTTAAAAACATCATATTATGGCTTAGTCCTTGACATGCATTATTTAACTCAATCCTGGTAAACATCCCAAGTTATAAAGAACATGAAGTTTTGACTAAGTTCTGTGGACAGGATCGCTGTTGATGAGAACATCGTGTGTGGATGACCTTAGTATTCAATTTTTTTGAGCAAATGGCTTAAGTTGGAGTAAATATAGTTCTGTTTTACAAACTGCCTTGAGAAAAACACCTCATTTCTCTGAAAAATCTTTTTTTGTAGGGTATTTATGCTGACAACAGATAACTCTTTGTGTCACTTTAAATAAAAAGAAAGATAAAATTAGCATGCTTAGCCTTTCCCTTACTATTTATTTTGATTGTGAAAAACCATTAAATTCATTTGACATACAAAGAAAGTTTTGTCATTTTGGGGACACAGCACAGACATGGCACCACAGACACAGCGCAGACATGGCACCACAGACACAGCACAGACATGGCACCACAGACACAGCACATACATGGCTGCACACTTAGCAATTGTCTAAGCATGAAAATAAATATTAGAAAGAAAAAGATCAAGCATATTTAATGGCAGGTCTATTTAAATTTGGCACATTGAAAGATTGCTATGGAAAGCACTGAACTACATCAATGGGCTATGGTTAGAAGATCTAAATAACTTTAAAAGTCCCACAGTCTTTACAAATTCTTAAAATTTCAAACTCTCTTAAAATCCAAAGTCTTTACAATTAAAAGTCTCTTAACTGTGGACTTCACTAAAAAAAACTTCCTTCAAGAGGGAAAAATATCAGGGCACAGTTCTCCAACCATGCAAAGTCTGGGATCCAACTCACGATCTTCTGGGCTCCTCCAAGGGCTTGGGTCACTTCTCCAGCCATGCCCTTTGTAGCACACACGTCGTCCTCTGGGCTCCAGATGCCTGTACTCTGCTGATGCTGCTCTTGGTGGTCATCTCATGGTACTGGCGTCTCCAAAACACTGCATGACCCCTTCAGCCCTCGGCAGTCAATTGCAACTGAGGCTGCACCTTCACCAATGGCCTTCCATGGCCTCTCACGGTGCGGAGCCTCAGCTGCTCTGTGTGACCCCTTCATGCCTTCAAAACAAGTACCACCTGAGTGACTCTTACACATTACTAAGCCCAGCCACAGTCAAGGTACAACGTTGGCTATCTCTGGAACACAGCCTCTGTGCTCTCAAAAAAAAAAAAAAAAAAAAAAAAAACACTTCCCAGAGGATGTCAAATCAATGATGCTGGTCTCTTCTTAATCACCGCTAATTTCTTAGCTCCAGCTAACCAGCATCAATAGTCCCAGTAATGCAAAGTTTTCACCCTAGTGGTTCTGGTATCTTGTTAATCACAGCTGATTCTTCAGCCCTAGCTAACCAGAACCACTGAACCTTCACAATCAAACTAGCAATGGCCCTGAAAAGAGTCTTTAATCTTCTCTCTGAAATTTCACAAGCCAGGCCTCCATCTTCTGCACTGTTCTCAACCCCTATAGTTCTATAGTATATGAATTTGAACTAGCCACACTTTTCCTCTGGGGTGTAGCATTATTCTCCTTGACAAGTGGGGACACTGTGCCCCTTCTTAGAATTGGGAACAAAACACCCATGGAAGGAGTTACAGAGACAAAGTTTGGACCTGTGACGAAAGATTGGACCATCTAGAGACTGCCATATCCAGGGATCCACCCCATAATCAGCTTCCAAACGCTGACACCATTGCATACACTAGCAAGATTTTGCTGAAAGGTCCCAGATATAGCTGTCTCTTGTGAGACTATGCCGGGCCCTAGCAAACACAGAAGTGGATGCTCACAGTCAGCTAGTGGATGGATCACAGGGCTCCCAATGGAGGAGCTAGAGAAAGTACCCATGGAGCTAAAGGGATCTGCAACCCTATAGGTGGAAACATTCTGAAATAACCAGTACCCCGGAGCTCTTGACTCTAGCTGCATATGTATCAAGATGGCCTAGTCGGCCATCACTGGAAAGAGAGGCCCATTGGACATACAAACTTTATATGCCCCAGTACAGGGGAATGCCAGGGCCAAAAAATGGGAATGGGTGGGTAGGGAAGTTGGGGGGAGGGTATGGGGGACTTTTGGGAGAGCATTGGAAATGTAATTGAGGAAAATACGTAATAAAAATATTTTCTCCATAATAGCCTTAACCCTATATAGCAAATCTCACTTTCCTTAACCCTATATAGCATATCTCACTTTGTATTCTAGTCAACCAGACCCTGACTCATGTTGTATTATGGAAATAACTGTGACTCCATTAATGAAATGATTTTTCCTGCTTCATTTTGCTTATGGATAAAAAAAAAATACCTTTACCAAGACTCTTCTGTTAATGGATAATTGCCTACCATTTTTATTGGACAAAGACCTATTGACAAAAATAAAGTTATAAGTTATCTTCTAAACCATGGACCATGGGCTACACTTTCCTGTAATCTAAATAATCACACAAAATGGCAACTGTCATTTATTCTAAATAGATAGTGATTCTATCCTAGCAAGCCTCCTTACTAATCCCTGACAATAAATTCTCAGCATGTCAGGTAGGGAATGACAGCTTCCATCATCCCCATTAGATTAAAAGTGTTTCATGCTTTTTCTAAACAATAAATATTATTTTCCTTGCTTGAATATTCGGTAAGACTTCAACCCTAACCAGTAAATTACATTTTTATAATATAACATAATGATACTATAATGATATAGTATAATGATGTTCACCTTTAATATCCTACTTTAGGTTGTGCAAAAGCATAATGAAGACTATCAGATGACTCACAGTCCTGCATACCATAAATGAAGTAGCATTCCCTCATAGCTGGAGTCCCCATTACCTTATGCTCTACTAATCCAACACCTTCTAATAACCAATGGTCTGTGGCCTGAATAGTAAAGATTCTTTCCTTTGTTTCTCCACAATCTTAGTTTTTGCTTGTTTGTTTCACTTTGCTTTGTAATGGACTGATACACAATGCCTCACCTGCATTCTTTCTCTCCAGGGCTTCACAGCAGGGACCTAAATGGCTCAAACATAAAGTATAGAGTGGTTTTACTGTAGAAAACGAAGGAGGTATAACATCACCTAATAAGAACCTTGTATTCTGTAGTACAATGCCTAAACTTGTCCCCAGAAGAACTCCTGTAAGATTCTTCTTGCTCTCAGCTCTTCATCTCCAAGTTCCTCATGCTCTTCCAACATCTTGCACTAGAAAATCTGTTGGAATATTGTTTTGGGAGTCAGGTTAATTGATTTAGGGTTCCTAGATATAATCTTATAGGTAAGCCTCTATATGTATCCATAAAGAAAAATAATAACTAAGTTACCAAGCTTTGGGAAAACAACAGACTTTTAATGATCAAAATCTCTTTTGATTAGGGCTCCAGATGTTGGGAATTGCACCCTGATAGGCCTTCACAACTGTATTTTACAAAGTGCCAGGGTAAATATCTGATGATCTTCACTCAAGGATTGAATCAAATCTATCTATCTATCTATCTATCTATCTATCTATCTATCTATCTATCTATCTATCTATCACATATTTCTCAAATAGATGGCCTTAAGATTTCAGGAGCAGCAGAGATGTATTAAGATGTTAGCTGACACTTGTTACTTAATGGGACAACCCCTTAAAGTTATTCTGAGCTCTCCTTTGAGTATTTAGACTTCACATTAAATAAATTCATTCCTAGATTCTGGAGGAACTACTGGCTTACAGGTCCTCATCTTTTATATTACTAGGCTTTACTACTTGAAGCCACTAAAATATTATTAAAATAATATTCCACCCTTTCACAAGCCATTTTGCTTCCTACTCAAAACTACTTCCAGTTAACCAGTTGTGATTGCTTTGGTATTATTACTTTAGTTAATTCTAATAATTGAAACATAAGAGATAGCTTTTGAATAATCAGGATTTAATGTGACTTACTTATGGCAGATCATATGTTTAAAAAAATCTCATCATTTCCCTTACCACTGAGTCCTACTATCTACCTACCTAGAATCATGGCACACTCGGTTGAGTTAATAGTTTATTGTTTTGTGAATTATTTATAGCTAAAAGGCAACTATATATGTACTAACTAAAAGTATGCCTTCTTGATAGTGCAAGTTCAAGTTGGGATCTGAAAAAAATATACTAACTTAAGCTGAAAACACTACATTAATTTTGGGTCTCAGATCTAGCAGTATTGGAAGCAGTATATTTAGATGGCTAAAAGAGCAGGAGTCTATTGCAGGGCCCACAAAATATGAACACACATGGAAGAGTTAGGGAATCAGACAGCAGATGTGAGCCAAATGGGCAACTAAATCTCCAAATGTTATGTTCTCTCTAATTCCTTCTGTAGTATTTTACCTTCCTCTTGTAACTTACACTGCAGAAGAAAGTAATTGGGACTTATCCAGAGGTTGGAAACAGGAGCCAGATGGGTGGTCTGAGTCAGACATCCTCCTCCACTTTTCCAAATACATACAATGAAAAATCATTAAAGGATTATGTCACTTTTGCCATCTAAGCCAGGACTGATTGTACCAAATTTTTAAACAGGTGTTCAGTTGCAACATGTATTACAAGACTATTGATCAGATCTTTGCAAGCCTGTGATCTGTGTTCTACTGATCATTTTTGAGTATTTTTATCTCCTAATAATATGAACAACATCAATATGCATATTAGAATACAAAAAATAAAGATAACAGAATGAATATTTTAAGATATTGAAAGAGTATATGTAGATGACTCTAGTATTATTCTGTTTAAGCGCAAATAGAACTATTATTTGGGGAACAATTAAATAATACTCATTCAATGTATCATATTAACATGTATCTAGGATTCATCCTTCTTGATTTATTTTAAAAGGTAATTGTCTCTCATTCTTCAGAAAGGCAGAAAAGCTAACTTCTGGTGCCATGAATGCATTAAGCAGCTTCTTAGGGAAGCCAACAAATCTCTAACACTAATATTTGGGTCTGGACACCCAGAATAAATTGTAAAATATATTAGAGGACTTTCTTGGGTATGTAGGCTACAAAAAATAGTTGTAGGCCAGTCTGTTCATACACCTGTAATATCAATGAATCTGAACTGCTTTCCACAGAATGATGCAAAAGTAGGTAGGAAACAGCAAACCTTGGAAGGATGCCCAGAGGTCAGTCTGAGATTGAGTTTGATGATTAAATAAGCATTTTCAGATAATATATTTGATAAATGACTCGCATTTAGGGTACATAATGACCTTATACACATCAGTACTGAAACTCATTTTGAGGCAAAAAATCTGAATATATATGATTTTTCAAAAAGGACACACAAATGGCTCAAAGTATATGAAGATATTATCTACTCCATCAATCCTTAGGGAATTTTCAGAGTCTCATTACACACCATTTTATAATTACTAGTACAGACAGAATCAATGTCAAGTACAGTATGAGTGCAGGAGAACTGAAGCTCACAGTTAGCTGGTAACGATGTAAGTGGCGGGGCCCTGTGGGAAAGCAGTTCAGGTTTTTCTCAAATTATTAAGCAGAGGAATAGTAAATTTTCTAGCTATTGCATTCTGGAGAGAAATACCCCCCCCAAACAAAACAAAACAAAACTTCTATGCAAAAGGAACTTGTATACTGCAATGTTCTCAAAAATAGGCAAAAAAAAAAAAAGATCAATAAATGAATGGGAAAAGGAAATGAAATATATCCACATGATGTATTTGGCCATGAAAATTAATGGAACATGCTAAAATATGAATGCTCTGTTAAAATATGATAAGCTAAGTAAAAGAAGCCAACCACACAGGTCACATACTATAATTCTATATTAAAACTTAGACTGGAGGAATTGATAGAGCCAGAAGCAGAGAAGTGGTTTCTTAGGAGAAGGGTGAGGATAGAAGACATGGAGAGAGGACTACAGCCTATACAGTTATTTCAGAAGTGATAGCAATATTATAAAATTGATGGTAATGATGGCTGCACTTATCTATTAATATATTAAAATTAATTAGATTAAAATTTATAATTTGGTATAGTAGAAACATGAAAATTTCAAACCTGTTAAAAATAATTTTAAAGCATATGACCTATATGAATAATGCCCTAATTTGTAGAAGTCACAAAAATGTCTTGAGGTTAGTTGTCGTTGTCACTGTTTAAAGATTGGAGCAGAAGCTGTGTTCCACTCACCAGCAGTCTCAAAATCCTGTGGCGGGGGTCGTGGGTAGCTGGCGGGTGTCAGACGACCCTGATACAGAAATTATGGTACATTTACACAATGGAGTACTACTCAGCTATTAAAAAGAATGAATTTATGAAATTCCTAGCCAAATGGATGGACCTGGAGGGCATCATCTTGAGTGAAGTAACACAATCACAAAAGAACTCACACAATATGTATTCACTGATAAGTGGATATTAGCCCAAAACTTAGGATACCCAAGATATAAGATACAATTTACTAAACGCATGAAACTCAAGAAGAATGAAGACCAAAGTGTGGACACTGTGCCCCTTCTTAGAATTAGGAACAAAACACCCAGAGAAGGAGTTACAGAGACAAAGTTCGTAGCTGTGATGAAAGGATGGACCATTTAGAGACTGCCGTATCCAGGGATCCATCCCATAAGCAGCTTCTAAACGCTGACACCATTGCATACACTAGCAAGATTTTGCTGAAAGGACCCAAATATAGCTGTCTCTTGTGAGACGATGCCGGGGCCTAGCAAACACAGGAGTGGATGTTCACAGTCAGCTATTGGATGTATCACAGGGATCCCAATGGAGAAGCTAGAGGAAGTACCCAAGGAGCTAAAGGGATCTGCAACCCTATTGTTGGAACAACATGATGTACTAACCAGAACCCCGGAGCTCTTGTCTCTAGCTGCATATGTATCAAAAGATGGCCTATTCGGCCATCACTGGAAAGAGAGGCCCATTGGACTTGCAAACTTTATATGCCCCAATATAGGGGAATGCCAGGGCCAAAAGAATGGGAATGGGTGTGTAGGGAAGTGGGGGGCGCTATGGGGGACTTTTGGGATAGCATTGGAAATGTAACTGAGGAAAATATGTAATAAAAATATTAAAAATTAAAAAAAAAAACAAAAAAAACCAAAAATGTCTTGAAAACTAGGAAAATACATTCTTAAATGAATATACTTAAAATTAGAAAAAAATGTTGCTTTCTTGTTTTCTACATGCTGAAAAATACCTGTGAACAGCCAGGTATGTTTTAGGCACAGTGAGAGACACCATATCTGCCTGATAGCAAAAGTTACAATGAGTGATTACCATCCCACAATATTGTATTGGCATAAGTATACTTGTATGCATTACAAACAAACTGTGCACTATTTATGACAATATGGTAAGAGCTGTCATGTGTAGACATTGGTTTTTTTCTTGGAGATGAAGGGTGATTGACTCAGTTGCTGCTTGCAGGCTATAAAGGTATGCAGATAAGAAAGTGTTTGAAGTGCACCAGGTTAGGTATAAAGTATTGAGACCTAGATCCCATATAAAAGAAATAAGAAAAACAGGTGTTGTGGAGCACACATGCAACTCGTTTGTAATCTCAGTCTGAGAAGGTAGATACTGGTGTTCTCTTGTTGTAACTTGACCACTGACCCTAGCTGAACCACTCACATCTTGTGGGTTAGCAAGAGACTCTGCTTCAAAAAAAAAATCAGAATGGACAGTATAAAGGAAGTACATTCAAGATTAGCCTTGGGCTTCTGCAAGCATGTGCTTACATTCACACACACACACACACACACACACACACACACACACACACACACACAATATATATATATATATATATATATATATATATATATATATACACACACACAAAGAGAAAAAAATTGGTGTTGACACAAACAGTGATCAAATTACAATGAAACAAAACTATATTTATCCTTCATACCTAAATTCAAGATCCAGATAGAAAACTAAATTGAAAACAAAAGTAGGCCTATTTAATGTGTACAAATCAGGACTACAGCTGTTTACCAAGGCAAAGAAACGGAAATCCATTGTCTAATTTAACAAGAAACAATTTACATTTTCTGGATTAAAACATGGGTAATTTGCTTGTCTAGACTTTGTTGCCTAGTGGATGATATTTAAGTCCTGGAGACAGAGTGACATCTGAATTATGAAAAACAAAACATGAAGAGAAACTATTAGAATCTACATTATGCAAAGTATTTTCACAAAGTAAAGAAAAGAACAAAACTACCCAATGGACAAATTATGAAGGGTGGAATATCATCAGGGATATATGATATGAGGAATTCATTCAATTCAAATATGAGGAATTCATTGCTCACAGTTCTAGAGGATGGAGTTCTGACAGTTGTGTTGGAAAGACTCTCCATCCCAAAGCCATCCAAGGAGACTTGCCTGCCACTTTCCTCTCTGGCAAGTTAGTCACCCAAGCTTTCTCAGGTTGCAGTGGCCCACTCCACTTTTACCTCATTCTCACCATGGGGCTTCCTTGTGTGGCTCTCTCCCTAACATAATGTTTTCATAGAAGGATATCAGTCACACTGGATGAGAAATTCTATACCTCATCAGATACCCATTTTCACACAAAATGCTTTCAAAGTCCTTGTTGGCCAATGACGACATGCTTTAGAGTCCTGGGAGATTTTCTTTGGAGACACAACTCAATGCAGATAACAAAAGATATTTTTCAGTATCATTCTTGTTGAGCTCATATTTATTTATGTCATAATGTCACCTTAAAATCACCAGATGATCATTAAAGTGTGATATTTTGTAACTGTCTTTTGCTTACATTGTCTGAAAGTCACATGAGTGAATGCCACATATGTGACCCTGGATTCTTAAGACCTATGGCTTTACAGTCAGAGAAAGAGGATTCCCAGACAATTGAAAAATCGAAGAAGATTTTATTCTTTTTCTCTATGTGATTTGTAGGTAAAATTGTGTGACTAATTCTATGTATGGAGTGCTCACATGTTGAGCAGAGGTTAACACTGGGTGTCTTTCTTAATCACTATTAACTAGTTGGTTTTGTTTGTTCTTTTCTTTGTTGCTGTTTGTTGTTTTGGGGAGGGGTTGTTTGTTTGCTTTCTTTTTCAACATGGTCTATTACCTGGTATAGAGTTCACCAGTTTGGCTATACTACACAAAAACTTTTAAAAATTACTTTCAGAATTATGTAATGAGTACTATATATAATTTGTATCCCTTGGTCTTCCAGTCCTAGACTTCTTGTATACCCCAACTCCCTCACAAACTCATAGCATTTTCCTCCCTTCATTGTTCTTGTCAGATATATAACAATATAATATAATATATATATATATATGTGTGTGTGTGTGTGTATACATATAAATGGTTGATGTACATACAAAGGATTATATATATGTATACACATGTTACATATTATTATATATCTAACAGCAGTAATAAAGAAAATGGAGAGATCATGAATCTGTGAGGGAGTAGGAGGACACAACATTTGGTATTATTCCTATTTGTTTAAGTCTTTCCATTTGGATTGGATACCATATGGGGGCTCCATCCCTGGAGAACACAAATTCTCTCTTCCCCAGCAGCCATTAATTGACTGTAGTTCTTCATCTAAGGATAGAGCCTTATGAAATTCCCTCATAAATGTTTGGGTGTCAACTGATGTCACTATACTGGTCTTGTATTAGGAACTCATACTGCCGAAATTTCATGGATGCATCTTCACTGTTAATTATAGAAGACACTGTCTTATAGGAGATGTTCTTGTCCTCTGGCTCTTAAGAATATTTCTGTCCTCTTTTCCGAAGTGTTTACTGAGTCTTAGATGTAAGGGTTGTGCTGTAGATATATAACTTAGGGTTAGTCAACCAATGAATGGTCAGTTGTTCTATATATCTCACTAAGTTGTGGATTTCTATAATTATCTCTGTCTCCTGGGAAAAAAAGCTTTGATTTGTGGTGAGAACTATACTTCCCTATGGGTAAAAAATTAAGTCTTCAGAATGCAGTTTGGAACGACACTGATTTTAGGAAGTGACAGTACTCAATTCTCCTCTAGAGTCCATAACTTCACTAACCATGGGAAATTGTCTATGGTTTCAGTAGTATGCACAAATTGTCACTTATTAAGTGAGACCTAAGTCCAATTAGAAAGTTGTTATTTATCTCCAGGATATATGTGCTACTATTGCATCCTTGTGGACATCTTTTTGTGATGATCATGGTTACCATTCATAGATATTATAACAGGATAGAACTATTAATAGTTTCCATTCCTTGCCAGATTGCACTACACCTTTGAAAACTATGAGAACTAGTTTCTAGGTAACATAATTCCATTTCATATCCTGCTCAGTTCCTCTGTGTTGGAAGTATGTGTCTTCAGCAATATTGTCTTATCTTCAAATTCTGAGGCTAAATGGCGGCATCCAGAGTGAGAGTCTTGAATTCCTCTGACCAAAAAGTGAAAATAAACTTCCCAGGCTTAGTACATAATCTATGGCTCTTTGTGGGGGCATAATCACCCCCAAGTGGGTGAAACTCAAGCCAAGTAAATATTCATGTGTGTGTGTTTGTGTGTGTGTGTGTGTGTGTGTGTGTGTGTGTGTGTGTGTGTGTATGTTTTAACAAAATAGGAGAGGATCAGCAATATGGGGGAAATGAATTGACCAGGGATAAATAATACTTTGGAAATTCATATAGAAACATTTATAATATAATTATAATATAATGTAATATAATATGATATATTATAATATAATGAGGGGCAGAGGGAAGGGTAGAGGAGAGAGAGAGGGAGAGAGAGGGAGAGAGAGAGAGAGAGAGAGAGAGAGAGAGAGAGGAACTTTTAATTCTCAGACAGCATGTCCCAGGCTTCTACATCCTTTTAGGGACATTGTACCTGCTTTTTTTCCCCTTGAGTTCCTTCTTAATTTCTTCTTCAGTGTTTTCTGTCAGCACTCAATTCCATGATTCAATTGAGAAACAAACAGGAGAAATGGTGCCTTTAAGAAAGATGATAGAATTGGGTTCTGATGATGCCAAGTATCCTTGGTTTCTGTGGCTTCTGTTCTTACGCTTGCCTCCCACCATCTGATTAGCTCAAGTGCTCCCTGCCCTCAATATATCTGATTGGAGCCTGTCCTTTATGTAATCCTGATTGAGTCAGATGTTCACAGTCATCCACTGGATGGAGCACAGGGTCCCCAATGAAGGAGCTAGAGAAAGTACCCAAAGAGCTGAAGGGCTTTGCAGCCCCATAGGAGGAACAACAGTATGAACTAATCAGTACCCCCAGAGCTCCTTAGAACTAAACCACCAATCAAAAAACAAAACAAACAAACAAAAAACCAAAATCACATGGTGGGACTGGTGGCTCTAGCTGCATATGTAGCAGAGGATGGCCTAGTTGGTCATCCATGGGAGGAGAGGCCCCAGATCCTGTGAAGGTTCTATGCCCCAGTATAGGGGAATGCCAGGCTAGGAATGGGAGTGGGTGGGCTGGGGATCGGGGGAGGGGGCGATAGGAAATTTTTGGAGGGGAAACTAGGAAAGGGGAAAACATTTCAAATGTACATAAAGAAAATATCTAATAAAACATGCATTGTAAGAAAGTGTCCAAGAATTAATAAAGATATATTAAATTGAGAAAGAAAGATGGTAGAAGCCTTGAGTAGGTGAAAGTTCCATTCTCCTGCCCAAGCAAGATCAACTAGGAGAACAAGGGACAAGCATGATTAGAGAGAACTCACCTATGAGACCTGACCAAGTGAGAAGAATAAAACTTTAATACAAAAGATTCATTTGAACTAACACTGATGTCACAAGAAACAGAAAGAAAGATTTCAAAAACAGGAGATTAAGTCCAAAAACTCCCTGAACTTGGGAGAACTGTAAGTCAGAAATGCAGTTAAACAGAACTTGTTGAGTTGTGAAACTATGAGTCAAGTTTTAATGGCTGACACTAGGGCTGTGGTCCAGATTGGTTGTCCAGTGTAAGGACAGCCATGCTGCATGATACCAAGGAGTTCCTAGTAGTCAATGCTTCTGAAACAGCTCCAGTAATGAGTGAGTGACCTGAGGTCATTGATGCTCTTGAAACTGATGCCATTGAAGTGCAATACTACCCCCGAAGCTCGTGTCTCTAGCTGCATATGTATCAGAAGATGGCCTAGTCGGCCATCAGTGGAAAGAGAGGCCCATTGGTTGTGCAAACTTTATATGCCTCAGTACAGGGGAAGGCCAGGGCCAAGAAGTGGGAGTGGGTGGTTGGGGGAGTGGGTGGGGGAGCGTGTGGGGGACTTTTGGGATAGCATTGGAAATATAAATGAAATAAATACCTAATAAAAAATAGAAAAAAAAGTGAACCATCATTAGGAAAAAAAAAAAAGAAGTGCAATACTTTAATCCAGGGGGTTTAGGAGAAGGTAGTTTGATAAGAATAAAACTATTATTTTGTATATGAAAATATTCTTAAAATATTAAGCAAAGATATGCATCAGAAATGTTTATAAATATTCTCATATATTGTGAGGGAAATTTAATGAAATTCATGAATGTCAGCAGAATTATCATCTGTATAGGATTATCTGTGTTTCCTGAGTTTCCAAGTGTCATTTATACCTCTCAGCTTTTATCATTAGCTTTCAAATTCATGAACGTGGATCACAGTATTATCATTGTGCATATATGTGTATGTGTATTCAGGAGTGCATAGTTTTCAGTTAACAAGCACATAGTTTTCAGTTAACATTGGTTTGCTCCCCTGAGATACTCTGCATTCTATTTAGAGTCCTTCATTTGACCTGTGTGGCAAAAAAATCAACAACTGTGAAAGCCTGTTCTAGGTTAAAAAATGGGGTTTACTCAATTTGAAAAGTTTTATGTATCTCCCTGAGTCTGTCATTCAGTACTTTTATTTGCTCTATATTCTTACAGTAAAAGCCTGCTCTTCATGTGGATGCTACACACTCATTAGAAAATGGAGGAAGGTCAGGTCAAGGTGGCTTATGAGTAAAAAAATGGTGTCAGATGCTCCAGCTGTTCCCAGCCAGGGGATGACAAGTTGTGACTTAATTTACTTTAGTATTTATATTATATGTCTTTTTTATTTTTATTATTTGTATTACACTTACAAACTTTATAGTTAATTAATAATTTAATTTATTTAAAACATCATCTTGTTCATGGGTACATAGGATTTGGGGAGTAAAAGAGTGCACTGAATTTGAGCTTTCCTGTGATTTTGTGGTATGCTCATGGACGGAGATCATGAGATCAGTATGTGGTATGTAGATGTGTACTTTCAAAGATATATCTATATCTATATCTATATCTATATCTATATCTATCTCTATCTCTATCTCTATCTCTATCTCTATCTCTATCTCTATCTCTATCTCTATCTCTATCTCTATCTCTATCTCTATCTCTATCTCTATCTATATCTATATCTATATCTATGTAACTAATAACTAATGATATGAAGCTAAATACTGTTCTGAACCTAACCTTCTCATTTCTTTCCTTTCTGGATGCTTGACTGTGAACAACTTGTAAAACAAGAAGTAACTTACCTGAGTTACAAATGCCTGCCTACAATGGCTAATTTCCTGTATTTTAGCACCTAATGATCAGCCTAATGTTAGTCAGTCAACAACACTTATAGATTTTGCTATGTGGAGCAGGATGCAATGCTAATTAAGAGGAAAATAGCTGAGAGGAACTTGCAGCAAGAAAGAGAAATATCAAGAACCATATTGCTAAGTATTGTCTATTCTCTTGAACAAACAATGGAGATAATTCTTAGTCAATGGCAGTGTTTTCATGGAATTGCAGTATAATTTCTTCCATTTTTATTTCTTTTTTTATTTGTTTTAAGGAGGTAAATACTATCTTGTGAGCTTTAAATGTCAAGGAAGTTGCTTGCCACTAATTAGTTTGCTTTTGGACCACAGGGAAGTTTGTGATCTTCCATTCTCTGTTCTCCTTCCTCTACTGGGAATGCTGTTGAGCTTAGCATAGCACACTTCTGCATTCCTGTGTTACACTGCACTGGAATGAAGAAACTGGAGAAGAGAGAGGGCAAAGGGCAGAATGAGGAAGGAAGGTCCTGGAAGGATGAACTCAGGCAGAAGAATGGGAGTTGAGGTTTCTGTTCCACTGATAGCTAGGCCACTAAATATCTGCAACTGTATCCTTAGCGTTCCTGTTTGGAGAAGGATGTGATGGATTTTTCTGTTTTCAAAAAACCGTGGAATACAGTGGAAGATAAAATACTTGCTCAGTTCTTCACAGGTCACCTTAGGGGATGTGAAAATGTATTTTAATCACCTTTATGGTCTGTTTGATTAGGATATGCTTCTAAACCTGACAGATGTTTGAAATGCTTGCATGAAAGCCATTCTAAGAGCTTTGTGGTGCAAAAATCACCAAACTCAACTCATTCCAGGAAGGTAGAGTCTGAACCAGGCAGCATACACCAGCTGATATGAAGCCCCCAACACATATACATTAGAGGACTGCTGGGTCTGGGTTCAGTCAGAGAAGATGCACCTAAGCCTCAAGAGACTGGAGGCCCCAGGGAGTTTAGAGGTCTGGTTGGGTGGGGATGGGTGGTGGGGCCATCCTCGTGGAGACAAGGGGGTGGAGAGGAGGTATGGGATATGGAACAGTTGGAGGGTGGGCCAGAGTAGGGGGATAAAATCTGGAGTGTAAATAAATAGATAAAAGACAAAAAAAAGTGCTTCCTAAAATCACAAAGGGTACTCATCTAATTATTGTATGGTCTTTGAAAAGTGGGTGGCATCCAATATCTGAGAGCCTCCATCAACACACACACACACACACACACACACACACACACACACACACACTGGGGGCTGGTGTGATCAGTAATCTGTGAATATAATGTTCTTCTTTCTCCTCTCTCACCAGGACAAGTCTTGACTTAAAAGCAGCTCTATCAGCAAGCATGTCTGAAAGCCATATTACAATATGCTGAAAAAGAAAATGAGGAGCAGCAGCATCTGTGTGCTCAAGGCCCACTGTGTAACCTAAGCAACTGCACATTAGCTGAGATCAACGTAACATATGGGGCAGACCTTCCCTCTCCCATCTCAGTGGACCTGTGAGATAGAAGTTTTCATTTTTCACAGAAAAATAAAAGGGAGCATTTCTTTCTTTCAGCTGTCTTTCTTCTATCAGGAAAGTACTTAGAGTCAGTTTCTCCTCAATTATGGTCCTGCTGTCCTTAAGGTTAGGCTTCCAAAGTCAATGTACTTATGAGAAGGGAGTCATGGGCCCAACAAGCTTAGGACTACTGGAAATTGTTGTATGATATTTGATCACATTGTGAACCCCAAGATCGTTTTATTTACTGAAAATTCACATATATAGTTGTGTTGTGGCTTAGCCCTTATACATCTGAGGGCAAAATTAGTTTGTAGTTGGAAGCACCCATACTTGAAAGTGATGTATAATTGAGTGGCCGACAAAGTGATGAATCAGTGTAAAAGACTTAATAGAATAGGATATAAACAACTCTCAAAAGGAGAGAGAGGGGGAAAAAAGAGCACAGAGAGGGGAAAGGGGAAGAAAAGAGGAAAGAAGCTTTAACAGGAGAGTTTTTAAGGAGCTATGTTGAAGAGAGAACAAGCTAGATACATGTCAAGACAGAATTAGAAAGAACGAGGAGAAAGATTAAAACATATTGCCAAAATGGTTTGAGGCTAAGCAGAGCAATTCAGGAGAGGTCAAAATTAGCCAGATTGAATCAGTTTGTGTGGAGAAGAGTTTAAGCCCAAACAGCTAAATTGTCATGCCAGCCAACATAAAGAAAGAAAATGAAGGCACAGAAAGGTTATTTAGCAATAAGTCTCAGAAGCTGAATGTATTCTAGGCCTATGTTAAATTAGATGGAGGCTAGAATCTTGTAGGGCTAGGCTGAGGTTAGCAGACTGAGGCAGTAAGCCTTGGAGATGGCAATTCCTTCAGGAGACTATGAAATACTTTAACACAGACCTGGAAGCAGCACACACTGATTCTTCTTTTGCTCTAAATCCAGTCTATCACATATTCCTCTGTGTCTCCAAGAGCACTAGGGCACTGGTCTGTCTTATGCCTAGGATGAAGAGGGAATGAGAAAAGCAGCCCCACTGTGCCTTGTGTCACACATTCTTCAGGAGCACTGTGCATGGTTCATAGCACTGCTATGCTTAGTTTACAGTGGAGTGTGTGCAAGCTCAATCACAGCAGAGTGGGGATTTCAATGTATTTCTCCTGGTTCCAAAGAAGACATTGTTCTTACTGTCATGTTCTTCTCCCTCCTATAACATGAAAAGGGATTTTTTGTTTGTTTTTTATATTTTTATCCCCTTCATTCTTTGACATGTTTTCTTTCCTCCTCATTCAGCTTTGTCAAAATTAGTGTAGTCTTCATAGACTCAACTTAATCATTACGTACTTTGAGAGAGTACACATACTTAGCCCATGTCCTTGTTTACATTCTACATTGCATAGTAGGGCATTTGTATATCTTAATTTTATATTACATTTTTCTTGTATTCTTTTAAATAGTGCAATGATAAGACAGTACATGGACTCTGTAGATGTGTTTCTTTGATGAAGTATTCAGAACATACTCTGCTTTGTTGTAAGGTGATTCTGTTTTGTACATTGTTAGATTATCTGTATCCTGGGCTCCTCTCCCTCCCTCCCTCCCTCCCTCCCTCCCTCCCTCCCTCCCTCCCTCCCTCCCTCCCTCCCTCCCTCCCTCCCTTCCTTTCTTCCTTCCTTCCTTCCTTCCTCTCTCCTTTTCTCCCTTTGTTCCTTCATTCCTTCCTTTGTTTCTTCATTCATTCCTTTGTCCTTTCCTTCCTTTTTGAGAAAGGATCTCATTCTGTAACCCAAGCTCCTGTCAAACTCAGGCAATCAGCCTTCCTCAGCCTCTCAGAGGGCTGAGATTACATATTAGAACTACACCTTACTTCATTTTTGAAGTTTTTTATTTTTCTGTAAATTTGATAGAAATTTTGCAAAGAGAAAGCAAAAATACGTTTAAAACATAACAAAACATCAATTATGTGCAAGGTTTGACATTAGAGGATACTTGAAAGGTAAAGCAGGAAGATCACAGGTTTGAGACCAACTAATATCACTTCTGTAAAGCCTTTAGCTCAAGTTTCAATAGAGAGAAACAAGTTGCAAGTCAAAGTTGTGCAAAAGTTAAATCATGAGCCAAACTTTAAAACATACATGGGAAGTAATGTACTCCATATTTCAGTAAGACTATCTCTCTGGATAGTAACATTTAGTTGGTGTGTTTCAATCTCTATATATTTAATTTGAAAAATATCTTTGTTTTTTGTAGCTTGTAGTTTTTGCGACCCCACCATAAGCTCCTGAAACAGCTGTGCTACAAGCCCCCTCACAGGTTCTAATGGATCCACAGATGAAAAATAACACAGTGACTGGGCACTCCTGAACCTCCCCTGCCACCCCAGGCATAACCAGATAGAGTGGGCATTGGCCACTCTAAGGCAAAACTCACATGGCTAGTTGTTTTATCTCCTACAGCTACAACTTCCTTCTCCCCAGTTCTGATCCTCTCTCCCCTGAGTTGACTAGCTTACCTGCAGGGGACCAGGAAGTCCCACTTACTGAACACAACTCATTGGCTGCCAGCATCTTTACTGATGCATCAAGTACCAACTGGGGAACAGGACCCACACCCTACAGTTTTTCTAATAGAATTGTTAAAAACTGGAAGAGAATGCTCACTGTCGCAAGGTCCTATTAGTTATTTGGACTGGATAAGAAGAGCAGGCCTTACCAAGGAAGTGTCATTTCTATTAGTGAGTATGACCTTAAGGCAGTCTTCTATTCACAACCTTCTTATCTAGAGGTAGAGCCAGACAGGAAAAGAAAATTCAAAAAGTAACATAGCTATCATTAGGAGAGCAGAAAACTGTGACAGGAAAATCAGGTTACAGAACATGGTTGGACAAGTAGCCTTTAGGAAGGATTTACTGGGTTAAAACCTAGAATCATTAGAATCATGGTCCACACAGAACAGACAGCTTAGGTTTCTTTCCATATCCACCTAATTCTTGAAATGCCTATTCTGTTGTTACCAGATATTATCATGCATATTAACAGCTCACAATAAATTATTGAACTTGGTTTAATTTGCTTTTTTAATTGCCATAATTTAGAAGCCTTTGAAACTACAGTGCACAACATTGTACAACACAATGTTCTTTTTGAAACTTGCAGTAAGTTTAATCAACCACAGCAGTCTAAACCCTGCATAGAATATTGCTCAATGATTTCTCTTAATCTGCCAAGTTTACCTTAGTTGAAAACCTGCTTGTAAAGTCCTCATAAAAAATGAGGTACACACTGCATTCAAACCCTGAAGAACTGCCTGATCAGAGCTAACAAGAATGGGAGAGCTGTATGATCATGAATTGTTTTGTGCTGTGGTACCACACAAATATGAAATTAAATGGAGGCTGATGTCATGGGGAGCAAGAATGAACATCCCCGTGTGAGTGTGTTTGATCAGGATGGGAGATAAAGCAGGTGCTGAATGCAAGTAAATTGGGAATGTGGCTGAGAAGTCCCTAGGTAGCATAGAGGGTTAGAAATATCTGCTCAGTTATTGTGTTTAAAGAGTGTTGAATAAATCTGTAAGTCTCCATCTCAATTATTTTGGAGCTAGCCAGTTTAGGAAGAACTTCCACTTTTAAAATTCATTTTATAAGGCAGTGAGGGTCTAGATAGTCTGTTTCAGTGATGACACTCAAATTGGTTTAAATGCCTTGAGACAAATCGACATGTGCTAGTATTGCTCTACAGTTACTCATTTACTAACGCCATGATATGATCACTCATGTGCTAATGGAACTCCATGATCACACATGTGCTAATACTACTCTATAATAACTCACATGTTAACACCACTGTATAATCACACATGTGCCCTTGCCACTCTACAAGCACAAATGTGCTTGTGCCACTCTGGGATTGCAGACGTTCTCATACCACACTACCCTCTCTAGAATATACTCACCTTCATTTATCTCCTTATTAGGAATTATCAACAGTCAATAAGCTTCACACATTGAAAGCAGACAAATCTATAGTATTTAAGTAAATACAAGTCCTGTCCACATAAGGATGTTTTGTTTAGAAACAACCATACATATGCAAAGGACTCCTCACAGAGTGGTAATGGAACTTTCATAATGTCACTTGGGAATAAATTATTCGTGTACTTGTGATTTTTTGGTGAAACAAACCTGTTTTCCAGTCATATAAATTCAAACACAGACTTCATGTGCAGGAAGTATCACTTGCTAATGAAAAAACGTGACTTTCTGATTCATGCATTACTATACTACACTCCTTAAGCATTATTTTAGAATACACCTCTATCTTTATTTTTAATGACCTTAACTGTGAAATAGCATGAGACAGGTCCTTCAGGAATGATTCCAGAAACAAGTCTTGTTATTCTAGGAGATATCAGGTCCAGATATGTTATTGTGTCTGAAGGCCTTCCAAGATGGGAGTTGGAAGGCACTGAAAGTATTCCCCTGGCTCTACACAGTCTTGGTCATGTGTATGTTAGAATATCAGTATTTAACAAAAGTTAAAAAGTATAAATAAAGCTTAAAAACTTTAAAACTGAGGACTAAAAGAAGTGGTCCAGTCAGGGACAAGATCCCTTGTGAGTAGGAGGTAGGGACAAGGTCCCTTGTGAGTAGGAGGCCCGGTATTTGATCCCCAACAGTCACAAAAGGTTAGGATTGGTGACACCTTTCTCCTTACCTACTGCTGGAGAGGCAGACCAGAATCCTTGGGGATAGCTCTAGTCTTCTGAGTTACAGACTAATGAGGCACTCTGTCTCAAAAAAGAAAAAAAATGCTCCTGAGGTTGCCATATGACTTCCACAGGCATATCTATATCTGTATCTATATATACATGTGTACAGACATATGCACATCCACCCCCATACATAAGCATGTTTATTTATATATGCACACACACATAAAAGATGAAAACTAGGAAAAAAATTATAGTATAAGAAAATCATGAAAAACATTTATTTTTTGTAAAATATATATTTGAGTTTTAAGCTGTATTGTTATAAAAAGACTTCAAAAAGAATAATAAAACTCTTCAAAATAAATATTGTAATGATCTAAAATTGATTTACTGAAGACAGGAATCTTGGTACAAATATGTAGCCTCAGACCACAGTGCTTGGAGCTTACAGCAGTGTTACATAAAGCCCTGCTCCCTGTAAGTACCATGTTTGCTACCTACACAAAGCCAAACCCCAGTCTCATGAGCTCCAGGCATGGTGCTTGCATGGTATATGTGGACAGCTTTATAAAATATTTCACGTCTTTAGCATTTTGTTCATTTGTTTAGATTTCATTGGATCTGAAAATGATTGCCATCATATTGCAAATGTCTACAGCACTCTCACTACAGAAACACATTACACAGTCATGATGCCCAGAAGCAATAGGCTGCACCATGAAAAAACAGACATAATTACCTGATGATGCATTTCCCATAACACATCCTTTCATTAAATGATATGACTATGCACCTGGGAAGCCATCATCATAACCAAGATAATGAGTGTATCAATCACAAGGCAAAGTTCCTTTGCACCTCTTTGTAATACAATTCTTTTGCACTAATGCACATCTTCTTACATTTGGCAATGATTGATCTAATTTGGTATACTGTTAATACTAGTTTTAATTTTCCATATATTTAAACAAATGCTTTGGTGGAGTTTAGTTTCTTTCACTCAACATAGATTATTTTGAGATTCGTTATCATGTTAACACAATTGAACAGTTCATTCTTTGACTATGACAAAGTAGCCTTACCATAAGCTACTACTGCAGGCAGTCGATGGAGTATAAACATGAAGTTTTACATAGCTATGAACAAAATGAGCTATAATAATGACCAGCCTATAAGATTTACATATTGTAACAATATAGAGAAAAATGTTAGGGCAGTAGCCAATTAGTTTCTCATTTAATTACTATCCAGCTAGCATGGTACTATAAACCAAGAGATGGTATCTGGGTGATTACATAGATACCAGGGCTTACTTAATGAGCATTAGGTGAAGCTGTCTAATTACTGGTCAAAGACACTAAGAATGAAGGATGATGGGAGTGCTTAGCCTTAAATGGGTCATATATGTGGCACCAGTCCAAGCATAGGGACTGTCATGATAAACGGAAAGAAAAGAACATGATATAGCTATTGCACTCATAAACTTGCCATATTTGTATATACATGCACAAGATCTGCACAAAACTGTGCCCGGCAAAAAAAAATTATCATGGAATTGGAAAAATCCATGACGGCCTTCTCTCAGTGAGGGACTAATGACAGTTAATGGTGGCCAAATGAATAGATATTTATTTCAGTATTGTCATCACTTACCAAATGGTCTGTGCTCCTGTAAATATTTCCCTTCCTTGTATATGCAAGCAACCATAATTAAACTCCAGGTCACACACAAAGAAAAACATAGTAGAAGAGGGCCTCATTAAGAAGACAAGGGTTATCAGTAAGAGAAGTAGGGTGGGAAAGAGTAATTGGGAGTGATTTAAAATAAATTAGCAATTAACTATGTACATGTATACAACTGTCAAAGAACACAAGGTAAATTTAAAGTAATTTTTGAAAAATAATTTATAAGAGTTGCCACCTGGTTTAGTCTTCCTGTCACTCTGCTCTTCAGCCTCCTCATATGCTAAAGTTTTGTTTTGCTTGCTTAAATAAACCTTGATTCCTTACTCACTTAAAAATTATTTATGTGTTAATGAATAATTTGGGATATTCTCTTTATGTAAAAGTAAAGTGACTACTAACATTTATATATAAGAGTCTCTGTAGACATCGCTTTTAATTTACTTTCTATAAACACCATTAACTAGAATGAACTCATCATAGGATAAATATTTGTTGAACTGTTGGGAAGCAGCTATTCGACTTTTGAAAGAAAGTTTTATGCAATCTCATTTTCCTCCATAGATATGTGCATTTCTACAATTTCCAAACCCTTATAAACACATCGTTTCAGTGATGTATTTTGGCTTTAATTCACCTAGTAAATATAAGAAGATGAGTGGGCTTATAGGAAGATATATGAGTGATAGATATGGTAAACAGACATAATTCATCAAATATACAACTATATCAAACTTAGCAAATTTCCCAGTTAACTATGTGAAATTACTTTAGATCAGTTATATACCAAGAAGAAAATGAAAAAAAAATAGTTTTATATTTTAGATAACATTATGATGAACTATAACTATAAAAATATATTCTTCTGCCTCTAGAGGCATTGTATATGTGGCTGCTGTGTCTCATGTGTGTCAGTAGGTGGCAGAGAGGAGACAGGCTATGCCTACTCTCAGTGTACTCATGTATAAACATCTGAATGTTTTGAAGTCTAACATTCCATGGAAAAAAGCCAGGCTGAAACTGTCAACAGTCCAGGCACCAGGCAGGACCAGATGGGCATCCAGGATGGGGAGCAAGCTAGAGACTCAGAGTGGGAGTAAGGTTAAGACAGGTGACCCTTGCAAGGAACCACATAGGCAGGCTAGGGGAGAGGAGTGAGCTTAAGACAATCAATGGACTTGCACCATGGGTCACAGACAGGAAGCTAGCCTGAGATGATCACAGTTCAGGCTTGGGTAGGGAGGTCATGCCTGAAATGACCACTACCTGACACCATAAAGCATGAGCAGGACATAGCACTCCTGAGATGACCCCAGACGCTCAGAGACCACAGTCACCGCTAAAGGGAGAGAGTAAATGGTAGAAAAATAGAAGGGAAAGAAAAACAGAAGGATGTGGGTGGGCATAATAGGGAGAGGCAGAACTGAAGATCAGGGTGGTGAGAATAGCCTGAAGCGATTTTGTATTAATTCCACCTGTGACCATGGTGCGTGGTCCTGACCTGTGCTGCCCCCTGGAGCCAGGTCTGGGTTTGTGGCCCTGTAGCAGACCAGGTAGACATCCTTGCTCTCCACTGCCCTGTGAGGATGTGGCAATATCTGAGGGCTGGACCAAACTGGGCCCACCCCTCACCAAAGCATTGTGGGATTCCTGGCTCTGGGGGGATGAGAGCAGCAGAACTGACTCTGCCACTAGCCAGGTGCAGTACTCCTGAGAGCAGACCCCGGGGAGAGATAGCCTCCTCTCCCTTGTGCCTCACTATCTCTGGCAGGCTTGACCCTGGAATAATCAGAGCAGGAGAATTGTCCCTGCTCCTTGTTAGCTGCAGAACTCAGAAGAGTAGGCCCAGTACCTCACCTGGGCAACACAATAGAGCTAACCCTGGTGGTGGAGGCATGGGCGAGCCAGCCCTGAAGCCCCGACTATGGAAGAGCTGGCCCTACCACTTGTCTGCTGTGCAGTGATATGGGTGAGGAAGAGATGCAACACCTCACCCCTTCCTACCTACAGCAGGCAAAGGAGCGGAATCTAAGTCATCAAAGTGGGAGAGCAGGTCTTGCCCCTCACCTCCTGCACTACTGGGCAGCACAGTAGAACTGACTCTGATGGCAGGAGTGCAGGTGAGCGGGCCACGTGGGTGTAAGCATGGAAGAGCTCATCCTGAAATCTGACTGCATGTGCAAAGAGAGATGCCCTCCGTCACCTAAGCCACTTGCCACCTACAGCAGGCAGGAAGCTGGTCCGGGAGTCATGAGCGCAGAAGAGCTGGCCATGTCCTTTACCTACTGAAGTACTTGGGGGAAGCTGACTCTGCACCTTCCCTGGGCAGCATAGTAGAGCTGGCTCTGAAGGCAGGAAAGTCTGCCCTGCTTGTCTGACATTCAGTGGAGTGGACAAGGGAGATGATACCCTCTCCTCCTTTGTTCCTCTCCATCTATGACAGGGAGGAGAAGTAATCAGGGTCATGGAACTTGGAGAACTGGCCATGTCCTTCACCAGGGGCAACATTTGGGAGAGTAGACCCTGCACCTCACCTGGGCAGCAGGATAGAGTCAGCCCTGGTTGTGGGGTCCCTGCTGAGTTGATCCTGGTGGCACAAATTCCAGAGAGCCAGTGGAGTGATCAGTTCAGATACGTCTCAGGCCGACATTCAGGATTTTAAATTGGCCCATGCCAACTTGGACATCATCAATGAACTGCTAGAGTATATGAAGGGCTCCATCCTACAGATCCAAAACTAAAGCATCTCAATGACACAGGGCACAAACAGGATATCCGAGAGGCATTTCAGTGATGTTTCAGTGTTGATGGAGTAGCAGAAGCCAGAGGCCTCACACCAGACCAAGGAGTATTTGCATTGCAATGAGTATTTGTAATCAAGGAAGTGTGAACAAAGGGGAATACTGTAGGATGCACTTGGACACACCACAGCTTCCACAAGGAGACTCTTTCTCTGTTGAGGGGAAGGTTACAAGAGTAGAGGGCAAGTCCAAGGAAAGGGGGGTGGGTGAAGGGGATTAGGGTGCATAATATGAAATTCACAAAGAACCAGGGAAGAAACAACACATATTCTATATTTTGTTAAGTTGGGTTTACTTTAGTTTATTTGCTTTTGAAATTACCAACTTGCCTTTATAATTAAAACTTGATTTCCTTCCTGATGCAAGGTCAGTGTTGCAACTTCCTGTTCCCCTTTATGTTTGTTAGCTATTCCAGGTCCTTTGTCTTCCCATAAAAAACACATTTCTATTTCTATAAAAATGGCTATGAGTTTGCTCGAGATAGTATTGGAGCTACGTATAAACTGACAATACTGAACCTTTCAACTCATGAATCAATTTTAGTTTTTAAAATTGCTTTCAAGGATGCTTAAGAGTTCTATAGGCATTATGTGATTTCTGTACATTTATGCCTAACTATTCCAGTTTTGTTGCTATAATAATTGGTGATTTCTTTCATTTATATATGTGTATTGTTAGTACATAGAAATTCAATTCATCTTTACAAAACAGTTCATCTTGTGCCCTCCATCCTTGTTTAACTCATTTGTTAGTTTTAATGATTTTATTGTAGTGTACATCTAATTTTCCACATAGGCAATCATACAATTGAAGCGTTTGCATAACAAGAGTCTTTTTATATTTTTTATATTGCAGGAAAAATTTACAATTCAATGTTGAGTAGAATTCACCAGTGGAGGTCTGTCTATTATTCCTATCCAAAAGAGGAAAAAAAAATCAATCTCTCAACATAAGGTTCATAAGTCTTTTGTGAGTGGCCTTTATTAAGCCAAAGAAGTTATTTTCTATGCTACTGTGAGAAGAATTTCACAAAAGAATAGATATTGGATTTGTTGAATACTTTTATGACAGTTGAGTCTAATAATATTTTCCCCCAATATTTTTCTAATATAGTAAATTGCATTGATTAACTTTGATAGCTACAGTAACCTTGTACTTCTTATACAAAGACCAATTGGCCATGATGACTACTTTAACGATAAAATTGATTTTCTTTGATAGAGCAGTTATAATAGTATACCTTTTTTTTAACTGAGCTTCAATTGTTAGAGCCTTTTAAAGAATTTACTACATAATCTTTGTCAAGTGCATTGGCATGGAATTATTGTCGTTTCTTTGTATTATTTCAATAACATTGCAAATGAAGATTACACACTAATGGAAATTGCAAAACTAGAGACCTCATTTTCCCTACAATCAAATTCTACAAGTACATCTTCTACAGTAGTAGTAAGCCTACTATCTCAATAGCCTTGGAGGCTATTTTAGATGTACCTCATGGTTACCTTTGAGCCCCAGCTATACTTTCTTTGATAATACCTGAAAGGTAGCCAGAATCTTTGCCCATCCTTATGCAATGATGGTGGTGATAGTCATCTAGGAAACTTCCAAGCTCATACTCTGACATGGACAAAAAACTGAATGTATGGGTAAGACAAGAATGGAGCCTCAGTGGGGGGGGGGGGGTTGGGGGAAAGCAGCCTTATATTTTCAGTAAGGGAGAATCCCTAAGACTTCATGTCTGCTAACTGGACTCTGACAGTGGTATTTTATAAAGTTTCTTAGTCCTCCTACCTCCCCTACAGGTCCTGTCTAGATGACTGTCCTACACATTCCAGTAGTTTCTCCTCACTGTCTTCTGGGGGGAAAATCCACAGTCATCTAGGAGCCTGCTTTCACTTTTCTGTCTACCTATGCTTTTCTAATTCACTCTCAGTTAGGGTTTAAATTATATGGAAAAGGGGGATGGATGGATGTCTTGTTGATGTCCATTAAAGCCCAGATACTACCTTCTGGTCAAAAGAATAAAATGGAAGTTTTATCTTTGTTTTAGGTAGAGATCTGGTATTTTAAGTTAACCGAAATATTGCATGCTATTCTGTTTTCCTTTAACAATGAACTAACCAGTACCCCCCAACCCCCAGAGCTCCTGTCTCTAGCTGCATATGTAGCAGAGGATGGCCTAGTCAGCCATCAATGGGAGGAGAGGCCCTTGGTCTTGTGAAGATCATATGCCCCTGTACAGAGGTATGCCAGGGCCAGGAATCAGGAGTGGGTAGGTTGGGGAGCAGGGCAGGGGGTGGTTATAGGGGACTTTCGGAGAGGAAACTAGAAATGGGGATAGCATTTGAAATGTAAATGAAGTATATCTAATAAAAAAAGAAGAAAAACATAAAAATAAATTTTAAAAAATTAATTCAGATAGGCCAATCATGAGTCCCAGAGTCTACTGCCTCAGTCTAAACAAATCTGAATTTCCGGAAGAGAGGCTAAGAAAAGGAGAGGACTAAATAAACACTCAAGGAGATAGAATGTTATCCTACCCAACCCCCTCCTCTGGTACAGACACTTACAGAGCTTTCTTCCTGTAATACAACTTGTCCTTGTCCTTTTCCTTTTCCTCATTTTCTGTCTTATTTTCTTTCAAACATTGCTCAATTTCTAAGCATGATTTTCTTGACACTCTGGGCTTCCTCAAGCATGGTCTGATGCTCTTCTCTCCACTGTTTGTCCCCATGGGACTGATTGTCTAACATGTGATTGGTTGATAACCTCCATTGCTGAACTTCTAATCTATCTCAAATAATATGTTTTTCTCTCCTCTTCTCTGCCTCTTCTCCATCTTCTTTCTCCTGGCAACTACCAATATTGCACCTTGTCTGTCCTATTGTTTTTCTTTCAAACTCCCCAAAGAGCTGTTCTTGAACTTCTTCCACATCCACTTCTAAATTCTTATATATATTAATGAGACTAAGAGTATGAAAGAGAACAACAATTTGCCTTCTATCAGTGGAAACTGCAAAACACCGCAAAGCTCAGCAGACACAGCAGATGACCAGACTCTGGACCTTAGGTAAGAATTTGGGCTTGAATCACATTCTTCATTGGTGTTTCCTGAGTGCTAAAGCAATTTCAGATTAGGTTTGTAATAAGGTGTGTGGCAGACAGAGTGGTGTGGTATGGTTAGACTCTCAGGCTTCTGACCAAACTAGAGCACACTTGTATTGCCTCAGACTATTACATCCATGAGTTTCTGATTCAGTGTGGGGGTGACCTTGTTTTCTTTCTGTCACTATGATAGATACCATAATCAAAAGTGACTAGGAAAGAAAGAGGATCATTTTAATTCTCATGAAGGGAATTGAGGGTGAAGGCTGAAGGCAGGAACCAAGAAGTAGAAACTGAAACTGGTTACTGGCTCACTACTGATGCTCCAACTTTTGCTTCACTCACCCCATGTACTTATCCTCCTCTTAGCCAAGCTTGAGTTACAGTTTCATGGCATGCTCAAGCACTGTATATATTTCAACCTTCTTGATCCTCTCTGTATATTCATTCCATTCCACTATTATAATCACAGTCTTCACCAAAAGCAACTTTATCTCTTCAAATTTCCATCAGTATAACTAAAGTTAGCAGGAGAAATATACATAAACATCAAAGCTAAAATCAGTGCCATAAATCTCTATTGATGGTTAATCAGTCAGACTTTCAATTTCCGTAGTTTCACATAGGGAAGTATCACTCCGAAGCCAGAAGTTCGGGGGACTTCTTTGTAATTCACAGAAAAGCAAACCTAGACACAAAAGGTGAAAGTCATGGACTTGACTTTAGCATCTAAGTGCACCAGATAAGGCCCTTGTTTTTTGACCCTCTAAGGGTCAAACAAGGCTATGAACTTCTTCTTCTACTTCAACATCATTGGCTTTCAGAAATATGCCTTCTGAGAGCTGTAGTATCCTTGGCATCTTTTTAATATTTTAAGGAATTTTCAGTACATTTTTAAATCTGGTCTTGAACTCACTATGCAGCTTGGGACCCCTGAACCTGTCTACTAATTGGGACCACATGCCTGCACCACAGGCCTTCATTTCCAGACCCAATCTCTATGGTGTCTTTACTCAGCTACTATTTTCCTGCACCCAAAACCCAGGAACCAAACAACTATGGGTGACTTCTATTCTGCAGAGACTGTTAACCGTATTTAAACTGGACAATCTTGCATCTGCTTCTTTGCCTTGTCTGTTATTTCCAATGGAATCCAGAACAAAGAACCAAGATCATATTTTCTTCTACCTGTGCCTGCCGCCTGACTGCCTACCCTGCTTTCCCATGCGGCCTCTTCTATGTTAGGGCACACCCCTCCCCAATAGATTTGTAAATGTATTGTGCCATCCTTCCAACGCCACGTGGTTCTTAAATCTGTTGTTTTTGTCAGACTTGGATATTATTCATACTCTGATACATTTTAAGAGTTGCAAACATCCCTAACTGTAACCATATATAGTAGGATTTCTATAGCAAAAACTGCATGCAGCAGTGTAGGCACACATTCAAGGTTACATGATTATTAAACAGCAGCTATAAATCAAATCACAGGTGCATTGCCTGCAAAAAAAAAAAAAAAGTGTTCTTAGCTAGTGTCTCCACATCCTCTAGGATTTTCTCAAGCACAACTCCTTCAACTCCCAAGAGACATGTTCAATAAGATATTGCCTGGATTTTATCCATTTTTCAATATTTTCTCATAATGCTAACAAAATCCATTCCCCTTTTGGGTTCCAGAGCTGAGAAACGTTATGAAAAACATTAAAGGATTATTACAAAATAAGCTACATATATTTCTAAGTATTGGTTTTAAGAGAAGAAAATTTAGGACCTCAGACGATGGCTCAGTTGCGCGAGCACACACACACACACAGAGTACACACACAATGGAGTAAATAAAGCATAATTAGAAAAAAAAACGCAATTGATATCTGTGTAGATATTGCTAAAGAAGCAAACCATTCTAGAGTAGCCATAGACCCGAGTCACTGTTTTACTGCAAATTTCATGTTGTCCAGGGGAACTGAGGAAGGTTGAGGGATTCACTGCTCTCTGGTATTCTAAAGACACTTATCTACATTGTGAACTTATTTTCTCTTTCTAAGTTTGAATGGTGCCACTAGGTGGCAGTAGAATAAAATGGTATCTGTTATTGCAGCTTTCACTGAATTCTTTTTTATAAGAATGTAGTGGCAAAGGGGAGGTAGGTAGAATGGGGAAAAGAACTCTGAGAGAGAAGATCAGGGACAACATTCAGGAAGTAAATAAATAAAATAATTAATTAATAAAATAATGGATATAATTTTGGGGAATTTTTCTATATTATCACCACACAAACCAAACCAACCAACTAAACAAACAAATAAACAACCAAAACCCCACCAACACTCTATCTAAAGTTCAGAATAATGGAATAAGCTAAATCTCACATCAGCATATGGCTATCCTAGCAAAATAAAAAGTGAAAGTAAATTGTATTAGCATTTCTTCCCATTAAATACTTAATCAAAATATGTAAACCTTTTATTATTTAGTCATGAAATGTATTGATTTTGTGAATACTGGATACAAAAATTTAACTTACATCTCTCTGTGTCCACTTGGATAACTAATAAATACCTTAGACTTAAACCCACAAAAACAGAACTCAATTTCCTTTCCCCAAACCTTATGATTCAAAAGGTCTTGGCATCTTTAGAATAAACAATATTTTTCTTATTCCTACAAATATACAGGAAGCACTATCCATTTGTATTACATCCTCTTGATGTAAACCCATCCTCTAGAAGTACTTTGACTACACCTCTAAAATACATTGAGAAAAAATTCATTTATTTCCATCTTTCCTGCTCTCATTACTGTCCAACCCATTAATGGTTTTGCCTGGCAAGTTTCTTCAATTATAGTCCTTCTTTCTCCATTTGCCCCTCTATAATCAATATTCTATATGTTAACCAGACTTATAATTTGGAGTATGATTCATGCAATATAACTTATTTGTTTAAAATCCTCCCGCTGGGTGGTGGTGCCACACGCCTTTAATCCCAGCATTTGGGAGGCAGAGGCAGGCGGATTTCTGAGTTTGAGGCCAGCCTGGTCTACAGAGTGAGTTCCAGGACAGCCGTGGCTATACAGAGAGACCCTGTCTCGAAAAACAAAACAAACAAAAAATAAATAAAATCCTCCCCCCAAAAAACACATTATGACTCAAACAATTCAAAAATCATTAACTGCTATATCAATCTATTCATGACCCAGAGGTTACCAGCTTTTCTAATAAATCATACCTTCTTCCTTTCCTCTACTTCAGCAGAACGAAAGACCTCTTGCTCTTCACACCAATATGCCAATCATTACTTCTTTGGATTAATCTCCACCTCTGTCCAAAATGCTCTATTTCTGAGTATAACTGACCCTTTTTACCCTTTCAGTATCAGCTCATCAAATCCTTAATCCTTCAGAGTCTGCCACTCAATGGCTGTTATCATGTTGATATTCTGTTTCAGTTTTACCACTCCAGCACACCTTGTTCATTTATGTATTTACATGCTATTGTCTTTCCTTACTAGACTATGTCAAGTGGTCCAAGAGTATGTCAGCTGTGTATTATAGAAGCTATATATCAATTGAAGCACGGATAAGATTGTGCCTTCCTTTAATCATCGAAAGGGTTCTCAACAGCTCTCTGAAAAACAAAATATTGCTAATGATATCTGATCATTTTTAGTTCATTAATTAAGAACAATACATGATCTCCACACATAGGGACTGGCAAAGGCTACTCACTACACTAATTTGAAGGGCAGTAGGGACCACTCGTAGAGTGTTAAAACAAAGAATGACCTCATGTTGATATATTCTAAATACTTATCTGGCAAATGTACAGAATATGGATTGTTGGGGTCACAGGCTAACCATGTGACTTAGGAAGTCTCCTCATGGAGATTTTGTTAATGATCCCTTCCCAAGGACAACAAACAATATTTGAGTCCTTACACTGTTGAACCAGGTATTATAAAATTTATATTATATTGATTCTTTAAATATAAAGAAAGTGTGTGACTAAGGTCTCAGTAATATTTTCTGCAATGCCTTAGAAAATAGGGCAAGAGGTCATGAAGTCTAGTGTCAAAGGTTTCAGATGCCACAGTTATTCTGGGACAGGTCTTCATGCCTAGCCTTGTGCACCTAGAGGCTGTCTACTGAAGTAACTCATAACCTTGAAACTTGTATTAGATTTTTGTAACTATTTTAACAAGTTCTAGAAATCAGAAATCTGGATTCAGTTTCAAACAATTGTAGGTGTCGTAAAAGCTGATCACCTCCAAATTCATGAAGTCATATGTATTTGTTTCATTATTTTCAGTTTTTAGCAGCCATTTATATTTTTGGTTGGGACTCTACAGAGGATTCATCAATCTACCACTTCCAGTTTCACAGCTGACTCACATTCTTTAAACCAAAATCATGCAGTTTCTTCCTTAAGAGGAACCTGTGTTTTGCACTGGGCCCAAATAGATAATCCAGGGAAATTTCTTTAAGGCACAATCTTTAAACTACTCTTCAAATTTATGTTAGCCATATAAGGAAGTTTCAAAGTTATAGGTATGAAAAGGTAGATAGATGGTTAGAAAGAAAGAACTTATTCACATAATAGAGAGTCCATAGATGTTTAATATTACTCACAGTTAACTGATACTGACAGCATAGCTGATAATATGTATGAACAGTAAATGTGTTTGGGAAGTATAAAACAGGGACCTTCAAAGTGTAATCCCTGATCCATACCCTGTCTGCCGTTTATCTGCTTCAAATTGGGCTTCCCATTTAAGAACCCTTCAGATATTGTCTGAATAATATTTATCTTAAAAAGTAAAAATGCTTTTTACAAAATTCAAAAAACCCTTGCTCAGTACAAATATGACTTAAATGACTTAACTTCCAAGATAATTGATGCTGGACTTTATCAGACCAGCTTTTAGATGCAAGACAGAAAATGGATATTGATATCAGCAAGCAATAAAATACCGTATAGAGTGCCCACCAGCTTCTATAAATGAATTTGCAATTCACTTAGGAAGGAAGCTACAATGGAGGAAGGGCTGCAAAGGATGCCTTTATGCCTACTTTACTATGACCTCTAATTTACAAAGGCTTATCAAAAGTGGGCTTGTGTCCCAATGTCTCCCACTACTCTACTGTGCTACCTGACAATAGAACTTTGCCATGCTCAGCTCATCACATTTTCAGAGATACAGCTATGATCTGAGTCCACAGGATGTCTGTGCAGGGGTTATGGTAAGCAAAGGGCATGGACAATCAAGGTCAAATTGTCTTTTATGGCACATAGGTAAAGGTCACCATGACTAAGAGTTTCAGTTCATTTCTTTTCTGAAGGGAGATGAAAATATATGGCACCATCAAGAGAAATGGTAATTTCACTATGAAGCAGCATTCTCTAAATTGTTTTTGACATGCTGTGAGATCATTTTGTAAGGAGAGAAAGGAGGCAGAAGTCTGTTGAAAACTTTGTTGAGAAATGTTTTATTCTATGTTCCCCTTTCAGAAAGTTAAGGCAGAATAACTTATCAAAGATTGAGAAATCCTGTAGTAAGTAGCTGTGGCCTCCCTTCCCCCAGCCTGGAACCTGCCTGCTCAAGGGTGGAGCTACCGGCTCATTCGTCCTGCCACGCCCACTGCTGGAACCTGCCTCTGCTGCCTGGAGTCACACACGTGTTCGTCCTGCTACTGGACCCTGAGTTACTTGGCGGGAAATTGGGTTCCCTCCCCCTTCCTTTATAAACTGAGTGTCTGGAAATATTAAATTGAGTCTTGATCAGAGTCTTGTCTTGACTCCATTGTTTCTTCCGCCCCGTCTAGATTCCTCTCTTTGCAGGGAACTGCCATTCTCAGTGAACCGTTCGTGTTGTGGACCGCGGGCGGGCCGCAACAAGTAGCCTCCTTAATTTTTCTCTACCAACTCTCCAAAGGCCCCCATGAACACCCTTATCTGCACTATTCATATCCTTACAGAAGGGTACTGTGTGGCACACACTGCATGACTTGGTACTCAGAGGTGGTTTTGTAGGACAGATGGCCCCGGTATAAAGAGAAAAATGATGAATGCATGATCTTGGTCTCTGAACCAGATGGGACTGTGGAAGTCAAATAAACCTTCAGAAACTAAATAGACACTATACCTCCATTTAACGAAGATCCAGAGCCAAAGGGATACCAGGAACATTCTACACTGAGTTTTTCCCAATAGTGAGCATACTGCAAACAACAAGCCTTACATTGTTGAATCTAAAGTGATTCTTAGGACAGTGCCCATGTTCCCTTATTCATCTTGAGACAGTTGATGAGGTGATCTTTGGGGAGAAATAGCTGTATTGTTGAAAGCTGAAGGTTTAGACATTTGTCACTTGAGATTTAATCTGTAGACTCTGCTTTGGCTTTTCTGGTTTATTTGCATTTTTATGTTAGGATTTCTGAGGGTCCAACAGAATATGACATACTGTTTTCTCCCAATATTGTGTAAAGTTTTTAAAAGATCTAAACATAAATGTCAAGGTAATAGCATAACCTTAATAATTATTAGGGAGTAGAGTTAGGGACTGCAGTTGTGGCTCATTAGTAAATCATCTGCGCTGCAATCTGGAGGAGTTGAGTCAGTCAGAACCTCGGCACTGACAGGGAAGTCAGACTCTTTGGTGCACATCTGCAGTCTCAGTACTATGAAAGCTAAGAAAGCATGGTCTTTGAGGCTTGCTAGCCAACTAGCGAGCTCTGTGTTCAGTGGAAAATACAGTGGTGTTGAGGAGATGGCAGAGTGGGTGTATACTATACCTGCTATAACACAGAAGGCTTGGAGTTAGATCCTTATCATTCATTTAAAAATGCAGGCATTAGCATAATCACCTATATATACCTTAGCTCTGTAGAGACAAGCAGAATTTCTGGGTCTTGATAGACAGCCAGCTTATCTGAAAATTCTTGAGCTCCATATTCAGTGAAAGACCATATCTCAAGGCAATCAGTCAGAGATCTCTGGTCTCTATGCACATTCTCACACACACTTGTGTGCACACATATATGTAGAAATACACACACACACATACACACACACACACACACACAGATAGAAAGAGAAACAGAGAGGCAGACAGAGAGACACAGAGACAGAGATGGATTTTGGGACATGGCTAGGAGCCTGTTTACTCTGGTTAATTCCAGTTGTGTGCCACAAGGGACCCTCATCACAGAGGAGGAAAGAAGAGCAGAGTGGCAGAGACAGCACCCCTAGCCAGATAATTCTCTTCCCCTCAAAGTCTGAACGCTTTGCAGACTGAACAAGAGCTGGGAGCTGCACTTGTTAAATCCCTTCAATATTCAAATACAGTGGTTTTCCTTACAGTTTTTTCAACAGCAGTGTGTTTCTGTTCCTGAAAAATGAAAAGAAACCTCAACACAAAATGATGTTCCCTAAAAGTATTTACTACAGCACATGCCAGGACAGCTAGTGCTAGTGAGGGCCAGACCAGCTAAGTGGTCAGAATGTAGCAGAAAAGAGTGAACAAATAACCCCACAGAGTAAAGCACTTAACAATAATGACAAATTAACTCTTTATCTATTAAAATTCAAATAACATTTACTAAAATAATATGAAAAGGCCATTCACTGTATATGACATTTTAGAAAGAAAACAAGAAATAATGTAAGACAAACATGCAAAAACCTGACAATAAAACCATAATCACTATAAAAAGACTTAATGACAAGAATGGGAAAAGAAATTTGAGGAGACAAAAGAGTTGTTCTAAGATATGATTACTACGGAATCCATATTGAATATGATAGTGTGTTCTTAATGACAATCAGTGGTGGGACCTATTACAGTATATTGTCAAAGTTAGTAGGATTGCACACTACAAGAATAAGACTTATACTATAGTACTTAATGATAATGTATTGATATTGGTCTATTGTAAGAGACATATTACATTAACATAAGATATTAATAATGGAAATACTGGAAAAGAGATTGGAAATGGAAAGAGGTCAGTAATGCAACTTCCTAAACAACGCCCCATTTTCTATAAATTTAAACAAATAATAAATAAAGTCTACTAAGCACCAAAATGAAAATAAATGATATTTTTCAAACTACAAACCTTGAATATGTCTACACAGAACTTAAATGTAGGCTAAAATGATTGAAGGGATGTATATTCTAGAGGAACTCTTTACACTAGTAAACATGCTATGTCTTTCAAATCCATGAAAAATTTACTACCTTCTTCCTGGATTCCATCATTAATATTTTCATGCTTGACACAACTGCACATTTTAGTTTCTAGAAACACCATATAACCAAATGGGTGTCCAAGTCCTTTTCCTGATCTTTGATCTTCTTGGGGTGAAAAAAAAAGAAAGATCCCTAGCCAAGCTTGAGAATGGGCTGCAAGAGTAAATCCAGGAAGCAGATGGACAGCAGGGCCCAGTGGAATAAAGCAGGCAGCCTGTTCTTCAACATTCACACATTCTTCCTCTTCATCTTGGAGAGGCAAATCAGGGCTTTGAGCAGCAGAGGGGAGTACTCACAAATGGTGAAAGATTACTGCAGTCTGTGTTTTTCAGAGATCAACTCCTATTTTTTCCTTAGGAAGAGCTATGTATACCACTGGTTTGTATTGAGACAGCCCAAGCTCTCAGGGTCTGTGAGACTGGCACAGAAGTATTCCAAATAATACTCTTATGGAAAAAAATCATTAAAAAGCCTATTGGGTGAGTTCTCCATGGCTGGGTCCTGATGTAGCATACGTTTAACAAAAGTTTCAGATCTTTACTTTCACACTTTATAGTCTAGGTCAGTGTTTTGTAGGTTCAAAATATTTTCCTATAATCTCTCTCAAGAGGTTAAAATAAAGATATCTTCCTAGCTATCTTTTTTCCCCCAATTCTAGAAGGCAATCTATTTTCATAATCCTTCATGTTGTTGGCAAAATACAGTTTGATGTAGTTATAGTACCAAACAAGGTCCCTGTTTCTTTGACAATGCCTTCTTGGGATCATTCCCAGTCTCTGAAATCTGGAGTTCTCCCTGGATTCTTGACATATTTGTAAATCCAGTACTGGTGATCCAAGACATGTATATGCTTCAAATCAATTGCCCTTCTTCTAAATTCTCTTCTGCTTTATTATTATTATTATTATTATTATTATTATTATTATTATTATTATTTGGTCTTTTTCATGTTGGCCCTCCTCCTGTCTTTCTCCCTCTCCCTTCACCAACCCTAACCCTTCTTCTCCCTCTTCCTCTTGTATATTTCTCTGCCTTCCTTTTCTTTTATAAGAGTTCACTTGACTACATTGGAACCAACTCCATAATGGCAGAAAAATGCCCTCTCTAAGATTTTCATATTAGTAATTTTAATTTCTTTTCTTTTGACATACCATAAACATACACTAATAGGTACAACATCAGAAAATTAAACACTAAAGACAATAAATTGTAACTTCCTAACCACACTTTCTTGACATTTAATCTCTAGAACTCTAGTTTACATCAAAAGTGCTTGAATACTATTAAATTTGCACAGTTTTTTTTTAACACTTAATGTTTAATTATATTTGAGGGGCAATCATTGACTGAAGAAAGGAAGAAGTGTTATAAAATAGTGTTTCCCTAAAAGATCGACCTTTCTTCAAAAGAAATAAAAAAAGGGTCCATAAATAAAGTAGCAAGTATTTATCTGAGAATCAATTCCCATGAAAAGATTGTTCTACCTATTCCTGCTTGGAATGCCTACAGCCCCATTTTCTGAGCTTTAAATTCTCTGGGTTTCTTGTATGAACAGATAGTTTTTCAGTGTTCATTCTTGTCTACAAAACTAGCTTCATCTACTTTGATTTTCTTAAATTAATTATCAGGAATAAATATTCTAAAATTCAAATAAGACAATCCAATGAATTGGAACAAATACAAAGATAGCACTGGTACAAACTTGATTACCCACAATGAAACCACAAAAACACCTACTGCAATTTGGAGAAATTAAGGAAACAGAGAGGGAGATGTGTTGGGTGATCTGAGCCTAGTATCCCATTTTTCTGTAATCTGTCTTCTCAAGCCTGATAATTTTGTAGTTCTTATATTTTCATGCTGTGGTTATGGTATACACACAGAGCCCCTATAATAGAGTTTTCATCTTAAAACATGAAAAGGGATTAAAATAAAATTAAACAGGTTTTTCAACATTCAGTGTTCATTGTTCATGCTGAGTGAAAGATTCCAATAGGCTAATTGACTGATCAGAACTTTTGGATTGTTCAGGAATTTTTTCCCTGTGCCCATATCTTCGAGGCTCTTCCACACTTTCTCCTCTATAAGTTTCAGTGTATCTGGTTTTATGTGGAGGTCCTTGATCCACTTGAACTTGAACTTTGTACAAGGAGAGAATAATGGATCAATTTGCATTCTTCTACATGCTAAGTGCCAGTTGAGCAAGTACCATTTGTTGAAAATGTTGTCTTTTATCCACTGAATGGTTTTAGCTCCTTTGTCAAAGGTCAAGTGACCATAGGTGTGTGGATTCATTTCTGGGTCTTCAATTCTATTCCATTAATCTACCAGCCCTTCACTGGACTAATACCGTGCAGCTTTTATCACAATTGCTCTGTAGTACAGCTGAAGGTCAGGGATGATGACTCTACCAGAGGTTCTTCTTTTGTTGAGAATAGTTTTCACTATCCTGAGTTTATTATTACTCCAGATGAATTTGGAAATTGCTCTATCTAAATTAAGAATTTAGTTGGAATTATGGGGATTGCACTGAATCTGTAGATTGCTCTCATCAAGATAGCCATTTTTACTATATAAATCTCGCCAATCCATGGGCATGGGAGATCATAAAATTGCAAAGCTTCTCTAAGGCAAGCAACACTGTCAATAAGACAAACAGATTGGGAAAAGATCTTTACCAATCCTACTTCTGATAGAGGGCTAATACCCAATATATACAAAGAACTCAAGAAGTTAGGCTCCAGAGAACCAAATAACCCTATTTAAAAATGGGGTACAGAGCTAAACAAAGAATTCTCACCTGAGGGATACTGAATGTCTGAGAAGCACCTAAATAAGTGTTCAATATCCATAGTCATCAAGGAAATGCAAATCAAAACAACCCTGAGATTCCACCTCACATCAGTCAGAATGCCTAAGATCAGGAACTCAGGTGACAGCAGATGCTGGCAAGGATAAGGAGAAAGAGAAACACTCCTCCAATAGTAGGACTGCAAGCTGGTACAACCACTTGGGAAATCAGCTTGGCAGTTACTCAGAAAATTGTACATAGTACTACCAGAGGATCCAGCAATACCACTCCTGGGCATATACCCAGAAGATGCTCCAATGTGTAATAAGGACACATGCTCCACTATGTTCATAGTAGCCTTATTCATAATAGCCAGAAGCTGGAAAGAACCCAGATGCCCCTCAACAGAGGAATGGATACAGAAAGTGTGGTACATTTACACAATGGAGTACTACTCAGCTATTAAAAACAATGAATTCATGAAATTCTTAGGCAAATGGAAGGATCTAGAGGATATCATCCTGAATGATTTAACCCAATCACAAAAGAACACACATCATATGCTCTCACTGATAAGTGGATATTAGCCCAGAAGCTCGGAATACCCAGGATACAATTCACAAACTACATGAAACTCAAGAAGGAAGACTAAAGTATGGGAAGTGGGAACAAAACAACCATGGACAGGGTTACAGAGACAAAGTGTGGAGCAGAGACTGAAGGAATGACCATCCAGAGACTGCCCACTGGGGATCCATCCATTTACAATCACCAAACTCCGACACTGTTGTGGATGCCAAACAGTGCTTACTGACAGGAGTCTGATATAGCTCTCTCCTGAGTGGCTCTGCCAGTGCCTGACAAATACAGAAGTGGATGCTCACAGCCATCCATTGGACTGAGCATAGGGTCCCCAATGAAGGAGCTAGAGAAAGGACCTAAGGAGCTGAAGGGGTTTGTCCCTCATATGAGGAACAACAATATGAACTAAGTAAGTGCCACCTGAGCTGCCTGGGACTAAACTGCCAACCAAAGAGCACACATGGTGGGACTCATGCCTCCAGCTGCATATGTAGCAAAGGGTGGCTTAGTCGGGCATCAATGGGAGGAGAAGCCCTTCATCCTGTGAAGGCTCTATGCACCAATGTGGGGTAATGCTGGGGCCAGAAATCGGGAGTGGGTGGGTTGGTGACCAGGGGGAGGAGGAGGGATTGGGGAAGGGAGTTTTTCAGAGGGGAAATCGGGAAGGGGGATAACATTTGAAATGTAAATAAAGAAAATATTCAATTAAAAAAAAAGAACTTTGTGACTGTGAACAGCAGAAATGCTACCAATGAAAATCCAAAATTATAATGAGCTATTTTTTGTCCTCTTAATAGATATTTATTAACTACTTAATATGTCTGAATTAATATGCTTGACTGTCGAGTAAACCATTTGGAACATATTTTTAGGGGGCTGCTAGCATTTGCCAAACCAAACACTAAGTTTCATTAGACACTATCTGAAGCCAGTGGTGGTCATTTTTTCTTTGTTTTGCTTTAACCTAACTTCCTGCTGTTACTACCAATGCAGTTGGTAAATGCTCTGACCAGTGATTGCTTTTTTAACTGTGTGTAGATATATGTTCAGGTAATCACCTTCATTACAGAATATACAGTTTGGGGCAACCAAAATTTGTATCCCTGAGCCATGATTACTAAAAATTAGCTCAGGACTACGTAGCTATTATTCTATTTGAGGAAAAGGTTGTGTTTTATATTGATAGAATTTACTAATTCAGCACTCAAAATTCTCATTTAGAGAAAAAGAGCAGAGGCAAAAAGCACACAAGTTAACTTCCATAATTTAAAATGTACTAAATGGAAGTGTCCTGATGGGACATAATCAGTTGTCTTGTTGCTGTGAGAAAATACTGGACAAGAAAAAATTTAAATTAGAAAAGGCATGCTCTGGCTTACAGTTTGAAACAATATATTCTACCACAGTGGAGAAGGCATAGCAGCACAAGTGGGAGGCTGGCTGGCCACACAGCATCATCACCCAGAAGGCAGACAAGCCTGGATGCTTATTTTCGGCTACCTTTTTCCATTTCATACATTCCAGGACCCAGCTCATAGGATGGGACCACCCACAGTGAAGGTGCTTCTTCCTACTTTGATTAAGCAAACCTGGACAAACCTTGAAAAGCAGGTCCAAGGGCTTATATGAGATTTGATTCTATATACTGTAACATGAACAATAAATATTATCCATTGCAAAGGGTTAATCAGTCAGTTACAAAAAAAAGTCTGAATTTGCTAAAGTCCAAAAAATTCATCAAAGAACATAGCCAACCAGCAACAAGAGTAAACAGATAGGATATGATGTCATCAGGAAGTTTATAAGAAATATTAACTTGTAGTAATTTCATAAGAGGTTTACTATATTTTTACAAACTTTCAGCACTAATATGTAGAATGCACCATACCATGCTGGCTTGCTTAACCAATGGAGTGTACTCATATGAGGCTTAGGAGTAGCTGTAAGTTATGTAATTAATTAGATGGACACTGTCACCTGCAGAAAGACGGAGCCATAACAAGCGTAATGAACAATTAACATTCTCTTCCACATTATTAAAAAAAAATCACACAATATAGATGTCCTAGCTAATGATGCCAAAAAGAATGAACTACTAAAAACTAAAATCTAAACTCTCCTTAACATGGTTTTATTTTTCTTCACGCCATTCTCTAAAAGCACCAGAAGAAGGCAGGCTCTGCACACTGTTGGGGGTGAGTACTCAGGCAGCTCTGGATTCTGTTAT
Source organism: Mus caroli (assembly GCF_978045245.1). NCBI lineage: Eukaryota > Metazoa > Chordata > Mammalia > Rodentia > Muridae > Mus > Mus caroli. The sequence goes on from NW_028227257.1 coordinate 72,751,807, forward strand.
GTAAAGTTGATTCTTAGCCAATATCTTACTTGTGCCTTGCTGCACCCTGATTGAGCATTTCAGTCTTCATTCAGAATTTTCTTAACTGAATAATAAACATTTGTGTTCCTTTCATTCGACTGATGATTTTAAATAATTGGGGATGTTATATATTTATCCACCATAATTGCATATACAAGGAGATTGGCACCTGTCAGTCAACAAAAAAGAACCCAGATAACACCCTGCCCCAGGTGTGAGGGACTCTTCAATATGAGGCTGGTTAAGCAAAAAGAAACGTGGCCATGCACCACAAATTATTTCTTCAAAAACATTCGTGGTGAAAGCTGGAGGAGGCTGCTAAAACGCGGTAGCCATTGTCTAACTAAAGCTTCTAAAAACGCGGTAGCCATTGTCTAACCTGATGAGAGCCAGGTCATCCCTGAGGCTTAATTACTTCACAAATTTCCCTAAAATCTTACTTTTTAATATTAGTTTTCTCTGAGTGTTAATGCGGTGGAGGGTTCCAAACCAGGACTTCTCATTTCTATTTTCTCTCTGAAAAGAGGAAGAAGCCTTTGCAGTTTGCCTTTTGTGGGTCTCCAAGATGTTAAATTTAGCCTGAGAAAGTGATATTCAGGCCTCCATGGGGGGCTGGATTCCTTATTTTGACACAGTCGAACGAACGAAGGTTCTCTCACTGTGGTATAGCAGTAAAAGCGGCTCCCTCTGACCCTCACCTCAGTTGCTACAAAAGACTTTTATCATGACCTTGCTTGTGTTAAATTTTCTGCATGCTTGCTACCTTGATATCTTGTCATTCGCATCCTACAGTGACAGGGATTGTGACCTTGATAGATCTTACTTCTATGATTAGGTTACATCATATAGCTCTGCTGACATTAATATAGGATCATTTATTTTCTGGGTCTGAAGAAATGCACAAACATTCAAAAAGCAAAAATTTCACCTAGTCACTAAAGAAATCCAAAGAGTAGAAGCAGGAAAAATATCTTATACTTTATGGCTGATGGGAAGATGGAATAGACCAGGGATATATCATGGGTCTGGAAGTCCTTGAGATGTGAGTCCGGCCCAAACTGGTAGTCGACACTGAGTCAGGTGCCCCTGCATTAAACTCAAAAGATTACTATTAGGTTTGTCTCCATCTTCTTATTAAGAACTCAGTCTGATTTATAATTTACTTTCAGCTTTGTGCTTCCCAGAGCAAAACAGCAAGTCATCCCAGAGAATACCTCTGACCAAACATCAACAGAGCTGGGAGGTAACAACTGGGTGCTAATTATTCTTGGCCATTTGCTGTGCAGCAGGAATGTAATATGAATAAATCTGTTTAAATCTCATAATTCTATGAATAATGACTATTACCCTTATTCTTCAAGTGTAGAAAATAGAGACTTATCCAATATGTTAGTAAGAGGAAAAGACATGTGTACTGTCTAGTTTTGTGTCAACTTGACACAGCTGGAGTTATCATAGGGAAAGGAGCTTCAGTTGAGGAAATGCCTCCATGAGATCCAGCTGTAAGGCATTTTCTCAATTAGTGATCAAGGGGGAAAGGCCCCTTGTGGGTGGGACCATCTCTGGACTGGTAGACTTGGTTCTATAAGAGAGCAGGCTGAGCAAGCCAGGGGAAGTAAGCCAGTAAAGAACATCCCTCCATGGCCTCTGCATCAGCTCCTGCTCCCTGACCTGCTTGAGTTCCAGTCCTGACTTCTTTCAGTGATGAACAGCAATGTGGAAATGTAAGCTGAATAAACCCTTTCCTCCCCAACTTGCTTCTTGGTCATGATGTTTGTGCAGGAATAGAAACCCTGAGTAAGACAACATGGTTCAAAACAAGGCAGAATGAGTCACACATCCCATAACCTTTGCTTACTTTTAAAGTGAAGAAAACCTAGTACACCTAAAGCCATAAGAGAAAACGCAATAGGAAGCAGATCAGAACACTTTTAAGTCTCAACTGAAAAACAGAGAATTTGATCTGGGTTGTAGCTCAGTTGTCAGCATGCTTGCTTAGCATTCAAAAAGAGCTCAGAACTATCACAGCACCCTGTACCTATAATCTGGGCATGGTAGCTCGCACCTGTTACACTAACACACACTGGAGAGATAGAATCAGGATGGTCAGAAGTCTAAATCATTCTTGGCTACCTAGAAATTTCAGAACAACCTGGATTACAGAAGATTGTCTCTAAATAAATACATGAATGGATTAATGAATGAATGAATGATGTCATACAATGGAGCTGGCATATACTAAAAGGCAAATAAGTAACCTTATCATTGTCCTTGATCTCTTCATCTAATGACATGGCTTGGAAAGTTATATTTTCTAGCTTGGAAATTTCATCAGTAAATGACATTGAGGAAAGCATTATTATGTCAGTCCCAAATTACTATATATAATGGCATGTGCAATAAATTTCAATCATATTTGGTAGATTAATTAATGAAGGATTAAAAGATGCCTAATAAAATATTAGAGCAGCATATTCATATATGTCTTACATGGAATAAGATTATTTTAAAGAAATATTTTATTTAATGATAGTTTAAAAATATTTTAAAATTATATTTTTAAATACACACACATGCACACACACAAATGCACCAATGAATTCATTTTTTAACCCTTTTGTGTTTGAGTATCAAGATGATCTTTAATACTTCCTTATATTCAATTTAATAGCTAAATCTACTATAAGTCTTTAACTCAACATTCACAGGACTCACAGTTTGTTCCTTTCCTTCATGGGATTAATATCCTTAAAAAAGTTTCTTTCTATCCTGCTCCTCCTGCTGTCTTTAATGAGATACTCTGGACTGCTATCTTGTTTGATTCTCTCTGATATTAGGCAGAAAATATTTGTGTTCATTTTCCCTGCTAGACTATAATTTTCTCATCAGGAATTGGGGTTTGTGCTATGGCAGTATTTTGTTTTGGCACAAGGTCTGTCATGCAATAGTACCTCAATAAGATAAAAATAAAACAAACAAACAAACAAACAAACAAAAAACCACCAAAAGACAAAAACAAACCTTCTTTTATTAGAATAATAATGAAAAAAAAGAAGAAGAATGAATAGACCCTGTGAAAGCATGTCACATATTTTCATGATGTGTTGAATTTTGACCACATTTTAAGAACAGAGGTACTTTTACTGTTACAAACTCATAGTATGTTCTAGACCATAATGGCACACAGAAGAGATTGGCTAGCCTTTGAGGTGATCCCGTGCAGCGTCTCATGCAGTAGCCAGCCCTAAATTAAACACAGCATTCAAATTGCATCTCCAAAGAACTTAGTTAATCTAAGAGTAAACGTGATTATCAAATTAGAATGAAAAGGGGAAGAATTAATTTAGAAAGTGTTTCCTTTTAAATGAGTAAGAGAAAAATATGGCTATATGAAGCAGGTGTTAAGACAGAAGGAGGGGAGGGAGAAAGGCAGGAAATGAGAGTAAGAAATTGTACTTACTTATTTAGGATTAGCTATATACAGCGGTCAGAAAGCAAATGTAAAAGCATCTCAGCTCTGCTGACATTGACCCTGGCTTTGGGCTCTTGGCAAAGGAAGATTTTAAGGGACTGTTGAGTAGCTACTCTGTAAAGAGCATAGTAATTGTCAACTTATAAAACTCCTTTCCTGGGGAATTTCAGGGCAACAAATATGCAAAGAGACATCCCATTTTGTTACTTTAGATTATTTTGTTTTGTCTTCCTTTTCCTTTGAAGTTTTGTTCAGTGATCTCATTTCAGCAAAGAAAAACCAAGGGTTAGACAGAGCAGCAGATGTTATCCCCAGGTACTGGAGGATGGAGGAAACAGGGTTGAAAATGTGGGGCCTTCCAGGGATGTGACAATGAGCAATCTGAGCACATTACTGAAACCTGCCTCACAACGAATATAGTTTGAAGGACAAAGATGTAGCTGAGTGGTAGCATGATTACCTAACATATGCAAAAGTCTTGTATCAATCTGCAGTACATGGAAGAAGACAGGACAGAAATAAGGAGGGGAAGAAGTCTGGGGAAGGGACAAGGTCAGATGGATGAGTCTGAGCAGCATCAATTTTGATCACTTTCTGGATTGAATTACCTCCACCGAAAATTAATTGTAGAAATCCTGGCACCAAATTTAATTGGTTTGTAGTCATCCCTCCTGTAAGCGAGGAATAATGGTGGTCTGGACAGTTCTCTAGGTTTGGAAGAACAGATTACAGTACTTTCTTGTTCCACCATGGCGTTCAGAGTAACGTCTCGAGGAGCATGCTGTAGGCAGGCAGCCATCTCCAAATCTGGAAAAGAAGCCTCACCCTTTAATGCTTCTCAAACGTTGATCTTTGACTTCAAATTTTTTAGATGGTGAGAAGAGTAACTCACCTGGTCTGTGGTACTCTGTAGTACTCTGATTGGTAGTCTGAGATGACTAATATGCCCACACAGGACTTCCAGGTCCTCCGGAAAGACAAATTTTTGTTTGGTAAATAGGCTTTATGAAAAGTTCTGTGTTCCAGACAAAACAATCCAGAGGGGCTGATTCATTTTTCTTGTTTCACCTCCTGAGCTGTCACCAGCCAAGTCCCTGTTATTTGTTCAGCTCACTGTCAGGGCCAGGCTACCTAAAGGAATTTAAATAAAGTCTCTTAAATTGTGTCTGCTGAAAAGGAATGCATTGAAAGAACATTGTTCAGCCAGGATCTAATGGCAGCTGGAAACTCAGTAAAGAAAACTGCATAGTAACAGTCCAAGGGACCTGTGGTCTGCTAAGAAACAAAGTCCTAACATTCACATACTGGCCATCAGATGTTATAACCACCCTAGGGTTTAAACAAATTGTATTTCTTTATCTCACCATGGAATCCACATCCAAAGCCCCACATAGGAGAATGTCCATGACCAAGCTTAGGTCATTTCACCAAAATCCAGATACATTTTGTCAAAGGATCTCAGGTCTGAAAATGTTCGTGCTTGGCCTAGAAGGCATTTCCCTAATGCACAGAAAATATGGTCTAGAAACACATATTTTTAACATTAAATGAGTGAGTAATCAAGCAAGAAATGTGTATTCCAAGCCTAGTCAGAAAAACAGCTAATTTTTCCTTTTGTCTTTTTTTCTTTTTGAAATTTTGACAAATGAGCATTCTATTTATATCACTTCATCATAGGTTATCCAATTCCTTGTGGGCATCCACAATATGAATGTTTTTGATCAAAACAGGAAGAAAGGAGGAAGGCAGGCAGGCAGGCAGGAGGAAAGGCAGGCAGGCAGGCAGGAGGAAAGGCAGGCAGGCAAGCAGGAAGGAACTGTAGCTTATAATACTTTGGAGATACATATAATTTCTGTTACATAATGAAGTTTCTAAGAATTCTCACAACACACCAATTAGCAAACAAAATAAATTGCCGAGTCTATAATTCAATATTTCCTAAATTTGTTGGTACCTCTAGTAAATATTAAATGCATTTCAGACTTCCCCCTCAGTATGAGAGCTGTTTCTCAGACCTTCTACAGACTTCTTACCTCTGCCTTTCTTAGCTTCTGTTATAAGCTGAGATGAGAAAAACCGCTCAGTTCACACAGCTTCATTTCCCCTTCCATCCACAGTTATATCTAATGCCAGAGGATTGGGAAATCCATTCACAGATCTTGGCTACTGGCTCAGAGTTTGCAAAAGAAGCACTCATGACAGAGAAAGGGCTTCTTGTCTTTGTGGAAAGTGCTACAGAAATTCCAAAGAGAGATCAAGAGAGAAAGAAAGCTAGTCAAAGCCATGCTGATTGGCACCTTTAAGCAGGAGTGAGTTCTGACCTCCTGCCAAGGAGGCGTGGTCATGGGTCACAGGTGCTCCTCCAGCATACTGAATATACCTCAAATTTCTGCCCAGCAAATGCCTTCTCTGTCCTAAAGCATTCTTTTCTCAGCCCTGCCGAGCTGGTTACTTATCATCCTTCAGGTAACTTCTTCTTTGAAGAAATCTTTCTTTGGCTTTTATACCAATTTCCTCTAAATTAGAATTCCTGTGATTCTAAGTTCTTTCCCAGTGATCATGCATCTCCCGTGTGTGACTGTTTATTTAGATCCACATGCTGGATCTATTTTCCTCCCTTCTAGAGAACTCTATGCTTTTTATGTTGTTCATAACATAGATGATGTTCATTTCCTATAAATTCATTAGCAAACCTAGTGATTTAAAACCACAGAAAATTACTCACACACTAAAAGTCTGAATCGAAGCTGTGCACAGAGATGTGTTTCTCTTGAACTCTAGAGAAAAGAATCCTTCTGTGCCTTTTGGAGCTTCATGTAGCCCAGATATCCCATGCCTTGCAGCTGTAGCACCAATGCCCATGTCTATAGTTGCCAAGAACCCTTCCTGAAGATGCCTGTCTTCAGTTCTTATAAGGATGCCAGCCACATTAGTTTAAGAGCTCCCTAATATGCCCTTCACTGAATTTTCATTATGACTCTAAAGGTTCTACTTCCAAATATGGCCATCTTCATAGATACTGAGGCTTGGGACTCCTGAATATTTTTAAACAATAGTTATGAGTTTTGTGTTTTATGTTTGCTTAATGACTCAATAATTAACCTTTCTAATAACTAATTTGAACTTAAAATGTTAAAGCACAGTATCTAACAAACTTTCTTTTTCTTTTTCTGGATACAAACAGGTGAGAGCAAACAGTAAGAAATGAGTATCCAAGCCCTTCCAGAAAAACAGTTAAGTTTTATTTATTTTTACTTTTTTATTTTTGAAACTTTTACAAGTAAGCACTGTATTTACATCATGTCTACTTCACTCTCTTCTCTCCAACTCTTCCTGTGTCCCCACACTCACACTCAAGTCATGACCTCTCCTTCACTTGTGTGTGTGTGTGTGTGTGTGTGTGTGTGTACTTGCTTGATGAAAGGTATCAACAAAAGCCAGAAACAAACAAACAAACCAATAATTGTTGTTGGGGCCGGCCTGCAGCTCTCATGTCTGGGTTCGAGCCTGGGATGCACCTTGGAACCTGGAAGAAAAGAGGGGATCTATGCGGGTAAAGAGAGAAATGGAATCAAGACTGAATTCTGATCAAGACTCAACTTTAATGTCGGAAATTGTTGTAAAATTGCCAAGTTTCCAAAGAAGAATGCATTCAGACCTTTGTGCTTATCTTTCCTTGCTTTCTTCCATGTCTCCCCCTCTTTTCCCATAGAAATCACAATGTTCTCTTAAACTGACCAGCACTGCAATCACCAGAAAGTATTTTAAAAACATAGATGCCCTGGGTGCTTTTGTGGCAGTTGTTCCAGCATCTGCAGATCAGGGTCAGATCCTGGTACATTCCAGCACTGCAGGGTGCAGTAGAAAACTCAACTCCTTCAAGTGTGAAATTCTAAAGGCTCAGAAAATCAATGTCAAGTGTGGTGAGGGTTTACTTTTTTTCTTTGCACTTTGAGGTTAGATTAAGTATTCCTCTTACAGGCTTCCTGATACTGAAGATCCTCCCCATCCTCTCTGAGTCCAGGTCAGTTGATTTTGTGGGCCATATTCTCCTAGTGTCCTGAACCCTCTCTGGATCCTCTGATCATTTCTCCCCTAATGACTCAAGACTCACCTAGGTCCTTGGCATAAAAATTATAACTGAGTAGGATGGTGTTCTTGTTGGAATCCTAACAGTCGGAGTGGGAGCTGTCTGTGACTCTTTTGTCTTCTTCTGGGACCCTTTTCCTACTATAGGATTGCCCTGTGCTAGCCTTGATGTGGTATTGTATGCCTGGTCTTAGGTAGCTTGTTGTGCAGTGTTTGGTTGATGTCCATGAGAGGTCTGGTCTTTTCTGAGGGGAAGACAGGGAGGTTGAACTGGTGGAGAAGGGAAGGTCCTGGAGAAACTGGGGGTAGTGGAGGGAGGGAAGAGAGGGATACTGCATTCAGGATGTAATATATGAGAAAAGAATAAAAATAAAATAGGACTCTTCTTAGAGTGTTCTGTCCTTGCATTGCAGATTACAGTGGACTTTACTCTCCTTAAGGTGCTGTGTCTAAACTAATACTGTACTCACTATAACATTCCTATTAGACTAAGATTGTCATGGCTGACCTCTTTTCCTTAACTCCTGTACCCCAATCATACACCAGAGGACTCAGCATGCAATAGACCCTCACTTAAACATCTTATTTGAGTTTTGAGAAAATAGCAGATTTTCGTGACTCTCAACATCTAAAACTTAGCACCAAACTTAAACCAATTAAAGATGATATAATAGTCAACTCTGACTGCATAACCAAAGCCAGCTTTAAAAAAAAAATCTGTTTTTTTAATTTCATTTTTTTATCTCAGCATCTGATGGAGAGACTTTGAGGTAACAGAAGGTTTCTGTTTTTAATTGGGGAAAATGTGATATTAGAGCTCAGGAGAGATGCAATGTTCTATTTTTATACTTTCCCTGAATTATCAGTTTGCTGCTTGATTTTGTTTGTGTTTTAGAGATCTGACAGAACAAATTCTTCCTTTCAGAACTCACTGTTCTACAAGGCCATTGAAAGTGATTTATTAAAATAAACATCTAGAATTAATTTGCTACTTCTGGAGATCTTTCCTAGAAAGGAGTATAGAAATAAGTTACTCACTTAGGAAACATTTTATTACATGAAATTAAAATTAGTCTTATTCCTAAGTTCGGATGACTTTCTCAACAGAGCAGTGGAGCTTATTGAATGTTCCCTCATGATTTCCAGGTGCCAAGGATCCTTTTGTGTGGACCTGCCTTGATGGTTGGTGTCCCTCACAACAGGTCTTGGGTCACCTTCAGTGCTCCAGACTCTGGAGAACATAGGTGTTTACTTCATTTTGAACTTGCCATGAATTTGCATTTAAATAAAAGAAAAACTCATAAAATAGCAATTGATGTCATAGTGCAGAAATAAAAGCCAAAAAAGTGAGGATCCTTCATGATACATAAGAGAAAGATGTGGATTTGAACATTAAAATACTTGAGTCCAAGAACTCACTCATGAGTTGTATGACATTGAGAAAACTATTTCACCTCTGAACATTTTCTCTTTCTCCTCAAAATGAATATTTGAATATTTACCACACATATCCCTTTGAAGATTATAGAAATCAGCAAAAACATAATTAGTGTTTAGCAGTAAGTATTCAATGTTTTGGAGCTTAATTCATTTCTTAGGGTCATACTTTCCCACATAATTAAAACAGCCTCCCTAGCTACCTCTTCTTTCTGAAGTGATTACCTTATGAGTCAGTCTTCATCCATCATTCATCTAGCTTCTTGAGATTGTAGTGAAAAAGGAACAACTCATAAACAATGCAAAAAACACTAACAAATGAGACACAGGCAAATTGCTTCTCATCTTTTTGGCTAAGATCAAGTGTCGTATGAGAGAGAGATGGGCAAGTTTTAGCAGAAAACATTGTGCAAACGTCTGCATGATTTAAAAATGTATTGTTTGGTTTTAAGTTTTCAGTGCATGGGGCTATGCTGATTTTTATTAATCTCCCACACTGATAATCTAGTAGAAGTCCACTGAGGAGGGGAAATGGTTAGTGTGCTTCTACAGAAGCAGAGACAGATGCTGTAGCCATTCAAATGGAAGTACACATTCCCTCTTGTGAGGTCAATTATGGACTCTGATGGTGGATAGAATAGGAGCTGTGGTATGGAGGATTAGTAGGATTGAGAAATAAAGATAGTGGAAAGTATGCAACTAATAGTAAGAATAAACAAGCAATAGATGTGTTGGAAAAGTAAGAATTTAATCTCTTCAGGAAAAGAACTCATTATGAGAGAGAGAGAGCTCATTTCATATATGTAGTGAAATTTTGAAAATTAAGTGTGTTATGGTACAGAGAAATATTTGTATTTATCTTGGTTCATTTAAAGTTAGAAACCTGTCAGAAAACAGAATATTCAGGCTTTGCAGTGTAACCATGTTTAAACTTCGAAGACTTAAAACCTTGATATATATACAGATGGATATAGATATAGACATGGATATAGACATAGATATTGATATTGATATATAGATAGATATAGATATAGATTAGATATAGATATAGATATACTTGATAACTCAGTTGTAAGATAACCTAGTCAACTGGAATGAATATATTGTAACTAAATCAGTACCATCTTGTCATTAGTCCCATAAATAAAACACAGAAATGAAATGAAAACATTAGTGTTCTACCATATAAATTCATGAGAGCAATTATTTCAAAGAAAATTGTCAAAAATGGGCTTTTGTCTTGTGTTTGCTGGTGATTTTTTTTTTAATATTCACATCTAAATTCCATCTAAAACCTCATTTCTTCTGTTGAGTTTTTCCCCTGAGTAGGGGCTATTTCTCTCCTCGTTCTCCACACTTATATTCACTCTTTGTCTTGCTCCACTGACAGCCCTGATATCATCTATTTCTGACAATTACACCTACAACTGCCACCACTCCAGAGCCATGCCAATGAATGTTCAATTCAGTTTTCCAATTAGTGAGTTTCTGTGCCAGGAAGTGTTTGCAAGCCCGCAGAACCAACCAGGAGCCGATACTATTGTAATTACATTAGGGTTTTTATTTACAAGTTCAAGTTAGGGCCACACTGCCATTTCCCACACAGCAGAATGGGAGGGAGTAGCCCTGAGCTCAATTTCAAGCAGGTATTTATAGAGGCAAGAAGAGGTTATCTATCTTGGTATGCATTTAATTCGATGACCATAATAGCCTTTAACATAATTGGCTAGTGCTCTGAGCCAAACCACCTGCTATCCTCTTGATTGGTGGTTGTTAGGAAGTGGAATGTCATGGGCAGGCTTGTAACCTGGAGGTCTATATTTGTGGGGGAATAACCTGAAAATTGGTACTAGATGTAGATGTTTTGAGGTAACCTGGAAACTGGTGGTAGTTATTAGCCTATTAGTTAACTTGAATTCAACCTCAGGTAAGGTTTTCTAAGATGGAGTCTGCACCCAAAAGTTCTGGTCTCTCCAGTTGAACTGCCTCTTGATGATTCAGGACCATCAGAGCCTCCTATATACTAACATGAGGTTATTTCCAATAGTTTCTTGCCAAGTTATAGTTCATGCTAAGTCCATTATTCTGATTTCTGGTACCCACCCCTAAATGCAGAAAACCTTAGCTGCAATCTTTCTGTCATGTCACTCAAGCATTTCAAACAATATCAAATAACTTCCCTGAGCTCCCAGGGACTAAACCACCAACCAAAGAGCATATATGGAGGGAGTCAGGACTCCAGATACATAGGTATCAGAGGGTGTCCTTATCTGAAATCAATGGGAGGGGAGGGAGGCTTGATGCCCCAGTATAGGGAGATTAGAGGGGTGAGAGAGGAGTGGGTGAATGGGTGTAGGAGTATACTCATAGAGGCAAAGAGGAGCAGGGAGGGGTATGGGATGGGGGTTGGTGGAGGAGTAATCAGGAAGGGGATATCATTGAAATGTAAACAAATAAAACGATTAATAAAAAAAGAAATTCTGGTTAGTTCATATTGTTGTTCCTCCTATAGGGTTGCGGACCCTTTCAGCTCCTTGGGTACTTTCTCTAGCTCCTCCATTGGAGGCCCTGTGTTCCATACAATAGATGACTGTGAGCATCCACTTCTGTATTTGCCAGGCACTGACATAGCCTCACAAGGACAGCTATATCAGGGTCCTGTCAGCAAAATCTTGCTGGCATTTGCAATAGAGTTTATGGCATGGATCCCAGGGTGGGCAATATGAACTAACCAGTACCCTTAGAGCTCATGTCTCTAGCTGCATATGTAGCAGAAGATGGCCTAGTCGGCCATCATTGGGAGGAAAGGCCCTTGGTTTTGTGAACATTATATCCCCCAGTACAGGGGAATGCCAGGGCCAGGAAACAGGAGTGGGTAAGTTGGGGAGCAGGGTGGGGGTGGAGGGTATAGGGGACTTCGGGATAGCATTTGAAATGTAAATGAAGAAAAAAATCTAGTAAAAATAAACAAAACAAATTTAAAAAGAAATTCTGGTATTTCTATTCTCAAAATGCACAGAATTTATAGTTCTTATTACTTCCTTGGTTCTAATTACCAATGCTTATTAAATTGCAAATAGCCTTTTAAATGGTTATCTCTATTCTATGCTTGCTCCCTTCTAACCTCTCAGTCTAATCTGACTAACCATAACAGATAGAAACAGTCTTAAAAAAAAAAAAAAAAAAGAAAGAAAATTTCCTAGTATGAAAGTACAAGTGTACCTCCATGCTTTAAGTCTTTCCATTACATCACACATGCACCCTGAGAAAGATGTGGACATTATACAATGGTCCCCCAGGTCTGTTTAATTTACAATGGTACAGCTACATCTTCTTAATTCTTCACTCTGGTTCTGTTATCTCTCTTAAGCGACACTAACTTGCTTGAAGTCCTCCAAAACAGAAATGCCTTTTTAATCAAAGAACCCATGTACTGTCCATGTCTACTGCCTGCTCTAGTGTTTTCCTGACAGCCCCACCATTCATTCCTCCATTTACTTTAAGCTGTTGTGACTTCTACTTTGATAGTAAAACCTGTTGTCATTTTCCTAATTGAAATTGCATGTACACCTATCTGCTTATACCCCTTTCTCAGGTTGAGTCACATCTCCATATTAGTTGAAATGTTTAGTAATTATAATCTATATATGCATGATGGAATGTAAGAAGAATTATGTATTTTTCTCTTTACATAACTAATGCTTCCTAAGTTTATAACTATGTGTAAGACATGTCAGATGTTCAAATAGCTAAAGAATAAAATTGTCTAAAAGGTCATTCTTGTTCCATTCATGTCTTTCCTTTAATTTTAGATTCTAGTAAGAGCCTTTGTGTGTAGGTAGGCAGTATATGTAGAGGAGTTTTGTGTTATTTCCCACTTCAAGGCGGTCTTTTAGAGAAAGAACTTGCACATTATAAAGATAGAGAACAAAGGAATATTTTCTTAGACAATATCAGTGGATATACCACCTTGTAAAAATAAAATGGAAAACAAAGTCTATTTTTTCAGTAGCAGAATATAAGATCCAAGTTCCAGTATTAATGATTTTATTTTTTGTTTTCAAATCCCTCTGCTCTGATGTTGTACAAGGTTTGCAAAAGCCAAACAAACAAACAAACAAACAAACAAACTTTCATACCAGACCATGACATGTTTTAACCTGAGCCTTTCCATCTTCTGATTCACACAGACCAGTTTTGCTATTTCTATGTTTCTCCATACAGCTTTTGAGTAATATTTTGCTGCAGGGAAGTGTTCTGTAGCCAAAATGAAAAGAAAAATAAACAAAGAAAGAAAACAACTGAATTAGGTCATTTCCTCAACTCTTGGCTTACTTTGATAACTCTAGATACCATTTTAGTATTCAGCATTTGCCAGCTCTGCAGTTAAATGAAATCACAAAAACTATCTAAACTGACACTTTCTATTTTTATTTAAATTAAACCAAATAAAAATTTCCCATCTTACACTGGCAGCTTAATTGAATTTACTTATTTTGCCATTCTGTCTTTTCCATCGTACACTGATTGGCTGAAGGAAAATTGCTACAATAGCATCCAAGACAATTCGTGTTTGCTATTAAATAAAAACGATAGAGAAGGAAGAAAAGAAAATCAGAATGACAGAGCTTATCATGTCATAACATGTCATACTGTCAGAATCTTTAATTTGATGTCTTAAAAAAAAAGCCACCACCTACAGATGTGCTCCACCTAGCAATTTTGAGTCATCTAGAAATATTTAACATCAAGTTATATTCCATTACTTTGCTAGATCACTCACTTTCTCACTCTGTCTTTCTGCCTCTGTCCTTCACTCTCTCTGTATCACTGTCTTTTTCGGTCTCCATCTCTGTCTCTCTGTGCCTGCCTCTCTCTTTCTCTGCTTTTTTCTCTTCTTTCATTCTTAAAGTTATGTTATGTGTATTATGCATCTTCACTCTTAAAGTAACGTTATGTGTATCATGCGTCTCTCTGTATGTGTATATGTATAAGTCACATCGGTTCTGATCTCCACAGAGGACATAAGTGGGTATCTGATCCCCTGAAGCTGGAGTTACAGGCACCTCAGTGCTACCAGATCTGAGTACTGGAAACCAAATTCAGGTCCTCTGGATGAGCAAGCAGTAAACACTCTTAACCACCGAGCCTCCTCTCTAGCCCCTCTGTGTTCCTTTTTGTCCCTTCCTTCTTTTGTTTGTTATAGTATCAGGCATCTCAATAGTAGTACATTATTTTGATTCTGATTCCTTTCTTTTTTGAAAGAAGAGTAGTTAATCTATTCAGCGTTCCTGTTCGGATCTACTGTTCTCTAGTACTTGTGCACTTTGGAGCAAACACTTTAGTATTTGTAGTTTAATCTTCTCATCCATCTGAAATCAAAGATAAATATGTTCTATATTTGTTAATTAATTAATTAATTTTTCTCTCATGAATTAAATCCCAACCACAGTGCTTTATAATTAGCCAAAACACAGATTATTTTTTAGAGAAATATGGTAAACATTTTAGAATCTTCTGGTTTTTTTTTTTTTTTTTTAGTCCTGATTATACATCTGAATTTCTGTAAGAACTTCTGAAAGATACTGATGGTCAGTAGTAAGGACCACTCACATTAAATGTGTTTGATGTGAGGCCCAAATATTACATGTTAACAGTGCCCTGGGATGTGTTGGTGATGTTGCAAATGATTTTGTAGTAGAACAAAGTTACTAATAAGTAGCCTGCAATTTGTTTTCAAATTTACTTAATATAGAAGACTTTACAAAATCCAATAATCACTGAACTTTCCATTGCTGTGCTAGTTATATGCAACCCAGAGTGACCAAGGGTAGATGCAGAGGGAGATGTGCCATTAACTTGATAAACTTCACTGGTACTGTCCACCCTTGCCCCTGCCTCTGTGAGATGGAGAGTTTTCATGGATAGTCAGGAAGGAAACAACCAGAAAATATTTTTATCTAAAATGTCTAAAGAATCTCAGATGTATCTAGAGTCATTTTATCCACAGACTTTTTTTAGCTCTTTTAATTGTACATCAATATGTAACCTATTTGTGTGGCGTTTTGTGTTCCATTTTTTAAAAAAACAAAGTTACAAATTATATATGCTTGAGGTCTAAGTATAGGACACATTTGGAAAAACAGGGGAGCAGGGATTGCTTGCTGCAGGTCTGACTTGAATTTCAATGTGAAAGAAATCAGAGTAAAAAGGATATCCTGATCATTTTCTACAAAGTTCAAAGCCACTGTGGTTTCCTTTTCAAGCAATCTTTAAAAAAATGCTTAACCCAAAAATATATTTATATTTTGAGGTTTTGAAGTGCTTTGATTTTAGCTCTTTGAGCAAATTTCAGACATATTCATAAAAACCATTCAGAATAAAAAAGGACTCACAAATTAGCATTTGATAAATTTCCCCCATATTCCAGCTTACTCTGTCAACTTGGCATAGCAGAGAGTCAGCTGAGAAGGGAGTTTCATTTGAGGGATGAACCCAATCATTTGGCTTGCAAATGTGTCCATGAATGCTTATTTAAATTGTTAATTGATGTAGGAAGATGCAACCCAATGTGGCATAATTAGATAGGCAGATATCCTGGCCTATAGAGGGAAGCTAGTCACTGGACTTCAGAATTGGCTCAGTGGTTAAGTCTGTATTTACTGTTGTGCAAGACCTTGGTTTGATTCCTAGTACTCACATTAAATGGCTCTTAATCATCTTTACGTCCAGCATTAGGAGATCTAGCTTGACCAGTTCTGTAACCACCTGCACTCGTGTACATCTATATCCATATAGATGCACACATAGGTACACACTATATTAAATAATAATAATAATGTTAAGACTAGGCTGTATAATTAGGCAGCAAACAACATTCTTCCCTGATTTCTGCTTCTGGTTCCTGCTGGAGTTCCTGCTGACTTCCCTAAGGATAGACTCTTACCTGGAAGTGTGAACCAAATAAGTGCTTTTCTTCCCTGACTTGCTTTTGGTTATATTTGTCAAAGAAACAAAACTAGAATGACCTATCCATCTTTCCCCAAACTGTTTAAACTTTAATTCATGCAAATATGTTTTATATCAGTAGGCTTTCCCCTTGTGCAGAGTAAATAATCTTTATTGACAGTACCTAACTCTGTCTTTGGCTATTCCACAGTTTTCCTAAAGTAATATAGGTATGTAGATTTCTTATAATATCCCATTATCTTATTCCATTCCTCTGTTGTTCTAGACTGCTTCTTCTCTTCTAGCTTTGGCAATGGTATAGAAATTATGGAGTATTCCATGAATAGCTGAACAATGATTTTGTTTAGAAAAATAAGAAAATACCTAATTAAAAAAAAAAAAAGAAAAAGAAAAATGTCTTGGTTCTAAGAGATGTATCTAAGGAAACATCTCAAGCATTTTGTTTGTGTAACTAACTAAATAAAAAATGAAAATCTATTGAAATCCAGCTGAGACATTCAACTGAGTGTATTTGTGTTATTCAACTGCTTTTGCCAGTATGTTCATTTCCCCTGCTTAGAGAAGTAATTTTTATCTGAAGACTAATGGTAGTGAGTTCATCAAAAGGTGCTGTTAATATCAACAAATCAATATATAAATACCCAATTTTTATAGAAGAGATATGCTCAGAGAAAAGAAAGAAGTGCTTGTCAAACACTATATGTTGATGTTTTAAAAGAATATCTCTATAGAGGAAGGGGTGATGACTCAGTCAGTAAGGTATTTCCCACACAAACACAATGACATAAATTTGATCTCTAACACCAATATAAAAACAAGAATCATGCTTATAATAGTTCTGGGAGTCAGAAATAGGGTGGTATCTGGAAATCTCTGCCCAACTTTGAGTTTTAGATTCACCTGCCTAAAAACAAAGTCTGAGAGCCCCGGAGGGAGATATTTGAATTTTTTATTTTCCAATGCATGCATGCATGCCCACATTTGTTGGTGAATATCCTAATACAGTATTGCATGGTGTGCTAAGCTGAGGGAGCAGCATGCTCACTAGGATTCTGGGTCTGGTATTTCCTCTTTTTCTCCCCCTTTTTCTTTTAATTGGATATTTTATTTGTTTGCATTTCAAATGCTATCCCCTTTCCTGGTTTCTGATTTCCCCTCTGCAAACCCCCATCCCATCCCCCACCTTACCCTGTTTATTTGAGGGTGCATCCCCAACCACCCATCCACTCCCACCTCACTTCCCTAGCATTCCTCTATACCGGGGCATCATGCCTTCACAGGACCAAGGACCTCCCCACCCCTTGATGCCAGATAAGGACACTTCAGTTCCTACAGTCCTTTCCCTAATTCCTCCAATGGGGTCCCTGTGCTCAGTCCTATGGTTGGCTGTGAGTATCCACATCTGTATTGGTCAGGATCTGGCAGAGCCTCTCAGGAGACAGCTGTATCATGCTCCTGTATAGCAAGCACTTCTTGGCTTCCGAAATAGTGTCTGGGTTTGGTGTCTGCATGTGGGATGGGTCCCCAGGTGGGTCTGTCTCTGGATGACTTTTCCTTCAGTCTCTGTTCCACTCTTTGTTCCTGTATTTCCTTTAGACAGGAGCAATTCTGGATTAAAATTTTGGTGATGAGTGGGTGGCCCTATACATCAACAGGGGGTGGGGAGTGGGGGAGGTGGTGGGAGGTGGGGTGAGATATGTCTAACCTCTGGATATGGTCTCTACAGGTTCTCTTAACCCTTTGTGGAATATTTCATCTAATGTCATCCCTGTGGAGTCCTGGGAGGCTCTTGTTTTCCTGACATCTGGGATTTTCTGGTTGCTACCCCAAGTTCCCCATCTCCCCTTGCTACACACCTCTGTTCAATCTCCTGACCCTCTATATATCTCCTACATCTCCTCCCATACCTGATTCTGCCCCTCTTTCTCCCATCCCCCTACTCTCTTCCTCATAAGTTCATCTCACCCTCTACTTCCAGTGATTATATTGTACCCTCTTCTAAGCAGGACTGAAGCATTTCTTCTTTGGTCTTTCTTTCTCTTGAGCTTCATGTGGACCATGAGTTTATCATGGTTATTATAGCTCTTTGCCTAATATCCACTAACCAGTGAGTACATACTAAGTGTATTCTTTTGTGACTTAGGTACCTCACTCAGGATGAAATTTTCTAGACCCATTCATTTTCTAGACCCTGCAAATTTCGTAAAGTCTGTTTTTGATACCTGAATAGTACTCCTTTGTGTAAATATACCACATTTTCTGTGTCCATTCCACTGTTGAGGGACAAGTAGATTGTTCCCAGTTTCTGGCTATTATAAATAAGGTTTCTATGATCATAGTGGAGCATGTGTTCTTATTACATGTTAGAGCATCTTCTGGTATAGCTTAGAAGTTGTATAGCAAAGTCCTCAGGTAGTTTCTGAGGAACCGCCAGACTGATTTCCAGAGCAGTTGCAACAGCTTACAATCCCACCAGCAATAGAGGAGTGTTCCTCTTTCTCCACATCCCTGACAGCATCTGCTGTCATCCGAGTTTTTTATCTTATCCATTCTAACAGATGTGAGGTAGAATCTCAGAGTCCTTTGGATTTGCATTTCCCTGATGACTAAAGATGTTGAACATTTCTTTAGGTGCTTCTAGGCCATTTAAGTTTCCTCAGTTGAGACTTAACTGTTTTGCTCTATTATCTATTTCTTGATATGGTTATCCAGTCTGCTAGTATATGTCTTTTTATTGGGGAACTGAGTCCATTGACATTATGTGATACTAAGGAATAGTGATTGTTGCTTCCAGTTATTTTTGTTTTTAGTGGTGGAATTATGTTTGTGTGGCTATCTTCTTTTGGGTTTGTTGAAAGATTACTTTCTTGCTTTGTCTTTGGTGTAGCTTACCTCCTTGTGATGAAGTTTTCCATCTATTATCTTTCGTAGGGTTGTTTTTTTTTTTTTTTTAAGATTTTGTGTAAATTTCTATTTGTCCTGGAATATCCTGGTTTCTCCATATATGGTAATTGAGAGTTTTGCTGGATATATTAACCTGGGTTGGCATTTGTGACTTCTGCCCAGGATCTTCTAGCTTTCGTAATCTCTGTTGAGAAGTATGGTGTAAAGGTTTGCCTTTATATGTTGTTTGACCTTTTTCCTCTTACTGCTTGTAATATTCTTTGTTTTGTGCATTTGGTGTTTTGGCTATTACGTGATGGGAGGAATTTCTTTCCTGGTTCAATCTATTTGGAGTTCTGTAGGCTTCTTGTATCTTCATTGGAATCACTTTCTTTAGGTTAGGGAAGTTTTCTTTTATAATTTTGTTGAAGATATTTACTGGCCCTTTAAATTGGGAATCTTCACTCTCTTCTATACCTATTATCCTTAGATTTGGTCTTCTCATTGTGCTCTGGATTTCCTGGATGTTTTGGCTTAGGAGCTTTTTGCATTTTGCATTTTCTTTGATTATTGTGTCAATGTGTTCTATGGTATCTTCTGTCCCTGAGATTCTCTCTTCTGTCTCTTGTATTCTGTTGGTGATGCTTACATCTATGACTCCTGATCTCTTTCCTAGGTTTTCTGTCCCCAGTCTTGTCTCTCTTTGTGATTTCTTTATTGTTTATATTTCCATATTTAGATCCTGGATGGTTTTAGATCCTTCACCTGTTTGGTTGTGTTTTCCTGTAACTCTTTAAGGGATTTTTGTGTTTCCTCTTTAAGTGCTTCTAGCTGTTTGCCTGTGTTCTCCCATGTTTCTTTAAGGGAGTTATTTATGTCCTTAAAGTGCTCTATCATCATAATGAGATGTGATTTTCAATCAGATCCTTGCTTTGCCAGTATGTTGGGGTAACCAGGGATGTTTCTGGTGAGAGAACTGGGTTCTGATGATGCCAAGTAGCCATGGATTCTATGGCTCTATGTTCTTGCAATTGCCTCTCACCATCTGGTTATCTGTGATGTTAGCTGGTCTTGCTGTCTCTGATTGTGGCTTGTCCCTCCTGTAAGCCTGTGTGTCAGCACTTGTACTGGCTGGTTTTGTGTGTAAACTGAACACAAGCTGGAATTATCACAGAGAAGCTGGAATTATCACAGAGAAAGGAGCTCAGGTGAGAAAAAATGCCTCCATGAGATCCAGCTGTAACGCATTGTCTCAATTAGTGATCAATTTGGCAGGGCCCATTGTGGGCGGTGCCATTCCTGGGCTAGTAGTCTTGGGTTCTATAAGAGAGCAAGCTGAGCAAGCCAAGGAAAGCAATCTAGTAAGAAACATCCCTCCATGGCCTCTGCATCAGCTGCTGCTTCCTGACCTGCTTGAGTTCCAATCCTGACTTTCTTTGGTGATGAACAGCAATGTGGAAATGTGAGCTGAATAAACCCTTACCTCACCATCTTCCATCATGGCCTGATGTTTGTGCAGGAATAGAAACCCTGACTAAGACAGCACTCCTGGGAGACAAGCTCTTTCTGGGCAGAATTGTGATATGGAGAGCTTTGGTACAGGGTCAGCTCCTGGATGCAGATGGAAACAATTAGGATTCTGTCCTTGGCTGTTCCTGTGTCCTGATGACTCTTGGTGGGTCCCTCTTGGGCCAAGAATTTGAGCTGAAGTGGTGGTCTCACCTGTGCTCTCAGGTGTGTCAGCACTCCTGGGAGAACAGCTCTCTCCCAGAGGGATTTGGGTATGGAGAGTTGTGGCACAGGGTCACCTCATGTCTGGTATTTTTAATATTGAATCTAATCTTGACAAGCCTCTTGATATACTCATGGATTAGCCTACTGCAAAATAATCAATCAATTATCCAATCCTATGCTCAGAATTTAAAAATCAAGAATAGAATGTTATTGAAAGTATAAAAGTGATTTTTCTTCATGTTGGGAATAAGTGGTGGGCCCACTTGGATCTAGAGTTTGAGGAGGAGTTGGAAGTAAAAACTGAAAGTGCAATGTATACTTGTATGATATTTTTTAGGACCTGATTAAAATATCATTTCAAAAAGTGTTATTTATTAGGACATAAGCATGTGATCAGAATGTATTTAAAATTGGTTCTTTAAATGATGCATTATATTAATTCATGTTTTACTATCAACTCAATAGTGTATTCTTTGTAGAAGAAACACTTGATCATATTTGTTTTTTAAGGAATTTTGTTTTTGATTAATGTAGGATTATATTAGCCCCCTTCTTTTTGTCCCTCCAACATCTCAAATTAATGGCTTTTTAAAAAATTTTTCCTCACTTTTATTAAACATGGATTCTTTTCTGATCAGTATAATACGAATACACTTCCCCTCCCTCTATTTCTCTCAGTTCTGTCCACCTCTGCTCTCATCTGGATTCCCTCCATTTCTATCTTTAATTATCAAAGAATAGGCTTCTACGTGATAGCAAAACATAGTGAAATAAAACATAAGAAAATAAAACAAAAGCAGTCCCATGTAATTTGGATAAACCAAGCCAACAGAAAACTTAATGAGCCACATGTAATTGTTTAAGAATTCTTGGCCCAGAATCATTCCTGTCTAAAAGAAATACAGGGGAAAAAATGTACCAGAAATAGAAGGAAAGGCCAGCCATAGACTGGCCCAACTTGGGATCCATCCCATGTGCAGGACCAAACCCCAACACAGATGCCATGTTGTGCTTACAGACAGGACCCTAGCATGGCTGTCCTCTGAGAGGCTCTACCAGCACCTGACTGAGAGAGATGCATATATTCACAGCCAAACATTGGGAAAGTTAGTGGAAGGACTGAAAGAGTATCAACTAACCTGGACCCCTCAGAGCTCCCAGAAGCTAAGCCACCAACCAAAGTGTATGCATGGGCTGGTCTGTGACCCCCTGCTACATATGTAGCAGAGGAATTCCTTTTCAGGACTCAGTGGGAAATTATACTTTTAATCCTGTAGAAACTTGATGGCTCAGGGAACGGTGATGCTAGTGGGGTGAGGTAGGAGTGGATGGGTGGGTGGGTGGAGCACTGTATCAGATTCGAAGGGAAGGGGAAACAGGATAAAGAACTCATGGAGGGGTGACCAGGAAGGAAGGTAACATTTGGAATATATACAAACATCATCATCATCATCATCATAAATTAGAAACCTACTTGTTCATATATTTAGGAATTTAAAAAAAGCACTAAACTGAAAGCTATAATATATATACTGAGGATCTAATACAGAACTTTGTAGGCCTTGTTTATGCTCCTTCAGTTCATGTGAATTCAACTTAGCTTTTCCTGGTTGTTTTAGAGGTCATTGTTACTTTGTTGTTGGTATTGACACTGTGTCTGGGTTTGTGTGAATGCTTGCCTTTCTTTGATGATTGATGGTCTAAATGGATTATTACTTGTGTTTTCATGCTCACTAAACCTCCTTAGGTTGCAGTTTTCTTTATAGCACTGCCTATAGGGTGGTATTTTTAAATTTGGTTCTATTGTGAAATGTGTTATTTTCTGCATGTCTGGTGATTGAAAGTTTTGTTGGGTTCAAAGCTACCTGTGCTCTCCTACAGCCTGAAACACATCTCTTCAGGCATTTGTGTTTTAATGTCTACATTGTGAAGTCAGGTGTAATTCTAATAGGACTGCCTTTATATGCTACTTGGTCTTTTTTCCCTTGTAGCATATAATATTCTTTCTTTGTTCAATACATTTAGTGTGTTGTTATTCTGTACTGAGGGAACTCTCTTTAATGGTTTATCTATTTAGTTTTTTTTGGATGTTTCTTGTTTCTTTATAGGCATCTTTTCTTTTAGATTACAATTTTACTATGATGTTGTTGAAAATACTGACTGGAATATGCAGTGGTTTAGGTGTTTGTGTATTTGTTTGTTTTTGTACTGTATTTTTGTTTGTTCACTCACTTTCCTATAGATTTTGTTTCTATAAAGCTTTCTTGAGAAATTAAAAAAAAATACTGACTGGAACTTTGAGTATAGTTTCTTCCCCTTTCTTTATTTCTTTTATTTGTATATTTGGTCCTTTCATAATCTCCTTGATTTCCTGGATGTTTTATGTTAAAAAATTTTAAATTTAACATTTTTTTCTGCTGAATGTACACAGCTTTTATTTAAATTTCAATACCTAAGATTCTTATACCTCTTGTATTCTGTAGGTGAAGCTTGCCTTTATAGGTCCTCTTTGCATTTCTAAATTTTTCATTTTCAAATTTTCTCAGCCTGTGTTTCCTTATTACTTCTATTGCCATTTTCTGGTCTTGAAGAGTTTTATTTATTACCTACCATTGTGATTTTTTCTTCATTTCCTCTTAAAGGGCCTCTATCATTTTCATATGAGCTACTTTAAGATCCTTTTCTTGGGCTCCCCTATGTTGGAATATTCAATGCTTGCTCTGGTAAGGTTGCTTGGCTCCAGTTGAGGCTTAATATCCTGGCTGTTATTGATCATGATTTTACACTAATGTCTGGGATTTAGTTGTTTATAGGTCTGAGTGCTGTTATCTGTTTTCATCTGTTGTATTGGGTGAGTGTTTTGCTCCTTAATTTTGCTTCCTCCCTAGACTGTAAGAGAGTTTAGTGACTGTGTGCTGCACAGTAGGTATTCTCTGTGGAGCGGTATCCTTTCTGTTCTCAGATGGCATGTTCCCAGTGTTAGAGGCTACGATAATGGAATGACTTGTGGGAAGGGAGGTTTGAGAAGATTTTTTGTGATCCATTGAGGAAGGTGTCTGAGAAGAAAGGGGGACCACAGCAGATTTTCTACTTCAGACCTTAGGATTAGACTCAGAGAATTGGATCTAGAAGGGCAGAAGAAGTAGAGCTCAGCAGTCAGTCTACCTGGTAGGAGCAGACCTTGGGTTACCAGGGAATATCGGCCTGGATTGTTGGAGAGTTAAAGTTGTGTCCATTGGAGTAACAATTCTCCTTCCCAAAATTCTTTCCCTCCCTATCTAACAAATAATTCAGTGCCATGTAAACATGGGAGATCTCCTTTTAAGTTATGGGTCAGCAGATTAAAAGAGACCTCTAAAAGAGTGTGCAGCATTCCTTTTGTTCTTGATGCCTTTTAGAAAAATAAAGTAGGACTCATTGAAAAGATACCACATTCTTCAGACACATAGGATTTGGAAGAGTTATTCTGGATTCCTGAACTGGAAATTTCCTCACTGAGGACTATGTCTCATGGTTTCTAAAGGTTTCCTGCAACCTAAAATTGAAGAAAAAAAATAGTCCTCTCCAGCTGTAATGGATAACAACAATGATAAGCACAGCAAGATATTCAGAAAAGTTCAATAGCAGTACTCAAACTCCACTTAGTTATTCTTAAGGTCGAGTCAACATTAAGGGCTTCATGCCTAACACTTTACATTTAGCCAACTACTTCAGTTTGGTGAGGTGATAAAACTCAGCATAGAACTTGCTAATGACATTTTTCTAAACAAGAATAATCTCTAACTATATTCTAAATATTTATTCTTAAGTGTTGGTCTTACCACCATCCAAGAAGCTTCTTCTTGAAGTAAACAGAGATCATTATTGAAATGCACAACTTGCCAAATTGCAGAGATGAACTCTTCTTGAGATATCTGCTCCCACTTACTACAATTACAATACAGGCTCTTTATTCAAGGCTCTAGGAACCTCATGGAAGATTAGTCAGAAAGGTTGAAAGAGGCTGAGGGCCAAGATGACTGCTGCAGTATTGTTTAAAATAAAATCTGAAAGGAAGATAGAAAGAGGTGGGTAGATTTGTGAGAAATTAGAGGTGAGTATGATCAAGACATGTTGTACAAAACGAGGTGGAAAATGATATTCAAAATAAACATATACAACATTCATTGCATGTTAGATTTGTATGTAGAAATGTGTGCAATCAGCTTATCAAGCAATAAGTAAGAAGAATATACAGAAACCTTCAAGGAATGGAGGGCTCTAACTTGAGGGTAAGGAAGTAAAGCCATTTTTTGTTGTGGCATATTCTAGAGACTATCCCATAACTAGTATTCTTCTAATCTTATTATTCTGGCATCTCTCACTATATTTACTCAGGTCAAATCCTACAGATTGTGTCTTTGTTTCCCTCTTTAGAAAGTCCAAATTTTGCTGCTGAAGAGAATTATATAATAGTTTTTCTGACATGCTAGTATTAAAATTCAAGCAGAAACGGTGAAATATTTATCAAAGAAGTGAGAGCTTTTTTGAAATTCTTATATTTCAAAAAATTCTTGGCACATCTCTCCACACCCTTAAAAAAATTGGACACTATCCATTCTTTATTCGACGCTTTATTGATTCAAATTCCAGAAAAATGAGTCCAGAAACTTTAACTAATGAGTTTATAGTATCCTAACATTTTATAACTTAAGCTATATGAATTTCAGGTTAATTTTAATCAAACAGTAGTGGTTCTTAATAATAGAAGTCATAAACTGCAAGTGGAATGAAAGGCACTTAGAAACACGTGAGTTTCTTACAACACCAGCTACGTATAACTATGAGTTTCCTCCTTATTTGTGGTTCGAAGTGTTGAAGATTCATGGCCATTTGCATACTACCTTTTACAGAAACTTTGCTCTTCTATACCTTTAAGGTGAAATTAAATAAATCAACATCAATCATTTGAAGATGTGATTATGCATCTCTCATTCAGTTAGGGGATGCCATGGAAAAGTACAATAAAATAAAATCTGCTGATCACTTTTAATTCAAGCCATGTTAATCAATATATAAACTCATATTCTTTTCAAATTCTAAAATTATATATTTTGACTTTTCCATATCCTTAATGAAAATTTGATTTTAAACTAAACTAGGACAATCTGCAACTACTACTACTACTACTAATAATAATAATAATAGAAAGAAAAATATTAGAAATAGCACTACATCTGTATAGGAAGATAAAAATCTTCGTATTTAACCTATACAAGACAGGATGCTCTTGAAAAGCAATAAGGATGACATTCTAGCATTGTTGGTGAATATGTCTTATTTTGTCTTAAACATTGCTACTATATGCTTGTGTACTAATATGTAAAGTTTACCTGGCAAGACTACAACTGGAAAACATTTCTCAAGTGATC
Organism: Mus caroli; assembly: GCF_978045245.1. NCBI lineage: Eukaryota > Metazoa > Chordata > Mammalia > Rodentia > Muridae > Mus > Mus caroli. The sequence goes on from NW_028227257.1 coordinate 72,777,823, forward strand.
CAAACTTTACTAAGGTTTTGAGCATCCTCCACAGTATTTTTCTCAATGCCTGCTCTAATCGAAATTCCCACTATCAATGCTCAAGAGGTTTTTTTGTTTGTTTTTATGTTGTTGCTTATTTGTTTTGTTTGTTCATTTATTTTTCTGGAGCTGGGGATATGGCTAATTTTAAATCTTTGAATTGTAGCTTGTGCCTTATGCAGCTCCAGATTCAGCTGTGCATAAGTGCTGCATTATAGTTTTCTTCATGCAGAGGCAGTCAAGAGCTTCCCTGAAATACAGCTTGTGTTCACAGGGATGCCAGTCTTAGTCCACCAGTGACTCATTACTAGCTGACAGAGTTTGTATATGTTTATGGATGGTTATGTGGGGTAGACTACATAATTTTATTGATTATATCAAACATAGATGCAACAATCTCTTCATCTAAAATATTTTAATTATCTTTATTACTACACTTTTTGTGAAATTATAACAACAATATGATTGAGATATATAATTTTGAAACATTTCACTATAATACAGACTTGTATTGTTATCCAACATTAGTTATGACAATTATCAACCATCAGAATCTCTTTATAGAAACTGTTCGTCAAATTTACAATGATGCTTTATAATTATAATAATTATTTTAAGCTATAAAATTTTCTACATTGTGACTAGTCATATTTTATACCCTATTTTATTGTTCATACAGTGACTTGTGTGATTTGATCCTTGCTGTCATTCAGCCTATTATAAAATGCATGCAATTGTCTTATGCAAAGCAACTTAATTATAAACCAATGCTTTCAATGTAAAAAGATAAAAGTGAATTATCATTAATGGCAAATATGACAGTCACCATTTACAGTGAGGGCTTGAATGTTAAGAGGTATCTGCCTGAAAACGATTATTCTGGACTAGTGTGGTCCACTGTTATAGTGTATTTGAAGCTTCACCCTCACTGCTACATATATTATTACAAGCAAAAGATGTAGCAAGGACTCCCAGTAATGGAGAAGAGAAAGCTTTAACTGGCCATCTTCTGTAACCAAACTAGGATTCCAATGACGGGTTGGTACATCAACCCAGTCATAACACCTTTGACCAACAACCTGTCCTGCCTGCAAGATGTGCTGAAACAATGGTGGCTCAGAGTTTGTGGAAGTGACCAAACAATAGAGGTTGTCTGAGTTGGAGAATCGTTAGGTGGCCAAGAACTGGAATCTGGATAACCTGACTACTAGCATAGAATCAAATATGACTAACTAAAAAGAAAAAAAAAATCAGTGAAATGATTTCTAGTAATACATACTCTGCTCTACTCATAGATTAGTGCTCAGCAAATCATTATCAGAGAGGCTTTCTCTGGCTGCTGCTGAGAGTAGATTCAAAGACTCACAGACAAAGATTGGGCAGAGCTCAGGGAAGATGGAAGAGGGAGAGGAGTGATTGTAGGAGGGTATGAGTTAAGGACATCAGGAGAACCTAGCACACAAAATCAACTAAGCAGGTCCCATAAAACTGAAGAGGCAACCACAGAGCCTGCATTGGTCTGCTCTGGGTCCTGTGCATGCATGATGTGGTTGTTTAGTATGTTTTTTGTTGTTGTTGTTGGACTCCTAAGAATGAGAGTGGGGGTGTCATTGACTCTTTTGACTGCTCTTGATATCATTTCCTCCTACCTGTTTGTCTTACTCAGCTTTGCAATGAGCATCTTATTGCATACTCTAATGACATGTCTTATAGATATCTTCAGAAGGTCTGGTCTTTTCTAAAGGAAAACAGTAGAGCAGTGGATATGGATGTGAGAGGAGCTGGGGCTGCTGGGAGGTGTGAAGGGAGGAGAGGCTATGGTAAAGATACATTGCATGAGAGAAGAATCTATAATAAGAAAAGATCTATTAAAATACTAATGAATAAGAAAGAATTTACTTCAATCACCCTGCTATTTGAGACGTGGACTAGCAAAATGTTATAGTTATGTAAGCTTTAAAGTTAAAAGGTTTGACAGCAGCTTTGAAATTTTTCATCCACAGATTTTGATCATGGTTTAAGTATAAATAAACTAATCATAATGTAAACCATCAATGGCCTTGATACCAGAGCATCTGTCTTATTACTCATTGCAAACTGAATCAATGTCAACCTTGAAGACTTTCCATGAGTCCATAGAAAATAAAGTTAATTATATTTAAAATTAACTCTGGGCTTTGGACAAACTAATTCCTATTCTCTGACTGACTGAAGTATGCATGCCAATGTTGTGCTTGTCCTTATCTCCATCCATGTACTATTATTCACATTCAAAATTAGTCTTCTGATGTATTTATCATTACTAAATACTTTTTAGCATCACCCTCTATCTTTTTCTTGATATTGCTAAAAATTCAAAAATTTAGATTTAGAAGGAAAAGTGGTATGTTTGTGTGTAATAAAACACATCCCAAACCAAGTTGCCAGAAGAATAAGAGGGAACACGAATGGAAATGATTTAAAATATATAGTATGAGCCTGTCAAAACATTCTAAAACAGATTTCCCATAGAATCCTGCATGTTTAATGAGAACTAAATCTGTTCATTTATACACGAGAATCTTTATAATCATCTTAATAACCACCCTCATCATCTTACTTATGACTTATTGAATCATAATATACTCATAATTGTGAGGCATTACCATGCACTAGAAAATGCTCTGAGTACTTTACTATGAGTTTCTAGGGGATGAATGAAGGTTTAATCATCAACTCTCTGATTTAAAGCAATAAGAATTGACTTTCTTTGATCTTTGTTCCATACAGTATGAGCAGTGTTACACTCCTTTTTGAGAACCGAGAGAAGATAGGGTGCTTTGCACTTTCCAGTTGGTGATTGGCAGCATTGTGGGATTTATGTCAAATCTTGTCATTTCTATCTGTCTTATTTGTGTCTCAGAACAGTTGTCATTAAATTTGAGACACACCTCAATTATTTAAGTTAATATATCCTCAAGACTTGGAATTACATATGCAAAATATTTTTATCTCAGTAAAGGGGCAATAATAAGTTTTTGAAATTAGGAACACATGGATTTGAACATCAGTATATAATTTAGTACACTGGCAATATCAACAATAGCAATAAATATAAGGTAACAAGAGAATAAGTGAGGTCAGAAATTTTCCTAAATTGCCAGAGTATGCACAGTGAGGCAAGTCTCTTAAATATGAAAGCTCCTTTCATTGGTTTTACTTTTTAAAAAAATATGTAGTGGGGGAACTTAAACCTGGAATATTGTACATGTGGTAGGCAAAGTCTTAGACCCTATATCTAGTTATGTAGACCATCACTGAGTTTTAAATATTTGTTTACTCATCTTTATTTTACTTACAGGTACATGTCTCCTTTTAAGCTCATCTGAATCCTATGACATCTTTATTTTACTTACAGGTACATGTCTCCTTTTAAGCTCATCTGAATCCTATGACATGTTCCAGTGTCATATTTTAAAATTTGACTCAAACTAGGCACATCAAATATTCACATGTTAAGTGAACAAATTCTTACCATCAAATCATGGACTGTTCTTTGCCATGGCTACCATCTATATCAAAGTTTTAATCCTATTTTGTATGTGTTTTACATTAAACCATTAAAATTCAATTGCAAATATTCATCTCTCTAGTAAAGTTTAAGAATGGAACTGCAATATTTGCTCAATAATAATCATTGAGATAGTACTAAAGAAATAAGAATGTACTGTTTCCTAACTCCTTGATATCTTTTAGGTTAAACATAAATAGGAGAAAATATAGCTAAATTGTGAACCTATTTTATGTTGAAGCAGAGCTCTGGTCACACATTTGATAATGTGCAACTTGTAGTGAGAACTTAGATGTGATTCATTGTCTAGCTATTGTTAGTACTCTATGTAATCCCTACACACTTACAGAGAAATTAATAATTGAGGATGGCCAAACACTGCACAAGAATCTGTCATCACCATAACAGCAATTACATTGTAAATAAACTCTTCAGCTCTCCTTTATCTCCTCATAGAAATTTACATCCCTATCATCAATGTTGACTAAGTATTTGCTAATGTATTTAATTCTAAAGCTGAGGTTTATACGATAATATCAGGGCTTATTAATTTATTCTTTAAACACTGTAAATATTGGCATGGAAACTTCTGGGGTAACAAGGGAGATCAATCATAATTAGAAAAAAGTAGGTGAAAAACTCCTATTTAAGGATGCCTTTGTTTGAAGAGGCAGAATAAAAAGATACTGAAGTAGTCAATTGAAGTGAACTAAAATGATAACATTGATGAGACTGTAAAATGTGTATATTAGCCCACAATATATAGGGCTTCTAATTTGTGTACTGTTTCTTTTCTTAGTTTATAATGTGGGTATAATGAGGGTATCAAAACTAACCTTTCAGCTAAGACTCATATAAAGCTTAAATAAGTAAGACTATTTTAGCATCTTGCATAAAGCCTATGAGGTGCTCAAATGTTAAATAAAATAAGTGGAGGTAGAATACACAATTTGGGGAAGATTTTCATTTTTTGATGGAAATTTTATGATGTAGTTATCAATTAAACTCGTGTGAGCTGTCCAATTGCAACAATTTCTCTATATCATACAAAGTCAATAAACTAAGCTTTGCAGCTAAGTTTCTTATGGCAAACTTGTACTAAACAAATATATATCACTGAAGTGGAAAATCAGAGTTCACGTTTTCAGATTTAGTATCTGACACATAACTGTTAATCAGTATTTAAGATGTGAGATTTCATCATTTTATCTCTTGAAATACCACATAATCATTAGAGTGCTGTGTGGATCTGCACAGGAATGAGAGATGAATGGAATTTTAATTACCCTCATGTTCATGTAGTTTAACAATGTGGACGGTGTTCTTACGAATGATGAGATATTTAAATTCCTCCATCTAACTTCCTTTCCTAAGAATGGTGGTTGAAATGATATCTTGCTAAGTTTCTAATATTGCTAATGTTGTATAACCAACTTCTAAGCATGCTTACTTCTTTTGTTTATATGATTCCTTTTCTTTGTTTTTCCACATCAGAGTATTGCTATGTATGCCCGTCTAGTCTGGCATCTACTAAATAGTTCAGATTGGCCTTAAATGTGAAATTACTCTATCTCAACCTCACAAATGCTATGATTCTAGACATGCAACATGATGCCTATTTCCTTCCTCAAACTTGATATTTTTATTGGAGTGGTTTCTTCCCATAGGGAATTTGGCCCAGTGTATATCTCTATATTTAGTTCCTACAACTTGAAATAATATCACATAAAGAAAAAGCAAAATAGAAAAAAAACAAGGAAACTGACACTTGAAACACCCCATTACAATACATTCTTGTTCTTAGCTCTCATTGTGTTGATTTTAATGTAAGAAAGGTCAAAAAGATAAATTCACTTCAATATTCCCACAATCCTTGGGTCACCTCTATAGGAGTTACTTTGACATGTCTGTAACCAACAGTGACATTTAAAGGGAAACCATCTATTTCAAGTAATCTTTCCAAAGATGTCAAACCTTCCTGGAAGGGAGAATCACAGCAGGGGGAACCTGGTTTGGGTTATATTTGAACATAGTAAAACAAAAAGGTGAATGTTGGGTTAGGAGATGGGGCTAGGTAAAATACTTAAAGACAATCTGTGGTGACCTACTTCCTTCAGCCAAACACCATTTTCTAAAATTTCAGCAGCCTCCCAAACACAGCAAAAGAGTCAGCACTCTCAGAACAGTAACCCGTGAGGTACACTTTGGCTTAAATCATAGCCACCTCCAGCAGAGGAAGGGACTTCATCTTGGACCTCAGATTCATCGTTTAAAGATGGAGATAACACTGTCTTTCTATTTGGAAGGCAACAGTATTCATTAGAGTCCTAGCCATCTAACTGCATAAGACACATGTAGTTAATGATTTTTAATAGCTACAATTTGCCAACATTTAGTACTAGTTTTCTATAATGATTAATAGAGAACTCTATCACAGCAAGAATTTTATAATGGATACAAAGCATTCTATATATTGAATAAGACATATACAATCAAGTGTATGGTGAAAGTCACCTTCAGTATGACCATCTCAAGAGGTTGAATAGTAATTTCTGTCCTGTATTTTGTTATGATACCTGAGGTTGGAGCATTAGATGTATATTTTGAAGAGGTATCAGGCTGACTATGATCACTTGTATTATTTGTCATCTTGCCAGCATGTAGACCAGTGGATCTCAACTTTCCAGTTCCTCATGTTATGGTGACCACCAGCCACAAACTTATGTTGCAAATATCTGTGTGTTCTGATGGTCTGAGGTGACCACTGTGAAAGGATCATTCAACTTCCAAAGTGTCACAACCCACAGGTTAAGAATCACTGCTCGAGAGAATAACCTTGGGGGAAAAATCTCTAGTCATGTCAGAGGAATTTTCTAGTTAGAGTTAATTGATGTGTGAAAATAAACTCTAAATGTAGGGAGTATCATTCCAGAAGTTGGAATAATGTACTGCATAAAGTGGAGAAAGCTTAGTAGGTGAGGATGGGTATTCATTATTCTCTGCTTTCTGACTATGAATGTAATGTAAACAGTTGATCTCCCATGTTTGCTGCTATACCAACATTTCTTCCCTGTCATGGTGGACTATGTCCTCTTCAATCATTAACCAAAGTAAGCCTTCCTTCCCTTAAGTCATTTCTTCTTAGCCACTGTGTCTCAGTGGGAAAGATACTCATCGCATATAGGATAATGTTTATAAAAGATAGTTTAAGATATAGAATCCACTGGTTATAAATAGGATAATTATTATTTGTTTAGGGGGAACATTATAGCTTTCTAGAACATAGGGATTCTGAATAAGTCACACTGAGGCCTTTTGTTGCTTGTGAAGGGAATACATTCCATAGACTTGCATGTAGTCTCTCAGAGGAAAAAAAAAGTCTTGAGTGATTATTGCTTCTGCAATGATGAAATTATCACAAGGCAATCTAACAACACAAGAAGACAGAGTGATCTGGTTGTTAATGCCTTAGGGGACATGTCTTGAAAAAGGATCTTTCTACAGAGATTAGAAAATGCCTTGTTCTTGCTTTACTATTTTCACATGCAGCAAAAAGAAACTATAGACCAATGAATCAACAAGTTACTTACATAGTCTCCTCTCAGGAGTGTTGCTTTAAATAATATCTTAGTTGAATTATTCAATAATTCCATCAGAACCAAGCAAAAATTATTAGGCAATCTTTCTTATACGAAGCCTATTTGGAAGGCTTAGTAGTTTGGAACTTAAAAATATTTCTTAGTTATATAAATGCTTATAGTGAGCCATTTGTTTATGACATGCATCATGACATAGGAGAGGCCAAAACAAGACATGAGTTTAAAACAAGAAACTATTTATTATGAGAAGTAAGCAGCTATGGCTTTGTCAGTAGAGAGCTACCAGGGAAGTTAGTAAGATTCAAATAGAGAGAAAAGTGAAGTGCACGTGGAAAACTGTAGAAAGCCATGCACTCCAGCATGAAGTTCAAGGTAAAATATTTACCATTTTTTTTAAATAATCTACTCTTAATGGACAGTTCTTATGTAGAAAATGAGCACTCACTCATAGATCTTGAGAGTCTGTGATGGTAATGGCTATGTATTAGCCAGAAGATAAAATGTCACAGCCAACCAAACTGGTGATAATACATGTGGCCCAGGTTAATTGGAATGGTTCATAGGAGAAAATCAAGAGTCAGGTATCTGGGAAAGGGACGGGATAGATAGTATGCTAGTGTGCTTATTTGTGTGTCAAAAATGCAAATGAGAAAACAACTATTATTCAGACTTGGAAGAACGTGCTTCCAGCTCTCAGTGCCACTCTCAGTAGTTTTTTTTTTTTTTTTTTCAGGTCAGATATGCCATGCTTAGTGGCATTGTTGCCAGACAGGCATTTCCTCATTCTGGGCCTCTTAGCAAAGAAAACTAAAAATAAGAATTCACAAAAAGACTATCAAAAGAAGTAAGATAATTTTATCAGAAGCAGAGATAATAGTGATTAAATACCAATACACTCTTAACATAGATAGTTGGCCCAGGGAGGGAAGCCACATTTAGATATCTTTATACAGTCACAGAGAAAGAGAGTGTGTGTTGACTAATGAGCATAATTTAGTTGGTTATCTATTTTGATTAATAGATTAAATTGTGTAATTATTCCTTTACTTTGCATGTGTCTTCCCATAACACATTTAATTTTAATAATATGCACACCCAATTACATGCTGGCATGGAATGGTAAGTAGAAAAGAATCCTTAAAGAATTACTAGAGAACAAAGTTTTGTTTACTGATCATGCACCCAAACCTCATTCATGGCAGATTGGCAACTCAATTCTTCATACCAGATACAAAATGAATATACACAAATAGAAACCATCTAAATCCAATTACTATTAGAGGCAGAAAAACTCATGCTTCTATTCAAAGATAGGGATGTGGATAGCCTGATGCAGGAAGAGGTGGTGAGATTGCTAGATGCATTGTTAGAAGACATGTGTGTTTGATGCATATGGGTAAAGGTACTAGGCTATCAATTCCTTTTCTATAAGGGAGGGAGGGTATGAAGGAACCAAGTTACTAAACACTTCTGATTTTCAAACTAAGTATCACTGGCAGAATTGCTTTGATCTAGACCTTAATCTTAAGTTATAGTGATCACCAACTACTTAATGTTGCTGATAGTATCGGGGTGGTCCAGAGCAAATGTTAGCAATTTATTTCTTCAAAGATTGAACTCTTTATTTTTCTCTGCTTTGCAGCTTTAGTTGCTCTGAGTCATCTGGAGAGCTGATCGTTGTTATAATGGAATGATAGCCCTCTGTTTCATTCAGACACAATATATCGTGACCCTACAGTACAAGCAAGCAATCTTCATCTGCTTTCAGGTTAAAATGGTGAAAGAACAGGCAAAACATAGAAGTACTTAACAGATAATTTTGTGCAAGATAAAAAAAAAAAAACAATTGAACCTTTTCTTAAGAGTATGCATTGTGTTTTACTGTAGAGTTTATTTCTAAGAAAATATTTACTAATCACCACAAAGAGGAACACTAGTAGACATCTGTGAAATAACCTCCAAAGCTGTTTAAGCATACTATATTGCTGTCAGGGGCTCAGTTAACTCCGCTAAGTATGGCTAAATTGAATGGCACAGTGGCATCTTATTTAATACCTTGCCTCATGCAGTATATAGACTAGGGGTTTACAACCTCACTCATGATGAAAGCCAAATAACAGGGGTCAGCTGCTTCTGTCCATTGGTTGGGTGAAAATATCTGCATCTGACTCTTTCAGCTGCTTATTGGATCTTCTAAAGTATGATCATGCTAGGTCCCTTTTGGTGAGCTCTCTATAGCCTCAGTAATAGTGTCAGGCCTTCAGACATTCCCTTGAGCTGTAACCCACTTTGGGCTTGTCACTGGACTTTCTTTTCCCCAGGTTCCTCTCCATTTCCATCCAGTGAACCCACTAAGTGGCTCTGTAAAGAAATTAGAAAGTTCTCATACCAACAATTTAAAAGTATGCTTGAAAACTCTAGGAAGAAGGAGGAGGAGGAGGAGGAGGAGAAGCAATAGCAAGAGCAGGCATAACAAAGCACAGTAGATTTCAGGACATAATCAAACTCAGGATGATATCAATCAATTAGAAACAAAGAAAACAATACAAAGAATCAACAAAACCAAGAGCTTGATGTTTTGAGGAAATCAACAAGAAAGACAAACCATTAGCCAAACTAAACAAAAGATGGAGAGAGAATATCTAAATACACAAAATCAGAAGTGAAAGGGATACATAATAACAGGAACTGAAGAAATTCAAAGAATTATTATGTCTTTCTTCAAAAGAATATACTTCACAGAATTGGAAACTCTTAAATTAATGTCATTCACAATTTTCTAGACAGATAACATTTATGAAAGTTAAATGCAGATTGAAAATCAAGTAAACTATTCAAACAGCCCTAAATAACCACTAAAAAAAGAAGCAATCATTAAAAGTCTCTCCCCAAAAACAAAACAAACCAAAAAATAATAACAAACAAATAAACAAACAAAAACCCCAAAAACAAAACAAACAAAGAAAACATTAGGGTCAGATGGTTTTAGTGCAGAATTCTACCAGACATTTAAGTAAGATCTCATTGCAATATTTCTCAAACTATTCCACAAAATAGAAACAGAGGAAACACTGTCAAACTCGTTCTATGAATCATAGTCACCCTGATAACTAAACTACACAAAGACTCAAAGAAAGAGAACTTCAGACCAATTTTGCTGACTAACATCAATGCAAACTCACTCAATAAAATAAATACTCACAAACTGCATCCAAGATCACAAAATCATCATCGATCATGATCAAGTAGGCTTCATCCCAGGGATCTAAGGATGGTCCAATATAATAAAATGCATAAATATAAAAAGTAAGCTTTATTTAAAAATATGAAAGGAAAATATCACATGATCATCTCATTAGATGCTGAAAAAGCCTTTGCAAAAATATAACACCCCCTCATGTTGAAAGTAATAAGTGAGAACAGTGACACAAGGCTCATACCTAAACATAATCAAGGGAATACACAGCAAGCATATAGCCAATACCAAGCTAAATGTAGTGAAACTTAAGGCAATTCCACTAAAATCTGTGACAAGTCTGCCTGCTCCCTCCCTGTCTAGTCAATATAGTATTTTAAGTTCTAGCCAGAGCAATAAAACTGATGGAGATCAAGAAAATACAAATTGGAAAAGAATTCAAAGTATTGCTATTTGTAAATGATATGGTAGTATCTATAAGCAACCCCAAAATTACAACAGAGAACACTCACAGCTGATAAACAGCTTCAGCAAAGTGGCAGGATACAAAATTAACTCAATGAAATCAGTAGCTCTCCTTTCCACAAATGATAAATTGGCCTGGAAAGAAATTAGTGAAACAACACCCTTTACAATAGTTATGAATACTATAAAATATCTTGTTGTAACTCTAATCAAGGAAATGAAAGATCTGTATGACTGTATAACTTCAAGTCACTGTGGAAAGAAATTGAAGAAGATATCAGAAGATGGAAAGATTTCCCATGCTCATGGATAGACAAAATTAACATAGTGAAAATGACCATCTTGCCAAAATCAATCTACAGATTCAGTGTAATCCCCAGCAAAATTACAACACAATTTTTTTATATACCATGAAAGAACAATTCTCAACTTCATGTGGAAAAACAAAAAATCAGGATAGCCAAAACAATTCTGAACAAGAAAAAAAGCTCAGGAAGATTCACCATCGCTGATCTTAAGTTGTACTTCAGAGCAAGAACAACTCATTGATATAGAAACAGAAAGGATGATTAATGGAAACAAATCAAACACCCAGAAATAAACCCACATACCTAGGGAAACTTGGTTTTTGATAAAGAATCAAAAACTGTACAATGGAAAAAGGAAAGCATTTTCAACAAATGGAGTTTGTCTAACCGGATGTCTACAAGTAAAAGAATGCAATTTGATCCTTATATATGACCCTGCACCAAAGTCAACTCTAAGTAGATCAAGGACCTCAGCATAAAATCCAGGTACACTAAATCATATAGAAGAAAAAGTGGGAAATATCCTTGAACACATTGGTACAGGAGACAATTTCCTGGACAAAACACCAATGGCTCGGGCTCTAAGATGAACAATTGATAAATGGTACTGCAAACTTCTATAAGACAAAGGGCACCATGAGTAGGACAAAATGATAGTGTACAGATTGGGAAAAGATCTTCATCAACCCTACATCTGACAGGGCTCTAATATCCAAAATTCATAAAGAATTCTAGAAGTAAAATGCCAACAACCCCCAAAACTCAATTAAATATGGGTACAAACTTAAACAGAGAACTCTCAACAGAGAAATCTTGAATGGCCAAGGAGCACTTAAAGAAATATTCACAGTCCTTAGTCATAAGAGAAATGCAATTTTAAACAATTCTGAGCATTTGTCTAACATGTGTCAGAATAGCTAAGTTCAAAAACTCAAATGGTGGCACATGTTGCTGAGAATATCAAGCAAGGGTCCTCCATTGCTAGTGGAAGTGGAAATTTGACCAACCACCTTGGAAATTAATTTGGAGGATTCTCAGAAAAGTGGGAAGAGTTCTACCACAAGACCCAGCTATACCACTTGTACTGGCTAATTTTGTGTCAACTTGACACAGCTGGCGTTATCACAGAGAAAGGAGCTTCAGTTGAGGAAATGCCTCCATGAGATCCAGCTGTAAGGCATTTTCTCAATTAGTGATCAAGGGGGAAAAGCCCCTTGTGGGTGGTGCCATCTCTGGGCTGGTAGTCTTGGGTTCTATAAGAGAGCAGGCTGAGCAAGCCAGGAGAGGCAATCCAATAAATAACATCCCTCCATGGCCTCTGTATCAGCTCCTGCTTTCTGACCTGCTCGAGTTCCAGTCCTGACTTCCTTTGGTGATGAACAGCAATATGGAAGTGTAAGCTGAATAAACCCTTTCCTCCCCAACTTGCTTCTTGGTCATGATGTTTGTGCAGGAATAGAAACCCTGACTAAGACACCACTCCTGGGCATATACCCAAAAGATGGTCCCATATCTTACAAAGACACTTGCTGAACTATGTTCACAGTAGCTTTGTTAGTAATAGCCAGAAACTGGAAACAACCTAGCTATCCCTCAGCTGACAAATGGATAAGGAAAGTGAAGTACATCTACATGATGGAATACTATTCAGCTATTAAAAACAGAGACATCATGCATTTTGCAGGTAAATGAGTAGATCTTGAGAATATCATCCTGAATGAGGTAGCCCAGTCCCTAATATGTGGTATGTATTCATTTATAAGTGGACATTAACCATAAAATACAGGATACCAGAGACTGCCCCACCTGGGGATCCATCTCATAATCAGCCACCAAACGCAGACACTATTGCATATGCCAGCAAGATTTTGGTGAAAGGACCCTGATATAGCTGTCTCTTGTGAGGCTATGCCAGTGTCTGGCAAATACAGAAGTGGATGCTTACAGTCATCTATAGGATGGAACACAGGGCCCCCAATGGAGGAGCTAGAGAAAGTACCCAAGGAGCTGAAGGAGTCGGCAACCTTATAGGAGGAACAACAATACAAACTAACCAGTACCTCCAGAACTCATGTCTCTAGCTGCATATGTAGTAGAGGATGGGAGGAGAGGCTCCGTGGTCTTGCAAACTTTATATGTCCCAGGTCAGGGGAACACCAGGGCCAAGAAACGAGAGTGAGTGGGTAGAAGAGCAGGGCGGGGGAGGGTATAGGGGACTTTTGGGATAGCATTTGAAATGTAAATGAAGAAAATATCTAATAAAAAATTTTAAAAAAATACAGGATACTCATGCTACAATTCACAGACTCAAAGAGGCTGGACAGGAATGAGGACACAAGCAATGATGATAGAGTCTCACTTGAAAGAAAAATGGAATGGTATTGGTAAGCAGATGAAATGTGGGAACTGGATGGGGGAGGGGATCAGGAGGGGAATTAGGAGGGAGTTGGGGTCAGATGTGGGGAAAGATGGTGAGATGGCTGGATGGTCATGAATAAATAGAAATTTGCATCTGCAGGGGATGGGGAGTTAGAAGGCATCTCCAGGATCAGACAGAGACTTGGAATAAGGGTGGCACCCAAGAATTGGGCGTGTCCTTAGCTGTGACTCACAGCACTGGAGATATGGAACCTGAAGAGCCTACCTCCTGTAGTCTCAGAGGAACTCCAACAAAACTATAGGAACATTAACCCACTCACAAAACTTTTGACCCAAAATTTACCCTGTTTACAAGAAATGCAGGTACAGGGAGGGGGTGAAGCAGAGACTGAAAGAAGGGACAAACAATAACCAGTTCTACTTTGACCCATCCCAAGGGTAAGCACCAATCCCTGACACTATTAATGATTCTCTGTTTTCCTTGCAGACATGAGTATAACATATTGTCCTCTGAGAGGACCCACCCAGCAGCTGACTCATACAGATGCAGAGACCAATAGCCAAACAGTGAATGGAGCTTGAGGACTCAAGGAAGAATAGGAGGAAAGATTGTGACCTCTAGGGAAGTAGGAACTCCATAGGAAGACCAACAATATCAGCTGACCTGGACCCTTTTGCCTCTCAGAGACTGAACCACCAATGGAAGAACATACATGGGTTGAACCTATGCCTCCCTGCTCATATATAACAAATTGGCAGCTTGGTTTTCATGTGGGTCCCAAACAACTGGAGCAAGGCCTAACCCAAACGCTCTTGTATGTCTGTAGAATATGTTTTTCTAGCTGAGCTGCCTTGTATAACCTCTGTGGAGAAAATGCTCCTAGCTTCATGGAGACTTGAAGTGCAAGATAGGGGAATACCTGGGGATGGGGTGGGGAGGGTCTCCCACCTTCTCAGAGGAGAAAGGGAATAAGGATTGGGGGAAGGATTTTGGGAGGGAGTGACCGGTAATGGATGAGTGAGCAGGATGTAAAGCAAATATGTAATAATAATAATAATAAAGGAATTATAATACTTTAATTTAATACATATGCATGCATCTCTTTGCTTATGTTTCTTATAATGTCAAAACACAAGTTTGTTTCCTCAAAATAGTTTGTGTGTATGTGTTTTTCTGTCTCTGTGCCTTTTTTCAAATCAACTGAGTCCTTTCAATAAAATCAATGAAAAAAATCTATGAGAGGTTCATTAGAACAGGCTCCCCATTTTCTGACTTTAAATGTCAGTTAGCTTTGTGATTGATTCTTGAGCATATTTTCTCTTTTTGAAACTACTATTTGACTGCTTACAAACTATAAAAATTGTACCTACATTGAGTGGCTGTTTTAAAGATTAAAGCTCTATATTTGAATTATAGAAATTACTTCCCAAGTTTGTTATTGTCTTAAACACATGTTAAAAGTAACGAATCTGATGTTATTATTTTGGTTTGGAAAGATTATTAAAATACATTAAGAAAAATAAGCTGTGGGGGAAAAGAGAATTAGCGTCTCCTAAGGATGGGACCCCTTTTTGGTGGTTCAAGGCAGTGCTCAGCTGTTCAACTTTGAAATCATATCCACAGCACCAACAAAAATGGACCCAGGAGGATATATGTTTAAATATAGCAGGATATGTGTTCATATATTCTATCAATTTGAGAGTGGAGACATAGGAAGGTTTGTAAGGTGGGCAGCTGGGAAGAATGAGGAGAAGAAAGGGGACAGGGAAAAGAAAATGTATTTAATGACTCATATCACATGCAATTTCAGTTAAATAAAAAGTAAATAATTTTTGTAAATACTGAAGATCTCTGAAAGACTATACCAGAAGTATGTAAGCTGCGTTTAGTCAAATTATCTGTAAGAAATGCTAGTAGAAGTCTGATGAAGCAAAGAAAGAACTTAATGTATGTGTCATCACCACATTCCAGAACTCAGATATTTCTAAATTAATATACAGTAAAAGTTTTATATTTATACTTTTTATTTATGTTTATCAAAACAACCCTGAGAATCCATCCACCTTACATCAATCAGAATAGCTAAGATCAAAAACTCAACTGACAGCACATGCTGACAAGGTTTAGAGAAAGGGGAACACTCCTCCATTACTCGTGGGATTGCAAACTTGTACAACCTCTCTGGAAATCAATCTGACAGTTCCTTAGAAAATTGGAAATAGTTCTACCTGAAGAACTTGGGCATATACCCCAAGATTCTCTGCCATATCACAGGGACACATGCTCCACTATATTCATAGTGGCCTTATTCACAATAGCTAGAAAGAAACTGAAGCTACCCAGATGTCCCTCAATAGAAGAACTGATACAGAAAACAAGGTTCACTTATACAATGAAACACTATTCAGGCTTTAAAAACAAGAACATTATGAATTTTGCAGGCTAATGAGACCTAGAAAATATCATCCTGAGTTAACTAACCCAGATCCAAAAACACATGCACGACAGGATCTTAGCATGGCTGTCCTCTGAGAAGCTCTACTGGAAGGTGACTGAGACACATGCAGATACTCACAGCCAAACACTGGACAGAGATTGGGGATTGTTGTGGAAGAGTTAGGGAAAGGACAAAAGAACTGAAGGGGTGGTAAGCCCATAGAAGCACCAACAGTGTCAACTAACCTGGACCTCTGGGAGCTCTTAAAGACTGAGCCAGGACTCAGACCTTAACATTGGGCTCCAGCAGTGGCACAAACTTATGGATTTTCCCAGAACCTCTCCTGCCAGCAACATCCTAAACTTATGCAAAGCTCCAGTTCTTAAGCCCCTGAATTGGCTGGGCCTGACGAAAACACCACAAGAACTTGGCCAGTTCAGATTACTAGTACTAGCTAGAGCACACAGCTTCTGCATTTGCTCAACACAGGGCAAGCTAGAATCTCACATCAAACGTAACCAATATAAGACTTCTACATGTCAAATTACATAGCCAAATATAAACAATATAAAAGGGAAGAAAAAATACCCCACAAAATTTCATGTCTTATGGAAATTGTCTCCAAGTGATAATGTCCTAGGTGTGTACCCCAAACATAGAATTAAAAAAAGAACATAAACCTGACCAAATAACTCAAGAATGTTAAAGAATGTAAAGAATGTTAAATGTTAAACAAAAATCTTGACAAAGTAAAAGAGAATAGATACTCACAGCCAAACATTGTACTGAGCTCAAGAACCCCAAAAGAAGAGTTAGAAGTAGGGCTGAAGAAGCTGAAGGGGATTGCAACCCTACAGGAAGAACTACAGCATCAACTAATTGGACACTTCAGAGCTCCAAGTGACTAAACCACCAACCAAAAAGTATACATGGGCTGGTCCCTGGCTTTCAGTACATATGTAGAAGAGAATAGGGATAAACTCATGAATAAAGTCCAAGAAAAGATAAGTCTTAACAGAATTATAAAGACAATTCAGGATTTGATAATCTAAATTTAATGAAGAGATAAAAACATGAAAGAAAACTCTAGCTGAAATAAAAAATTTAACTGAAAACCACAATAAACTCATTAGAAAACTCAGTGTAAAGCTTACCAATAGAATGGGTCAGATAGAGCACAGAACATCAAGACTAAAATAGAGCAATCAAATCACTCAATTGGAGAATATGAAAATATTTCAAAAACACAAAATGGACATGCAAGAATTTTGGGATACCATGGAAAGACCAAATGCATAAATTACAGGCAATCTATATGGAAATTTTTAAAAATGGTTTTCTGTACATGTTTTAGGATATTCGTTACCCCCTATAAAGCACCTGGAACATTGCAGAAGAGGGGTCCGGAAGGATAGGATATGCAAACCAGAAACTAGGGTATAAGAGGCAAAATGTCATCTTCTAGATGTCATGCAGCCCCTGAAATCATGTACTCACAACTGTGTTTGCCTGCACTGGACCCACATAACCCTTTCTGCAGCCAGTCCAGGAGGGGCATGTTCAGTTGTTTCAGTACCATGAGGAGTTGACTTTAATGTAGTTCTTTCTCTCTTGCTTTAACTTTCATTGTTTGTCATTTTTGATTCTCAGGACTGAAATTTACCTCATAGAGAAATGAATTGTTTATAAGCTTCTATTTTCTATCTAATGACAATAAATATTATAATTTAATTTTCGAATAATAGCATTTATTTCTAGGAAGTTGTGATTTAGTAGATAGAAACAACGTTTGAATTGGTGGACATTGCAATTGATTTTCATTATAGCAATTATATTATGGCACTTTGGTAGAAATTAAATTTGGGTAAAAATAAATCAAAGGGCATTTGTATTTTGGAGCAGAGGCTATCCACAGGTTCTGTCTTGATGTTTTTGTGTTGTTGAATTATGCTGAATACAGAATTCATTAAATGCTCCCTTAAAAGTTGTCTTAAAGCAATAGCCATGAGACAACAATCACAGTGTCTAAATGTGTTGCTTCATTTCCATTCCCATTATGCACGCTGGTGATTTTCATCAATAGCTGAGAACAATCCAATGTCTTGATCATCAAATCATCAAATATGAAAGGATCTCAGAAAACATTCACAAGCCATATAGTGATGACACACCTCTATTACTGTACTAAATCATTTTAACATGCCTCTTTCCCCTCCTTCTTCCATCTTCTTAGGTTGGATTTCAAATCAATCAGACATTGGTTCACTCTAAATTACTGGCTCTAACTTGTTTTACACAGTAAATTTTCTAATTGAATAGGATGCAGATCTGCGGTAATATGATTAAAGTGATCATGTACACTTTTGTACAATGTTGCTATTCTGAACTGGAAAATAAGAAACGGAGATCACTGTTCTATTTTATATATATATATATATAATATATACATACATACATATATACATATACATACACACACATATATATGTTCTATTATATATATATATTATTATATATAGATATTATATATACACACACACATATATATGTTCTATTATATATATATTATTATATTATATATATTATATTATATATATATATATTATATATATATAATATCTATATATAATAATATATATATAATAGAACATATATATGTGTGTATGTATATGTATATATGTATGTATGTATATATATATATGTGTGTGTGTGTATGTATATATATATATTTTTAATATTTTTATTACATATTTTTTTAAATATTTTTTTTATTTTAATATTTTTATTACATATTAAAAATATTTTTAATATTTTTATTACATATTTTCCTCAATTACATTTCCAATGCTATCCCAAAAGTCCCCCATAGCGCCCCCCACTTCCCTACCCACCCATTCCCATTCTTTTGGCCCTGGCATTCCCCTATATTGGGGCATATAAAGTTTGCAAGTCCAATGGGCCTCTCTTTCCAGTGATGGCCGACTAGGCCATCTTTCGATACATATGCAGCTAGAGACAAGAGCTCCAGGGTTCTGGTTAGTACATCATGTTGTTCCAACAATAGGGTTGCAGATCCCTTTAGCTCCTTGGGTACTTTCTCTAGCTTCTCCATTGGGAGCCCTGTGATACATCCAATAGCTGACTGTGAACATCCACTCCTGTGTTTGCTAGGCCCCGGCATCGTCTCACAAGAGACAGCTATATTTGGGTCCTTTCAGCAAAATCTTGCTAGTGTATGCAATGGTGTCAGCGTTTAGAAGCTGCTTATGGGATGGATCCCTGGATACGGCAGTCTCTAAATGGTCCATCCTTTCATCACAGCTACGAACTTTGTCTCTGTAACTCCTTCCCTGGGTGTTTTGTTCCCAATTCTAAGAAGGTGCACAGTGTCCACACTTTGGTCTTCATTCTTCTTGAGTTTTATGCGTTTAGCAAATTGTATCTTATATCTTGGGTATCCTAAGTTTTGGGCTAATATCCACTTATCAATGAATACATATTGTGTGAGTTCTTTTGTGATTGTGTTACTTCACTCAAGATGATGCCCTCCAGGTCCATCCATTTGGCTAGGAATTTCATAAATTCATTCTTTTTAATAGCTAAGTAGTACTCCATTGTGTAAATGTACCATAATTTCTGTATCCATTCCTCTGTTGAGGGACATCTGGGTTCTTTCCAGCTTCTGGCTATTATAAATAGGGCTGCTATGAACATAGTGGAGCATGTGTCCTTTTTACCGGTTGGGACATCTTCTGGATATATGCCCAGGAGAGGTATTGCTGGATCCTCTGGTAGTACTATGTCCAATTTTCTGAGGAACCGCCAGACTGATTTCCAGAGTGGTTGTACAAGCTTGCAATCCCACCAACAATGGAGGAGTGTTCCTCTTTCTCCACATCCTCGCCAGCATCTGCTGTCACCTGAATTTTTGATCTTAGCCATTCTGACTGGTGTGAGGTGGAATCTCAGGGTTGTTTTGATTTGCATTTCCCTGATGATTAAGGATGTTGAACATTTTTTCAGGTGTTTCTCTGCCATTCGGTATTCCTCAGGTGAGAATTCTTTGTTCAGTTCTGAGCCCCATTTTTCAATGGGGTTATTTGACTTTCTGGAGTCCACCTTCTTGAGTTCTTTATATATATTGGATATTAGTCCCTTAGTCCCTTATGTATATATATTTAAAACTCTTATTAGATCCTGTTGAAGTTTTAATTCTTGTTTATCAGAAAGTAGGTTTTAAAGGTGGTCTCTTAGTGACCCCTGTTAGTTTCCTGTTGCTCTCAGCACCAAAAGGAGCTTGTTTTATTTGCTTTAACTTATTTTTCAAATTTTAGTTTTTCTTCATCACACACAGCATATATATGCCTTTTACTCTGTGACATATTAGGCTTTAGTAAAACATCAAATTTCTCTTTTGCCACACAACTACCACACAAGGTACAATGACTTTCTGAGGAGCAGAGCCAGAGTCAAGAACAGAGACTAACATGGTAAAGACATCTAGACAAGAAACATAAATATTGGAATTTTTAAATCTTGGTTATGCACTGAGGAAGACAGAGAAATGGTCTCTGAAAGGACTATTTACACATAAGCAATGTTCTAAAGCTTGTTTATTTTATCAGTACTATAATTTGTTTTAAAGTTTATATTTGTAATTCAAAGTTATGGGTCTCTTTTAAATTCAAAATAAAGAACCAGTTTTTAAATATACTTCATTCAAGATTTATAAAGGTGAGTGAAAAGGAAAATCAAGCATATGAGAAGAGATCCGAATTAAAGGGATTCATAGTTGTCAAGTGAAGAAAAACAGAAAGTTCTAATGTAGCTCAGCACAGAGAAGCAAGTTTTCAAATACACGAGCATTAATTCACTGAGAATAGTGAGATTTAGAGAATAATTTCTTTCCATTGACCTTTGAAATGTCAATTTTTCAAATATCAACAGTTCATCATAAGAATTAACCCTGAAAGTTTGAAGGGGATATCTTTGCTTAGAAAACACAATACAACAAATGAGAAAAAAAAATGTCTTCTAGAGAGAATATGTCTAGGAAATTTCAGTTGGTTCATCACATACTTCAAAACATTATATCTATTATATATGCATGCTGGTTAATATATGATATACATAAAGATGATAAACTCATACTATCAGGAGCAATTAACAAGCATCTACTAAAGAAGATTGAAGGTATGTAGGTTGCAAGAACGTAGAGGATTGGGTTAATCTGTGTCTTTACGTCAAGATGATAAAAGAATCTCAGCCGGGCTGTGGTGGCGCACGCCTTTAATCCCAGCATTTGGGAGGCAGAAACTGTCGGATTTCTGAGTTCGAGGCCAGCCTGGTCTACAGAATGAGTTCCAGGACAGCCAGGGCTACACAGAGAAACCCTGTCTCGAAAAACCAAAAAAAAAAAAAAAAAAAAAAGGGCTGGTGAGATGGTGAGATGGCTCAGTGGGTAAGAGCACCCGACTGCTCTTCCGAAGGTCCAGAGTTCAAATCCCAGCAACCACATGGTGGCTCACAACCATCTGTAACGAGATCTGGCGCCCTCTTCTGGAGTGTCTGAAGACAGCTACAGTGTACTTACATATAATAAATAAATAAATCTTTAAAAAAAAAAAAGAATCTCTAGTTGTTGGACATGGGATGGTAAGAGTCATGTTTGCCTACTGAATTTTAATATTTAATTGCATCCTTCCTTGTTATGCCTCTATTCTTTTTGGAAACATAGTTGTTTACTCTGTCATTTCATATTGTAAATTTATTACAGTCAAAAGGTTACATTGTGTCAGATTACAGCTGGATTTGGGGTTTTCAAACAATATTGAAATTTCTAAAGGGTATAAATACTTGGTTTTTTTTTTGTTTTTCTTTCTTTGTTTGTTTTTTTTTGTTTGTTTGTTTTTTGAGACAGGGTTTCTCTGTATAGCCCTGGCTGTCCTGGAACTCACTTTGTAGAGCAGACTGGCCTCGAACTCAGAAATCTGCCTGCCTCTGCCTCCTGAGTGCTGGGATTAAAGGCGTGTGCCACCACGCTCAGCATGAATACTTTTTAAGTAACACTCAAAGTTATGAGATGACCATGAGTCTATACCAACAAGGAATGTTTGGCTATGGCTTATAAACGATGTGTTTTGGAGTCTAAAAATTATTTTACATTATTATGGATCATATGACAAAATAGGTAGATGGTTAAATGGAAATATATGTAGGTAGGGAGAGAGGTAGGTAGATAGATAGATAGATAGATAGATAGATAGATAGATAGATAGATAGATGGCCTTATGGTATGTTGGTAATAGGTGATAGTTGTTGATAAATTAGTAAATATTTAGTTGGTATTTATATCTATATTTAATTGATTGATGTGGGCAGTATTATTCCTGTGAACTAAGATCCTCATGTGAATATAAATAACTTGTTCATCTAACATATCTATAACTGTTGATAACAGTTTTAAATGAAATAAAGATATCCAAGAATAAAAGAGCTGAATGAAGATAAACTCTGTCAATGAAATGAAAAGAAGTACTTACCTGTTTTGATAGTTAACAAGGTAGGGTTCAAACAAAAATGACACTGAACAATATCAAATATTCACTTCTTAATGCCAAGGTTACAATTTAATGTGAAAGTATAAAATTACAGAGTTATGAATATTCATCCACTATGTAATAACTTCAAAAAGAACAAATTATAGAGCAGAAAGGAATATTGTAAATATACTGACTTAAATAAATTTTAACAAATTCTTTTAGTTTAAAATGGGTCAATAAATGAATGAGCACATTGAAGACATCATAGCATCATACAGAACTAAGGTAGATGTCTATCTAAAAGTTTGCCCGAAGACACAGATGAAAAAAATGTTCGTATATCAAAATATCAACACTGGAGCATTACTATGCACAATTATTACATGCCAATCTTAAAATTAAAAATCATTTTAAAAGTGTACTTTATTTATTTCTTATTAGATATTTTCCTCATTTACATTTCAAATGCTATCCCCAAAGTCCCCTATACCCCCCCTCCCTGCTCCCCAACTCACCCACTACCGCTTCCTGGCCCTGGCATTCCCCTGTACTGAGGCATATGATCTTACAGAAAATGTGTCACTTTCACAGGATTCATAGTTTTGTTTTTTTTTTAATTAGAGTGAAGGTGTTTTGCTATATATTGCTCTAGCTACCTTAGATCGTTGAATTCTCCTGTTTCAGCCTCCAAGAAGACTTTAATTCCAGAGTGTATCACCGTGCTTATAAGAAATATTTACAGTAAGTCTGTGAAAATTGCACAGTGGTTAAAGAACTTGCCTCACAAGGGTAAGGATCATTTTATAATCTCCAGCACTGTCACAGAAACCAGGGTCAGTAGCACAAGTCTGCACTTCTAGCACTCCTACTGGGAGGTGGAGACAGAATTTCCTGGAACTTAGGGCCTACCTAGGCTGTCATACGCATTGGCAAGCTGCACTGATAACCTGCCTCAAGTAAGCAGAAAGTGGGTAGTGACAAAGATATTGTCCTTTGAGCTCCAAACACATACCCATGCCATGCAAACTACCCACAAATACATACATGCACATATACATGAATAAACATTGTAAAATAAACAGTTAATTATAAAATAGTAATTTACCGGTTTAAGAAAATATCAATGAAACAAATGAATAACTAAAGAAAGACCTATGGTAATAAATACCAAAAATAAAAGCAAAGAGTAGTGTGTGTCTGTGTGTGTGTGTGTGTGAGTGTGGGTATACCCAATATAAAAGGTGGTATCACACCAATTACTTTCAGATGAAAAAAGCAATGCCTTCTTTGCCTTTCAGGAAAACATGCATTTCATTAATAGTTTAAAGCTTTCTTATCAGAAGTATAATAATTAATCAATTATGTATAATAAATTTTAGGCTCCACTTTGATATTAAATATTGTGTCAGGCAAAAAAATAATCAGTAGATCTTTAAAAAGGTAAAATTCATATAGACATGATCTTTGTGTATTTCCAAATATAGCTACTAGAATTACTTGATAATGATAATGTGAATTTTTTTATTTTTGTAGTGGACAAATTTGGGAACTCACTCCCTTAAACAAGGATCTAATGTAGCATAACTAATAGTAAAATAATTTCCCAATCTGACTCACATTACAAGATGGATGAAAACACTTTTCTTAAGCATTACTGACAAAATATTATTCCTTCTGATTTAAAATATCATAGCTTAGAAATTTTAATGATTAAGTTTAACAATATCCTGGTATTTTGTGAACTAAAGCCTTAAATGCAACATTATATCAAATTTGCTCTTCTGCTCAATCACTGCAGGAAAAGAAAAAAAAAGGTGTTGCATTTGCCTAGAGAGACATATTCTTTTTCAGAAGCTATAATGTGAGTGAAGATTACTGGAAATTTATACTTATTTCAAAAAATCCAAACTTGATTAGTACAAATTAAAATCCTTAATGGTGTCATTTGTTAAAGAGACTATGGTTCACTGACTGGTGTCAGCATTAATCCTATAGCAATAAAAGTTTTAAATGAATCAATTTCCAGTCTCAGACAAAATTAAACTTTTGAAGGCCTTTCCTTTAGCTGATAAAAGCTGTAATTGTGATTCATTACTAATAAGTGGAGAATAGAGAAGAGAGGGCTGAATTTGATTTTATCTCTTCCTGACACCTGTTTGCTATGATAGAACCAGTAACCTGAGAGGCTGAATGAAATTATTGAAGCAGGGAATAGGCCAGAAACTATTTACCCTTTAGTTCTTGTGTAGAAGAGATTTATATGACCATGCTTTTTTGTTTGTTTGTTTTATGTTTTATATTTGATATTTTTTATTTTTCAGAGACTAGCATTTGATCATTTGCAATAATAGAAGTGTTCATTACAGGATTACACATTACTACAATGTTTTTTTTTTTTAATTTTGTTATCAGGATGTGTGTGTGTGTGTGTGTGTGTGTGTGTGTGTGTGTGTGTGAGAGAGAGAGAGAGAGAGAGAGAGAGAGAGAGAGAGAGAGAGAGAGAGAGAGAGAGAGAGAGAGAGAGAGAGAACTGAGGATAAATGCATGTGTATGTGGAATCAATTCTATTTCTCCATCTTTCTGTGAAATTCTGAGACTGAACTCATGGGTCAAGTTTGTGCAGAAATACCTTATCTGAGGAGCCATCTTGACAGCCCAGGAATGATAACTGACTTCTGTTTCATCACCCATGGGTCATTTGTAACTTCTTCATCTTCTTCATTTTTATTCCTCTTGGAATTCTGTCACTGTGGTTCATGAATGCTACATTTAGTATAGAATTATTCTAATAATTATGCTATATGTTATCTACCAGTAGAGACAAGTTTAGAGTCACTCAGGAAACAAGCAGCTGAGTTTGTCTGTGATGGGTTATCTAGATCAGCTTTAGGTAGAAAGAGTCACAGAATCATATTGATCGTAGGCAACACCATTCCTTGGTCTGGGTTCCTGGACCTTAAGAGGAAGAGGAGAGTTGGCCATGAACACTGACTATCTTGCTTCCTAGGTACAAATTCAGTTGACCTGCTACATCATAAGGTTCCTGTTAAGAGGATGAACTGTTTTTTCAAATTGTGGGCCAAAATGAATCCTTCTTTCTTTAATTTGCTTATTATTGATTACTATGCTGTACCAACCTGAAAATTAGCCACTTGGGGGAGGTTATATGTAAGCCAAGGACACTGGCCAGTGGCATGTATCTTATCTATCCTTGAATGTTACGGGATCGCTGGCTTCCCACACTTCCACCATGTCAGAGCAGAGCAGGAGTTCTCAGCTCCCTGTCAGTGCTTTTCAACCTTCCTCGTGTAGCAATCCTTTAGTACAGCTCCTCATATTGCAGGGAACTCCAAACATAAAATTATTGTTATTGTTAATTCATAACTGTAACTTTGATACCGTAAAAATCATAATGTAAATATCTGATATTCAGGATCTCTGATATGTGACCCAAAAGATGTGATCCACAGTTTGGAAACAGCTGCTTTCAGTGCCAAGATACAGAAGTGATTTGCTAACCATTAGAACACAGTGCATTCTGACTGACATACAGCATCCTTGAAGACATTCTGTTGCCTGGCTATTGAAGGGCCCAGAACTCTGATCATATGATCTGTCAGGTCTGTGACACGAACTCTGAGAGATATCTGGCTACTATCTTTCATCTGATTTAACTTCACAAATTACACAAATTTTAGATCGAAACTCTATATTTTCCTGAAATCAATTTTTCATCACTTCTTAAGGAATAATACATCAATAACACGTCTGATTGTCTCAGCCTAGCAAATTGTGAGTTACAAGCAGCAACAGCCTCATTTTGTCCTTCTGGCAATGGTGGCATCTATTCTGTTTTGTTTTGTTTTGCTTTGCTTTGTTTTGTTTTCAGAGAAGTTGAGAATCAGTTAGGGGGATGTAATTCTTTTTTGCTCAGATAGTTCCATTCCTCTCAAATATAATGGACCCCACAGATTGCTCAGTGCATTGTTATATTTTTCAAATTTTCTTGGATTTCTGGAGTTATATTTTTCAGTTTCCCTTGGGTTTCTGGAGCAGATGTTCATGAAGGAATCCTTGTAGGTTTTTAAATATGTCATCTTCTGCAGTACAATCTATGAAAATGCAAGAGCAAAACATCTCTCTCTCCCTCGTTTGGATAACCTTGTGTTTTACTTATATTTTACTTTGCTGTGGCCAAATGCCTAACATAGAGAACTTGAGCATGGAAGGGGTTATGTTTGTTCATAACTTCAAAGTCATGGTCAGATCCTGAAAACCGAACAACTCACAGAGAAGAGTCAGCATTCCAAGGAAGTGGGAATGGCTTCTTCTCTTCATTTATTTTAGATTTTTATTTTTCACAGTTATTTTTTATCTCAACTTGTCCCATTAAATTATGTTTAGGAGAGCACCGACCATTTGTAAGTTTCATGTTTAACAACTTAGGAATTGCTGTGTTTAGTAAGCTCTACATTTTAACAGTATTTGCATCTTATCAGAGATCAAATGCTTTGATAAAGTTTTGTAATATAACAGCTCCTAAATATTCAAATTTAACATATTTGTAAACATGTACAATACTCTTAATGTTTTGTCCTAGCTGTGGTTTAATTGACATGTGATAAATGTGCATAATTATGACATATAATATAATAATATATGCATGAGCATGGTGTCGTTTTATTGGGAATCTAGGTGTGTTGTTTAGCAGGAGGAGGTACTAGTCGACCCTGAGCAATTTCCAATGCTTTCAAAGAAAGGCATCCAATGCATATCTATCACCTTATATTTTTATTATATTTTGTCATGGAAATATTTAAAATTTCCTCTTTTGGCTACTTTGAAATATTTATATAATACTCTTATTCATACTCATCGAATTGAACAGTAAAATACCAGAGTGTACTTCTCATATGTGACTGAAATTTTCTACTTCTTCCTCCAACCATCCTTTTTACCCACTTTCCCGGCTTCTTCTATGAAATCACCTTTAGATTCCATGAGTGACATAGTGTGGTACCTGCCTCTATGTCTGGTTTGTTTAACTTTACATATAGTCTTGTTTCATTCATGTGGCCGCAAAGGACAAGATACAACATCCCTGCACCCAGCATCTACCATTTTTTTCATTATATATCAATGGGTATGAAAATAGTTTTTATTGCTTGGCTATTACAAACAGTACTGCTACGTAGAAATGTCCTTGATTTTTTTCTCACAGGCAGTGGGATGGTGGGATCATACCATTGTTGTCCTCTTTAATTTTTCATAAATTATTATTTTTTTACTGTACATTTATCTGGTATGTTGTTTTGCAGATAGAGAAGTACAACACTGTAGTATCTTCCCAGTAAGCAGCAACTTCTGTATTGCATAGAGGCTCTCTCTGTTTACTCATGCTCTCTTTTTGTGAAAAGTCAAATTTCTTGTGGATTAAGGCACATATATATGTATCTGCATTCCATGATTATGTTTTTGTTTAAATACGATATTATACTCTAAAACAGTTCTCTGCGAAAAAAAAAATGTTGGTTTTTACCAATATCAAAGTTAGTTTTTTAAGCTTTCACTAGAGAACGCTGTGCTAGTCAAGGTACTTGCTTGTCTGTTTCCAGATCATCAGATAGTCTTTGTCCTAGAAAGGGGGTTGGCTTTACCCTCTGGTAGTACACTCATCAGCTCATTTGCTCCTTAGGTTTTGAGCATTCACCATGTGAGACAGTGCATACCCAAGCTAATGGATGTTCTGAGGGCTAGGGATGGGCAGTTGTAGGCAGGCAGCACAGTGCTTCAAGTAAACAATCTATACACATTGTATGTTTCACACATTACATTTGATGCCCTTTTCTCTTCTCCTCTTCATTCTCTCAGGAACGTTACCTTTTTGTTTCCCTCAAGGCCTTTATCACATGGGATCCTCCACACTCTTGTTCTCCACTTGCTCCATGCATATCTCTATTTTCTTTTCATTACAATTTATGCTTAGCTTCTATTATGTTAGTGATTTGTATTGTGCCTTTTACTTCATTTTTATCTTAACATCCAACACATCAGATTTGATTATGGCATTTTCACACATACTTGATTTTGGTGGCTCTCCTTTTCCTCAAATGTCACAATCACACACCTAGTCCTATTTTATTATGTGAAAGAATATTTCAATTATTCCTTGTACTAAATGATCTATACTTCACTCTGGCAAAGTGTCTCAGTGGGGAGAAGGGCTTGCATCTGAAGATCTGAGTTTACTCTCTATTATCTCAGGTGGCCAGAGGGGACTCATTCCTAAGACTTGTTTTTGACCTCCACATATGCACCTTAGCACATGTGTGCCTGCATGTGTGCACATGCACACACACATGCACACACACACAAACACACACACATGAATACGTAAGTAATTTTAAAATCTGTACTACTATATTTTTTTAAAAAATATATAATCTAAAATGAGCTAATCCTCAATTTAATTTTTATAAGGTAGCATTTATGTTTTTAATTTCATATCTAATCTTCCCCATCTGAGTCTCAAGTTCTTAAATTATCCTTTTGTGCTGTTAGAATTTCTTCAGTGGAAGTCCTTCTGTAAGATGGCTATTTCTTTCTTTTTTTTTATTACGTATTTTCCTCAATTACATTTCCAATGCTATCCCAAAAGTCCCCCATACCCCCCCCCCCCCCACTTCCCTACCCACCCATTCCCATTCTTTTGGCCCTGGCATTCCCCTGTATTGGGGCATATAAAGTTTGCAAGTCCAATGGGCCTGTCTTTCCAGTGATGGCCGACTAGGCCATCTTTTGATACATATGCAGCTAGAGACAAGAGCTCCGGGGTACTGGTTAGTTCATCATGTTGTTCCAACCATAGGGTTGCAGATCCCTTTAGCTCCTTGGGTACTTTCTCTAGCTTCTCCATTGGGAGCCCTGTGATCCATCCAATAGCTGACAGTGAGCATCTACTTCTGTGTTTGTTTGGCCCCGGCATAGTTTCATAGATGGCTATTTCTTTAGCATAGATGGCTATTTCTTTAGCACTTACCTCATGCTACTCCTCTGGTCTGCATACACTGTACATGTGGTTGATTCTTTAAGGTTTATAGAATTATTTCTTTTATGTGTACATGTGTGTGCCTCCATGTGCACCATGTGTGCAGAAGCCTTGGTGCATGCAGGCCACTGGGTGAGAGCCAGAAGCTGAGCATGGCTGCCTGCCATGAACAGTGAGCCCTTAACCACAAGGCTCTCTAGCCGAGAGTGGTGGTTTGAATGTAAATTTTCCCCATAGACTTATTGTGGCAAAACTGTGGCTTTGTTGAAGTAGGCGTGTTTTGTTTTTTGTTTTTTGTTTTTATTTTTTGTTTTTGTTTTTGTTTTTTTTTAGAATTGTCACTGGGGCTGGGTTTTGAGGTTCATATACTCAAGCCAAGCCCAGTATTACTCTCTCTTTTTGCTGCCTGTTGTCCCATATGTAGCACTCTTTGCTATATTGCTCCAGTATCCTGCTTGCCTCCATGCTTCCCTCCATGAAGAAAATGGACTAAACCTTTCAACTGTAAACAAGCTCCAATTTAATGTTTTCCTTTATAAAGGTTGCTATCTTCATGGTGTCTCTTTACAACAATGTAGATCCTAACTAATGAAGTGTGTGTGGTTGATTTTCATCATGGTTTTGTGTGTTCTTCTGTTTCTAGAGAGCACTGCTTTAGTATTCTGATGTACTAGACTTTTTGACTTTTTTTTTTTCTGAAGGACTCTCAAATTAGAAATTTAAATGATACATCCTTCTTTCCTTAAATCTCTAAGTCTCTGTCAGTTAGCCTGCTATATAAAGTACATTTTGGCGGGATGTTCTGTCATTAGATCAAACCTGTGCAGCAGACCAATGTGTAGCTCCAATGACATTTAGTTCCCAAGATTTCAAGAGACAAGTCTGTGATTGGTCACTTATTTTGTAACTAGAAAACCCTTTATTGGCATATTAAAGCCATTATATTTATAAACTTTCCTCCTTAGGACTTAGAAGTAATGGAATATGGCCAAGAACAATTTTAGCCATGCTTAAATCATTTTTCATAAGGCAGGGAAGTTAAAGAATGCATAATGAAAATGTGGTAAATTTACAGAGTAGAGTATTATTCTGCTGTTAAAAATAATGTCATCATGAATATAGCAATTAGTCAGCTAATAGATGAAACTAAGAAAAATTCTGAGTGAGGTTTCAGAGGCCCAGAAAGACAATGGTATGTCCTCACTTATAAGTGGATACTAGCTCTAAAGTAAAAGAGAACCCATGTTATAATCCACAGACCCAGAAAAGCTACATGATAAGGAGGGCTCAAGGTAGGACACATGAATCTGAGTAAAGATTTTTATGGAAATATTTTGTCATAGACTCATGAACATATCCTAGAAGTAGTTTTCAAAATGATCTTTCCATTTTTGTAACTAATGATGCTTTTTCTACACTTTATTAAGGACTACTTTTTAAATTTTGGGCATGTGATGAGTGCTTAAAAAAGAGTCAATTTCAGGCCAGTGGATTACCAAAGTTTCAGCTTTTAGTGAGGACTTTGGCAAGGGATGGGAGAGGCCAGGCCGACTGGCAGAGAAACCATCCCTAGGCCCACTAGGGAATCATCAAAGCCTTGCCTTCCTTAATAAAACATCAAAGGCTGTGCATGCTGTAGGGTGTTCCTAAGATTAAAACTAAGGTGAACTATAAGTTCTTCACAGTGGAACCAGGCCAGGAAATATTTTGCGAATCTTTTGAAATCTTCTGGGCGAAAGTCTCCTATTTACTAATTTAGTCCATATCCCCAGGGTTTGTATAGTTTGTAAAGACAATGCTGAACTTTAGAAGGTTTGATTTGCTTACCGGTTCTTTACAAATATGAGGTGTATATTGACTTATGAGCTCAGCAGTACTGATATAATGCTTGTGGTAAATAAATGTTACAGGTGTCAACCTATCCTTGGAGTTAAAGTCAAGGCTGCCTTTAGTTGATGGTAAGAAAAGACATGTTTAGCAAGTATAGAAGCAAATCCCAAGCTAAGTGCTTAGGGTTGGTACTAAGAAAACTTAACATAATGTTTGATGGCAGAAGTGGAACAAGAGCTGAGTGAATCTGCAGAGACACAGGGGTGGGGGTGGGGGTTGCTGAAGTCTGCTTCAGCACATAGCTGTTCAGTTGCTGATTAATCTGAGGCACCCCGCCCCATACACAATGCCCCTAGGCCTCTCCTGCAACATTTTTGAGTGTTTGGCAGAGTTCAAAGATGCTGCCTTCTTTCTTAGGTGATCCACATTATCACAGTTGGGAGCATTGAGAAACAGGTGTTGATTTCAGTTTAGCCTCTGGCTTCCAGATCTTCACATTCAGGTGTCCTTCCTAAGCATCATTTCTGCAGGAGAGATACCATTCCAAGCTCCTTCTCCTACATATGCATTTCCTACTGACATTTTCTTTGCCTTCTACAATTATGGATGCCTTTATCTCCATTGTCAATAGCTTCTTTGTTTCACTGAGTTCTGATATAATATATGAGTCCTTTTCTTTTTCTCATTCTCAATATGAATGAGAAGAGAACATATTAAGAATATATTATATGAACAGACTCCTGATTAATGTAATATGCATTTTACCTTGACAGATCATTAAGTGAAAAAAAAAAGAAAAAAAACATCATAAAAGTTCAAAAGTCTTCATTTCAAGTTTAAGCTAACCGTGCTTCAATCATTTTTAGATTTTTCAGAAATAGCTTGAAGAACAGATCTTTATGGCTCTTTTCTCCTCAATGAGCCTAACACCAAAGCTTTGTTCGTAGTGAGGAATTGGGCAACAGTGACAGATTATTAATTTTCACTGGGTTATGAGCAAACCCTGTTTTTTCTCTAAGACTCCTGTCATTGTCTATTAAAGTTTTACTCCCAAAGCTTTGCTCCTGTACAGAATTCCACGCTCATTTAGCATGTGATACATTTGGAGCTGCCAAGAGTGATCCACTTGGAAGAGCCCAGTAACCTTATGCTTGGACCCAGAAAGTTACAGAAATAGTCCTCTTTGTCTCTTTGATTCTCTCTGGGTCATTTCATAGGAACAAGTCCTCTTTATTCTTTCTCCTTTTTCACTATTGCTTTGTGAGTTGGCGTTTCAATGTGTCTGTCAAGAACCTTCCACTTCAGAGGTTAAACTACAAGATCTAATGAAGCAAAATTATTTTTAGCTTAGCCTCTGGCTCTATCAATTCCAGGAAAAATTTGAATTAAGCTTTTTGACTTTGTAAAAAAATGAGGCTGCCAAAGAGTCTTTTTAATCCTCCCTCTCTCCTTCCACCCTCCTTCTTTCTTTCCCTTCCTTCCTCCCTCCTTCTCCCTTTCTTTCCATTTCTCTTTTGCAAATTAAAATTTAAAAAGCCTTTATGTCATCAGGTATAAATTGTATGATGGTTTAATTTTAAAAACTAAGATTCACATGTGTGTGACTTCGTCTGTGTTTGTGTGTGTATTTATGTTTTAAATTGGACTTCCTTCTGTGATGAATGCTATAGGATTACAAATGTATCCTTTCTATAACCACTGATTTATGAGCACAGAATCTACTATATGTTCTTCAGAGTAAAAAATAGCACTTACTTCTCAAGTATGATGTTGATGCTGAAGGGAAAAAGTGGCTACTACTTTATTTAATCTGTAGAAACATTTCTTCCATGGTAAATTCCCACCCCAATTCAGAGTCCAAGAACACAGAGAACCTTGCAGAAGAACTTAAATTCATTCATTAAAGTGAGTCTGATTCAAATATTTGTTTATTACTGAACAGAATCTGAGTGACTCAACCAATAGATCCAGAGCATCTCTGTAAAGTTTGGTAGATGACATTTCATAAGAAAGGGGGAACATAGAGTTTGAGTGAAGCCTTGACAGCAAGTCAAATGAGACAAAGAACAAATGGTGTAAAGTTTTACACACCCAGGCAGTACACTTCAAGATCTGTAAGCCACTGGTCTTGATGTTCTCAAATGATGGTCTTGTGTATTTGGGGCTGGAGAGATGATTCAGCAAATGAAAGACCTGTCTCTCATTCAGAACACCCAAGTTCCATTCCAAGCATGCATGCCATAGGACTCACAACTACCTACAACTCTAGCTAAGAGTGATCTAAAGGTTTCTATTTGCACTTTCTTGCACATATGGACACATAAATAATTAAAAATATATAACTTTAGAAAGCCTATGTATTACAATATTATGCAGAGATTAAATTTATCCTTAGAAATATTCTATCGAAAAGTTTCTCCATAAGTCAAAGAATGTATCTAGATCTATAGATACTTGTATTGATAGAATCTTATCTACTTGAGATTACTATGCAAAAATACAGGTGTCATTAGAAGTTAATGAGGGAGTGGTTTGAGAATACCACACTACCAAAATGGGAGGACTTCCATATATATACAGCATGTGCACATGTTTCATAGACACTTGATTACTGTAATGTCTGCTTCAGTGAAATAGTTGATTTGTGTTTTTGTAGAACAACTACCATGAAAATATATATGCCACGTAGATAAAATGTGTTTCCCTAAATAACTTTGATTTTTAGTTGGTTATATCCATGCATACAGCATCCACAAATAGGAAGATTCTAGCATATATGAAAGATGAGAAATACTCAAATTGTTAAAAATATTTCCAAATGTGTCAAGAAGCAAATGTAAATCTTAGAAACATATTAAATGTTGTTATTGGGATTTCAAAAAGAACTAAGCAAATAAAACTCCAAACAAGACCATATTTGATTATAAATGTGTAAAGTCCATTAAAGGTAGATTCTAATCCAAATGTGGTTCAATTTCTGCCATGTCTAGTTTCATTTTTGTACGTCCATTCTTTCTCATTATTTTCTCTTCCCCTCCTCTCCATGTCCCTCCACTCTCCTCTCCTTTCTTCCCTCTCTTTTCTTATCTCTTCCTTTTTGTAAATTTCCATGTTTCTCTTAGGCAGAAAATCACCTGTTTTCCTGTTTTAAGAGAGGCCACAAACACAGAAAGTTGCCTTGAGAAAAGAAAAATCTATAGGTGTTTTGGTGGTGCTACCTCTACTATGAGGTAGAACCAATGCCAGAAAACAAAACAAAGAAAATAAAAACTTCAGTAAAATATTCAGCATCATGTGCTGAAAATTGATGTTAAAGTTACTTGTCAGCATCAAAGGACACAGACATGAAAATAAATTAGAGGAAGTTTTTATCATTAATAGTTTGATAAACTCCTCCATTTCCAAATACCCCATTGTTGAGACTATGGTATAGGTAACAGTTCCTCATTTGCTTCCTCCCTCTAATCCTTCCCATATACTTTTGCTTTCTAACTTTCTATTAGCTTTTTGTGTACACTCAGTATCAATGTCACCTACTTTCTGGTTTCATTGGAGTTCTGATAAGGAATCATTTTAAAAGTATGTAGCATGAGTTCTTGGCAATTAGAAAGGTGGCTTTAGAAAAATAATCCTTAGCATTCTTCTGCATCTTGCCCATTGACATCCATTTGTATAAACTGATGACATGATTGCTCCATGATATGGCTAAGGGAAAGGTTTTCATTGTAAATATGAGAGAACAGCCAGAGGCATCTGGAAGTCTCTTGACTCCAGTACACACACAAACACACACACACACACACACACAGAGAGAGAGAGAGAGAGAGAGAGAGAGAGAGAGAGAGAGAGAGAGAGAGAAGGGGTGTGTGTGTGTGTGTGTGTGTGTGTGTGTGTGTGTGTGTGTGTGTATGTGTGCTGAGCATAGCTAAGAGACTGGATAGGACCAGGGCTATCTAGGCGAGAGGAAAGAATAGCAAGTGATGGAGAAAAGAGAAAGAACAGTGAGGATGTCAGAAGCAGGAATAGTAGAATGGCTAGGCTAAAAAAAGATGAGTAGCTTGGGGCAAGACATATCCATGAGCTAGAGGAGGTTGTGGGTAGAGGGGAGTTAAGCATAGGTAGGATGCTAACAGGGACTTTGAAACAATGACAAGCACAAGCATGTCTTGATTAGAAAGCCAGATTTTCGTTTTGCTGGGAGGCAAGGTCTACTCCTTGTTGTAGACCAGACCCAGCTTCACAAATTCTCCAGGAATGCTAGTTTTTGTCTAACCACCAGAAAGGAAATCATCCTATAGTCCAGGTGGAGCTGTGCCTAGATTCAACTTTGGGTAAGTCGGCGCTTATGCACGTTTTAGAGGAGTACACCTCTCCTGAGATGTGGCAACTCTACATCTAGAATCAAAGTATCATTAAACTGAGATTGTGTTACTTACCTTTTACATGCATATCGGGGTCTCAAAAAGATATAAGTGGCTTGACACAACTTTTCAAATAACTGAGATATGTGCTAGAATGATAAGTGTCATGGCTTCCTCTATCCAAATGCTTTGGGAAACATTTTATTTGCATGCTGGATAAAACTAAATCACGTAAAGGAAAACTAACCCTATATTTAAACATTTAGCAAGTATAGGCAAAATATGAAGAGATGAAGATAAATATGTAATTGTTGATACTTTACAAAATAATCTAAAGCTTTAGCAAATAGTTATTGTTAAATAAAGACCTTGCTTATTTACAGTTATTTATGGCATAGAATTTGCCCTGAGGGAGACTATAAAGGAATCTATTTATTGTTTTATGAATATTACAACTACGAGGACTCTGGTGTTCTACAAAGCAAATTGGCCTTCAGACACATAGTCCTCTGAGCACACAGCATGCTGTGACTTCAGAAGGAAAGTCGTGACTCAACCTTCCCTAAACTGTACAGTGTAATTATAAAAGGGTACCTCCAAAGACAGCATCCAAACAGCATGTATAATGAACTACCTTAAGAAGTATTTTGGAAACCTGCATTCTCTTACAGGTGCTATATCTTCCAACTGTACCATGCACTACCTTGATGCAGTAAAATGAAGAGAATTTAGTTTTTAGAACCATTCTGCTTTTAATACACCATTATCTAAGACTTGGTCCCTGCTATTGCTGTCTTATATAAATAGTATCCCAAGAAAGGCAGTTATTAAGGGGGTTGGGTAGTTATCTCACCCTTCTCACATCCGACCTTGGTGTCTCTCTTTCACTTCTGGGTACCATATTTCAGTACTCACAGATGTTCAGTGAGTACAAACCTCCAGTTTCAGAAACAAAATATATAAATGTTTCTCGGAAAGCTTTCAATTCTGTCTTAATTTATTTATGTTGTTTGAACAATTAATTTTCAAATAAACTTAGTTTATTTAATTCTACAGTTCTTGCCTTTGTGAAACATTTACTTTATCATTGTTTTGTGCATCCTTGCATATGATGCAGTTTTTACTGAACAAAATATCATTCATAATGACCATCAACTATTAAACATAGTGCTTGTGTTTTGTAGTAACAAGAATACCAACTTGTATAATCACTGTATATTCATCTAAACAATCCAACCAGAAGTAGAAGAATCTGATGTATAATGAAATTTTATTCAGATTTAGCCAGACATGATGTTCTAATTTATGATCAGATACTACTTGATAAATTTGTGATGATTCCTATGCCATTAGGAGGCTGAAAATTACAGAATATTCATAAACTCTACATGTAAGAAATGCTTAATATTAAGAATATATAAACCCCTGGACAAGATATTTTACCTAAAAGATATACAGTGAGCCAGTAAGTTCATGAAAAACCTAGGCAATTTTCTTAGCGATAGGAGAAGCACAAATCAGTCCACAATGAGCTAACACTCTCATCCCAGTGAGAACAGCTACGATAAAAGACAAATTATACTGGCAGCAGTGAAGAGAAAGAGGACCCTCGATTTGAATGCAAACATAACAGCCATTTTGGAGAGCAATATGGAGGCTTCTCAATGCGAGCAAAAGTACAACCGTGTAAGGAATCTTACAGACCTCAGCCATGCAGGATTGCAAGCTGACTTGCTTTTCTGAATTATTAGGGAAAGTGTACCTTTCTCTTTAATTTTCTCTACCTCTTTTGTAAATAAGCTTTCATTAGTTCTAATGCTAACTGTGTTCCCCCAAAAATTGTTTACAGGAGATTGTGTGCAGGTAGCTTCTGGGGATCTGCCCCCAGTTGATTCTGATTGGTAAGTAAAGATGTCGAAAATCAATTGATAGCTGGAAAGAGAGAGGCGGTATTTTAGGATTCCCAGGTTTGAGACTGGGGAAGAAAGGGGGAGATCTGTCATGCCTGAAGAGAATGCAGGGCATGAAGGGATAGCCACCATTGAGGGAGCTGTGAGAGCCCAGACAGAGGACTGCCCTGCTGGGTCCAGGGCAAACAAGGAAGAATATAGAGTGTAGTAAGCAATAACTCGGGATTATTGGTGGGAGGTAGATTAATCGATGTGGAAGTTAGGCAGTGGCCCAGCTATTAAGCTGTTTAAGGCATATTAATATATAAAGGCTGTGTGTGTGTGTGTGTGTGTGTTTCATTCGGGAACCTAAAGCACTGAGGAGGTAGTGAACCTACCTCCAGGATTTATTAATTAATAATTATTTCAATTGTTTTCCTAGTACTTTGGGCTTTCCTTCACACGAACATTTTGAGCTTTCTTATATTGCTTTAAAGTCTCCCTCTACATCATGTGGGGACCTCTTTGAGTGCATGGCTTTAATATGCCAGGCTCTTTTCCTTCTCTCATTCATAAGTCTCTTCCAGGCAGCAGATGAGAATTGACAGCTTGTCTGCCCTGTAGTGTTGTTTTGTTTTTGTTTTCATTTTTTTCTTTTCTTTTCTTTTCTTTTTTTCTTTAAAAATAATAAAACTTTCCGAGGGCAGCCATGCCAGGCTCCTGTCAGGAAGCACATCGTTGTCTAGCAGTGTCAGGCCTTGGTGCCTCCCTCCCCCAGCCCATGAGATGGATCCCAAATTGGGCCAGTCATTGGAACTCCTTTCCCCAAGGCTCTTCTCCAATTGTTGTCCCTGCAGTTCATTTAGACAGGAATAATTCTGGGTCAGGAATTTTGACTGTGGGCTAGTAGCCCAGTCCCTCCACTTGAGGCCCTGTCTATAGTGGATTCTATGAGTTCCCTTTCCCCAATGTTGGGCATTTTGGCTAAGGTGACACTCAATGATTCCTGAATATATCTCACCTCCCAAGTCCCTGGTACTTTCTAGAGGGCACCCCAACCCCTGACACCTCTCACTCCCCAAGGATGCTTATTTCCATTTATTTTCTAGGGGCCTCTGGGTTTCTCTACTGCCCCCCCCCATATAATCTTGTTCTCCTTTTCCCCTCCCCCTCCCCTCTTCTACCCATTTCCCTCTCTCCCTCCACCTCCTGCGATTATTTCCTTCCCACTTATAAGTTGAGATCCTTCTTCAAAAGGCTATACTCAACAAAACTGGAGAACCTGGATGAAATGGACAAGTTTCTAGACAGATACCAGGTACCAAAGTTAAATCAAGATCAGGTTAACGATCTAAACAGTCCCATATCCCCTAAAGAAATAGAAGTAGTCATTAATAGTCTCCCAACCAAAAAAAGCCCAGGACCACATGGGTTTAGTGCAGAGTTCTATCAAACCATCAAAGAAGATCTAATCCCAGTTCTTCACAAACTATTCCACAAAATAGAAGTAGAAGGTACTCTACCCAACTCATTCTATGAAGCCACAATTACTCTGATACCTAAACCACATAAAGACCCGACAAAAATAGAGAACTTCAGACCAATTTCCCTTATGAATATTGATGCAAAAATCCTCAATAAAGTTCTCGCTGACCGAATTCAAGAACACATCAAAACAATCATCCATC
Organism: Mus caroli; assembly: GCF_978045245.1. Classification (NCBI taxonomy): domain Eukaryota; kingdom Metazoa; phylum Chordata; class Mammalia; order Rodentia; family Muridae; genus Mus; species Mus caroli. The sequence continues at coordinate 72,817,137 of NW_028227257.1, forward strand.
CTGACCAAGTAGGTTTCATCCTAGGGATGCAAGGATGGTTCAATATACGAAAATCCATCAATGTAATCCATTATATAAACAAACTCAAAGAAAAAAACCACATGATCATCTCATTAGATGCAGAAAAAGCATTTGACAAAATCCAACACCCATTCATGATAAAAGTCTTGGAAAGATCAGGAATTCAAGGCCCATACCTAACCATGATAAAAGCAATATAGAGCATACCAGTAGCCAACATCAAAGTAAATGGTGAGAAGCTGGAAGAAATCCCACTAAAATCAGGGACTAGACAAGGCTGCCCACTCTCTCCCTACCTATTCAACATTGTACTTGAAGTCCTAGCCAGAGCAATTAGACAACAAAAGGAGATAAAGGGGATACAAATCGGAAAAGAAGAAGTCAAAATATCGCTTTTTGCAGATGATATGATAGTATACATAAGTGACCCTAAAAATTCCACCAGAGAACTCCTAAGCCTGATAAATAGCTTCAGTGAAGTAGCTGGATATAAAATTAACTCAAGCAAGTCAATGGCCTTTCTGTACACAAATGATAAACAGGCAGAGAAGGAAATTAGGGAAACAACACCCTTCTCAATAGTCACAAACAATATAAAATACCTTGGCGTGACTCTAACTAAGGAAGTGAAAGACCTGTATGATAAGAACTTCAAGTCCCTGAAGAAAGAAATTAAATAAGATCTCAGAAGATGGAAAGACCTCCCATGCTCATGGATTGGCAGGATCAACATTGTAAAAATGACTATCTTACCAAAAGCAATCTACAGATTCAATGCAATCCCCATCAAAATTCCAACTCAATTCTTCAACGAATTAGAAAGGGCAATCTGCAAATTCATCTGGAACAACAAAAAACCTAGGATAGCAAAAACTCTTCTCAAGGATAAAAGAACCTCTGGTGGAATCACCATGCCTGACCTAAAGCTGTACTACAGAGCAATTGTGATAAAAACTGCGTGGTACTGGTATAACGACAGACAAGTAGACCAATGGAACAGAATTGAAGTCCCTGAGATCAACCCACATACCTATGGTTACTTGATCTTTGACAAGGGAGCAAAAACCATCCAGTGGAAACTAGACAGCATTTTCAACAAATGGTGCTGGCACAACTGGCGGTTATCATGTAGAAGAACGCGAATTGATCCATTCCTATCTCCTTGTAATAAGGTCAAGACTAAGTGGATCAAGGAACTACACATAAAACCAGAGACACTGAAACTTATAGAGGAGAAAGTGGGGAAAAGCCTTGAAGATATGGGCACAGGGGAAAAATTCCTGAATAGAACAGCAAAGGCTTGTGCTGTAAGATCAAGAATATATAAATGGGACCTCATAAAGTTGCAAAGCTTCTGCAAGGCAAAAGACACCGTCAATAAGACAAAAAGACCACCAACAGATTGGGAAAGGATCTTTACCTATCCTAAATCAGATAGGGGACTAATATCCAATATATATAAAGAACTCAAGAAGGTGGACTCCAGAAAATCAAATAACCCCGTTAAAAAATGGGGCTCAGAACTGAACAAAGAATTCTCACCTGAGGAATACCGAATGGCAGAGAAGCACCTGATAAAATGTTCAACATCCTTAATCATCAGGGAAATGCAACTCAAAACAACCCTGAGATTCCACCTCACCCCAGTCAGAATGGCTAAGATAAAAAATTCAGGTGACAGCAGATGCTGGCGAGGATGTGGAGAAAGAGGAACACTCCTTCATTGTTGGTGGGATTGCAAGCTGGTACAACCACTCTGGAAATCAGTTTGGCGGTTCCTCAGAAAATTGGACATAATACTACCAGAGGATCCAGCAATACCTCTCCTGGGCATATATCTGGAAGATGTTCCAACCAGTAAGAAGGACACTTGCTCCACTATGTTCATAGCAGCCTTATTTATAATAGCCAGAAGCTGGAAAGAACCCAGATGCCCCTCAACAGAGAAATGGATACAGAAATTATGGTACATTTACACACTGGAGTAATACTCAGCTATTAAAAGGAATGAATTTATGAAATTCCTAGGCAAATGGATGGATCTGGAGGGCATCATCCTGAGTGAGGTAACATATTCACAAAGGAACTCACATAATATGTACTCACTGATAAGTGGATATTAGCCCAAAAACTTAGGATACCCAATATATAAGATACAATTTGTTAAACGCATGAAACTCAAGAAGAATGAAGATCAAAGTGTGGACACTGTGCCCCTTCTTGGAATTGGGAACAAAACACCCATGGAAAGAGTTACAGAGATAAAGTTTGGAGCTGTGAAGAAAGGATGAACCATCTAAAGACTGCCATATTCAGGGATCCATCCCATAATCGGCTTCCAAACGCTGACACCATTGCATACACTAGCAAGATTTTGCTGAAAGGACCCAGATATAGCTCTCTCTTGTGAGACAATGCCCGGGCCTAGCAAACACAGAAGTGGATGCTCACAGTCAGCTATTGGATGGATCACAGGGCCCCCAATGGAGGAGCTAGAGAAAATACCCAAGGAGCTAAAGGGAACTGCAACCCCATAGGTGGAACATTATTATGAACTAACCAGTACCCCAGAGCTCTTGACTCTAGCTGCATTTGTATCAAAAGATGGCCTAGTCGGCCATCACTGGAAAGAGAGGCCCATTGGACATACAAACTTTATATGCCCCAGTACAGGGGAATGCCAGGGCCAAGGGGTGGGGGTGGGTGGGTGGGGGACTAAGGGGGGGAGTGTATTGGGGACTTTTTGGATAGCATTGGAAATGTAATTGAGGAAAATACCTAATAAAAAAAAGAAAAAAAAATAAGTTGGGTTGAAGCATCTTTACTTGGGTATTTCTGCTTGTTGCACTTCTTACGATCTGTGGGTTATATCGTAGGCATTCTGTACTATTTTGGCTAATATTCACTTATTAGTGAGTACATACCATGAATGTCCTTGGGGTCTGAGTTACTTCACTCAGCATGATATTTTCTAGTTCCATCCATTTCCTGCAAACATTTTGATGTTTTCTACCAGCAGTTGACTGAGACAGAAGCAAGTACTTACACCCAAACCATTGGACTGAGGTCAGGGACCCCGATTGTTAAATTAGTGGAAGGACTGAAGAAGCTGAAAGGGGGAAGATGAATAGGAAGTCTAGCAGTCTCAACTAACCCTGACCTCAGGGAACTTCACAGACTGAGCCACCAACCAGGCTCATGCATGGGCTGGTCCAAGGGTCTCTGGTCTGGCCTCAGTGGGAGCAGATGAAATTAATCCTTGAGAGCCTTGAGACTTGAGGCCCCTGGAAAGGGGAGACCTGGTTTGTGTGTGTGGGAGAGCACTCTCTTGGAGGCAAGGGGGAGGAGGAATGGGATGAGGAACTATGGGAGGGGAGACTGAAGGGGGCAACAACTAGAATGTAAATAAATAATTCAAATATAAAAGGCAGAAAGCTATTAATGACAGACAAAAAACCCAAAACATAATAATGATAATAAATAATAATAATAATAATAAATAAGCCTTTTGCTTGTGCTTTTTTTTGAGTCTATTTTTAATTTGTTTTGTTAATGAGACTAAAAGCCCAAAAGAGAGCTCAAACTTCCTTGCATTAGCTGTGAACCTCCAAAGAGTTGAACTTAGTAGAAGGCTAAGGGAGATAAGGTCCTCAGAAAAGGTAAAGCCAAGTTCTCATAACAGGAGTTGCGGAGCATCAAGCCTGACCACTGAGTTTCCTGCTTGAGAATTCTGCCTGGACATGGTGATCTTGCACTACTTCTGCAATTCTACCCACTATGATAGGAATGCATCTAAGAGGAATCAATAACAGATCACACTGACTAAGCTTAAACATTGCAAAAACAAGCACAGAATATGCCTATTCCCTTGGGGAAAAAATGCTACCACTGCCACTCAATCCAATGATTCTTAGGACATCTAGTAAAAACTACAAAATAATTGTTTTAAAGATATAACTGAGGAAGAATTATTCTTTTATTTTACTGCCAGATAGGCATAATAAAATTATTACTAGTGTAACATGTACATAAATATATATGCATATATATATATATTACATATGTGTGTGTATGATAAATGTTACTAATTAAATCAAGTGATCCCAAATGTTTGTTATTAAACATGAATGGATGGATGGATGGATGGATGGATGGATGGATGGATGTAATATAGGACAGGGACCAGACACATTTGGAAACTACATCAACAACAAAAAAATCTCATAATACTGTAAACTTGGTCTTAAATTGAATGGGCAGCACATAGCTCTGTAGTACATCATATTCAATGCTATGTTCTTCTGGATTATGTTCAAGAGAGGCCATTAGAAACTTACTCATCACACAAAACCCTTCTGGTCCACACCAGCACCAGGGTTCCTTGCCTGCGAGGTCTCCTGACACCCTCAAGGACCCCAACAGGATCCCCCACGGGATCTTAAGACCTCTGGTGAGAGGAACACAGCATCTGCTCCAATCCAATCGCTCCGGACCTGAGACTGCATTACTTAGGGAAGCAGATAACCCGGCTTGATCAAGGGCACAAGTCCCTTGCAGTCCACGCCAGCACCAGAAGTACCTTGTCCTCAGAGTTTTTGGACACCCCCAAGGTCCTCACAGGACCCTCCACAGGATCTTACAACCTCTGGTGAGTGGAACACAACTTCTGCCAGGAGGCAGGTTCGAACACCAGATATCTGGGCACCTTCCCTGCAAGAGGAGAGCTTGCCTGCAGAGAGTACTCTGACCACTGAAACTAAGGAGAGAGCTAGTTTCCCAGGTCTGCTGATAGAGCCTAACATAATCACCTGAGGAACAAGCTCTAACCAGAGACAACTATAACAACTAGCTCCAGAGATTACCAGATAGTGAAAGTCAAACTTAAGAATCATACTAATAGAAATCAAGACCACTCAACATCATCAGAACGAAGCACTCCCACCCCACCTAGTCCTGGGCACCCCAACACACCTGAAAAGCTAGACCCGGGTTTAAAAGCATATCTCATGATGATGGTAGAGGACATCAAGACGGGCTTTAATAACTCACTTAAAGAAATGCAAGAGAACTCAGCTAAACAGGTAGAAGACCTTAAAGAGGAAACACAAAAATCCCTTAAAGAATTGCAGGAAAACACAACCAAACAGGTGATGGAATTGAATAAAACCATCCAAGACCTAAAAAGGGAAGTAGACACAATAAAGAAAACCCAAAGAGAGGCAACACTGGAGATAGAAACCCTAGGAAAGAAATCTGGAACCATAAATGCGAGCATCAGCAACAGAATACAAGAGATGGAAGAGAGAATCTCAGGTGCAGAGGATTCCATAGAGAACATTGGCACAACAATCAAAGAAAATACAAAACACAAAAAGATCCTAACTCAAAACATCCAGGAAATCCAGGACACAATGAGAAGACCAAACCTATGGATAATAGGAATTTATGAGAATAAAGATTTTCAACTTAAAGGGCCAGCAAATATCTTCAACAAAATTATAGAAGAAAACTTCCCAAACCTAAAGGATGACATGCCCATGAACATACAAGAAACCTACAGAACTCCAAATAGACTGGACTAGAAAAGAAATTCCTCCAAACACATAGTAATCAAAACAACAAATGCACTAAATAAAGATAGAATATTAAAAGCAGTAAGGGAGAAAGGTCAAGTAACATATAAAGGCAGGCCTATCAGAATTACACCAGACTTTTCACCAGAGACTATGAAAGCCAGAAGAGCCTGGACAGATGTTACACAGACACTAAGAGAACACAAATGCCAGCCCAGGCTATTATACCCAGCCAAATTCTCAATTACCATAGATGGAGAAGTATTCCACAACAAAAACCAAATTCACACATTATCTTTCCACGAATCCAGCCCTTCAGAGGATAATAACAGAAAAAAAACCAATACAAGGACGGAAATCACACCCTAGAAAAAGCAAGAAAGTAATCCCTTAACAAACCAAAAAGAAGAAAGCCACAAGAACAGAATGCCAATTCTAACAACAAAAATAAAAGGAAGCAACAATTACTTTTCCTTAATATCTCTTAATATCAATGGAATCAAATCCCCAATAAAAAGACATAGACTAACAGACTGGCTACACAAACAAGACCCAACATTATTCTGCTGCTTACAGGAAACCCATCTCAGGGAAAAAGACAGACACTACCTCAGAGTGAAAGCCTGGAAAACAATTTTCCAAGCAAATGGTCTGAAGAAACAAGCTGGAGTAGCGATTCTAATATCGAATAAAATCGACTTCCATCCCAAAGTTATCAAAAAGACAAGGGTGGACACTTCATATTCATCAAAGGTAAAATCCTCCAAAAGGAACTCTCAATTCTGAATATCTATGCTCCAAATGCAAGGGCAGCCACATTCATTAAAGACACTTCAGTAAAGCTCAAAGCACACATTGCACCTCACACAATAATAGTGGGAGACTTTAACACACCACTTTCACCAAGGGACAGATGATGGAAACAGAAACTAAACAGGGATACAGTGAAACTAACAGAAGTGATGAACCAAATAGACTTAACAGATATCTACAGTACATTTTATCCTAAAACAAAAGGATATATCTTCTTCTCAGCACCTCACAGGACCTTCACCAAAATTGACCATATAATTGGTCACAAAACAGGCCTCAACACATACAAAAATATTGAAATTGTCCCATGCATCCTATCAGACCACCATGGACTAAGGCTGATCTTCAATAGCAAAAGAAATAATGGAAAGCCAACATTCACGTGGAAACTGAACAACACTCTTCTAAATGATACCTTGGTCAAGGAAGGAATAAAGAAAGAAATTAAAGACTTTTTATAGTTTAATGAAAATGAAGCCACAACACCCAAACCTATGGGACACAATGAAAGCATTTCTAAGAGGAAAACTCATAGCTCTGAGTGCCTCCCAAAAGAAACTAGAGAGAGCACACACTAGCAGCTTGTCAACACACCTGAAAGCTCTAGAAAAAAAGGAAGCAAATTCACCCAAGAGGAGTAGACAGCAGGAAATAATCAAACTCAGGGGCGAAATCAACCAAGTGGAAACAAGAAGAAATATTCAAAGAATCAACCAATCAAGGAGCTGGTTCTTTGAGAAAATCAACAAGATAGATAAACCCTTAGCTAGACTCACTAGAGGGCACTGGAACAGCATTCTAATTAACAAAATCAGAAATGAAAAGGGAGACATAACAACAGATCCAGAAGAAATAAAAAATACCATCAGATCCTTCTACAAAAGGCTATACTCTACAAAACTGGAAAACCTGGACGAAATAGACAAATTTCAAGACAGATACTAGGGAACAAAGTTAAATCAGGATTAAGTTAACGATCTAAACAGTCCCATATCCCCTAAAGAAATAGAAGCAGTCATTAATAGTCTCCCAACCAAAAAAAGCCCAGGACCAGATGGGTTTAGTGCAGAGTTCTATCAGACATTCAAAGAAGATCTAAATCCAGTTCTTCACAAACTATTCCACAAAATAGAAACAGAAGGTACTCTACCCAACTCATTCTATGAAGCCACAATTACTCTGATACCTAAACCACAGAAAGATCCAACAAAGATAGAGAACTTCAGACCAATTTCCCTTATGAATAGCAACGCAAAAATACTCAATAAAATTCTCAATAACCGAATCCAAGACCACATTAAAACAATCATCCATCCTGACAAAGTAGGTTTTATTCCAGGGATGTAGGGATGGTTTAATATACTGAAATCCATCAATGTAATCCATTATATAAACAAACTCAAAGAAAAAAACCACGTGATCATCTCGTTATATGCAGAAAAAGCATTCTACAAGATCCAACACCCATTCATGATAAAAGTCTTGCAAAGATCAGGAATTCAAGGCCCATGCCTAAACATGATAAAAGCAATCTACAGCAAACCAGTAGCCAACATCAAAGTAAGTGGTGAGAAGCTGGAAGAAATCCCACTAAAATCAGGGACTAGAAAAGGCTGCCCACTTTCTCCCTACCTATTCAACATTGTACTTGAAGTCCTAGCCAGAGCAATTAGACAACAAAAGGAGATCAAGGGGAAACAAATTGGAAAGGGAAAGGGAAAGGTAACACAATCACAAAAGAACTCAAATGATATGTACTCACTGATAAGTGGATATTAGCCCAGAAACTTAGTATACCCTAGATATAAGATACAATTTTCAAAACACATGTAACTGAAGAAGAATGAAGACCAAAGTGTGGACACTTTGCCCCATCTTAGAATTGGGAACACCCATAGAAGGAGTTACAGAGACAAAGTTTGGAGCTGAGACAAAAGGATGGACCATCTAGACACTGCCATATCTAGGGATCCATCCCATAATCAGCCTCCAAACGATGACACCATTGCATACACTAGCAAGAGTTTGTTGAAAGGACCCTGATATAGCTATCTCTTTTGAGACTAGGCCAGGGCCTAACAAACACATAAGTGGATGCTCACAGTCAGCTATTGGATAGATCAGGGACCCCAATGGAGAAGCTAGAGAAAGTATCCAAGGAGCTAACGAGATCTGCAACCCTGTAGTTGCAATAACATGAACTAACCAGTACCCTGTAGCTCTTGATTCTAGCTGCATACGTATCAAAAGATGGCCTAATCGGCCATCACTGGAAAGAGAGGCCCATTGGACATGCAAACTTTATATGCCCCAGTACAGGGGAACACCAGGGCCAAAAAGTGGGAATAGGTGGGTAGGGGAGTAGGGGAGAGGGTATGGGGACATTTGGGAGAGCATTGGAAATGTAATTGAGGAAAATATGTAATATAAAATTATTTAAAAAAATAAAGAAATGCTCATCTACAAAAAAAAAGAAAGAAAGAAAAGAAAGGAAGGAAGGAAGGAAGAAAGAAAGAAAGAAAGAAAGAAAGAAAGAAAGAAAGAAAGAAAGAAAGAAAGAAAGAAAGAAAGAAAGAAAGAAAGAAACTTACTCATGTTTAAGCACCTTCAGGCTTCCTGAGATAATTAGTTACTTCTGAAGTTAGAAGTAATCCATCCTAATTTTTCCTTTGTACTGGTTAGAGTTTTTGTCAACTTGCCACAACATAGTGTAGTACCAAGGAAGTGTCCATGAACCCTGAAATACCCATTAGGAGCCCATCCAATATAATCAGACCAGGGTCTGTACTCTTAAACTCTGGCTTGGGCTTAACTCTCTGCCGAACCATAGGTCCATTCTAATAGAGAAAAGCCTTGAACACTCCTTGAGACAAGGTTTTATAGAAAATGCTAAGCAAAGGGTGAATGTTTCTAGCCTGGCAAGCATCTAATTGGAGTGCTACTATGGCCTTTAGCATAATTGGCTGGTGCTGGGAGCCAAACCATAAACTTAACTTCTGCTTTCCTCCTAATTGGTGGTTGTTAGGCTGGCATGGGCTTTTAACCTGAAGGTTCAGATTTGTTGGAGATTAACCTGAAAACTGGTGCTCACTGCTGGATTTGTTTGGGGAGAATAACCTGAAGATACAGGTCATGTTGGAGTAGCCTGGAAACTAGAGCTAGGTTCATATATTGTTGGGGGGGGGGTAACAGAAGCTAGGTACCTGCCTGTTAGTTTGCTTGAGTTTAAGCATAGGTCAGGGTTCCTAAGATGGAGTCTAAACACCAAAAATTTGGTCACTCAATAGGTTATCTGTGAAGAGGGAATTACAATTGACAGATATTTTGCACAGTAAAATGGTCATCTTACCAAAAGAGATCAGCAGATTTAAAGCAATTCCTATATTTTTGTTTGTTTGTTTGTTTGAGATAGGGTTTCTATGTGTAGCCCTAGTTGTCCTGGAACTCACTCTGTAGACCAGGCTGGCCTCAAACTCAGAAATCTGCCTGCTTCTGACTCCCAAGTGCTGGGATTAAAGGTGTGTGCCATCACTGCCTGGCTACCACCATAATTTCAACACAATTCTTTACAGACATTAAAAGAGCAAGTCTTAAATTCACATGGAAATACAAAAACCAAGGAGAGCTAAAACAATCCTGTATAAATAAATCAACATTTGGAGGTATTACCATTCCTGATTTCAAGCTGTGCTACAGAGATATCATAAGAAAAACTACATGGTATTTGTATGTAAACAGACAGGTTAATCAATAGTATTGAATTGAACACCCATAAATCCACAGTCCTATAGAACATGACTTTTGATAAAGAAGCAAAACCATACAGTGGAGAAAATAAAGGACCTTCAACAAATTGTGCAGTTTAACTAAATGTCTGCATATAGAAGAATGCAAGTCTAAGTGGATCAAGGACCTCCACATAAAACCAGATATGCTGAGTATAATACAAGAGTAAGTGGGAAAGAACCTAGAACACATTGGCACAGGAGAAAATTTCCCAAACACCAATATCTCATGCTCTAAGATCAACAATTGACAAATGGGAATTCATAAAATTGCAAATCCTCTGTATGGCAAAGGACACTGTCAATAGGACAAAATAGCAACCTACAGATTGGGAAAGACCTTCACCAACCCTACATCCCATAGAGGGCTAATATCCAAAATATACAAAGAACTCAAGAAGTTAGACTCCAGAGAAAGAAATAACACTATTGAAAATGGGGTACAGAGCTAAAGAAAGACTTCTCAATGGAGAAATCTTGAATGGCTGGGAAATTCAAATCAAAATGACCCAGAGAATCCACTTCACACCAATCAGAATGGCTAAGAACAAAAACTCAGGCTACAGCAGATGCTCGATAGGATATGGAAAAAGAGAAACACTCCTCCATTGCTGCTGGAATTGCAAGCAGGTAAAACCACTTTGGAAATCAATATGGTGGTTCCTGAGAAAATTGGAAATAGTACTGCCTGAAGACCTACCTATATATATAATTTTTTTATTACGTATTTTCCTCAATTACATTTCCAAATCTCTCCCAAAAGTCCCCCATACCCTCCCCCCCACTTCCCTACCCACCCATTCCCATTTTTGGCCCTGGCGTCCCCCTGTACTGGGGCATATAAAGTTTGTGTGTCCAATGGGCCTCTCTTTCCTAGTCGGCCATCTTTTGATACATATGCAGCTAGAGTCAAGCGCTCCGGGGTACGGGTCAGTTCAGAATGTTGTTCCACCTATAGGGTTGCAGATCCCTTTAGCTCCTTGGATACTTTCCCTAGCTCCTCCATTGAGAGCCCTGTGATCCATCCAATAGTGGACTGTGAGCATCCACTTCTGTGTTTGCTAGGCCCCGGCATAGTCTCACAAGAGACAGCTATATCTGGGTCCTTTCAGCAAAATCTTGCTAGTGTATGCAATGGTGTCAGCATTTGGAAGCTGATTATGGAGTGGATCCCTGAATATGGCAGTCTCTAGATGGTCCATTCTTTCGTCACAGCTCCAAACTTTGTCTCTGTAACTCCTTCCATGGGTGTTTTGTTCCCAATTCTAAAAAGGGGCACAGTGTCCCCACTTTGGTCTTCATTCTTCATGAGTTTCATGCATTTAGAAAATTGTATCTTATATCTTGGGTATCCTAAGTTTTGGGTTAATATCCACTTATCAGTGAGTACATATTGTGTGAGTTCCTTTGTGATTGTGTTACCTCACTCAGGATGATGCCCTCCAGGTCCATCCATTTGCCTAGGAATTTCATAAATTCATTCTTTTTAATAGCTGAGTATTACTCCAGTGTGTAAATGTACCACATTTTCTGTATCCATTCCTCTGTTGAGGGGCATCTGGGTTCTTTCCAGCTTCTGGCTATTATAAATAAGGCTGCTATGAACATAGTGTAGCATGTGTCTTATTACAAGTTGGAACATCTTCTGGGTATATGCCTAGGAGAGGTATTGCTGGATCTACCGGTAGGACTCTGTCCAAATTTCTGAGGAACTGCCAACTGGTTTCCTGAGTGGTTGTACCAGCTTGCAATTCCACCAGCAATGGAGGCTTGTTCCTCTTTCTCCACATCCTCCCAAACATGTGTTGTCGCCTAAGGTTTTGATCTTAGCCATTCTGATTGGTGTAAGGGGGAATCTCAGCCCCCTCCCCCCGGCTCCCCTACATACCCACTCCCATTTCTTAGCCCTGGCGTTCCCCCGTACTGAGGCATATAAAGTTTGAAAAACCAAGGGACCTCTCTTCTCAATGATGGGCCGACTAGGCCAACTTCTGATACATATACAGCTAGAAACACGAGCTCTGGGGGGTTCTGGTTAGTTCGTATTGTTGTTCCACCTATAGGGATGCAGACCCCTTTAGCTCCTTGGGTACTTTCTCTAGCTCCTCCATTGGGATCCCAATGTTCCATCCAATAGCTGACTGTGAGCATCCACTTCTGTGTTTGCCAGGCCCCGGCATAGCCTCACAAGGGACAGGTATATCAGGGTCCTTTCAGCAAAATCTTGTTGGTGTATGCAATGGTGTCAATATTAGGAGGCTGAATAGAGAATGGATCCTTGGGTATGGTAGTCTCTAGATGGTCCATTTTTTCCTCTCAGATCCAAACTTTGTCTCTGTAACTCCTTCCATGGATGTTTTGTTCCCCATTCTAAGAAGGGGCAAAGTGTCCACACTTTGGCCTTCTTTCTTCTTGAGTTTCATATGTTTTGCAAATTGTATCTTGTATATTGGGTATTATAAGTTTCTGGGCTAATATCCACTTATCAGTGAGTGCATATCATGTGAGTTCTTTTGTGATTGTGTTACCTCACTCAGGATGATACCCTCCAAGTCCATCCATTTGCCTAGGAATATCATAAATTCATTCCTTTTAATAGCTGAGTAGTACTCCATTGTGTAAATGTACCACATTTTTTGTATCCATTCGTCTGTTGAGGGGCATCTGGGTTCTTTCCAGCTTCTGGCTATTATAAATAAGGCTGCTATGAACATGTGGAGCATGTGTCCTTCTTACCGGTTGGGACATCTTCTGGATATATGCCCAGGAGAGGTATTGCAGGATTCTCTCGTAGTACAATGTCCAATTTTCTGAGGAACTGCCAGACTGATTTCCAGAGTGGTTGTACAAGCTTGCAATCCCACCAACAATGGAGGAGTGTTCCTCTTTCTCCACTTCCTCGCCAGCATCTGCTGACACCTGAATTTTTTTATCTTAGCCATTCTGATTGGTTTGAGATGGAATCTCAGGGTTGTTTTGATTTGCATTTCCCTGACAATTACGGATGTTGAACATTTTTTCAGGTGTTTCTCTGCCATTCGGTATTCCTCAGGTGAGAATTCTTTGTTCAGTTCTGAGCCCCATTTTTTAATGGGGTTATTTGACTTTCTGGAGTCCACCTTCTTGAGTTCTTTATATATATTGGATATTAGTCCCTTATCTGATTTAGGATAGGTGAAGATCCTTTCCCAATCTGTTGGTGGTTTTTTTGTCTTATTGATGGTGTCTTTAGCCTTGCAGAAGCTTTGTAGTTTCATGAGGTCCCACTTGTCAATTCTCGATCTTACAGCACAAGCCATTACTGTTCTATTCAGGAATTTTTCCCCTGTGCCCATATCTTCAAGGCTTTTCCCCACTTTCTCCTCTATAAGTTTCAGTGTCTCTGGTTTTATGTGAAGTTCCTTGATCCACTTAGACTTGACCTTAGTACAAGGAGATAGGAATGGATCAATTCACATTCTTCTACATGTTAACAACCAGTTGTGCCAGCACCATTTGTTGAAAATGCTGTCTTTCTTCCACTGGAGGTTTTTAGCTCCCTTGTCGAAGATCAAGTGACCATAGGTGTGTGGGTTCATTTCTGGGTCTTCAATTCTATTCCATTGGTCTATTTGTCTGTCACTATACCAGTACCATGCAGTTTTTATCACAATTGCTCTGTAGTAGAGCTTTAGGTCCAGCATGGTGATTCCACCAGAGGTTCTTTTATCCTTGAGAAGAGTTTTTGCTATCCTAGGTTTTTTGTTATTCCAGATGAATTTGCAGATTGCACTTTCTAATTCGGTGAAGAATTGATTTGGAATTTTGATGGGGATTGCATTGAATCTGTAGATTGCTTTTGGCAAGATAGCCATTTTTACAATGTTGATCCTGCCAATCCATGAGCATGGGAGATCTTTCCATCTTCTGAGATCTTCTATAATTTCTTTCTTCAGAGACTTGAAGTTTTTATTATACAGATCTTTCACTTCCTTAGTTAGAGTCACGCCAAGATATTTTATATTATTTGTGACTATTGAGAAGGGTGTTGTTTCCCTAATTTCTTTCTCAGCCTGTTTATTCTTTGTGTAGAGAAAGGCCATTGATTTGTTTGAGTTAATTTTATATCCAGCTACTTCACCGAAGCTGTTTATCAGGCTTAGGAGTTCTCTGGTAGAATTTTTAGGGTCACTTATATATACTATCATATCATCTGCAAAAAGTGATATTTTGACTTCATCTTTTCCAATTTGTATCCCTTTGATGTCCCTTTGTTGTCGAATTGCTCTGGCTAGGACTTCAAGTACAATTTTGAATAGGTATGGAGAAAGTGGACAGCCTTGTCTAGTCCCTGATTTTAGAGGGATTGCTTCAAGCTTCTGACCATTTACTTTGATGTTGGCTACTGGTTTGCTGTAGATTGCTTTTATCATGTTTAGGTATGGGCTTTGAATTCCTGATCTTTCCAAGACTTTTATCATGAATGGGTGTTGGATCTTGTCAAATGCTTTTTCCGCATCTAACGAGATGACCATGTGGTGTTTGTCTTTGAGTTTGTTTATATACTGGATTACGTTGATGGATTTCCGTATATTGAACCATCCCTGCATCCCTGGGATGAAACCTACTTGGTCAGGATAATTGATTGTTTTGATGTATTCTTGGATTCGGTTAGCAAGAACTTTATTGAGGATTTTTGCATCAATATTCATAAGGGATATTGGTCTGAAGTTTTCTATCTTTGTTGGGTCTTTTTGTGGTTTAGGTATCAGAGTAATTGTGGCTTCATAGAATGAGTTGGGTAGAGTACCTTCTGTTTCTATTTTGTGGAATAGTTTGTGAAGAACTGGGATTAGATCTTCTTTGAAGGTCTGATAGAACTCTGCACTAAACCCATCTGGTCCTGGGCTTTTTTTAGTTGGGAGACTATTAATGACTGCTTCTATTTCTTTGGGGGATATAGGGCTGTTTAGATGATTAACCTGATCTTGATTCAACTTTGGTACCTGGTATCTGTCTAGGAACTTCTCCATTTCATCCAGGTTCTCCAGTTTTGTTGAGTATAGCCTTTGGTAGAAGGATCTGATGGTGTTTTGGATGTCTTCAGGATCTGTTGTTATGTCTCCTTTTTCATTTCTGATTTTGTTAATTAGGATGCTTTCCCTGTGCCCTCTAGTGAGTCTGGCTAAGGGTTTATCTATCTTGTTGATTTTCTCAAAGAACCAGCTCCTTGATTGGTTGATTCTTTGAATAATTTTCTTGTTTCCACTTGGTTGATTTCACCCCTGAGTTTGATTATTTCCTGCTGTCTACTCCTCTTGGGTGAATTTGCTTCCTTTTGTTCTAGTGCTTTTAGGTGTGTTGTCAAGCTGCTAATGTGTGCTCTCTCTAGTTTCCTTTTGGAGGCACTCAGAGCTATGAGTTTTCCTCTTAGAAATGCTTTCATTGTGTCCCATAAGTTTGGGTATGTTGTGGCTTCATTTTCATTGAACTCTAAAAAGTCCTTAATTTCTTTCTTTATTCCTTCCTTGACCAAGGTATCATTGAGAAGAGTGTTGTTCAGTTTCCACGTGAAGGTTGGCTTTCTATTATTTATTTTGTTATGGAAGATCAGCCTTAGTCCATGGTGATCTGATAGGATGCATGGGACAATTTCAATATTTTTGTATCTGTTGAGGCCTGTTTTGTGACCAATTATGTGGTCAATTTTGGAGAAGGTACCATGAGGTGCTGAGAAGAAGGTATATCCTTTTGTTTTAGGATAGAATGTTCTGTAGATATCTGCCAGATCCATTTGATTCATAATTTCTCTCAGTTTCTCTG
Organism: Mus caroli; assembly: GCF_978045245.1. NCBI lineage: Eukaryota > Metazoa > Chordata > Mammalia > Rodentia > Muridae > Mus > Mus caroli. The sequence goes on from NW_028227257.1 coordinate 72,833,131, forward strand.
TGTCCCTGTTTAGTTTCTGTTTCCATGATCTGTCCATTGGTGAAAGTGGTGTGTTGAAGTCTCCCACTATTATTGTATGAGGTGCAATGTGTGCTTTGAGATTTACTAAAGTTTCTTTAATGAATGTGGCTGCCTTTGTATTTGGAGCATAGATATTCAGGATTGATAGTTCCTCTTGGAGGATTTTACCTTTGATGAGTATGAAGTGTCCCTCCGTGTCTTTTTTAATGACTTTGGGTTGGAAGTCAATCTTATCAGATATTAGAATGGCTACTCCAGCTTGTTTCTTCATGCCATTTGCTTGGAAAATTGTTTTCCAGCCTTTCATTCTGAGGTAGTGTCTATCTTTTTCTCTGAGATGAGTTTCCTGTAAGCAGCAAAATGTTGGGTCTTGTTTGTGTAGCCAGTTTGTTAGTCTATGTCTTTTTATCGGGGAGTTGAGTCCATTGATATTAAGAGATATTAAGGAAAAGTAATTGTTGTTTCCTGTTATTTTTGTTGTTAAAGTTGGCATTTTGTTCTTGTGGCTGTCTTCTTTTAGGTTTGTTGAGGGATTACCTTCTTGTTTCTAGGGCGTGGTTCCTGTCCTTGTATTGGTTTTTTTCCTGTTATTATCCTTTGAAGGGCTGGATTCATGGAGAGATAATGTGTGAATTTGGTTTTGTCTTGGAATACTTTGGTTTCTCCATCTATGTTAATTGAGATTTTGGCTGGGTATAGTAGCCTGGGCTAGAATTTGTGTTCTTTTAGTGTCTGTATAACATCCGTCCAGGATCTTCTGGCTTTCATAGTCTCTGGTGAAAAATCTGGTGTAATTCTGATAGGCTTGTCTTTATATGTTACTTGGCCTTTTTCTCTTACTGCTTTTAGTATTCTATCTTTATTTAGAGCATTTGTTGTTCTGATTATTATGTGTCGGGAGGTATTTCTTTTCTGGTCCAGTCTATTTGGAGTTCTGTAGGCTTCTTGTATGTTCATGGGCATCTCTTTCTTTAGATTTGGGAAATTTTCTTCTATAATTTTGTTGAAGATGTTTGCTGGTCCTTTGAGTTGAAAATCTTCATTCTCATCCACTCCTATTATCCGTAGGTTTGGTCTTCTCATTGTGTCCTGTATTTCTTGGATGTTTTGAGTTAGGATCTTTTTGCATTTTACATTTTCCTTGATTGTTGTGCCGATGTTCTCTATGGAATCTTCTGCACCTGAGATTCTCTCTTCCATCTCTTGTATTCTGTTGCTGATGCTCGTATCTATGGTTCCAGATTTCTTTCCTAGGGTTTCTATCTCCAGTGTTGCCTCATTTTGGGTTTTCTTTATTGTGTCTACTTCCCTTTTTAGGTCTAGTATGGTTTTGTTCATTTCCATCATCTGTTTGGATGTGTTTTCCTGTTTTTCTGTAAGGACTTCTACTTGTTTGATTATGTTATCCTGTTTTTTTTTAAGGATTTGTAACTCTTTAGCAGTGTTCTCCTGCAATTCTTTAAGGGATTTTTGTGCTTCCTCTTTAGTGTCTTCTGCCTGTTTAGCAGTGTTCTCCTGTATTTCTTTAAGTGTGTTATTAAAGTCCTTCTTGAAGTCCTCTACCATCATCAGGAGATATGCTTTTAGATCCGTGTCTAGCTTTTCCGGTGTGTTGGGGTGCCCTGGACTGGGCGAAGTGGGGGTGCTGGGTTCTGATGATGGTGAGTGGTCTTGGTTTCTGTTAGTAAGATTATTACGTTTACCTTTCGCCATCTGGTAATCTCTGGGGTTAGTTGTTATCGTTGTCACTGTTTAAAGATTGGAGCAGAAGCTGTGTTCCACTCACCAGCAGTCTCTAAATCCTGTGGCGGGGGTCGTGGGTAGCTGATGGTACCCTGGTGCTGGTCCAGCCGGAAGAGGCCTGTGGTCCTACTCAGGCTGGTTTTCTGCTTCCCTAACTAATGCAGTCTCTGGTCCCGCGTGCAATTGGATTGGAGCAGAATCTGTGTTCCACTCTCCCGAAGTCTTAAGATCCTGTGGCGGGTGTTGTGGGTAGCTAGCGAGTGTCAGCAGACCCTGCGCCCCAGCTGCCCAGGTGCTTTTCTGACCGGAAGAGGCTTGTGGCCCTATGTAGGCCGGGTTTCTCTCTCCCCAACCAGAGCAGTCTCAGGTCCCGCGTGATTGGACTGGAGCAGAAGCTGTGTTCCACTCACCAGCAGTCCCAAAATCCTGCGGCGGGGGTTGTGGGTAGCTGGCGGGTGTCAGGCAACCCTGAGCTCCAGCTACCCCGGCGCTGATCCGGCCAGATGAGGCCTGTGGCCCTACTCAGGCCGGTTTCTGCTTCCCTAACTAATGCAGTCTCAGGTCCCGTGCGCAATTGGATTGGAGCTGAAGCTGTGCTCCACTCACCAGAAGTCTTAAGATCCTGTGGCGGGTGTTGTGGGTAGCTGGCGAGTGTAAGCTGACCCTGCGCCCCAGCTGCCCCAGTGCTTTTCTGACCGGAAAAGCCCGATTTTGTTTTTTAAGATGCTGTCCCTGTGCCCTCTAGTGAGTCTGGCTAAGGGTTTATCTATATTTTTGATTTTCTCAAAGAACCAGCTCCTCATTTGGTTGATTCTTTGAATAGTTCTTCTTGTTTCCACTTGGTTGATTTCACCCCTGAGTTTTATTATTTCCTGCACTCTACTCCACTTGGGTGAATTTGCTTCACTTTGTTCTAGAGTTTTTAGATGTGTTGTCAAGCTGCTAGTGTGTGCTCTCTCTGGTTTCTTTTTGTAGGCACAAAGAGCTATGAGTTTTCTTCTTAGAATTGCTTTCATTGTGTCCCATAAGTTTGGGTATGTTGTATCTTCATTTTCATTAAACCCTCAAAAGTCTTTAATTTCTTTCTTTATTCCTTCCTTGACCAAGGTATCATTCAGTAGAATATTGTTCAGTTTCCTTGTGAATATTGGCTTTCTATTATTTATGTTGTTATTGAAGATCAGCCTTAGTCCATGTGTACCCCATTTTTAATAGGGTTATTTGATTTTTCTGGAGTCAGCTTCTTGAGATCTTTGTATATATTGGATATTTGTCCCCTATCAGGTTATCTGTACCTCCCAGAGCTTCTGTCTCTAGTTGCATATGTAGCCGAGGATGGCCTAGAAGCCATCAATGGGAGCAGAGGCCCTTGGTTTTGCAAAGATTATATGCCCCAGTACAGGGGAATGCCAGGGCCAGGAAGCAGGCGTGGATGGGTTGGGGAACAGGGGCAGGGAGGGAATAGGGGACATTGGGGATAGCATAACAAATTGAAAAAAAGGAACAATATCCACTAACTGGACCACCCAGAGCTCCCAGGGACTAAAACACCAACTAAAAGTACACATAGAGGGAGTCAAGACTTCACATACATATGTAGTAGAGGGTAGTTTTATCTATGCCCCAGCATAGGGGGATGCTAGAGGGGTGAGGCAGTAGTGGGTGAATGGGTGGAGTAGCATCCTCATAAAGGCAAAGGGAAGGGTGGTGAAGGGAGATGGGATGGGGGGGTTGTGGAGGGGCAATTGGGAAGGGGGATATCATTTGAAATGTAAACAAATTAAATTATTAATATAAAAAGAAGTGAAAAAAGAAGGAAGAAAATGGATCTGTACATATCATTCTGCACAAAACTCAAGTCCAAGTGGACTAAAAACCTCAACATAAAACCAGATACACTAAACTCCATAGACAATAAAGTGTGATTAACTAATCCAGTTAATCTTGAACAGATTGGTACAAGAGACAACTTCCTGAACAGAACACTAAGATCAAAAAATTCATAAATGGGACCCCATGAAATGAAAAACCTTCTGTAAGGCAAAGGTCACTATCAATAAATGAAAATGCTGATTGCAGAATGGGAAAAGATCTTTATCAACCCTACATCTGACAGAGGACTAACACCCCAAAAAAAAAAAAATATATATATATATATAAAAAACCTCAAGAATTAGACTTCCATAAACCAAAAAACAAACAAACAAACAAAAAAACATTAAAAGTGGGGCACAGAACTAAAAAGAGTATTATCAGCTAGGAGTCTCTAATGGCAGAGAAGCACATAAAGAAAATTTTGATGTCCTTAGTTATCAATGAAGTGAAAATTACAGTGGTACTGAGATTCCATCTTATACCAATCAGAATGGCTAAGATCAAATCCTCAAGTGACAGGATATGGTTCATTGTTGGTCAGATTGGAAACTTGTACAACCATTTCAGAAATCAATAAGGCAATTTCTAAAAAAAAAAAAAAAAATGGAAATAGTTCTACCTCAAGATCCAAGTATACCACTCTTGGCATATATCCAAAAGATGCTTCACCATACCACAAGGACACTTGCTTAACTATGCTCATAGCAACTCTAATCCTATTAGCTAGAAACTGGAAACAGCTCATAGATGTACATTTACACAATGGAATGCTACTCAGCTATTAAAAAGAAGAATGTGGTATTTGTAAGCAACAAATGGAACTAGAAAATATTGTCCCGAATGAGGAAACCTCTACCGAAAAGACATGCATGGTATGTACTCACTTATAAGTGGATATTAACTATTAAGTGTAGGATAACCATACTACAATCCACAGACACAAAGAAGCTAATGGGAGAGCTGAAAGGATGATTCAGAAGGGGAAATAAAATAGACATTAGAAGTGGATGGAGAGATGGAACTGGGTGGCAGAGATAGTAGGGAGAGGAACTGGGGTGGCAGTTGGGTATGTGGAGAGCAGAGGTAGGGGTTGAGAGAGCTGGGAAAGATAAAGAAAATCTACGTGTGTGTGTGGGGGGGGAGCAACTCTGGGACAAGAGGCAGATCAATGGAGGCATCTGGGAGGATATAGGGATGACCTTAGCTAAGACTCCTAGCGATGGAGGATATGGGTCCTCAAATGGCCACCTTCTGTGTCCAGGCAGGACTTCTGGTGAAGGGATAAAGACAGTAACCCAAAACCTTTGACCCAAAAAGTTCCCTGCCTCCAAGATGTTCAGGAATAAAGATAGATCCGAGATTGAGGGAATGGCCAAACAACAGCAAGCCCAACTTTCGACCTACCCATGGGAGATAGCAAATCCTTGTGACATTATTAACAATACTCTGCAATGCTTTCTGAAAGGAGCCTAGCACAACTGTCATCTGAGAGGTTTCATTAAACAGCTGATGGAAACATGAAGAAACCCACAGCCAAACATTAGACAAAGTTCATGGAGTATATGGGAGAGTCTGGAAAAGGATTGAGGGAGCTGGAGGGGTAACACACAACATAAAATGACCTACAGAGCCAACCTAGGCCCATGGGGGCTCAGAGGGACTGAACCATCAACCAAAGAGCATTCATGTAGGTCCTCTACACATATGTAGCACATGAACAGCTTGGTCTTCATGTGAATCTCCCACAAGTTGGAGTAGGATTTGTCTCAGGCTGTGACTATGTTGCCTGCCATTGTATCTCCTTCCTCTTGCTGGTTTGACTCATGTGGCCTCAGTGGGAGAGAAGGAACTTAGTCCTGCTGAGATTTGGTGTTCAAGAATCGGGTGCTTTCCAAGGAAGGCTTCCTTTTCTCTGAAGAATAGGGAAGGGCGTAGTGAGGGGAGGGATTTGTAAAAGTGGGACTAGGAAGAGAGGATGGAGATGGGGCTGGAATCTAGATGAAAATTATATAAGTAAATTACTGGCAAAAAGAAAAGAAAAGCTAAGCAAGCTCTAGGGAATGACCACTAAGCCACTCTCCTTGATATTTGTCTCAGTTTCTGCCTCCAGGTTTATGCTTTTCATGAGTTCCTGCCTTGGCTTTTCTCAAGGATTTATAAGCTAAATAAACCTTTCCCTCTCCTACTTGTTTTTGGGTAATATGATTATCACAACGATAGGAGGAAAACAAAGAAACCACCTGAATGCAAAATGCCAGTGCCACCTGCACACCTTCAACTGAACTTGTTGAACTTCTAGAAAATATGCCTGATAGGAAGAATCAAAAGACAAATATGATTTAAGTTCTAATTGAGCTTGCCTTTTATGGAAGACATTAAAAAAAAAAACATTTTGTAGTTTTAGAGACAGAAAGTTTCAGAAAGCATTGAGTGATTAAAAAAAAATAAAACTACTCAAATAACAAATTTCTTTCTGACTGCTTAGGATTGTGTTTGAGCTGTAGAAAAAGCAAAGAGGGAATTAAAGTTTGCATTTGTTGTTTTAAATACTGTTTTGAGGCAAATTTCAGGCATAAGACTTGTTGACTGTATAATGAACTGAGGAATTCTTCTCAGCTGTATTTAGCATATTACAGGAGGCAACCTGACAGTCTTGCCTTCTACTGAGATGGTTCAACTTTTGATCTTAAAATAATAGGAAGGCTCTATTTTCCCAAGAGTCAGTTATTTTGAGCATCGAAGAGTTCAGTGGCAGTTCAAAATGCCAACCAATTACATTTTGACTGAAAAACATGACAAAGAATAATTTCCAAAAGTGAATTGTATCTTCTAAGATACAAAACAGCTGGTTTCATTAGTATATAAATCACATTTCATAGAATCCATACAACTCAGGAGTTAAGAAACCAGATTATATTGAATAAGGACATTAAAGAAACCAGATTATATTAAATAAGGACACATATATTTAATGCAAAGAGAAGGTACCTAGTATTTCATAGGACAGGCAAAGAACTTGGAGATAACATTAAAAAAATCTTAACCAAATAGCTTTGTCCCTTTAAACATCATAGTTTTTTTTTACTTATTTTATTAATTAATTGCCTCTCTCTCTCTCTCTCTCTCTCTCTCTCTCTCTCTCTCTCTCTCTCTCTCTCTCTCTCTCTCTCTCTCTCTCTCTGTGTGTGTGTGTGTGTGTGTGCATGCACATAACAAAGTTCACATGGTAGGCGCTCACAACTTTCAGGGGTTGGTTTTCTTCTTCCAGCTTTTTGTGGGTTCTGAGTATTAAACTCAGGTAATTAGACTCCTGCGGCAAGCACCTTATTCTCTGAACCATCTTGCAGACCCCCAAATCATATGTCTTCTTTGAAGACATTGTACATAATTTGTATTGGGAGGAAATATTTCTTACCGGCTTCGGATTATTTCCTATAAAAAAAATATAAGGAACAGTCTTGTTTTTTTCTACCTGCTTTCCCCTCATTGTCTCTAGATAAATTACAATTTCATGAGAATCCTAAATTGACAGACAATAGCCTGAATGCGACCTGTTCAACTCTTTTCTTTGTTCATTAGAAAAGATGCTGCAAAAACTTCTAGAGTTTCTGTGGCAAGGCCTTGCTGAAGAGCTAATTGGTTGCTGGTAAAGCCTGTCAGGAATAAGAAGCTTTTGGGGATTCTTCAATTAGGAGATAAATTCAGAATGTGCTCATCTGCTTATAATTTTATTTTAATTTTCAATTATTGTAGACTACAGTGAATCTTATTTAAATCTTCAAGAATAGTATTCTATGACTTACAGTTCAATTATGGGACCCAAATATCCTGATGAATATAAAGCTTGCATAAATTCAAATCTCCATAGAATCATGTGCATCTTTATTTCTAACTATACACTTTATTACTAAAAGTCAATTATCAAAAGCAGAAGTATTGGCAATAGGATCAGACTGAAGCTTAAAAATTCTGAAGCATCCATGGTGCATTTTCAAATTGTCTCAGACTTTGAGGAAATGTGCTATTGTCTGTCCATAGATCCCCAAAGGGCTCATTTAAATTTCTCAGAAAATTTCACATTTAGATTGTGGTCATTCAAAAGTTTTGTTGGCATTTTATTTACTAGTGCTTGAAAATATGATAATTTGGGAAGGAAATCTTTATTAAGATGTATGAGACAAAGTCTTTGTAGAAGAGCCTGTTGAATCTTTTCTTGCAAAAGAGAATAGACAGAGAGAGTAGGTCACAGAAGAAAATGAAAAGAGGCACAGGTTGCTGGGATGCATCTGCAAAGAACAATAGGACTAATGACAAATAACAGAAGGTGGCAAGAGGCAGCAAAGGATTCTGCTTTCAATTTTCAGAGGGAGTGATGAATGTAGACCAAATTTCACTAACACCTGGGAAGGCTTATTGCCTTCGAAACAGTGAGAAAATTAATTGCTTTCCCTTAAAGCCATCTAGTTTGAAATACTTTATGACCAATGTTCTACAGAATAAGGCTCACACATCCAGGGCTGGAAAGCTTAGGCAACGCTTTCCATGGTCCACTAAAAAGACAATTGATTATTCTTACCATAGTTCATCATCTAACCTGGTACTATGTGCATACATCAGTTACACAACAAACACTATCCTTTTCTGTCTCATGTTCTCCAATACTGCTAAGCTCAGTGTTTCAATATTTGAACTAGGATCAAATGTTAGCAGTGCCCTGTGTTATGCCCTGTGTTAGTCTTTCTTTCAAGAAGAAAGACTCATAGGACTAAGAGTGGATATCTGAATGAAGTATATATGTAGGCTGACTTTAAACTTCAGGAATAAATCAAAGTGAGTTTAAGTAATCTAGATCATTATTCAGTACGACATCACTTTGCTTGTGTGTGTTATTAAATTCATCATATTATTTAAGGACCATATCTGAAGTTCTATTGATTACAAATCCAGGGTGGCAGACCCTGGAAGAATGGAGGGCAGGAGAGCTGTAGTTGGGACATATTATATGAAAGAAGAATCAATGAAAAAAATTAAAAAGCCCATAGCATGTAAAGACTGAAAGAGCTATGATTTCTCTGAGTAGAGCCTTAACCATTTAACTTAACCTTCAAGGTTTAATCTCATCAAATTCATTGACTATATATATCTTAGGCATAAGTTTTGGTCACCTTTAATCGGCTCAGTGTCTATACATCTATTACTCATGGATTTTGTCCATATCTCTAGATGATGTCACTTTTTTTTTTCAATCTAGAAATCTCTCAGACCTTTGTACATAAATACAACCTTCAGTGCCACAATCACCAATCCTGTCCTTCATGCAAACCCTGCTAATTATTGTAATCAATACCAAGCATTTGACATATTCTGATTGTGCAGCTCTTATTCCTCAACCATCTTCATAAGGAGAGCAAGTAGATGGCAAAAAATAGCCTTGTACTGCAACAATATTCTTAGCTCCTTGAGGTTAGGTATCTATTATGTGAATTCAAAGGGTTGTTATTTTCTGCAGTGCATAGGGGAGTGAAATGTACAGTAGGTGACAGATAAAACTTTAACTTGACTTGGTGACAAAGAAATTCAATAAATGTACTCATCCAGTTTTCAAATCCATGATCTGTATAAATCATGGGATTCAATTATTCTAGAAAATATGTACAAATCTCAAGCAGTCTTTGAAAACAGAAAAAAATAGAGAGGAGTTAATATCACTAAAATATTGACTCCTGTTGTGAATAAATATGGAGCCATTTACATCTAATCATTTTAATTCTCAGAGTAGCTTTGAGATCATTATTCTCAATTTCAAAACCAGAAAAAAAATAAAACAGGGAGTGTCTTCCAGTAACAAGATTTGCCAAAGATCATTATGCAATATTATTCTTCATCTTCCAGAAAATCATGTATGATAGAGGAGAGCAGAATATCTTGAGGATCAGACCTACACGATACTATTGATTTCTCAGTGGAGGTTAAAGTTAACAATAAAAAGTAAATTATGAACAGCCAACCACCACATGCCTATGATAGAGCAATAAAAATCATCTTACATTGAACAGTGCTTTCCAAACCTGAAAAGCAAGCAGTAAGGATGCTTCTTGCAAAATATTAAGGGGTAGGAGTGGAGAAGAAACACACAAGAAAAGATTTTCTATAAAAGAATAACATACATTCTTCTATTTAAAAAAAGAGTAATGTCTCCTTGAATGAGCTTTATTTCCTGTGATAAATATGCTCTATAAAATAAAACTACTTAGTGGTTAGCCTACAAATTAACCTTTGAACATTGATTATGAAAAAGCAAGTCTGTTCATTTCATTTATTTCATTTACTTTACATTTTAAATTCCATGGCTTTTATGAGAAGACTTCAGAAAAGATCTTATTTTGATTATAAGTGTTTTAGGGAATACAGGATATGAAACTTTTCCCAAATACTTGCTGAAGGATGATCTTAAAAGGTTTAAGAATGTTAAGGACTCTAAAGACATATGGTAAAAATATATATCATCCATGTCCTGGCTTAAGAAACTTATACAAATTATTATGGAGAATTTTATACATGGATATAGTATATTTAAATAAATTCAACCCCTCATTTCCTTCCCTCCAATTCTTTCCCTAGATACCCTAACACTTTTCTATACCAACATCATCAACATCATACCAACTTCACTTTCTCTCTCTCTCTCTCTCTCTCTCTCTCTCTCTCTCTCTCTCTCCCTCCCTCCCTCCCTCCATGCGTGTGTGTGTGTGTGTGTGTGTGTGTGTATGTGTGTGTATGTGTGTGTGTGTGTGCGATCTAATTAGTTCTATCTCTACATGTGCATGTATGCAGGGTCATCTGCTGGGTAACTTCTTAGGAGCTGCATTCTTGGTGAACACTGACACTTCTTCTCCAAGCAGCCATTCATTGTCAATAATGTTATACCCTTATCCACTTTTCAGTAAAGAATAAAGCTCATTGAATGGGCATTAACAGCTGAGGAACATGAATCTTACTTTCTGAGGTGCTGATTGCCTAGGTTTGGGATGGTTTCTTGTACTTGTAAAGAAGAATATGTAAAGAACTGATTAACAATGTTTTTGGTTCAGCACAATAATAGGTTCCTTCTGAATGCAGATCTATCCATCAAATGGGTTAAAACCCAAACACTTTAAATAAAGTCAACTACAATTATTTAAAAAGATGTAGGGATAATGAAAATAAGATATATTTAACTCTTGGCCATACTTCTCTAGACATTAGTTGTTCACTCAAAATATGAAAATATATAAATGCTGACTTTATGATACTGTTATGAAAAAGAAACACATTCATATTATGCATTTCTTTGTAGTTCTAGACATTGAACCCAAGGACTTGCCAGACAATTTTATTACTTAGGTCCACCCCATCTGACAATGGAAAAACCAAGTAGAAGTCACACAGTGAAACATGATCAGAGTAAACCCTGATTCTTGCAAGTCAAAAGGTATCCCATGTCTTTTCCTAATCCACATCATATTCCTCAACTTTTGCCAACCATGGAATACACCAACTTTCTTGTGTGGAAACCCAGACAGAAAACTGATAAGCAGTTTATTTCAGTTTTAAAACTCCCCAAGTTTCAGATTTTAAAGGGAGAAAAAGGGTGATTTCTGGAGCCTTTGATTTAAGGCATTATTGGTAATCAAATGTGAATTATCTACTACATAGACATCATAAATGAATCTGCTTTCTATAAACATTTAACTTCAAAATAACTCATCTGAAAAGAAAATGTCTCGCTGAAACATGTGAAATAAAGGTAGATAATCATGAGAGATTTCAGCAAAGACCAATGGTAGTGACAAAAGGTTTGAGTTTGTAGAGTGTATGTGAGACTTAAAAGCCAATCTAAAGGGGAAGACAAAGGCTGCCTTGATGTAATTGAAATGGCTTTTTAAATTTTCAGATACAGTTAAATAAAACAAGAGGAGCATAGAGGAAAATGGAGAGAGAGTGGGTGAGGGAGAAGGAGTTGGAGATGGAGAAGAAGAGGGGAGAGTGAGATTTTAGATGAAGAATGAAAACAGTACTGTAGCCAATAATTACTAATGCATTATGTAGGTACTGCTTTGATATTTCTTTGTGATAACATAACAAGGTAGGTTTTTGTGCCTCATTTGGCAAAGGGGAATTGATATATATGTTTTAATGTGCTTATTTATCTAGTAATTGACAGAGCTGGAACTAAAATATGAGGTCATTTGGTAGAGTCAAATTCTACCAGAATGCTTCACTCCCTCTGTTTTGTAATAACCTCTTTTATTTTCTCCCACTTGCTGACCCTGAATAAAATAGATTCTCACTATGGAACATTTTTTTTTCTTAACCATTCTCACTGCCAAAAACCCATCACCTTGTATTAGAAGGTACTTCACTGCATGTCAGAAAAAGAAATTGCTCTTCTTTAGTTAACTATTTTTAGCACAAACTGACTACCAGGTTTATCTTAAAAGATGCTGGCACTGTTCATGGGGCCTGGATGGCTTTGCAAATATAAATGCTAATTGTGCTGACAGCCCTCAACAAAGCTTTGGCTTTCAGTGAGGTCTAATTGGAAGGCTGACTGGAAGGCCCTGTTTCATGTAAATGTGCAAAGGAGGACTCTTAATAGCGGGCCTAACATCATTCTTCTTGCTAAATTTAACAGGTTTGTTTCTTTAAATAGCTGAGTTGCCTGAAAATTAATTTCCATCATGTTTACTGAAAGCAGAGAATGAGGTTATTAAATATGAAATTCAAATGGACTTTGGATGCTCAGCTATCCTGAAATAATTTCTGTAGAAGTGAATTGAAAATTGCATGGAAATTGTTCATGAAAGAGTGACCTCTCAAATTGTAAGAATTTCATAAAACTCAAATAAGCCCCCCCCCAAAGGAATGATAATATTGAGGTATATGGCATAAAGTGAAGACATCCTAGCTGTAATTTTAGCTCATGAAGTAAAAACAGGGGGACACAAATAAGGAGAGGAGTGCACTCACCACCATACTCCCTTGCACGCTCACAAGCTGGATAAATGGACTAATTAAATATGAGTGGTCTTGTCTTAGTGAGAGATCCCAATTCAGCACCTCTTCTGTGAAATTCCCTTAGTCTGGGTCATGGAAGGTTTAATACTGCAGTCAATTTGAGGACCGAGCATTCAGCCTTTTATTCTCAGCACACTGAGCATTGAAGCTTCTCCCCATTAGCCATTTCTTACTGCAGAGAGAGGCTTGTCTCAACTGGATTGCAAGCAGCAAAGTATATAAAAATAAACATAAATAAGTAGAAAGAAATTTGACAGTACGACCATTTATCAAATTAACAAATGTAGATTTTACCTTAGGGACTATGATGCCCTGAGCCATGAGCTTTGACCCTATTATGCAGAAAACCTCAAATCCAACCAGAAAGTGAATAGTTATACCAAAAAAGAATTATTATTTTATTTTACTTTAATTTACCTAATATATTAAAACATAGAAGCTGTGTACATTCAAGGGTATAATACTTTCTTTGAATGTTGAATGCCTATAGTATATAATTATGAATCAGGATAAACATGTCAGTCTTTGCAAATTGAATAAGGGTAAAGCTTTCAACATTCTGTACTTTTGATTTTTTATTAGATATTTTCTTTATTTTCATTTCAAATGTTATCCCCTTTCCTTATTTCCCCTCAAAAAAACCTCCTATCCCATCTTCCCACCCCCTGCTCACCAACCCACCTACTCTTGCTTCTCTGTCCTGGCATTTCCCTACATTGGGGCATCAAGCATTCACTGGACCAAGGGCCTCTCCTTCCATTGATGTCCTTGTCCATCATCTGTTTCATATGTGGCTGGAGCCATGAGTCTCACCATGTGTACTCTTTGGTTGGTGGTTTAATCCCTGGGGGGTCTGGGGGTACTAGTTGTTTCATATTGTTCCTCCTATGGGGCTGCAAACCCCTTCCGCTCCTTAGGTCCTTTCTCTGGCTGCTTAATTGGGGACCCTGTGCTCAGTCCAACGGTTGGCTCTGAGTATCCACCTCTGTCAGGCACTGGCAGAGTCTCTTGGAGTCAGCTATATCAACATTCTTTCTTCTGGTTTTAAAGAAGTGTACACTGTAGTGTTGTCATCTATATTCTGCTCCTAACTGACTGATACTTTCAAAAGTCAAATTTTCTGTATTTCTATCAGCTCAATTAACTACCATTCTACCCTCAATCTTACCAAGTCATTGTGTCAGTTTTAGGTCTGAGATACAGTTTTCATATTTAACATATGAACAAAATCATGTGATATCTGTATTTCTGCTTTTGACTTATTCGCTTGGTTAGTACCATGATTGCCAACCATGTTGCTGCAAAGGACAAATTTCACAATTCAATACAATATTGAACATACAATTTAATAGCATTTTGCTGTTTGTGAAAGAGTTTTTAATCCTCTCAGGAGTGGATGGTCACTTATTGTTTCTATATGTGGCTATTGTGATCACCTCTTCAATGAATGTGGAGTGTAAATATTTCTTTGGCATACTGATTTTAAAGTGAGCATGTCCTTCATCTGCAGATGTCATTAGATGGTGAAAAGCAATTTTGTCACAGTTTTTAACATAGCTATGGAAGTTTTCTTGAGCATTCAGCAACTACCAGTTGCTTTTGTTAATATTAGCTATAGGTCCTTGAAATTACATGACCTTGAAAATAATGTCTTGCTTGTTTTGAATAATGTTCTATCCTTATATAATTCTTTTATTCTTACTGAATCTGAAAAAATATTATTTATAAATTGACAGCTACTAGTGATGAATATATTTAGCTTACCATGAAGGATATAAAACCAAAAAAAAAAAAAACAACCTCACAAAAATAAAGAAAAAATTCAAGAGAACTCTTCAATATATGAGCCTGCATATTAGTTCTTGTTCTGTCATTTGCTAGCAAATTAATGGCTTTCAGCAAGTGAGCAAGTGAATTATCTCTATAAACAGTAATTTTCTTAACTCATAAGAAAATAAATAAAAAGAATATACTGGCAGTCCACTTACAAAGAAGGTTTTGTAAGAACACGTGTAATGGCATTCATGTTTTTTTTTAAACACAGGAGGGTTTGATAAAGCTGTTTTCTATACAGTGTTTGTGTATACTTAAATACTTATCTCATTTACTACTTATTATCTTGCTTTCTATTTTTAGTATTTTGTCATTATTACTTTACATATTAAAATTTGCGTTGTTCTATGCTGCATCCAGTAAAATGAATATAACTTTACCTTTCAGTCAGCAGATATGGTAAACAAGTTATAAACTTTAAAGCTCTGAGTCCCTCATTCCTTGCCGCAAACTGAGTTCTACTGTCAGGGTTTCTCCCTGGACTTTGCTTCCATGTTCCTCACAGAAAATGCATTTATCTCCTTCATATTCATTTCTAAGAAGCAACAGCTGCTATACCAATGTTCACACAGCAGACCTAGTCCCCTATATGTAATCACACTTCACCTTGAAACAAAATTAACATCTTGCATGCTTGATTTCTCTGTTTCTTAATGCATTTTTCATTTTAGAATCTAGAAAAATGCACCCAAAGCCATGGATCTCAGGGAAAACAGGATCAGTATCCTGTGGCACTTACAAGAACTTCTAAAAGTGTGTTATTTTCTGTGCATAATATCTAAATAAAAGTAAGTACACTTCTGCATCTAATCCTATGTTTTGAAAAGAGATTAAATTAAATTAAAGTTTACATAGAAAAGAAAGAGCCTTAAATCCAAGAACAGTATAAAAACAAAAGAATATTAATGGTAGGCATCCCTTTTGGTAATAATGAAGTAATGTATTTAAATTTAAATTTGCAATAATGGTTCATTAATGGTTTGAAAGTTATATCCCCCAAGATATAGTAATTATAAACAAAATAGAAAAGTATGCTTAAAAAAAATATATATATATATATATATATATATATATATATATATATATACTACAGGCAATAAATCATAGGGTTAAAATTCACTGGTAAATTTTGTTACAAAAATGCACTGTTAGGAAATGAATGATTTTCTTCATGTAAGAAACATAAAAGCAAAAATGTGAATTATTTAATACAAAAATATATGTTCAGACCATCAAAAGCCTTATACTTAAGAAACAAATGCTTTATAGTACGTATATGCAAAAGACATGGGCTCTATCAGTACACCTAGAACCTAATCATAAGGAGAGGATTTTGAATATACTGTTACTGAATGAATTACCACATCATAAAATTTAAAGGGAATATTTTTACAGTTAAGTTTATGGGAGATATTATAACTTTTAAAGCTGATTTGGAAAATTTCCCCCTAATAATCTAGAATCAACAAGTATCCCCCTAAAATTGCTATTGGATAGCAATAAGCAATTCAGAGAGGAATAATTCAGCAGAGTGCTGGGGTGGTGAGTATATCTCACACTCATAGACCAGACCAGGTCAGGACAGAAATTTAAAGGAGTGCATGGAACACCTACAAAGAAGGAAGGTGGGTCTTTAAAATAAATGAAGAAAAGAGAGAGAGAAAGATTATTATTTTCAACTGAGAACAAATCAAATTATACGATGGTTCAAAGTCAGTGAATAAAGAAAATGTTTTCTGTAAGACAGATCTGAAGATGACCTCTTCAGTCCAGCATAGAGCATAGGAGGAAATGATTGAAAATCCTCCTGAGCAACCCGAAGAACAGCACAAGAGTGAAGAAATACTGTTGTGTGCACTAAAGGAACACTTGGTGACAGAGACAAACTAGACTTTTCTGTAACTGATAGTCAAATGAACATTATAAATTAAACAAACCTCACTAGAAATTAACAAAGAATGTAATAATAATAGTAATAATCTGAGATATCTCTCAATGAAATTTCAGAATCCCAAAGCAAATAAGTTATTCTTCAAAAGCCAGAAGATTATCAGCAATGCAAACTCGAAGTGATTACTAGACCTTAAAATGAAAAATAAATTATACAATTTGTTCTTGGAAAAAAATAATTTTCCATCTAGACATTCAATTCAAACCTACTTTTCAAAGTATAGAACGAATAAACACATTTAAAATGAAATCTGAGGGTCTGAGAGTAAACAGAGCAAAGGTGACACAAAAGAAAGAAAATATTTGAGAAGCAATTAGGGTGAAGACAGCCAAGAATCAAAACATGATGGGCTTCTGAGGAAAATCTATATAAATATTTGCTTAAGGGAACTGCCACTTTAATAATAGTATTAATATATTAATATTCCATTTAGTTCTATACCTATAACCCCTTCACTAGGGGCACTGATGCAGGCGAATCACATATTCCAGGCTGGACTGAGTTACATAGCAGGTTTGATACCATTCTTTGCTATTATAAAAATCTTTTTCAAAGAAACAAGAATTATTTAATTAACAGATTAATCGATTCACAATTTCTGTGAAAAGGTAAAGGAAAATACGGTTGATGTCTTTGAAATGCATTTATTGTTAAAAGAATTATTATTTATGTTTTATTAAACTAAACATGCACAGAATACTCCTTCTGTGTGTTTGTTATATGTGCATTGCATCTGTTTTGGTTTGCTTCTCTGTTGCCATGATAAAATACTCACCAAGAGCAGGATGGGAAAGAAAAAGTATCCTTGGCTTATGGTTACAGTTCATCACGGAGGGTAGCTAAGGCAGGAACCAAGAGTCAGTAAATAAAAGCAGAGACTGTAGAGGGATATGACTTAGTGAATTCCTCCAAGTGGCTTTCTCACCCTGTCATCCCATATAACCCAGGACAACCTGCCAGAAGTACTATCCACACTGATGAAAAATCATGAAAATGCTTTGCAGATATATCAATAGGCCAATCTAATAATGGAGGAATTTGATTGACTGAGCTCTCATTTACATAGGCAAATCCTTCTTTCATCAACTAGATAAAGTATCCAAGGAGCTAAAGAGATCTGCAACCCTGTAGGTGCAACATTATGAACTAACCAGTACCCCGGAGCTCTTGACTCTAGCTGCATATGTATCAAAAGATGGCCTAGTCGGCTATCACTGGAAAGAGAGGCCCATTGGACACACAAACTTTATATGCCCCAGTTCAATAATACATTGAAAAATCAATAATACATTCTGAAAGAAATACAGAATAGCATTATTTTACATGTGTTAGACCTGTTAGCCAATGGGTCTCAAGATCACACCAAACATTATAAGTTACTTGCAAAGTTCTATTTTATCAACTCCCCATACTTTAAGATCCTATTGCTAAACTTATTCTTGTATACCTACATAAAATAACATGAAGAAATTTGTACTCACCTGCAAATTTTTTCTTTTCTTTTATTGTATATTTCTTTATTTTTCTTTATTTTCTTTATTTACATTTCAAGTGTTATCCCCTTTCCCAGTCCCATCCCAAAACACCCTATCCCACCACTTTTCCCCCTGCTTCTGTGAGGGTGCTTCCCTACCCATCCACCCACTCCCACCTCCCTGCCCTGGCATTCCCCTCCACTGAGGCATCGAGCCTTCACAGGACCAAGGGCCTCTCCTCCCATTGATGCCCAAAAAGGCCATCCTATGCTACATATGAGACGGGAACCGGCAGTCTTAAGATCCTGTGGCGGGTGTTGTGGGTAGCTGGCGAGTGTCAGCCGACCCTAACCATCACCTGCAAATTTAACCAAGCACCTTTTGTTATTTTTAATGCCTGCTTCATAAAACTTCTGGCTCGGCAAGCTCTACAGGAGAAATCACTATTTTGATGAGGCTAAATGAAAATGGCATTACACCAACTCTCAATGACTTATTGTCATAACAATAGATCAGTTCATCTCCAACTATCATCAGAAAAGTTTCTGTTTTCAATTGATTATGATCGATCCACTAATTCACAACTCGTCCAAAGGCAGAGAACAATGGCCTGTGGAATGTGCAGTTCTAAATGGGAGAACTGTGTTATATCCTTTCCTCCTGACACTCAAGCTTCATTGCAAAACGGGAATAGAAATAAGAGGCAGAGGCAGTGGGTGATTAATGGCAAAAATTGACCTTTTGGATGTAACAGGCCTGGTGCATATATGAAGTCAAAGCAGCTGTGACACAGTACACAAGACCAGTACACAAGTTCAAGCCAGAAAATAATCCAGTAGCAAAAGGAGGTGGGTATGAAGTAGCAATCTGAAAATCCAACTCAAGTAACTGATAATAGGCCAAAAGTGAATTCAGAAAATTTTACATGAAACAATAAATTCCTAACTTATACCAGGAAGACAAAAAGTGAATTATAAGGAACAGTATGCTACTTTTGATTAAGAATAAGAATACTTTTGATAAGAATATTAAGAATCATATTCTAAATAATAAAAGTTCTTGCTTGTATACCGTTTAGGTTAATAGTTTTTTTGTTTTTTTTAGGAAGGGGGTCACAGGTGTGCCTTGCACACTACTAGCAATTCCATGCTTAAAAGGTATGTACACACATGATCTAAGAGACACGGAATGGGGTGCAAAAGTCTTTCATACTTGCTCTTCAAATATGTGGCAGAATTGATATATGGTCCATGGTGTGCAATATATATTTAAATTACAAAATAAAATACATAATAATATAAAATACACCATACTTGTGTTTACACATTAGATGCTAAAAACTGCCCTGTGACAGAGGAAGAAAGGATGAGAAAAGATGGGGGCATAGAGTAATTATTCACCTATGCTTATTTACAATATTTTTCAGCTAACAAATGCATGCTCACCTTTAAAATACAGTGAGGGAATGTTACTTTTGTCATTGAATTCTAATATAGAAAAGTAAAATATGCTGGTTATGTGACAGTGCAGTTTATTACTTTGATTAAATAAAGAATAAATTACATGCATTCTCTAAACATTCATATGATATGCTCCTTGTATTTCACATAAATTTGAAAGTAAAAGCTACAAACTCAACTTGATATCCAATCATCATTAGCAAATATTAAATACACTATCTATGTGAGTCTTTCAATAGAAGAAAGAAACTATGTTCTGTGTAGATCAAGGTGAGAATATCAGATACCAGTGAGAACTATCATAGTGCTATAATTCACACTGTAGATAATCTGTCTTCCATCTAGGTACATGTTCATCTTCTGAACCTATCCTTCTCTCATCCTCAGTGCTCTTCCTATGGAGTTGCCCTCCCTTTCAGATTCTTCAACCTTTTCCCTAATTAGACCATAGGGGTCCTCAACTTCAGTCCAATGGTTGGGTGTAAGTATATGCCTCTGTCAGTTGCTGATTGGGCCTCTCAGAGGACAGCCATTCTAGGCTCCTGTCTGAAAGCACTTCATAGCATCAGTAATAGGGTCAGGTCTTGGTCCCCTCTCCCCCCACATTGGATGGATCCCAAGTTGGGCAGGTCACAGGCTGCCTTTCCTTCAGTCTCTTCTCTATTTTTGTCCCTGCAGTTCTTTTAGACAGGAACCGTTCTGGGTCACAAATTTTGACCGTGGGTTAGTAACCCCACCCCACCCCCACTTGAGGCCCTGCCTATTTACTATAGGTGGACTCTTTGAGTTCCCTCTACCCACTGCTGGGCATTTGGGCCAGGGTCACCCAGTCACCCCAAAAAGCCTTGAGAATCTCTCACTTCCCAGGTCTCTGGTATTTTCTAGATGGTCCCCCTGCATCTGCTCTCTGACGCCCGAGGCAGGATATTTCTGTTCATTCTGCTGCCCCTCTGGGCTTTTCTCCTGTCCTTCACCCCATACTTGATCCCCTCTCCTATTCCCCTCCCGCTCTGATCCACCATCCAGGTTCCTCTCTCCCTCTGCCTCCCTTGACTGTTATTATTTTCTTCCCCCTTTCTACCTGTGATTGAAGCATCCTCACTTGGGCCTGTCTGCCTGTTAAACTTCTTGCAGTCTGCCCTAGATATACTGTACTTTTTGGCTAATATCCACTTATTAGTGAGTAAATACTATGCATATCTTTGGGGTCTGGGTTATCTCACTCAGGATTATATTTTCTAGTTCCATCTATTTCCCTGAAAAATTCATGATGTCCTTATTTTTAATAGCAGAATAGTATTCTATTGTGTAAATGAACCACATTTTCACATCCATTCTTCAGTTGGGGGACATTTAGGTTGTTTCCAGCTTCTGATAATTAAAAATAAGGCTGCTATGAACATAATGGAACATGTGTCCTTGTAGTATTATGGGGCATCTTTTTGGGTATATGTCCAAGAGTAGTATAGCTGGGTATTCAGGTAGATCTATTTGCAATTTTCTGAGGAACAACCAGATTGATTTCCGTAGTGGTTAGACCAATTCGCAATTCCACCAGCAATGGAGGAGTGTTTCTCTTTCTCCACATCCTCATCAGCATGTGCTGTCACTTGAGGTTTTGATATTAGCCATTCTGGTTGGTATAAGGTGAAATCTCAGGGTCATTTTTTATTTGCATTTCTCTGATCACTAAGGATTTTGAACATTTATTTAAGTGCTTCTTGACCATTCAAGATTCTTCTGTTGTGAATTCTGTTTCACTCCATACAACATTTTTGAATTAGGTTATTTGGCTTTTGGAAGTCAATTTCTTGAATTCTTTATCTCTATCACGGGTGAGGTTAGTGAAAATTATTCTCCCAATGTGTAGGCTACCGATTTCTCCTATTTACAGTGCTTTTTGCCTTCTAGAAGCTTTTCAGTTTCAAGAGATAACATTTGACAATTGTTGAACTTAGAGCCTGAGCTATTGGACTTCTGTTCAACAAATTTTTCCCTGTGCCAATGAGTTCAAGGCTCTTTCCTACTTTCTATTATATTCCTTTCAGTGTATTTGGTTTTATATTGAGGTCCTTGATACACTTGGATTGAGCTTTGTGCAAGGTGATAAATATGGATCTATTTTCATTTTTCAACATACAGACTGCTATTTAGACCAACCCCATTTACTGAAGGTGCTTTCTTTTATCAACTGTGTTTTTAAGGCTTAATTGTCAAAGACCAGATTAGGTGACCATAAGTGTGTGGGTTTATTAATAGGTCTTCTCTTCTATTATATTGAATGACCTGTCTTTGTACGACTACCATGTGGTTTTAATTACCATTGCTCTGTAGTAAAACTTGAAGTCAGGGATGGTGATTCCTCCAGAAATTCTTTTATTATTGAGAATTGTTTTGGTTGCCCTGGGGATTTTGTTTTTCAAAATGAAATTGAGAATTTCTCTTTTCATGTCTGAGAAGAAAGGTGTTGGAATTTTGATGAGAACTGTGTTAAATATGTAGATTGCTTTTGATAGGATAGTCATTTTTTTAATTACATATTTTCCTCAATTACATTTCCAATGCTATCCCAAAAGTCCCCCACACCCTCCCCCCCACTTCCCTACCCACCCATTCCCATTTTTTTTTTTTTGGCCCTGGCATTCCCCTGTACTGGGGCATATAAAGTTTGCATGTCCAATGGGCCTCTCTTTCCAGTGATGGCCAACTACGCCATCTTTTGATACATATACAGCTAGAGTCAAGAGCTCCTGGGTACTGGTTAGTTCATAATGTTGTTGCACCTTCAGGGTTGCAGATCTCTTTAGCTCCTTGGATACTTTCTCTAGCTCCTCCATTGGGGACCCTGTGATCCATCCAATAGCTGACTGTGAGCATCCACTTCTGTGTTTACTAGGCCCCGGCATAGTCTCACAAGAGACAGCTATATCAGGGTCCTTTCAGCTAACACTTGCTAGTGTATGCAATGGTGTCATCGTTTGGAGGCTAATTATGGGATGGATCCCTGGATTTGGCAGTCTCTAAATGGTCCATCCTTTCATCACAGCTCCAAACTTTGTCTCTGTAACTACTTGCATGGGTGATTGTTTCCAATTCTAAGAAGGGGCAAAGTGTCCACACTTTGGTCTTCGATCTTCTTCAGTTTCATGTGTTTTAAGAATTGTATTTTATATCTCGGGTATACTAAGTTTCTGGGCTAATATTCACTTATCAGTGAGTACATATCATTTGAGTTCTTTTGTGATTGTGTTACCTCACTCAGGATGATGCCCCCCAAGTCCATTCATTTGCCTAAGAATTTCATAAATTCATTCTTTTTAATACTTGAGTAGTACTCCATTGTGTAAATGTACCACATTTATGTATCCATTCCTCTGTTGAGGGGCATCTGGGTTTTTTCCAGCTTCTGGCTATTACAAATAAGACTGCTATGAACATAGTGGAGCATGTCTCCTTCTTACCGGTTGGGACATCTGGATATATGCCCAGGAGAGGTATTGCGAGATCCTCCAGTAGTACTATGTTCAATTTTCTGAGGAACCGCCAGACTGATTTCCAGAGTGGTTGTACAACCTTGCAATCCCACCGACAATGGAGGAGTGTTCCTCTTTCTCCACATCCAAGATAGCATCTGCTGTCACATGAATTTTTGATCTTAGCCATTCTGACTGGTGTGAGATGGAATCTCAGGGTTGTTTTGGTTTGCATTTCTTTGATGATTAAGGATGTTGAACATTTTTTCAGGTGCTTCTCAGCCATTCGGTATACCTCAGGTGAGATTTCTTTGTTTAGCTCTGAGCCCCATTTTTTAACGGGGTTATTTGATTTTCTGGAGTCCATCCTCTTGAGTTCTTTATATATATTGGATATTAGTCCCCTATCTGATTTAGGATAGGTAAAGAACCTTTCCCAATCTGTTGGTGGCCTTTTTGTCTTATTGACAGTGTCTTTTGCTTTGCAGAAGCTTTGCAGTTTAATGAGGTCCCATTTGTCAATTCTAGATCTTACAGCACAAGCCATTGCTCTTCTATTCAGGAATTTTTCTCCTGTGCCCATATATTCAAGGCTTTTCCCCACTTTCTCCTCTATAAATTTCAGTGTCTCTGGTTTTATGTGAAGTTCCTTGATCCATTTAGATTTGACCTTAGTACAAGGAGATAGGAATGGATCAATTCGCATTCTTCTACATCATAACAACCAGTTGTGCCAGCACCATTTGTTAAAAATGCTGCCTTTATTCCACTGGATGGTTTTAGCTCCCTTGTCAAAGATCAAGTGACCATAGGTATGTGGGTTCATTTCTGCGTCTTCAATTCTATTCCATTCGTCTACTTGTCTGTCACTATACCAGTACCATGCAGTTTTTATCACAATTGCTCTGTAGTAAAGCTTTAGGTCAGGCATGGTGATTCCACCAGAGGTTCCTTTATCCTTGAGAAGAGTTTTTGCTATCCTAGGTTTTTTGTTATTCCAGATGAAGTTGCAGATTGCTCTTTCTAATTCGTTGAAGAATTGAGTTGGAATTTTGATGGGGATTGCATTGAATCTGTAGATTGCTTTTGGCAAGATAGCCATTTTTACAATGTTGACCCTGCCAATCCATGAGCATGGGAGATCTTTCCATCTTCTGAGATCTTCTAGAATTTCTTTCTTCAGAGACTTGAAGTTCTTAATATACAGATCTTTCACGTCCTTAGTTAGAGTCACGCCAAGATATATTATATTATTTGTGACTATTGAGAAGGGTGTTGTTTCCTTAATTTCTTTCTCAGCCTGTTTATTCTTTGTGTAGAGAAAGGCCATTGACTTGTTTGAGTTATTTTTATATCCAGCTACTTCACCGAAGCTGTTTTTCAGGTTTAGGAGTTCTCTGGCGGAATTTTTAGGGTCACTTATATATACTATCATATCATCAGCAAAAAGTGATATTTTGATTTCATCTTTTCCAATTTGTATCCCCTTGATCTCCATTTGTTGTCGAATTTCTCTAGCTAGGACTTCAAGTACAATGTTGAATAGGTAGAGAGAAAGTGGGCAGCCTTGTCTAGTCCCTGATTTTAGTGGGATTGCTTCAAGCTTCTCTCCATTTACTTTGATGTTGGCTACTGGTTTGCTGTAGATTGCTTTTATCATGTTTAGTTATGGGCCTTGAATTCCTAATCTTTTCAAGACTTTTTTCATGAATGGGTGTTGGGTCTTGTCGAATGCTTTTTCCGCATCTAATGAGACGATCAAGTGGTTTTTGACTTTGAGTTTGTTTATATAATAGATTACATTGATGGATTTCCATATATTAAACCATCCCTGCATCCCTGGAATAAAACTTACTTGGTCAGGATGGATGATTGCTTTAATGTGTTCTTGGATTCGGTTAGTGAGAATTTTATTGAGTATTTTTGCATCGATATTCATAAGGGAAATTGGTCTGAAGTTCTATATCTTTGTTGGATATTTTTGTGGTTTAGGTATCAGAGTAATTGTAGCTTCATAGAATGAGTTGGGCAGTGTTCCTTCTACTTCTATTTTGTGGTATAGTTTGTGCAGAACGGGAGTTAGATCTTCTTTGAAGGTCTGGTAGAACTCTGCACTAAATGCATCTGGTCCTGGGCTTTTTTTGTCTGGGAGACTATTAATGACTGCTTCTATTTATTTAGGGCATAGGGGACTGTTTAGATCCTTAACTTGCTCCTGATTTGGAGCCCAGTATCTGTCTAGACATTTTTCCATTTCGTCCAGTTTTTCCAGTTGTGTTGAGTATAGCCTTTTGTAGAAGAATCTGATGGTGTTTTGGATTTTTTCAGGATCTGTTAATTAGGATTTAATTTCTGATCTTGTTAATTAGGATGTTGTCCCTGTGCCATCTAGTGAGTCTAGCTAAGGGTTTATCTATCTTGTTGATTTTATTAAAGAACCAACCCCTCATTTGTTTAAGTCTTTGAATAGTTCTTCTTGTTTCCACTTGGTTGATTTCACCCCTGAGTTTGATTATTTCCTGCCATCTACTCTTCTTGGGGGAATTTT
Source organism: Mus caroli (assembly GCF_978045245.1). Classification (NCBI taxonomy): domain Eukaryota; kingdom Metazoa; phylum Chordata; class Mammalia; order Rodentia; family Muridae; genus Mus; species Mus caroli. The sequence goes on from NW_028227257.1 coordinate 72,858,567, forward strand.
CTTCCTTTTTTTCTAGAGCTTTTAGATGTGTTGTCAAGCTGCTAGTGTGTGCTCTCTCCATTTTCTTTTTGGAGGCACTCAGAGATATGAGTTTCCCTCTTAGAAATGCTTTCATGTGTCCCATAGGTTTGGATATGTTATGGCTTCATTTTCATTAAACTCTAAATGTCTTTAATTTCTTTCTTTATTCCTTCCTTGACCAAGGTAGCACTGAGAAGGGTGTTGTTCAGTTTCCACGTGAATGTTGGCTTTCCACTATTTATGTTGTTATTGAAGATCAGCCATAGTCCATGGTGGTCTGATAGGATGCATGGGACAATTTCAATATTTTTGTATCTGTTGAGGCCTGTTTTGTGACCAATTATATGGTCAATTTTGGAGAAGGTCCCATGAGGTGCTGAGAAGAAGGTATATCCTTTTGTTTTAGGATAAAATGTTCTGTAAATATCTGTTAAGTCCATTTGTTTCATTACTTCTGTTAGTTTCACTGTGTCCCTGTTTAGTTTCTGTTTCCAGGATCTGTCCATTGATGAAAGTGGTGTGTTGAAGTCTCCCACTATTATTGTGTGAGGTGCAATGTGTGCTTTGAGCTTTACTAACGTGTCTTTAATGAATGTGGCTGCCCTTGCATTTGGGGCACAGATATTCAGAATTGAGAGTTCCTCTTGGAGGATTTTACCTTTGATGAGTATGAAGTGTCCCTCCTTGTCTTTTTTGATAACTTTGGGTTGGAAGTCGATTTTATTCGATATCAGAATGGCTACTCCAGCCTGTTTCTTCAGACCATTTGCTTGGAAAATTATTTTCCAGCCTTTCACTCTGAGGTAGTGTCTGTCTTTTTCCCTGGGAAGGGTTTCCTCTAAGCAGCAAAATGTTGGGTCCTGTTCGTTTAGCCAGTATGTTAGTCTATGTCTTTTTATTGGGGAATTGAATCCATTGATATCAAGAGATATTAAGGAAAAGTAATTGTTTCTTCCTTTTATTTTTGTTGTTAGAGTTGGCAATTTGTTCTTGTGGATGTCTTCTTTTTTGTTTCTTGAGGGATTACTTTCTTGCTTTTTCGAGGGTGTGACTTCTGTCCTTGTATTGTTTTTTTTCTGTTATTATCCTTTGAAGGGCTGTATTCGTGGAAAGATAATGTGTGAATTTGGTTTTGTCGTGGAATACTTTGGTTTCTCCCTCTATGGTAATTGAGAGTTTAGCCGGGTATAGTAGCCTGGACTGGCATTTATGTTCTATTAGTGTCTGTATAACATCTGTCCAGGCTCTTCTGGCTTTCATAGTCTCTGGTGAAAAGTCTGGTGTATTTCTGATAGGCCTGCCTTTATATGTTACTTGACCTTTCTCCCTTACTGCTTTTAGTATTCTATCTTTATTTAGTGCATTTGTTGTTCTGATTATTTTGTGGCAGGAGGAATTTGTTTACTGGTCCAGTCTATTTGGAGTTCTGTAGGCTTCTTGTATGTTCATGGGCATCTCTTTCTTTAGGTTTGGGAAGTTTTCTTCTATAATTTTGTTGAAGATATTTGCTGACCCTTTAAGTTGAAAATGTTCATTCTCATCAACTCCTATTATCCATAGGTTTGGTCTTCTAATTGTGTCCTGTATTTCCTGGATATTTCGAGTTAGGATCCTTTTGCGTTTGGTATTTTCTTTGATTGTTGTGCTGATGTTCTCTATGGAATCTTCTGCACCTGAGATTCTCTCTTCCATCTCTTGTATTCTGTTGCTGATGCTCGCATCTATGGTTCCAGATTTCTTTCCTAGGGTTTCTATCTCCAGTGTTGCCTCTCTTTGGGTTTTCTTTATTGTGTCTACTTCCCTTTTTAGGTCTTGGATGGTTTTATTCAATTCCATCCCCTGTTTGGTTGTGTTTTCCTGCAATTCTTTAAGGGATTTTTGTGTTTCCTCTTTAATGTCTTCTACCTGTTTAGCTGTGTTCTCCTGCATTTCTTTAAGTGAATTATTAAAGTCTTTCTTGATGTCCTCTACCATCATCATGACATATGCTTTTAAATCCGGGTCTAGCTTTTCGGGTGTGTTGGGGTGCCCAGGACTAGGTGTGGTGGGAGTGCTGTGTTCAGATGATGGTGAGTGGTCTTGATTTCTGTTAGTAGGATTCTTAAATTTGCCTTTCGCCATCTGGTAATCTCTGGAGCTAGTTGTTATAGTTGTCTCTGGTTAGAGCTTGTTCCTCAGGTGATTATGTTAGCCTCTATCAGCAGACCTGGGAAACTAGCTCTCTCCTTAGTTTCACTTGTCAGAGTACTCTCTGCAGACAAGCTCTCCTCTTGCAGGGAAGGTGCCCAGATATCTGGTGTTTGAACCTGCCTCCTGGCAGGAGTTGTCTTCCACTCACCAGAGTTCTTAAGATCCCGTGGAGGGTCCTGTGAGGACCTTTTGAGTGTCCAGAAACTCAGAACACAAGGAACCCTTGTGCTAGAGTGGACTGGAAGGGACTTGTGCCCCTGATCAGGCTGGGTTATCTGCTTCCCTAGTTGATGCAATCTCAGGTCCCTCATGATTGGATTGGAGTAGGTGCTGTGTCCACTCACCAGAGGTCTTAGCATCCCATGGGGGATCCTGTGTGGGTCCTTGAGGGTGTCTGAAGACTCAGCATGCCAGGAACCCCGGTGCTGAATTGGAGTAGAAGGGACTTGTGCCCCTGATCAGGCTGGGTTATCTGCTTCCCTAGTTGATGCAGTCTCAGGTCCTGCATGATTGGATTGGAGCAGAAGCTGTGTTCCACTAACCAGAGGTCTTAGCATCCCATGGGGGATCCTGTGTGGGTTCTTCAATGGCCATTTTTACTATGTTAATCTTTGCATCTTCTGATGTCTTTGATTTCTTTCTGCAGAAACATGAAGTTCTTGTCATACAGATCTTTCACTTATTTTGTTAGTGTTCCTCCAAGATATTTTATATTACTGGTAACTATTGTGAAGGGTGTTATTTCCATATTTTCTTTCTCAGCCTGTTTATCATTTGTATAAAGGAAGGCTACCGATTTGTAAGTTAATTTTTATATCCAGCCATTTTGCTGAAGTTGTTTATCAGCTGTAAAAGTTCTCTGGTAGAATTTTTAGAATTTTTAAGGTTGCTTATGTAGTATATCAACCACAATTAGTGATACCTTGATTTCTTTTCCAGTTTCATATCCTTGGTCTCCATTTTTTGTTATATTGCTCTTGCTAGAACTTTGATTACTATACTGAATAGATAAGGATACAGTGGGAAGCCTTGTCTTGTCCCTGATTTTAGTGGAATTGCTTCAAGTATCTCTCCATTTAATTTTGTAATGGCTATTGGTTTGTTGTCTAAAGCTTTTATTATATTTACTTATGGGCCTTGAATTCGTGATCTCTCCAATACATTGAACATGAAGAGGTGTTGTCAAATGATTTTTCAGCGTCTAGTAAGATGATCATGTGATTTTCCCCTTTGAGTTTGTTTATGTAATGGATTATATGAATTCTTATATTCAACCATCCCAGCTTCCCTGGGATGAAGTCTATTTGTTGATATGCTCTTGGATTCAGTTTTCGAGAATTTTATTGTGTACTTTTGCATCAATATTCATAAACAAAATAAGTCTGAAGTTCTATTTCTTTGTTGGGTCTTTGTGTGGTTAAGTGTCAGACCCAACAAAGACCCAGGTTAAGTATTCGTGGCTTCACAGAATGAATTAGGTGCCTTCTGTTTCTATTTTATGGAATAGTTTGAGGAGTGTTGGTACTAGCTCTTCTTTGAAGGTCTACTAGAATTCTGCACTGAAACCCTGGGCCTTTTTAAAAATTAATTAATTAATTAATTAATTTATTTATTTATTTTTGGAAGGAGGTTTTTAATGACGGCTTCTATTTATTTAGGAGATATGGGATCATTTACCTGCTCTTGATTTAACATTGATATGTGTTTTATATCTAGAAAATCATCCCTTTTATCTAGATTTTCCAGTTTTATTGGGTATAGGCTTTTGTAGTAGACTCTGATTTTTTTAATTTCCTCAGTGTCTGTTGTTATGTCTCCCTTTCCATTTCTGATTTTGTTAATTTGGGTACTGTCTCTGTGCCCTTTAGTTAGTTTGGATAGGGGTTTATCTATCTTGTGGATTTTCTCAAAGAAACAGCTTTTGGTTTTGTTGATTCTTTGTATCAGTCTCTATGTTTCTAATTGGTTTATATCCTCCCTGAGTTTATTTCATATTGTCTACTCTCTCTTGGATGTGTTTCCTTTTGTTCTAGCGCTTTCAGGTATGCTGTTAAGTTGCTAGTGTAGAATCTCTCCAATTTCTTTGCCAGGGCACTTAATGCTATGTATTTTCGTGTTAGCACTGCTTTTACTGTGTTGTAATTGTTTGGGTATGCTATATCTTCATTTTCATTGATTTATAGAAAATCTTTAATTTCTTTCTTTAATTTTTCCCTGACTAGGTTATCATTTAGTAGAGAGTTGTTCTGTTTCCATGGACATGTAGAATTTCTGTTGTTTCTCTTTTTATTGAAGTCTAGCCTTAGTCTGTGGTCATCTGATAGGATGCTTCAATCTTCTTGTATCTGTTGAGGCTTGTTTTGTGACCAGCTATATGATCAATTTTGGAAAATGTAATATGAGAGTCTGAGAAGGTGTATTCACTTGTTTTAGGGTGAAATGTTCTGTATATATCTGTTAAATCTATTTGGTTCATAACTTTTATTAGTTTCACTGTGCTTCTATTTATTTTCTGTTTCAGTGACCTGTACATTGGTGAGAGTGGGGAGTTGAAATCTCCCACTATTATGGTGTGAGCTTCAGTGTGTCTTTTGAGAGTTAGTTAGGTTTCTTTAATGAATTTCAGTGCCCTTGCATTTGGGGCATACATGATCAGAATTGAGACTTCAACTTGGTTGATTTTCTTTTGATGAGTATGTATATCCCTCCCCACATCTTTTTATCATTTTTAGTTGAAAATACTTTTCTTATTTTGCAATTTTTTAATATATTTTTATTACGTATTTTCCTCAATTACATTTCCAATGCTATCCCAAAAGTCCCCCATAGCTCCCCCCCTTCCCTACCCACCCATTCCCATTTTTTGGCCCTGGCGTTCCCCTGTACTGGGGCATATAAAGTTTGTGTGTCCCATGGGCCTCTCTTTCCAGTGATGGCCAACTAGGCCATCTTTGATACATATGCAGCTAGAGTCAAGAGCTCAGGGGTACTGGTTAGTTCATAATGTTGTTGCACCTACAGGGTTGATGATCTCTTTACCTCCTTGGATACTTTCTCTGGCTCCTCCATTGGGGGCCCTGTGATCCATCCACTAGCTGACTGTGAGCATCCACTTATGTATTTGCTAGGCCCCGGCCTAGTCTCACAAGAGACAGCTATATCAGGGTCCTTTCAGCCAACGCTTGCTAGTGTATGCAATGGTGTCATCGTTTGGAGGCTAATTATAGGATGGATCCCTGGATATGGCAGTCTCTAGATGGTCAGTCCTTTTGTCCCAGCTTATATTTGTATATATTTTGTATATTGTCATATATTCTACAAATGTATGTCTAGTACCTTTGTCAATGTTTTACAAATGAGCTATGCTTTGTGTCTTCATTAAGGTCTTACTTTGAACCATTGCATCTTTAATATTACTGTTTCAATCACCAGGTTAGTGTATATGTGTGCAGACTGAATGTATTTGAGACAGATAAGCAATCATTCACTGATTTATCAGTTCATCAGAAAGTTGTTGAATATACGCTCCTCTAGATGTGGAATGTTTTGTGTAAAAACATTCAAAGTTTAAAAGAAATAGTTAAATTCCCATTATAAACTTCATCATAAAAATTGAATCAAGGAAAAGAAAATTAAAAAGCTATAAGTAAAATTGTTTACACAGAAAATACCAACTACACATTCTTCATTTCCTGCAAATGCTTAAGAAGTTTTTACAACTATTAAATATATCTGACAAAAAATTACAGTAAGGTCAGCTAATTAAGCTATGAAACGTGGTTTTGTTATTGTTACGAAATAGATGATTCGCATGCTGTATATTGCTGTTATGGATGTAGCAATTAGTGTAATGTTTATGAAACACACTATCTTACTTCCATCCATTATGTTGGAGTTAACTACTGGATATAAACTGTATACTCAATTGCATAATACATTTTAAATGCAACGAATCATATCATATAGTTTTTTCTACAGAAAACCTAGAATGTATTTTCAATAAAACAAAATTAAGTTAAAACTTTTGAAAATGTATCATCAATTTCAAGGAATTAATTTTGCATGTCCTGCATAAAGTTTATGTCAAACTCTGTGCTTGGATTTTATTAAAACTAGAAAAAAATTTTAATTAAAAGTATACACAGATAAAATACTGGAGCTTTAATTTTGGCTGAAGCAAAAGGAGAAAAGTAGGAATTTTGTTTTTGTCAATCCCAAAGCATTTTAATGTTATGTATAAAAGCCAGGCCACTGAAATCATTGAATGTCCCTTTGTAACTAGTTAGTGAACTAGTTAGTAAAAGGGGTGGGTGTGGGGCTCATGCTCAGAAAAGCACTTGTAGACTGGGAAACTTTTGGGTTTTTTGTTTGTTTGTTTTTATTTTTGTTTTTGTTTTTTGACATGGAAAAGAAAAGAACTTGGTTGATAGACATATTCCACATAGTTTATATGGAAGATTAACTGAAAAGCCAGGGTAGTTAGCTACTCCAGGTTCCTTGATATTCATATTTCATCTATCTACACCCTTTCACCCCTTGATATGAAATTTCCTTCAGCAAACTTTGTTTGATGTGTGACAGAAGGAAAATGTGAAATAAAAGGGACTTCCTAGGAATTAATTACCTTGCAACATCTAAACTTTGTACTGCTTTAATACCACCCCCCCTCATTCCTTCACCTGACTATTGCCAATTACCATTCTACTCATCATTGAGTTTTATCATTTGAATCTAGCCTAAAGTATGTAGCATTTGCTTTTGTGTGGCAGGTTTATTTCACTTAGCATAATATCCTCAAGGCTTCTACATGTTGTTCCATGTAATTGTATTTTCACCCCATTTAAAGGCTGAATGGGGTTAGATATATATCAGAGTGCAACCAGTCATCAGCTGATGATTATAGGGTCATCATCTTAAGAAATAGTTTATTTTTAGTTTTTTAATGAGCTCAATACTGTTAGAAATATTGAAGGGAAAACGATTTGGCACAACTTTGCCTTTTCACCAACAATATAAAAGAGTTCTAACTTTCCACAAGTGTGTCAACATTTACAAGCCTTTACTTTGTTACTAATAAGTACTAGGTGATAACTCATTGTAGATTTGATTTTCATTTCCATGATAAATTTGCTGATGCTGCAAATGTTTTGATATGACTATGGGGTATCTGTTCTTAATATTAAGAACATTTCCATTTATTTTGCACCTTGCCCTTTTTACTTTTTCTAATATTAAATTATTAGAGTTCCTTTATCGTGAACTCTTATCACATGTGCATTTGGGAATATTTTTCTCATTCTATATGTTGTCTTTTTAATCACCCAGTTCCATTGCTGGGCATATACCTTTTTGATTAACACAGTCACATTTTCCTATCTTTAATTTGACTATGCTTTTATTGCCATATTCAAAGAATTATGACAAAGACTAATGGCATGAAACTTTTCCTTTTCCTTTTAGAAGTTTAATAGTTTTTATGATTCCTATCTTATTCCAATCTTGCTACAAGAAATGAACTAGTTTTAATCTGAGTGATTTATATATGAAACAAGTGTATGGGTTATTACTGATGAGCTGTGAAGTCAAAAAGTAAAATGAATAAAGAAGCTGAGTTAGGGAAGCCTTTTGCTACCTCTCAGTGTTGGTGCCCTTTGCTGTGCTTTAATATAGCAGCAGTGGCAAAAGTGCTTTCCTTCTTCCTTTACAAAGCCACTAATCTGATTCATGAAACCTCATCATCATGAAGTCTAACAATGTGCCTGCTATTCATCTCTTTACTTTATCAAATTAATGATAAAACTCTACAGTAAAATTTCAGGGGACATATCATGATCATCATTCATATCTAAACCACTCAAAATTTAGAGTTTCGGAATAGAAAGTACTTTGAACATACTACTACTTTTTAATAATTTACTATTCACTTTGAAGACTTCAAAGATTTGAAGAAAGATTTTTAAAAGAGTCTTTTAGTGCCTGCAAAAATCTAAATAAAAGTAAGTCTTACAAAAGAGGTTAAGCTATAGATAAAATATTAAATTTAAGGAAATGTTTTGAATTTTTTCAAGGATCTTAGATTTGAGACATGGAAGTGTCATAACTATCAAATATACAGCTATAGAAATAAGATTGTTATTTAAAAGTACAACTTATTTATAATAATAACTATATATCTATTTCTGTGTGCTGCATGTTTCTGATATGAATATGTACATTTTCTATGTTGTTTCTTGTCTAATCTAAATCCAAACCCATCTGCTTCATTCTGTGTTGCTTTTAAGCCCTAGGAACCATTATTCTGGAATACTTCTCTCTTTCCTCCAGTGTTTACAGACAGAGATGAAGTCTCCAGGAAGCCATTTGTAATACTGAGATGCTGAGGTACATGTGAACCACTCAAACACATAACACCTAGGTGCCTACATGAGAATTTTAGGAAGCAAGAAATGTTAATATAGTCCTCAACTACAAGTATCAACTGCTATCCTCACCTTTCCCATCAATTGAACTTGTTTTTCTCTCCTGTATACCTATGCCTGTTTTAGCTTTATCTGTAGTGTATCACCTTTTCTAAATTATACAACTTTAAAATTAAAATTTATTTTTCCATAAAAGCATAACATCACAAGAAAAAGAAGAAGCACAGGTAATTTTTATCTTAGAGTATCAGCTTCTGACATATTTTAACAATCTGTTTCTAATTATCTGAGCACAATTTTATAAAACTGGAAATGTGAAGTTTGAAGTGAGTCATTTTTTCATTAAAAATAATCTTCCAGAGTTCTTTTGAGCCCGTTTTATTTTTTAAGAGTTTATCTGATTTTGTTTTGTTTAACTTATTGAATTGCATTTGTCAAACAAATATCAAAAGTTCTCCAAAGGTTATCAGGGTCTAGCTATCTTTCCTGAACAAATTTGGGCATCAATAATATAAAGATGTAAATTTAGACTAGAATTGCAATCTCTGTCAAGCATCATGATGGCCCCTCATCTGGACTGAAATATCAGGGCTTTGGGGCTTTATACTGGACATTACTTCTATGAGACTTGAAGAATCTTGAATAATCTTGAAGAGTAAGGTGTCAATTTTGTCATACTAAGAGATGTTTAGGGATAAGCCATTGTTACTATACCGAGTATCAGATCCACTGTAACACTGTCTTGTATATAATTAGGCTATGCTTTTTATATCAGGAATGATGGTGAGGAAGAGGACTAGTGTAAAGTCTTACATGCCTTCCTTGTAAATAAAGGCAGATAAAATGATTCATCAGGACAACACAGAGGATTTTACAAGAAAGACATAATTAACATTTCTGGCACTGCTGCCACTGAAGAGGCATCAGACAGGTAGGGTCTCTGCATGGAGTAAGGTCAAAGACTCACTGTCTGTGACAAGCTTAGCCCATTCTTCCTTCCTTGTACAAGATAACTTTTCTTAGTGGATACAGAAACTCTACATGCCTTCTGAGGCACAGTCTCCTTATTAGACCATTGGCAGCCTGGCATCACTTTTTTTTTTTTAAATACAGAAGTGCTCTATGTGCATGTATGTCTGCATGCCAGAAAATTCCATTACAGATGGTTGTGAACCTCCATGTGGTTTCTGGGAATTGAACTCAGGACCTCTGGAAGAGCAGACAGTGCTCTTAACCACTGAGCCATCTCTCCAGCCCCGCATCACTTTTTGTAATGACTCAAGATATATGTTTTCTCCTGACCATGGACCTATCACAGAAACAGTCAGCAAATTTAGAGTAGCTTAATCTCCTCTCTTGAATATATTTCTTTGCAACTTTTATCATTGGTTTATGTGTTTTTATAAGCAATACTTCTATAAGAATCATGACTTCTTTTTTAAAATATCATTATTATTATTTACACAGGTACACTTAGCTGTCTTCAGATACATACCAGAAGAGTGCATAAGATCCCATTACAGATGGTTGTGAACCACCATGTGGTTGCTGGGAATTGAACTCAGGACCTCTGGAAGACCAGTCAGTGTTCTTAACGGCTGAGCCATCTCTCCAACTTGAATCATGATTTCTTTTAATTGCCTTTTCCTAAGCTAAAAAACCCTGTTTCTGCCCAAGGATTTACAATTCATTTGAGCCTCTATTACTTTACTCTCTAATAGACAAAGTCTACCTGCCTCAGGCCAAGAGTACTGCAGGCTCTGATTGTAGTCTGTGGCTATTAACACCTGTAATTCTCTCTGTCTCTCTGTCTGTCTATCTCTGTCTCTGTGTCTCTGTGTCTGTTTCTCTGTCTCTGTCTCTCTCTGCCTCTCTCTCTTTCCCTCTCTCCCTCTCCCCCCCCCTCAAAAATACTCTTTCATTACTTGTTTGCAGTTGGTGGGAAAGCCCAACTGTAAATCTGATGTCATCCGAACCCCTGATCTCAAATGCTAGGCTTCTAATTGTCTAGTTTTCAAACTGTACTTAGATATTTTAAACTTGAACAACCAAGTAGATAAACAAGTTAGTGGTGTATTCTTTCTACCATCTTCTGACCTAAGTAAAAAAAAAAAATTTAAATTGAACTTTGTTCCATGATATTTTCTTTGTTCCAGAGATGCAAAGAAACAAACACTGAAAGCTGTTTTTCATGGTGGAGCCTTTGCTAAGCAATAAAACAGAACAAAATCTCCAGAAGGATTTGGATTGAATTATCTTAAAGAATTTTCCAGGCATGAACGTGCCTCAGTAGTTTGCTGTTGTATCTAATTATATTTGCAGGCAGGAGAGCAGAAGTAAGGCCGTTTTGTAGGAGGAGAGGGATGAGCAAGAAGAGATAGGAGAAAGGACAGAGGGAAGTAGGTAAATAAATACAATACACAATGACATTTGTGTATAGAAGTCACATAGGGAAACCCACGTTTTCTGGGTGCTGAGTAAATTTGACATAAAAAGAAATAAAAAAAATGGGGATGTTACAGAAATATTCACATTGGCAGAAAAATCATTGAGATACCAATGGAAAAACAGGATTATAAAATACATTAGTGAAAGATATGAATAAAAGTGAAAAATCCCATTATGTGTGTGAAAAATTACCATGGTAAGGATATGCTGCTATACACGTTCCCAGAAATTTTAACGTTTGTAAAATATGTAACATGAAAATCTAATTTAGTAGCTCTCCAGCAGAACACTCAAACTACCTCAAAGTAATGTCCTCACCTTAGCAGACATTAAAAGCTTAAGTAACAATAATTATCATATTATAATATTATTGCAGTCACATACAAAGTTTCTTAGGAAAGTGAGATGTGGTCTCAAAGGTAGTGACTCAAACTATGTATAATGGGATTTTTTTGTGTTGTTGTGAAATCAACACCTATAAAAACCCACAATTCTGTGAAGATATATATTATATTCTGTATTAAAATGGCACAACTCTAATGGTACAAGACTAATATATTGTTTACCACATGTGTGTTTCTGTGTAGAGATAACAGTTGTAAAATCAAATATCTGTAAATATTCCCCAAGTTTCTTTGTAGTTATTTCACAAGCCCCTGCTTTCTAGAGAGGCATGGGTCTTCTTCCTGTCAATGAAGCTTCATTAGCATCTTCAAGCACTGTGTACAGTTGAAGGGGGTGCTTCTTCATTCTGGCTTATTTCACTCAGCACAAGAAATTCATTAAGAGTGTTGCTTGAATCATTGGGTTTTTCTTTTCTAAGCAATATCAGGTTGCTTGAACACACTGAAGTTTGTCCATGTGTAGAGAGGCATTTGAGTGGTTTCTGGTTTTTGAACATTAAAGAAAAGTTTTATTGAAGAATTCTGAAAGTCTTTGTATGCTTTCATTTCTCAATGCAGGACCAGTTTCTTTAAAACTACTAGGGGAAAAACTGGAGTATAGCTTGGTGTAACACAGGTATTTAAGACTTGAAAGCTAATAAAATCTCATGAAATTAAAAGGCTTCTACACAGCCAAGAACCTATCAATCAAATCTACATAATGGCAGAAAATCTTTGTCAAGACACAAGTCACAGAAGAGGATACAATGCTAGCCTCTGGACTTGACATGACCATTATACACAAAAATTAATAAAAGCAATAGTTACCAATGTAAGACCTCCACAGGAGGAAAGTATTTAAAATTTTCAGCATGAATGTGGGAGGGAGTCTCATTATTCCATTACTTCATCACTAACTGAGGAGATATCACTAACATAGAAAACTATGATTGTTAAGGACAGAAAGTCATGTTAGTTTTTGGGCAGCATTGGTAGGCTGTCAATGTCATAGTGAATAACCCCATATGTGCAGCACTAATTGGACCCCTAGTGTTTTATAAAGAAAGATGGGCAAGAAATTGGGAGGGAGATGGATTGGAAGAAGCAAGAGTAGTTAGACACATGCTTCAAGGTAGATATGACCAAGACACATATATGAAATTCTCAAAGACTAATCAGATTAAATAAGTAAAGACAAAATATTTTCCTAATGATTATTGAAAATATTGATAAAAGCTATTTTTAAAAAGCAGAAAAAATATGTAGACAAAAAAGAGATTGGAAAGGCAGAAATGTATATATGGTGAAAATTGTTGAAAAACCTTGTCAACTATTACATTTCATAAACTGATATTAATTATTATAGTCATGAAAAATAAAATGCTCCTTGGGTGCTGTCTCTAGCTTCTCCATTGGGGGCCCTGTGTTCCTTCTTATAGATGACTGTGAGCATCCACTTCTGTATTTGCCAGGCACTGGCATAGCCTCACACTAGACAGCTACATCAGGGTCCCTTCAGCAAATCTTCCTGGCATATGCAATAGTGTCTGAGTTTGGTGACTGATTATGGGATGGATCCCTGGTTGGGGTAGTCTCTGGATAGTCCATATTTTCATATTAGCTCCAAACTTTGTCTCTGTAAGTCCTTTTATGGGTATTTTGTTCCCTATTCTAAGGAGAAATGAAGTATCCACATGTTGGTCTTCCCTCTTCTTGATTTTCTTGTGTTTTGCAAATTGTATCTTGCCTATTCTAAGTGGATATTAGCCCAAAACTTAGGATACCCAAGATATAAGATACAATTTGCTAAACGCATGAAACTCAAGAAGAATGAAGACCAACGTGTGGACACTGTGCCCCTTCTTAGAATTGGGAACAAAACACCCATGGAAGGAGTTACAGAGACAAAGTTTGGAGCTGTGATGAAAGGATGGACCATCTAGAGACTGCCATATCCAGGGATCCATCCCATAATCAGCTTCCAATCGCTGACACCATTGCATACACTAGCAAGATTTTGCTGAAAGGGCCCAGATATAGCTCTCTCTTGTGAAACTATGCCGGGGCCAAACAAACATAGAAGTGGATGCTCACTGTCAGCTATTGGATGGATCACAGGGCTCCCAATGGAGAAGCTAGAAAAAGTACCCAAGGAGCTAAAGGGATCTGCAACCCTACGGTTGGAACAACATGATGAACTAACCAGTACCCTGGAGCTTTTGTCTCTAGCTGCATAAGTATCGAAAGATGGCCTATTCGGCCATCACTGGAAAGAGACGCCCATTGGACTTGCAAACTTTATATGAGCCAATACAGGGGAATGCCAGGGCCAAAAAAATGGGAATGGGTGGGTAGGGAAGTGGGGGGGGGGTATGGGGGACTTTTGGGATAGCATTGGAAATGTAATTGAGGAAAATACGTAATAAAAAAAATGCAAGTCAGAAAAAGCAGGCAATAAAAGGTTGTAATTCAGATTTCTCATCTCAGGACTAAGTCTGTGATCTGGCAAACACACATGCTTTCCTGACTATAATCATAAAAATTAATAGCATCACAGTTGATGTATGATGTCTTGGATTCAATGAGAATATGTGAAACTCACATAGTCTATATGTTTGAGTGCTTTGGGATCCCCAGTTGTCAGAACTACTTGAAGAGGATTGCAAGGTGTGGACTTGTTGGAGGAGGGTGTTACTCGTAAACTGAGATTTCAAAAGCCCATACCATTACCAGTTATCCCCTCCCCCTCCTATCTATGGATAAATATGTGATCTCTCAGCTACTGCTCTAGTACTATACCTGCCTACCTCCACATTCTTCTACAGGAGGTTCTTGAACTCTAATCCCCTGAAATTGTAATCCCTAATAACGTACTTCTTCTATAACTAAGTCAGCTTGGCCATTGTGTCTGACCAAGATGAACAGAAATAGAAAACTAACAAGATATGATAAGACCAATGCTACTGCACCTGAATTACAGAGAATTTTTATGCCAAAAATTCTGAAGATACTACTCCAAATGTCACTTTTCCACTTGCTGGGGAGGTTTTTGTTGTTGTTGAGACAAATATACCATTGTCACTTTTGGTCCCTATACCTAGCATGGTGCCTGACATACATTGATTTATTGAAGATAAAAATCATTGAATCAATGAAAAAAAGTTTCTGGACTAATATCCACATATCAGTGAGTGCATATATAATGACTTCTTTTGTGATTGGGTTACCTCACTAAGGAAGATATCATCCAGATACATCCATTTGCCCAAGAATTTCATAAATTCATTGTTTTAATAGCTGAGTAGTACTCCATTATGTAGGTCGAACAACAATATGAACTAGCCAGTACCCCCAGAGCTCATGTCTCTAGCTGCACATGTAGCAGAAGATGGCTTAGTCAGTCATCATTGGGAAGAGTTTGGTATTGCAAACTTTATATGCCCCAGTACAGCGGAACGCCAGGGCCAAGAAGTGGGAGCAAGTGGGTAGGGGAGCAGGGAGTGAGGAGGATATAGGGAACTTTTGGGATTGCATTTGAAATGTAAATAAAGAAAATATCTAAGAAAAAAAGAAAAAAAAAAGAAAGTTGTTTAAGTATACACCTGGATGACAAATATGTTGATAGAAATTTTCATAAATGTAACACCTTGACACAGGCACTGCTGAGATTGAAGGGAGAGGAACATTGTGGAAGGAAACAAAGTCAGAAGCATTCTTTTATGCTTTTGTTTTCTTTTAAAAATTTTTGGATATGTAAAAAAGCAGGAGCTTTGTAAAATTGAATAAGGACATATTGTGTAGTTCAATATTGTCCAGAGGTGGTAAACTGAAAATGTTGGTAATTGGAGAAATGTAGGCAAAAATAATGAATTCTTGTTCTAAAAATTTTGTGTGAATCTCCTAAAGTATCAGAAGCTATAACCATAATGTCATGCAACCGTAATTGTCAAACATGAGTTGATCAAGGATAACAACAATAAACATTTCAAAGTGGATGGGACAAGGACCCCCCCCCCCCCACACACACACACATACACACACACAGTCTTTCCCAGGAAAGAGCACACCAATTGGTAGTCAACACCAAATGTCAGTCCTGAAAAAACATACAAACAAGTAACATTGTACAGACTGAGCAGGTTGTATGTAGGAATGCATATACATTATACATACATGCATATAACAATAATTAATGAAAAAATGCCATGGATTTTTTTTTCTTTTTAGTTTTTAAAACATTAAAAAGTTTAATACAGAGATCTGACTCCTCTTTTTTGAAAAGATAATTGTTCATTCTTATCCCACTTCTCTAAACCTATTTCGCACAGAACTTTGAACATTTATATAGATAATATTTATTTAATTTTATTTTTTCTTGGTTATTTTATTTATTTACATTTCAAATGTTAGCCCACTCCCAGGTTCCTCTCCACATATCCCTTGTTCCTTCTCCTCTTCTCCTGCCTCTATGAGGGTGCACCCCAACCCACTGGGTCATCAAGCCTCCACAGGATGAAGGGGCTCATCTCCCATTGATAAGGTAGTTGTCTGCTACATATGGCAGATGGAGCCATGACTCCCTCCATGTGTACTCTTTGGTTGGCCATTTAATCCCTGGGAGCTTTGTGGGGGGTCTGGTTGCTTGATATTGTTGTTCTTCCTATGGAGTTGCAAACCCCTTCAGCTCCTTCAGTCCTTTCTCTAACTCCTTCATTAGGGTCCCTGTGCTCAGTCTGACAGGTTGTCTACGTGCAGTATATCCATGTCTGTATTGGACAGGCTATGGAAGAGTCTCTCAGGGGACAGCTATAACCTATGGAGGTAGAGGGATGGAGGGAGGGAATGAGGGAGGGATCTAGAAGGGAGAAAGGAGGGAGAGGGAGAATTGGGGGCAGGATCAGATGCTGGAGAAGACTGGAATGGGGAGATGTACAGTGTGTCAGGAATTTGAATAGAGGTATGTAGCATTACAGGACAGGGAACTGGGGGTAACCACTAGAACGTACCAGATGCCAGGGACCCATGAGGTTCCCAGGATCCAACATGGATGACATTAACTGAAGTACCCAACAAAAGGGAGATAGAACCTGTAGAGACCATATTCCATGGATAGGGATGGCCCCTGGTTGAAGGATGGGGCCACCCAGCCATCTCAAAAATATTAATTCAGAATTGCTCATGTCAAAAGGAAATGCAGGAACTAAGAGTGGAGCAGAGACTGAAGGAAAGGCCATCCAAAGACTGTTCCACCTAGGAATCCATCCTGTCTGTTCTGCGGACACCAAAACCAGACACTATTGCTGATGCCAAGAAACACTTGCTTACAGGAGGCCATGTATTTTAAAAGGAGTAAGATGAGTTATAAGAGAGGTTTGGGGTAGATGAAATGGAAGGAAAAATAATATTATAATATCAAATACAAAATAAAAATAAATTAAGAAACAAGACATATTTTTGAACTCACATTTACCTATTATTCATACTTCTACCCAAAGTATGCATGTTTTTGTTTTATCTACCTTACTATTGCTTATCTGAAAAACATTGTTCTAACAGTCACTGTTCATTCTGATTGTTTTTTTTTTTTTCCAGCTTGGTAAAATGAGATTTCTCTAGAATGAGAAACTTTAGTTGAGAAAATATAGATACCCTGCAGGTTGAGTCTATGAGGCATTTTCTTGCTTAATGATCATGGTGGGAGGTCTGCCCACTGTGAACAGTACCACCCCTGGCCAGGTGGTCCTCAGTTGTTTAAGAATAGATGCCTAATAAATGGGGCTCAGAGCTAAACAAAGAATTCTCACCTGAGAAATACCGAATGGCTGAGAATCACCTGAAAAAATGTTCAGCATCCTTAATCATCAGGGAAATGCAAATCAAAACAACCCTGAGATTCCATATCACACCAGTCAGAATGGCTAAGATCAAAAATTCAAGTGACAACAGATGCTGGTGAGGATGTGGAGAAAGAGGAACAGTCCTCCATTGTTGGTGGGATTGCAAGCTTGTACAACCACTCTGGAAATCAGTCTGGCCATTCCTCAGAAAATTGGACATAGTACTACCGGAGGATCCTGCAATACCACTCCTGGGTATATATCGAGAAGATGTTCCAACCAGTAAGAAAGACACATGCTCCACTATGTTCATAGCAACCTTATTTATAATAGCCAGAAGCTGAAAGGAACCCAGATGTCCCTCAATAGAGGAATGGATACAAAAAATATGGTACGTTTACACAATGGAGTACTACTCAGCTATTAAAAAGAATGAATTTATGAAATTCCTAGGCAAATGGATGGACCTGGAGGGCATCATCCTGAGTGAGGTAACCCAATCACAAAAGAACTCAAACGATATGTACTCACTGATAAGTGGATATTAGCCCAGAAACTTAGAATATCCAAGATATAAGATATAATTTGCGAAACAAATGAAACTCAAGAAGAATGAAGACACTTTGCCCCTTCTTAGAATTGGGAACAAAACACCCATAGAAGGAGTTACAGAGACAAAGTTTGGAGCTGAGACAAAGGATGGACCATCTAGAGACTGCCATATCCAGGGATCCATCCCATAATCAGCCTCCAAACGCTAACACCATTGCATACACTAACAAGATTTTGCTGAAAGGACCCTGATATAATTGTCTCTTGTAAGACTATGCCAGGGCCTAGCAAACACAGAAGTGGATGCTCACAGTCAGCTATTGGATGGATCACAGGGTCCCCAATGGAGGAGCTAGAGAAAGTACCCAAGGAGCTAAAGGGATCTGCAACCCTATAGGTGGAACAACAATATGATCTAACCAGTACCCCCCAGAGCTTGTGTCTCTAGCTGCATATGTATCAGAAGATGGCCTATTAGGCCATCAGTGGAAAGAGAGGCCCATTGGTCATGCAAACTTTATATGCCTCAGTACAGGGGAAGGGCAGGGCCAAGAAGTGGGAGTGGGTGGGTAGGGGAGTGGGGGGGAGGGTATGGGGGACTTTTGGGATATCATTGGAAATGTAAATGAGGAAAATACCTAATAAAACTTTAAAAAAAGAATAGATGCCTAAAAGCCATGTGGAAAAACTCCATGTGTAATATTTTTCCCATGGTCCCTGCTTCAATTCCTACTTCTAGGTCCCTGCATAGAATTTCTACACTGCTTTTCTTTGAAGATGAAATAAAGAACATTGCTGTTAAATTTCTTCCCAAATGACTTTGGTCATGGTCTTTATCACAGCATAGGAACTTAACTGTAGCACTAACTATTAAGGAAGGTATATAGGAAAAAATAAAACCTAAGCCAAATGGTTAAATGGAAAATCAAAACTATAATTTTAGTGACATTTTAAAAATTTACATATTATTTCCATTTCATGTGTATAAGTGTTTCTGTGAATGTATGTCTGTGAAGTATGTATATACCTGATGCTGGAGATTTCCAGAAAAGGGCATTAGATTCTTTAGGATAATTGTGAGCATTCAGAATCAAACCCAGGTTCTCTGCAAAAGACATAAGTGCTTTTTTTTCCCCATTTTTTTTGGGGGGGTGGTTTCGAGGTAGGGTTTCTCTGTATATAGCCCTGGCTGTCCTGAAACTCACTTTGTAGACAGGCTGGCCTCGAACTCAGAAATTCTCCTGCCTCTGCCTCTGGAGTACTGGGATTAAAGGGGTGTGCCACCACCGCCAGCGACATGAGTGCTTTTAAACACTGATATCTCTCTTCAACCCCCAAATTTCAGTGACTTTTAGATAAGAAGTATCTGAACCATATTTTAATATTCAATAATACCAAGATAGGTAAGTACCCATTACTGAAACTGGCTAGAAATAATGAAATAATTTATAAAAATTTCAATGGATAACATAGAAGTAAATAGATTTTTAAGCTTCGAGTCATTTTGAGTTGGAGATTGAAGTGAAGAAAAACTCACCATACAATTCTAAGTTATATCACAGTGCAGACCATTAAGCATGTGGACTATGTATGTTTGTTTTACTTTTTCTTTCTTTACAAGAATGTACAAAGAAGTTTTAAAGGTCAATTTAGAAATGAAGTTAAATTGATATGACTTAATTTTTCAAATTTTTTACCCAAATTCAACATTTAATATTTTAACAATGGTTATGTAGAAATAAATGAATGCATATGATGATTATTTCTGAACAGGAATTGCAAACCTGACAGCATAACTGATCCATGAGTCAGGAGAATATAACCTCAAAGTCAAAGTCTGACATCAGTTTTCCTGGACATGTCAGAAATGATGATAAAGTCTGAAATCTGGAAAAGAGGGACTTCTTGCAGTTGGCAAGTGGTCAGAGACTGAAATGTATAAAATAATTTCAGAATTGTGGTAAAGTACTGAGTAATTTCAACTTGTAACTTTCCTCTATTTGCCTTCAACAGTGAGCAGAGTGACAAGAGTAAAACAGCTGCATGTAGTGGAGAGTTTGAGGCTGACCCAAGGGCAAAAGCAGGAACTACACCACACACTGAATAGGCAGCCTGAGGCAGAGACAGGTCTGTGTGTGCAGGAAAGTTGCCTGTGAGTAGCAGGACTCTCTCTCTCTCTCTCTCTCTCTCTCTCTCTCTCTCTCTGTGTGTGTGTGTGTGTGTGTGTGTGTGTGTGTGTGATGTATATGTATTAGTGTATATGTTGAGTATGTGTGCTTGTCTGTAGGTCTTTGTGTGAGTGGTGTGTGTGTGTGTGTGTATGTGTGTCTGCAAAGGTATGTGGTATTGTTGTATGTATGTGTATGTGTGCCTGTGCATATGTATGTTTGTGTATATACATATGTTATGTGTGTGTGATGTGTGTGTATGCTTGTGTGTAGGTTCATCTGTGCATGTTGTTATGTGTGTGTCTATGTGTACGTGTTTGTTTCTTCTGACACACTGCTTCAGTGTTACTCTGAGGACAGTTTTTTCTGACACCCCTGACATTCTCAAATATCACAAAAAGCTTTCCTGTACTGGGTCTCTATTATTTACCTTATGGCATAAACATTTCCTTTGAGATCTCCTTTGTCATTATGCAAAAGTAAATCAAATCCTCAAAAACGTTTAGAGAAACATGCAAAGATAGTATTCAGTGTGTGTGTGTGTGTGTGTACATTTCTGAATATTTTATTCTATATCCTAACTATGGAATTTGAAATTTTAAATAGTTTAGAATTCTTTTTTTTTCTCTGAAATTGACAGAAGTTACTTTTGTACTTATCATTTTTTAAACATCAGTAAGATAGGTCATTTTGTCCTTATGTTCCCCGACTGAAATGATACTTGACACATTTATTAATACAGGTCTGGGGAAAGGCCTTAAATTATTTCAAAGTTTCTACTCTACAAATCTGTAGTTCTTGTGTTCATTCTTATTTCCCTATCTTTGCAATGCTTTCTGTATATTTCTGTCCTCATTTACAATGCTTTCCCAGATTTCTTTTCTGATTTCTCTAATTTTCAAAAGTAATTTTTCAAATACCACATTTTAAAATTCCAAAAGATAATATCACTAAACATATATCTTTTTAAGCATTTTATTATTTTTATTAGATATTTTCTTTATTTACATTTCAAATGCTATCCTGAAAGTTCCCTATACACTCCCCCCCCGCCCTGCTTCCACTTCTTGGCCCTGGGGATCCCCTGTACTGGGGCATATAAAGTTTGCAATACCAAGGTGGCTCTCTTCCCAATGATGGCCGATTAGGCAATCTTCTGCTACAAATGAAGCTAGAGACACGAGCTCTGGGGGTACTGGTTAGTTCATATTGTTGTTCCACCTATAGGGTTGCAGACCCCTTTAACTTTTGGGTGCTTTCTCTAGCTTCCCCATTGGGTGCCCTGTGTTCCATCCTATAGATGACTGTGAGCATCCACTTCTGTATATGCCATGCATTGGCATAGCCTCATATGAGAAGCTATATCAGGGTCCCTTCAGCAAATCTTGCTGGCATATGCAATAGTGTCTGGGTTTGGTGACTAATTATTCATTGTTTTTAATAGCTGAGTAGTACTCGATTTTATAAATGTACCACTTTTCTGTACCCATTCCTCTGTTGAGGGACATCTAGGTTCTTTCCAGCTTCTTGCTATTATAAATAAGGCTCCTATGAACATAGTGGAGCATGTGAACAGTTGGAACATCTTCTGGGTATATGCCCAGGGGAGGTATAACTGGAACTTCCAGTATACTATGTCCAATTTTCTGAGAAACAGCCAGACTGATTTCCAGAGTGGTTGTACAAGCTTGCAATCCCACCAGCAATGGAGGAGTGTTCCTCTTTCTCCACATCCTCGCCAGCATCTGCTGTCACCTGAATTTTTGACCTTAGCCATTCAGACTGGTGTGAGGTGGAATCTCAAGGTTGTTTTGATTTGCATTTCCCTGATGATTAAGGATGTTGAACATTTTTTTCAGGTGCTTCTCATCCATTCTGTATTCCTCAGTTGAGAATTCTTTGTTTAGCTCTGTACCCCATTTTTAATGGGTTTAACTTTCTTTATCTAATAACTTCTTTCTTAACTCTTGGGAATTTTTGAATGGTATGGTAATTTCCCCCAAGAATTATTTCTCTTTTATGTCTGTACATGGTTACCTTATTTTTGTTTTGAACTAATTTTAGTGAAATAATTATATGTGTAACATTGTCATAATTCCACCAAAAGACTATTTATAACCTAGTCATGTAAGTTATTAAGGGTGCAATGTCAGTTCAGCAAAGGATTCTGTGTGACAAATAGTTGTGTAGTTACCTATTATCTAGATGAGAATGCAACATCTGCCAGTACCTATTAATAGCAATATCTATATCTCTGTGGCTAAAATGTTAAGCAAATGATCTGAAATTTAAAAAAAAAAAAACAGTTCAGTGTAATTTATGAGAGCACACCACATAGAGAGGTTTGATTATGCCAGACTTTACCACATATTCTTCCTCTTCAGAGAACTATGTCAAAAGGCAAAAGAAAGTTTGGTAATTTAATTAGTTCCTTTTTTTAATTATAGAGAATGGAGCCATCTTCATAAAGCTCACCAAGGTAAAATGGCATCCCCATCTTTGAAGTACAAGGGAAATAGCTGATATTCTGAATTCAGGACTTATTACTATAATAAATAGAAATTTCAGAATCTAAGTTAAACAAAATTTTAAGTAGTAATGTAAGTATTTTGTATTGGTAATGGTTTTAATACTGTGTTTTCTCATCTCTAGAAGATCAAAAATAGACAAATGGGACCTAACAAAATTGCAAAGCTTCTTTCTGTAAGGCAAAGGACACTATCAATAGGACAAAATGGTAACCAACAGATTGGGAAAAGATCTTTACCAATCCTATATCAGATAGAGAGCTAATATCCAATATATACAAAGAACTCAAGAAGTTAGACTCCAGAGAATCAAATAACCTTATTAAAAATGGGATACAGAGCTAAACAAAGAATTCTTAACTGAGAATTATTGAAAGGCCAAGAAGCACCTAAAGAAATGTTCAACATCTTTGGTCATTGGGGAAATGCAAATCAAAACAACCCTGAGATCCCACCTCACAATAGTCAGAAGGGCTAAAATGGAAAACTCAGGTGAGAGCAGATGCGGACTAGGATGTGGAGAAAGAGGAACACTGTTCCATTGCTTGTAGGACTGCAAGCTGGTACAACCACTCTGGAAATCATTTTGGCGGTTTCTCAGAAAATTGGACATAGTATTATCTAAGTACCCAGTAATACCACTCCTGGGCATATACCCAAAAGATGCTCCAACATATGAGAAGGACACATGTTCCACTATGTTCATAACAGCCTTATTTATAATAGCCAGAAGCTGGAAAGAACCCAGATATTTCTCAACAAAGGAATGGATACAGAAAATGTGGTACATTTACACAATGGAGTACTATTCAGTTATTAAAAACAACGAATTCATGACATTCTTAGGCAAATGGAACTAGAAAATATCATCCTGAGTGAGTTAACCCAATCACAAGAGAACATACATGGTATGCACTCACTGATAAGTGATATTAGCCCAAAAGCTTAGAATACAAGATCCAATTCACAGACCACCTGAAGCTCAAGAAGAAGGAAGACCAAAGTGTGGAGTCCTTCTTAGAAGGGGGAAGAAAATACTCACAGGACAATATAAGAGACAAAATGTGGAACAGAGACTGAAGGAAAGGCCGTCCAGAGACTGCCCCAATTGGAGATCTATCCCATATACAGTTACCAAACACAGACACTATTGTGGATGCCACAATGTGCATGCTGACAGGAGCTCGATATTGCTGTCTCCTGAGAGAGGCTCTGCCAGAGCCTGATAAATACAAATGTGTATGCTAGCAGTCAACCATTGGACTGAGCAGGGGTCCCCAAAGGAGGAGTTAGAAAAAGGACTGAAGGAGCTGAAGGGGTTTGTAACCCCATAGAAAGAACAACAATATTAACTAACCAACTAAACCAACAACTAACACATGGAGGGACCCATGGCTCCAGCCGCATATGTAGCAGAGGATGACCTTGTTGGACATCAATGGGAGAAGAGGCCCTTGGTCCTGTGAAGACTGGATACCCCAATGTAGGGGAATGCAAGGGTGGGAAGGCAGGAGTGGGTGGGTGACGGCACACCCTGATAGAAGCAGGGGGAGGGAATAGAGGACTTCTAGGGGGTAAACCAGGAAAGGGGATAATATTTTAAATGTAAATAAAGAAAATATCCTATAAAACAAGAAGAAAAAAGAAAAGTATCAAGAATATTTGACTCTTCCTGACTTCTCAATTCAGATATTTTTCCCAAGTCATAGGTTTTTGTTCTCTCTCTCGCTCACTTTCTCTTTTAATCACCTTTAACTTTTTAATCTTTTAAAAATATACATTTATTATTATGTTATTATTGCTCTCTGTTTGTGTGTGTTTGTATGTGATTGGTGTTATGTGTGTGCGTCTGAGTGGGGTACCTGTGTGTGTGTGTCTGTGTGTGTGTAGTGTTTTTATATGTTTGTGTGTGTGCATGATTGATGTGTCTGTGCATTTTCTCATGTAGTCTGGCTATGTGTATATCTCTCTCTCTGTGTGGCATGTTCTTATATAGTTCTGGCTGTGTGGGGAGCATGATATCATGTACTCTGGCTGTGTATGTGTGCATGTGTGTGTGTGTGTGTGTGTGTGTGTGTGTGTGTGTGTTTGTGTGTGGTGTATGTGAGCATTCATGAGGATAACATTCTGGAATCAATTTTCTCCTTCCACATTGAAGCAGAGCTTTTGCTTTTCTGTTAGACTATATACTCCAGGCTAGGAGAATCATGAAGAGCTTCCTAGCAATTCTCCCTTTTTATATAGGAATGCTTGGACTGCAGGTATACATAACTACATTATCTTCTTCTACATGAGTTGTAATGACAGAATTTAAGTCATCAGACTTGTGTGTCAAGTAATTTTACATTCTATATCATCTCACATGCCTCTTTTCCTTTTTATAAAAGTCTGTTATCTATCTTCTGAGAATTTATCACCTATTTTTAATATTTTGCATTTTCTCTTTTAATCTATTTTTTCTGTTTTCAATATTAATCTTTATCCTAAATTATGAATAGGAAGTCTTTAAACTAATTTCCTTTGATCCCACTTCTTGGTCAGGATATGCTTACATAATTCTATTCCATGAATTATAGTCTGGACATAGTGCCTTGCTTCTGATAACAATAATACACAATTATACACATGCACACATATACACACACATAATAACCATATTAACTCCAAGTGAATATGGATTGATTTTTCTGGAATTAATTTATAAAGACCTCTCTGACTCTCCTTTCCCATCCTTTTCCCTTTCAGAGTTCACTTGTGAGACACATACATCCCCATGTTTCCTGTCAAAATGGCACAATTCTTAGGTCCTGCAATAGTTGTATTATATTAATAATCTTATAAGTCTAGCTTTCTGCTTCAGTATCACATTTCTTCAGCCATGGGACTCCTGGATGCTGGTTTTTCGAGGTTTCCTTAGCACCTAAATAAACTGCACACTTGTGTTCTCGAGGTCTCATAAGAAAGAGTATATTTTGCTAGACATGTTGCACTATGGGGGATTTTATTTGGGCATCAATACTAAACCCCATTGTTATTCTTGCCTTTATTCAATATTGTACTGTTTATTTACTTTTAAGGACCTATTTTGTATTTTTAGTTAGTGCTTGTGTATCTGTGTGAGGCTTGAGTTCAATACCTGTAGAGGTCAGAAGATGGTAGTTGGTTCCCTGGAGTTGGGATTACAGATGATTGTGAACTACCCAATATGGATGCTCAGAACCAAACTCAAGTGCTCTACAAGAGCACTATGTCTTCTTAAGCATTGAGCTATATCTCCAGACCCCAGAGCATTATAACATTGGCATTGGTATTTATCTTTGAAATTATTTTACCCTTTATATTTGGGTGTTTTTCTTTAATGTGAGTAAGTTAGGGCCATGCTTTTAAATCTGTTTTATATTTTGTTTGCAGGGTCTTCATTATCCTCATTTCAGTTCCTTTATTGCTTTCATGAAGGTTATAGGTTTAATCTGGTTTGTAGTCATACATTTATGCATGCTACTTCTTAAGATATTTGTATTTTATTGTCTATTACTTTAAAAATCAAATTATATAAGATTGGGTGTTGAAACTTATAACAGGTTCCTTCTTATATAAAATTAGATTTTTTTGAAAATTTGAAAACTAGTTTTGGGTTTGTTTGTTTGTTTGTTTGTTTGAGACAGGGTTTCTCTGTATAGCCCTGGCTGTACTGGAACTCACTCTGTAGACCAGGCTGGCCTCAAACTCAGAAATCTGCCTGCCTCTGCCTCCCGAGTGCTAGGATTAAAGGCATGCGCCAGCACACCCGGCTCGAGTTCTTCTTATAATATATATATTTTAAATTTTTATTAAATATTTTCTTTATTTACATTTCAAATGTTATCCCCTTTCCTGGTTTCCCACCTGAAAACTCCCTGTCCCACCCTTCCTTCCCCTGCTCACCAACACCCCCCCCACACACTGCTTCCTGGCCCTGGAATTCCTCTACACTGGGTCAACCTTCATAGGACCAAGAGCCTCTTCTCCTATTGATGGCCAACAAGAACTCCTCTGCTACATATGGCAGATGGAGCCATGAGTCCCTCCATGTGTACTCTTTGGTTAGTGGTTTAGTCCCTGGGAGCTCTGGGGGTACTGGTTGGTTCATATTGATGTTTCTTCTATGGGTCTGCAAACCCCTTCAGCTCCTTGGGTCCTTTCTCCAGCTGGGATTAAAGGCATGCGCCACCAACTCCAGCTAAAGTAAATCTTCTAATCCATGAGACACTACACTCATCTCTACGTGTTAGAGAAGTCCACCAACTGGCTTACGTTCTTGAGCTTTCCTGCCTCTCTTCACATCTATATATTTTTTGCTTCTGTGTTATGCAAACTATTTGATATTTATTCCTTTTATAACAGCATGCCCTTAAGGGAGCGAGGTTGGTTAATTTTGAGAAATTGTAAATTACAAATAAATTTTGCTCCTTCCATTCTTGCTGAAGATTCACCCCAAGATTGGCTAAAGCCTCTTAGTTGTGACTTTCATTCTCAAGTTAGTGGGCCAACCATCCCAGCAAGTTTATCTTGTTACTTTAAGTCTTTAAATGTTTTTGCAGGGTTATATATAATACTCCTGCTCTGAACTTACCTGCCTGCTTTCTTAAACCAAATAAGTTTTGTAACTGCTGCTGACTTTGAGTTGCCACTTTTGATTGAGTTTTCTGGAGTCTTGCTTACATGAATTTTTTTTTTAATTCGTGTAGGAGACTCAGACATTCAGAAATTATGCACCACAACCATGGTCATTGTTCTACAGTTTGCATATATGGAGCTTAATAACCTCATCTCTTTTTCTCATAATATATATATATATATATATCATAATATCTTACATTTAAGAACTACACAAGAATTACAAAAGAATCACCTGCATTAGGCCTCTTCTCCAAGCTACTATGTTTATACTCTCCCCAGACTTACCACTTCTCACTGAACAGGTTCTAGCCTCCAAATTATTCTGCTGAGAATAGGGAGTTCATTTGATTGGTCACACATATTTATAGAATGCCATAAGTACTAACAATGCATCTCAACACTGTTTTATTGGAGAATATTCCATTCACAATCTCAATAGATAAATCTAGTTTTCCTTGTTACTTACATTATTAGTAGAAGGGACATAAATTGCCCTTTCAGAAAAAAATACGAACACACAAATGAGGTGACATTTCTCCTTTGATGTTTCTCTGATGCTTTTATTCCTATATTAAAAAAAAAACTATTTAAAAGAATTAGTAATGTATACAACAAACATAGCTCCTTAGATATACTTTTGATAGTAAAGTGGCAAGGAAGTGGATACTCTACTCAGATATCAAAGTCACAGTGATTAAAAGTATACTAGGTATTTGACTCATTTTTGAAGTGACCTTCACTCCACCGACTTCCTTCTCTCCGTGTATTTACCATTTTCTGTTCAGAATACAGAAACACAATTTGTGCATCTTTGAGGAGCTGACAGGAATAAGAATGGGAGAATTTCTCTAGGAATGAGAATAGAGAAATCTCTTCAGTGCAAATGAAGGGAGCCTGCTTTAGGTGAAGGGATGACTTTTTAGCTGTGAATAGAGAGTAAGGCTTAGAGCAACACAAGGATGAGAGTTGAAATAGTAACTTAGACTCTCATCAAAATCATTCCTCAGCAACTATGCCTATGCTACAAATGTGTGGTTGCATGTTCACATCCTCAGACATAAGCTTTTCTTGTCGTTAAAATAATGTAAGGGAAATAAATAAATGAAAATTTTTCTTGAGTGTATTTGAGATTCAGTTGCTGAAATATTCACTTTGATATCTCTAAATGAAATGAAAGAGCTCGAACTCCATTCCCTCTGGCCAGTGTGGTTCTTCCGACATCAAGGAAGAGATTGCATCCAGAAAGATTTAATTTGAATTAAGGCAGAAGAAAAGGGAGGCACAGTGATGCATAATTGAAAATTCTACCAGTAGTAATATGTTCATGTCAACTTAGGATTTGAATTTAAACAAATTTAACGTGGCTATGTTTGGCCAATAATAACATTAATGATCCGACCTCAGTACTATAGTAAATATATTTACAAAACCAACAGCAGTGGCTATATTAATAGACTATTGCTCTTTAAGTAAGCCGAGGATTGAAAATTCAGAGTGGTCAACCTTGAAATACAGAAAGAACAGATTCAAGATGAACTGGTTATATTTATGTATTTGTGTATATATTTATAGATATGGTGTGTATGGATGCATGTGTGTCACAATAACACTCAGAGAACAATAGTCTATCAACTTCAGAATGGTGTTCTAATGGGTG
The DNA here is from genome assembly GCF_978045245.1 of Mus caroli. Taxonomy (NCBI): domain Eukaryota; kingdom Metazoa; phylum Chordata; class Mammalia; order Rodentia; family Muridae; genus Mus; species Mus caroli. Next base: position 72,887,429 of record NW_028227257.1, read on the forward strand.
GATTTGGAGTTATGGAGCATTAGTAAGACTGGAGAGAGAAACCAAAGAGGGAAAAATGATTGTGTGTGTGTGTATGTGTGTGTGTGTGTGTGTGTGTGTGTGTGCATGTGTGTGTGTGTATCCAAAAAAAGTGCAAACATTGTTATATACCAAAATTCGTCTTTGTTTTCAAAGTTTGTCATAATAAGAAGATTCTATTTTAATAATCATTTGTATATATGAAAACGTCCTTGCTAAATATATTTACACATAAATATCTGTCAGTACATATGTCATACAAATTGGAGAAACTCAATGAAATTTATGAAATTATTTCATTTATAACAAATATATACTTAATAAAAAACATTATTAACCAAAAGACCTGAAATCTTTTAGTAACAATTATGTGGGAAAAATGTTGTACATGAAAATACTCACTTATAAATAACCACTTATAAAAATTAGTGTCTATTTGTATATTTTACCAACCTAATAATAGATCCAATCTCCCATTTGCAACACTGTATCTTTAGGTTTCTCTCTTCTACAATGTTAGTGGATATCTTTACAGCGTAAATGTGGTGCAAATTAATTAAAGTAAAATGGCAAATTTTAATAAGATAAAAAATCATGAAATCTCCAAGTAGGATGTTGAATGTACTCATTATATTTATTTAATTGCAGAGCCTATGGAAAAGCCAAAGGAGGTAGAACTCTATGTTAACAAATCATTGAAAAAAATGTTATTGACCTTAATGCTGATCTAGTAGGTAATTTAAAGAGAAGTTGACAAAACCTTTGAATATTTTAACAAAAAGTGATTCATTTTAATGTTTTTACTGTAAAACAACCTTTCATTATTTTATTCATACTAAAAATTAGATTATGGCCACATTTAAAACTGACCTTTAAATGAAACGTTAAGCATACTGAGTTTTGATATTTATTTTCACATTAAATATACAATCAAATGATTTCATCAAGGTCACTAAATTCTACTGTTGTATGTTTTACTGGGATCATGATAGGAAGGCTTTTCTTAAGAACTATTCTTTGATCCTGAGGATTTCTCATATTCTTCCCAGGGTCTGTTCATAAGCCTCTGTCTTTATCTTGGCAATCATCTCATTATTGTTATTTTTAAGATATTGGACCCAATAATGCCTAGTTTCTTTTAAAATATAGCCTTTATGATATAAAATACCAGCAATTATTTTACTCTGCCTTCTCTTACATATGGTATTTCTTTAAGTTCCTTCATCTACTTTCTGTTCATACTTAAACCACATATTTAATTAGCATGACAAAAATACCACCTCCTTGCACATGATCCTGTTGAGAAATAAGCACTTGCTAATTTTAAGTAACCATTTCTACTTTCATAAGGAACTCTCAACATAAGGTGTGCTTAACTCACTGAAAAGTTCAGAGAATCATTTTGCTGTGATCATTGAGAGTGTGAACTTTGAGCTTGAGAGGACTCAGTACCAAGCCCCATTTATACTAATTAAATGCTTTTTGGCCTAGTTATTGACTCTATTTAAGCCCTATTTTCCTGTTCTAAAGCCTCAGAATACAATTTTAACAAGGGTTGAATGAAAATTTAAATTAGTTAAACATCAATTACCTTATACATAGAAATAAGCCCTTAGGTACAATGGGTTTCATATTATGTCTCTGTTTCTTTCTCTTCTTCCTCATCCAAGTCACACACAGTATAATTGTCAAGGGATGAATTCTTGCAGATGGACATGAAACCAATATGAGTCCTGTTGAACTGAACACAATAAGTTTCAAACCTAGTCTGAAGTGCACTCAAACACTGAAACATAATGCATTTAAAGACAACCAGTGAATTAAAACTTTAGCATACAATGTCATCAATTTTGATGTGGAAAATTATGTTTACCAGGTGATCAGTTTATTCAATAAACAGTCTTAAATAACTAGAGTGATATTCCAAATCTTTATACATACACATTCCTGGTCAGTTGCATTGGGAACCACTTAGAATCAACTATGTCACTTGCCTTAGGGTGATTCATCCAAATATCAACTCTAGATGGTATTCATACATTTTCTGATCTCTCACTAGGGCTCATCACAGTTATTGTCTATCAAGTATTAAAATCAAAGTTAGTGACTTGTGGGAATCTAGGCATAAACTATTTCCCTCTTTCCTCTCGAATCTAAAGGAATAAAAACACAGGCATTACATCCATTGTATAAGATATAATGCTAATTAACACTAGATAAATTTTTAGAGAACCAACACAAGACAGTATACTCACAGTCACAAGAATCTGAAGAGAGAGTATATAGGCAGGAGAGTGGTAATTGAAGAACTGACATTTCTCCAGACCAGAAGACAAAAGGAAAGGAGAACATAGGCATCTTACTGATGCATATGAATCTTGAAGAGAAGACAGAAGCAGGGCTTTTTTTTTTTAATGTTAAAAGGCAGTTAGTTTAAAACAAGCACCCAGAATGGGAGATAATGACTACAGGATATTAACGGACTTATCTGTCTCTGATATTGTACCATGAGAACTTATTGGCCAAGCTCTTCCAGAAACCAAAAGGCAAAGAGATTTTCTTCTTGTAGTTCATAAGTCTCAGATCTTTAAAGGAAAAACCAAAATACAGAGTAGAGAGTGGATCTGGAAGAATAGAAAATAAAGTGTCACGTGTGGCTCACCTCTACTATCTCATTCCTCAATAAATATTTAATTCTTGACTGCAAATGAGCTTAAAGATGCCTTAGGTATGATTGCACTTTGGAGTAAACTCTTACCAAAAGACAAGTTTCTTGGCACTGGATTAATAAGATCTGTCGTCAGACTCTACTATCTTAATTATATCTTTAGTGTTAGGGTTTTTTTTATTACCATATTTTTAATTTTAAAAAATTTAAACTTTTAAACTTTTATATTTGAATTTTACTACATTTAATCTAAATTTTAAATTTTCATATTTTTAAAAGTTTACAATTCTAACATTTGAGCGATGTAGACAACATTTAAAGTTGATCATCAAACTCTTTACAAAAAATGTGTTTTCTTCAAATCAGGTGAACATGGGAAAGGTTGTACAGGCAAATAACCCTAGGACTTGGGAACCTAAGCCAAGGAGGAATATTATTAGGTTGAGGTCAATCTGATACACAAAGCATTAGATTCTGTATCACATACACTCACATAAAATGACTGGTCATTGAATCAGAGTGACACCTAAAGATTCATTGAGTAACTGGCTCTGACTCTAATGCCTAGGGGCTCTTGGGACTTTTAACAACACATCATTTCCAACTGAGACTATCCAATGCACTACAATTATTTAAAACCAGTCACGAATGCCATGTTATGCTCGGTAATAAATAGTGCCATATTGCAAAAACAAACAAACACATAGATAAAGTTTCAAAATCCAAATAGAGTAATTAATAGCAAAGAAGATAGTGTCATAACTTTGTGAGTACATTGGATGGATCACAGGGCCCCCAATGGAGGAGCTAGAGAAAGTATCCAAGGAGCTAAAGAGATCTGCAACCCTGTAGGTGCAACATTATGAACTAACCAGTACCCCGGAGCTCTTGACTCTAGCTGCATATGTATCAAAAGATGGCCTAGTCAGCCATCACTGGAAAGAGAGGCTCATTGGACACGCAAACTTTATATGCCCCAGTACAGGGGAACGCCAGGGCCAAAAAATGGGAATGGGTGGGTAGGGAAGTGGGGGGGAGGGTATGGGGGACTTTTGGGATAGCATTGGAAATGTAATTTAGGAAAATACGTAATAAAAAAATTAAAAAAAAAAACTTTGTGAGTACAGTGACTGTCTCTGTGGAACAGGCGATCCATATATTATCTGGGAAGGCACACAGTGCTGGGCTCAGGAAGAGATGTTCAGAATTTATGCTGCCAAATCTGGTCTCCCTGTAGGGACACAAGATACTCATCAATGAGAGAGTGACATCACTCAGAACTAGGATACTTCCACAGGGACATCATTATTTCAACATATTTAAGGCACATACAATCAGACAAAAATGGTTACTGTAGGTAGGTGACCATCCCTGAGTTTTCACAGCTGCTTTCTCTTCTTGTCATATTCAATGGTGTGAGATGATGATCATGCAGGGCGGAATATTAGGGCAAGCAACAGACTCAACCTTCCTCTCAAACTCATAGCTGCTACAGAAAATAAAAGGGAGCTGTTAGTTTCTGAGAACCTATATTTGTAAAATTTTGTCTCCTGAGAGACTTATGCTGAGAATTTTATTTATATAAAAGAATATTTCAGAAATTTAATGAGACCAATTCTGAATATTAAAATTACATAATCAAGTTTAAATGTAAGCATATTTTGTATGGATTCTTGTATGAATCTCCTTTTTGAAGTCATAGCAGACATGAGGGAAAGAGGCAGGATGAAGACAAACAGACGGATGCAGACATGTATCTTAATAAAAAACCCTAACAGAACTGGAGATATCCAGCCTTAAGCATCCTGTGAAATACTGCTGCTGTGCAGAGAAATTATACTGAGCAAAGTAAAAGACTCTGCTTGAGTGAAAGTGATCTTTAGACACATGTAAATCTATCTTAAATTTTGAAATCCTGTATAACAGGACAGGAAATAGTAAAAAGTTGTCAAATCATAATTGAGCACCACTAACAAGGTGACAGACAATGTTGTCCAAGCTTACTTGTACTCAATTATAACTAAGATTTTATTTGAAAAGATAGAGATGACAATACTTTATAGCAGAGTAGAATTTCTGTGCTTGAATATGATTTGTTGGAAGCATAATGGTAATGGCTTTCAATTGCCACTGTGAATCAAAGTCAACTTAAAAAAAATAAAATCAATAAAATACAAAAAAAGTGAAATCAGAAAAATCAAACAATGAAATTTCTTAAAGTTTTGCCTCCATTGCTCTGGGGGCAGAGCTGGCTAGTTGTATTCTATGATTGTTGTTTTTCTTATTTGTCTTCCTAAGGCAAATTTGTTTCTCCATTGTGGCTTGCTGATACTAATGGTGTAATTGAACTTGAATTGTTCTTTCCTGGTTAAGAGGATATGAGCATGCATTATGGCTCTCTTACTAAGTGATAGTATGAAATTGTACTAGTGACATTCGCTGAGAAGATGAATAATGTACATACTTGATCTGTTTCTCTTTGCTGTTGAAGATCAAGTGTCATAAATTATATAAAGCCATTTGTAAAATGCAAAGTACTACTTATATACTTTGACTAATTTTTGTTGTTTGTAGTAGAGACATAACTAGAGCACATGTCTTCACAGATTTTCGATCTTTTATTAATATTTTCAAAACAACTTGGTTGCATTTCTGACTGAAATAAACAATCTCATGAGGCACTTAATAAATTGCATATAGTTTTAAGTACACTGAGGAAGTGGTCAATAATTTACATAGTTATATCCCTGTCTTAGTCAGGGTTTGTATTCCTGTCAAAACATCATGACAAGAAGGAAGTTGGGGAGGAAAGGGCTTATTCAGCTTACACTTCCACATTGCTGTTCATCACCAAAGGAAGGCAGGACAGGAACTCACACAGGGCAGGAACTTGAAGGCAGGAGCTGATATAGAGGCCATGGAGGGGTGCTGATTACTAGGTTGCTTCCCCTGGCCTGCTCAGCTTGCTTTCTTATAGAACCCAAGGCCATCAGCCCAGGATGGCACCACCCACAAGAGGCCTGCCCCTCTTGACCACTAACTGAGAAAATGACTTACAGCTTGATATCATGGAGGTATTTCCTCAAGGGAAGCTTCTTTCTCTGTGATAACTTAAGACTCAAGTTGACACACAAAACCAGCCAGTTCAATCCCCAATGTTCTCTATCCTTACCATTCAAAATGTGGCTAGACCAAGAACTGAAAATATTGGTCTCATTAGATATCACATGTGAATTGTGATCTCTTGAATCTCACCTCAGATCTACTGCTTACAAATCTATAGTTTAACAGGATACCCCGGTGAATAGGAGGTACACAGAGATTTGAGTAATACTCTCATACATGTCTAGATGTCTTCATGATGGAACTAAGATCAGTATTATCTGCCCAACTCTATAGATCTGAGCTCAAGGTCCAGGACCTACAATGGTGGAATGAGAGAACAATGTCTGTACATTTTTCTCTGACAGCCACAGGTTCGCCATGACATGAACACTTAATACATGAATGCACACCTAAATAAATAAACTAATTTTAAAAATAGAAATAAATTTATAAAAGACAATTATGATCCTGTCAAAACTACAGGATTCAGTAAATCATCTCTTCCTCATAATACTGTTATTATGCTGAATAATAACATTCACTGCATTAATTTTCTCAAATACTCTTTAGAATTTTCCTCATAATAATCAATTCTTAACAGTAATTTTGATTTATTTAACTAATCACTATTAGATCCCATGGAAACATAGGAATTTAATATCCTCATTCCAGATGAGATGTTTTGAACAGAAGCGATTAGACTCTATGTGATCAAAGTTCCCCACACTATAGAATATGTCTTTTGTTCTTTATTTTTTAAAGTCACAAACTCATTTTACTCAGTCTGGGCTCAAACTAATTTGCATTCTTAGGGGTGGCTAATACACACAGCTTAATGTTTGGATAATGTCTATCTAGTTATAAAAGATACATGCTTGTAGACTTTCATTTGATGAGAATCTTATAATTTAGAAGGAGTTAAAAGAGCAGAGCATAGTTTCATTATACAGACATGAAATAACGAAAAGAAGTAAACAGCTTTATCTTTAGTTTTTCTCTAGGAAAATCTGTGCTCCAATTAATTATCCTGTCTTAAGCCATTCCCTAGGCTCTACACAAATTAGGAGTGTTTGAGTGCAAATTAAATAAGGTGAAATCTTAACGAACGACCAGGACATCAGTCATTCTGGCACCAACAGACCCTGCATACTGAGTGAGGAAAATTCTTCTTGCAGCCTCAGATTTCCATCCACATCTAATTAGATATAAATTGCAGCCTATTCATGCCAGATCTAGCAAGAGATGACTGTGGACAGTGTCATGGACCTCAGGTATACTGCAATCAGCTTCTGATTAATTTGTTTCCATGGGAGGTAATGACTTTTGAAAACTGTGGCAACACAATGTGAACAGGGCAACAATATGTGGCAGGAAAGATGTTGCTTTCAAACCTCTGCATGAAAAGAGGCAGAGTTAAGGGTATTCAGTGATCTACCTGTCTTTGGAGGAAGGAGAGTGCAACTGCCACTAGGGGCAACTGCCAATTTCACTTTAGACAATTTAAGAATGAAGAGACAAAGTAAGCTCCAGATAATTATCAACAATGGAGGTATGGCAGATTTTACTCAAATGCATCTCTACATTATCACATCTTTAGTCTTTGGAATGGTACCATGTCATGAATAAATGCACTTGCAAAATGCCAACCTTAGTGCCAGAGATAATAAACTGAACTATTTACAGGGCCAGACCTGTTTTACATCAACTCATACCAGTATTTATCATGCCCTATGTCTCTCTTCATTTAATTCTACATGATTGTTGATTGATTTCTCACTTTCTACAGGAATACTCCATGCTGCAGGCAAGGCAAAATATGCATTGCTACATTGATTATGGCAATGTGAGAGTGGTAACTTTGGCGATGTTCTTATTGTCATTCTCCATGGAAACAGTTCTTTTGATTGCCTAAGATTGGAGTCATGACTCATTTCAGTTAAGAATATATAGGCTATGTGCAGGAATGGATTCTTTATGGCAATACACATAAGCAAACATTTCTACTCCCTTTAGAGACAAAGGGATAGCCTTGGTATAAGTGCCTGGCAATAACAGTATGAACTTTTACAATTAATGATAAAACATGAGGCCTACAAATTTCTGAAAGGTTCCACTTTTCACATCCTGCATATTATGGAGCAGTTGAAGCATTCTAGGTCAAGTTCACTCTAATTAGCTTTGTTTCATAGGCCATACAAACACTTAAATGGTTTTGCCTCTGGCAGAAAGTAGCAGATAAAAATTAGATCAGTAGATATTAACTTTACTTCAATCTACATCTTTACAGAGTACTCTCAATTTCTTCAATATTTTCACCTTGAAAATGCCTATCTCAGCTTGTTACCACAATGATAAAAAATACTACACATGTAGATTATAGAATATCACCCAGTACAGAACAAAATTTTCAATGATGCCACTTCCTTCTTTATTTATTTGTATTTGAAAAAGAAATCTCTGTATTTGAAAATGGTCAAAAAAGACTTAACATGTGGGTATACAAATACTACAGTTTACACATTGGCTACTATAATATGACAATGGTGCAATATGGATATTCAGATGCTATTTTTGATGGGTAACTCTGAAACCCTATAATAGCTGATGTATGTTTCTAAATATAATTGAAAAGTGAAGTATTTTTCAAACTCGGCATATGTTTTTACATTTGTTATACATCCCTGTTCTATATGTTCATGTATCTAGTGTTGCATACATATTGGGAACAGTTTCTGGAGAATTAAATTCAATTTTTATCTGGAATAAATTTAATCAAATGTTCTTTTGCTCATCTTCAGTAACCATTTTCTGAAATAGATAGATATAATAATATAGTCACCCCATTACAGTACTGTATACTCCTAAACATAGCACATTCTGGCCCAATACCACATGCATATCTGTGGTTCTCTAATGATCTTCCTGTACATATATGTATAAATACATAATGGCAATCATCACATGTTGAAATGCTGATACTGCTTGTGACAGGAAGCTAGCTGATATTTGAGATTTTTCAAGGGCCCCTTTTCTTTATCTTACTTTTCTCACACCTTCCGCATGTGTCCACAATCCAGTAGATGGCCAGTTTGTGCTTTGGCACTCGTGCCTGGGTCTGTCCTGCCTTGTTGTATGCAGTACAGAACCTTTTCCTCTCTTATCTCTGCCTATATTCTTGTCGGTATATGCTTGTAAACATAGCAAAGAATCATCCTAAAGAGGAAACCACCAAGAACTCATTTCTAAGCTGCTTGGAGCCTTACTGATCCTGCTCTCACTTGCACCTCACTGGTCTTTATGGTATGAGCACAGCCTGGGGGCGGGGAAAACCCTTCATCAGCCACTAGTTTATGATTCTTTCACTTTCAATCCACTCCAAACACAGTGAAATTTTAGATCCATATTGCCTTTTAATAACAATTCTATTGCTCCATCGACCAATCCTTACTTTCCCATCAGTTTATTCCAAGTGAATATTCTGATTTCAGTCTACTGTAAGCAACATTATACCTACATCTATAAAGAGCACAAAAATAAAGGTTATTGTTAGTGCACTAAGAGTCACATCCTATTAGACACCTTCCCCCTTCAGAGTACTGCTTTTAAGAAAAAGGACAAACTGGTTAAAAACAATAAAAGACAAACATGTTGATTCTACCTCAGTCCCTTCCAGAATGTGTAATGTAGAGCTGTAGAGGTCACAGCTGTGTCGCTAAATCAAAGAGCAGCTGTTCAGAAGGGGGCAGCTTATTATTTTTCTCTTTGGAAAGTAGATGAGGAAGTTCTGTAGGGGAGTCAGAATAACTGAGACTAGTAAAAGACCAAATGCCTTCCCTCCCTCTCTTAATCTTATCCTACCTGATTCATCAGCTAAGAGGGAGTTGTCTCCGTCTGTGTGAGCATTCTCGCGTACCTTCTTCAGGAATCCCTTTTAGTCTTCAAAGTTGGTTTTCCATTTACCATGGAAAGTTATTCTAATATTTCTAATATTCTAATAGTTCTAATTATTTTAAGCCAACTTTTCAAATTTGATGATTAACACTGTTTCTCCAGTGTGATTCATTCTCCCCAACTTTTGATGATACACAGCCATGTGTTCTTTGTGACTCTGTCCAATTTCTGTGGTGCTTGAACATTATGTGGTCCTCTTCGGTTTTCCCTGTACCCATCCGGTTTCTATCCAACTGAAACACAGCAAAATAACTTTCCTAAATTTATTTTGTTTCCTGTGCATTTGTCCAAATGTTAAAATTCATGTTAACTAATCTTCCTTATGATTATATATTTTGTACCTATTATTTAATGTTATGAGAAAAGTCTGCCAAATGTTGTTTTCTAAGCATGCTTATGAATCAGTCCACTAAGCATTGCTGGAAAGATGATCTGTCCTTTTCCCATGTGACTAGACTGCCATCCCTAATCAGTTTCTGTATGAGACATCTTTATACAGCATTGTCCAGAGCTTACATCTACAATCTTATGTAAAGCACCGATACCTCACTAAACATTAAACAGGTAAGCAACATTGAACTATGGGAACACAGAGTTCTTAGGACATTTGTGAAGAGTTTTCTATGATTTGTTCCAGTTTTACCCTTCCTATGGTATTACATATAAAGTAATTAATCTTAATATATTGGCTCTAAAATATGATTAGTTGAACTTTGCAGTATAATGACCCTATCTAGATGGTAGAATTTTGTATTTATACATGTTATGTACTCATGGTAGTAAAACGTTGTTGCCAGAGGTGATAATGGGACAATCTCTCACAGCTTTTAGGTTGGTTTACCTCAGTTTTTCCTCCTGATATATTGTCAAGTGAGTCCAAATGCAGTCATACCTATTGATATGGGTGGATGTCAGGTATTGCAGAGGTAGTTTCTTTGTGTGGGATGGAGTTGTAGCATATTGGTACAGCATAGTTTACAACATGTGAGGGTTTCCATCCAATTCCCAACCCTGACAGAAATTAAGCTCTTCTATCACTTGTCTCTATGGTGAGTTAAACTATATTCTGTATATTTAGTCAAAGAAATGTCAAAATGGGTTCTTAATACACAAACCTTATATGGATTTCCCTTTTTGTCTCGATATTTATCTGGAAATTTGCTGGTAATTGAAAACATGCTTCTGGGTCTCACGCTCAAAAACTTAGATGCAGCTTTAGCTAGTAATCTCAGTCCAGAGATCCACAGTTTTCGTAAATACCTGGTGAATGCTGAAACAAACTCTGCATTGAGGCAGTACCTCCAGGGATGGCAGGCCGGCTAGGAACAGATGCTGGTGACGTCCTAACTCTTCAGCAGATGCTGCCAAATACCTTAAACATGCTTCAGTTATTTTATCAGAAAGAAAGATGAAAAAAGCATAATAGGAATTCCAGAAATAGATCAAAGGACATATGGCAATTTGGTATTCTAAGGGTGGCACCTCAAATTTAGGAGGAGGGAGGAAGAGAACATTTTTAAGGAATTATATTAGGATAAACAGTCATTTGAGAAAAATGATAAATTTGGATTCATACCTAACACATTATACCAAGCACAAGATGAATGCAAATTGATCAAAATATAAATATAAAAATAAAACAGTATTCATAGTAAAAACATCGGTGCATGGAAGGCTTAGATTTGATTGAGAAGCAATTACAAGAAAGACTTGTTCATTTTTACTACATATTCTTCTGTTAATTGAAATTAATTTTCCAGGATTAAAAAATAAAAAACCAAAAAGATTAATGTGACTTTCCATAAAGAGCTTTTGCAACCTTAAAATAAAAACTTTCTTAAATAAAATAAAATATATAGATATATCACAGAAAAGGAAACTTCAGAACCCCTTGAACATTATAAAGTGCTTAGAGAGGGATCATGTTGCTGACTTGGTAGTGAATTCCAAAGGAAAAGCATGTCTGGTTAGAGAAGAAGATGGTGTACTGGTTTCATATGCTAAAGCAAACTGAGCAAGGGAAGGAGCAGTTAACAAAGGAAGGCTTGTCTGATCAGGGCAGATGCATGCTATAGCCATGTCTTTCATCTAAGCAAAGTAAGAAGCCACATGGCTTCTGAGCAGCAGAGACTGAGAAAGGGAAAACCATATTTTTGCTATTATTACAGTCTTCTTTTTCTTAAGGCAAAAAGACAAGCCTGTAACTGGCCTGTCTCTAAAAACATCCTCTCTCTCTCTCTCTCTCTCTCTCTCTCTCTCTCTCTCTCTCTCTCTCTCTCTCTCTCTCTCTCTCTCTCTCTCTCTCTCTCTGTCTCTCTCTCTCTCTCTCTCTCACACACACACACACACACACACACACACACACACACACACACAAAATTGTTTATTTCTTTTTAACTAGCAGAGGGACCTAGATCACAGTCTGTCACATAACTACGTGACCATAAACAGCACACGTGATCTAAATGCCAGCACTCTCCTCTGTTGGCCACTGGAAGCAATAATCATGCTAAGCTTTCTAGAGTTCTGCTATAATTAAAAAGGCTTTGTGCAGAAACTCACAACTTTAGACACCCGTTGATGGCTTCTTTTCTTTGCTCCTTTATCCTCTCAGGCTTATCTTAAAGGCTTTGCTCCCTCTACTTGGAGTAGTTTTAGGCATGGTTGACAGAGTTGATGTAGGTGACAATGTTCTACTTTCTACGATTGTGTGATGTTCTTTTCTCAGGATCCATGCTATTCACACAGATGTTTTCTGACCATGCTTCATCCGTTTAACTCACCACGCAGTGCTCAGAGTCTTCCCTTGTATTGGAGAAGCTGAATGTGGGTGAGATCTTCCTTACTTTAGTCTTCTTCTGTAAAATCATTCTTGTTACATTTAACTGTCATTTGCAGTATATTCCTTTTGACAATAGCTACCAACATGCCAAGAGGTAATCACTCCTTGAGGCCCACGATTCAGACTAAAAGTCTAAAGATAAAATTAAAAGTCATGCACTATCTAAAATAAAACTCATGATATTTGTATAGTAACACTAGGTAGTAAGCCATGGGATGAAGAACTTAGAAAGAGAAATTTATTCGGGAGAGTTTGCTTTACCAGGATTTTTCACTGACCAGTGCTTCATATTTGAAAAGCAAACAAGTAAACATAAACAAAATGACTGCTTATGGATAATTATGGCTCCTTTGTTCTAATATTACCAGTAGGGCTCCCATGGTTTCTATCTTTTCATAGCCCCTCTCATAGGGGCTGATACAGCACATAAATGGTACACAAGCATACTGGAGGAACAACTGGTTGTGGGCCTCTTGTTCACAGTCTTTCTTTGATATTAGCACTAAGCCAAAAGATCCCAGATGCCAAAAAACATTTATAGACAGAAGGAACCCCTAGTTGTCATTTGCATATCTTTGTTCTCATCATCAAAGGCAGCAGTTTAACACTTGCCATAAAGGATTCTTCCACGGGCTTATTTTGTGCTTCTTCCCAGGGTAGCATCATAGCTGACATTTCCCTTGCTAGATGCAAATGTTCTGATTAATGCACTGCCCTAGGCAAGTCGTTTATACAGCCTCTGGTGAAATGTGGCTTTCGGGTATCTTCACATGCATTGCATGATGGGGTCTTGTAGTCAGTTCTCAGCATATGTAAGGGATGCACGGTAGATAGAATAGTGAACCTTCCTAATCAAGCCTGGCATGGTCTTTGATTGCAACTACGTTCCCACAAGAAAACGTCACTGTGTCCATGTTTATCTGATGACTGGTTAAGAAATTAGAGTGATTAACTCTCGTCTAGTAGTATACTGCTCAAAGTGGGTAGGTTTAGAAATCAGTGACAATGTTGAAGGTCAGAAGTAGGCAGACAATTTTGTTTTCAACTTAGGGGAGATGATTTCAGAGAGTACGTGAGGAAAGATATTCTGTGCTAGGAGCCAAGGTGACTATCAGGGGGAATAAATGAGTAAGAAATCTACAAATAGTCTTACTATTTCTGAAGCTATTTTATATTTTATCTAAAATGTAAATCCCTCAAACTAAACAGAAGCCATAGCTTGTTACTGGCACTCTCACTGGACTTTGGCAAGAATTCTCTGTAACACGTTAGAAATGGGATTTGTAAAAATAAATGTTCAATATTTTTAAAGGGGTTCTATCAAGTTATGTTTCCATAACAGAATGAGAGATGCCTGCTGTTCTCCAAAGGGAAACCGACAGTGGAAGATGATTTAACCTCTTCCAATTTGCGTAGACGTGTAGACTTTAGTCTTCATTTCTTTGATGATGTATTAGTGAACAGAATTTCCATATGTAAGAGGCAGTTATAGAAGGCAACAGATATTCACACCACACTTAGTTTCTCCAAATGCAATCTTCCAGACTCATTCTTATCCCTGCAGGAGATGACCTGCTGCATCCTTCTTCTCCTCTTCTCTGTCCACATCTCCAATGGACCACACAGATCTTTTCCAATATTCCTCCCACTCAGCTCATCCTGTTATTCCAATCCTCAACTCCAGCAACCTTTCTCTGGAAACGTACCAGCCAATCCTACCAGAAAAGCAAGTCTGGCAGGAAAGCAGGTAGGTGAGCTCAGATCTTCATGCTCTCTATTATTTCCTAAATATCCAATTCTGCAATCTCATCTCCAGTTCTGTAGCTGCCTACCTCTTGTGGCATCACCTCACTCTCTGTTTTCATTCTCAGGACTAAACAGGTCCTAGTGGAACATCCTAGTTTGCTCCCTGCCATGAATGCCTTCAGCTATACCCTTCTTAGACCACCACACCCAGTACCATTCCTAAGTGACAACTCCCAATATGTTCAAGACATATTTTACCTGGAACTCCAGTGGTCACTCCTATTCTGATCCTTGAAGAATTTCCTACCTAGTGACACATAGCCACAACACTCTTCTGTGACATAGAGAACACAAGAGAAACCAAGGAACAAAACATCCAAACATCCAGAAGAACGCCACATATCAGCACCTGTAATTACAATTTTTCCAAACCCACATGCCTTGTTTCCTACATAAAAACAAACAATAAAATGAACTGTGTTCGCATGTGTCTTCAATACCAGAGCTTGGGATGCATAGGCAGGCAGATCTCTAAGTTCAAGGCCAGCCTAGACTACAAAGCTACACACACACACACACACACATACACACACACACACACACACACACACACCAATCAATCACAGCCAATATAATATGTCTCCACTAGATCCCAGCATCATTACCGTAGTAGGCATTGGATATTGCAACATATTTGAAGCATAAGACCTTATAACAGCTTTTATGAATATGATAGAGGTCAATAAAGGTGCAACAAACAGTGAAAGAAATGAAGAAAACTGTTCAATTCTGATAATATGATAGCATGCACATGTGATGCACAAAAATACAATGAGAAACTCCTATATCTAAGAAACACTTTCAGCAAAGTAACTGGATACAAAATTGACTCACAAGGATCAGTATCTCTCATGTATACTAATGACAAACAGATTGAGAAAAAAGTCATAGAACCAAAACTTTTTACAATAGCCTCAAATAATATGAAATATCTTTGGATATTTCTAATTAAGCAAGTGAAAGTCTTCTTGAATAAAAATGTTAAGAAATTGAAGACAGAAATTGGAAAAATATCTAAAGATGGAAAGGTCTCTCCCACTTTTGGATCTGTAAGAGTAATAATTAAATAATTAAATAATTAAAATGTGCATCCTCCTCCAAAGCAATCTACAGATCAGATGCTGTTCTAGTCAAAAATCACAACACAAATAGATAAAACAATTCTGAGTAGTAAAAGAGCTTCTGGAGGTATCACCATCTACAGTTTCAGGTTGTACTAGAGTAATAATAATAATAATAATAATAATAATAAGGTTTTAATATAAAACATGACACCTCATCAGTGTCTCAAAAGGAACACACAGACATAAATCCATACACCTATGGACACCGCATTTTTGACAAAGAGGTCAAAAGTACACACTGGTAATAAGACAACATCTTAAACAAGTGGTACTGGTAAAACTGCACAGAAGCATCCTAGTAGACCCATAACTTACAAACCTACACAAAACACAACTCCAAATGGAACAAAGACCTCAATATAAAACTACATACACTAAACATGATAGAAGAAAAAATAAGGAAGAACCTTGAATTCATTGGCATGCAGAAGTCTTTCTGAACAGAACACTGTTAGCACAAGTCCTAAGATCAACAATTAATATATGAGACATCATAAACCTCAGATAAAATTGCAACCAACAGAATGGGAAATGATTTTTATGAACTACATACCAAGTAGAGGACTAATATTTAAAATATATAGAACTAAACAACAGAAAAATACCTGAATATCAAGAAAAACTTCAGTTAAAATATGGGTTACTGATTTAAGCAGAATTCTCAAAAGAGAAAAAACTCAAATGACTAAGAAACACTTAAAAATGTTAAATCTCTTAGTCATGAGGGAAATGCAAATCAAAACTACTCTGAGATGTCATGTTATACCTGTCAGAATGGCTAAGTTCAAGAAAACAAATGACAGCTCATGCTGACAATGCTGTGGAGTAAGAACACTCATCCTTTGCTTGTGGGAGTGGAACCCTGTACAGCTAGTATGGCAGTCAGTGGCTGTTTCTCCGGAAGAGGAGACTCTACCTGAAGATCCAGCTCTTGGCCATATAACCAAAGGAGACTTTATCTTACCACACAGGGACACTTGCTCAGTTAGATTTATTGCTGTTTTATGATGATGGCTAAGCAAGGTACTGATCTATGAGGATTGAAAAATGTCATCGGAAGACTCAGTTCACAAGATAGAACCTATACTTTATAGTACTTGAGTGGCCAACAATCTGAGACCAGAGAGCTCGGTGACCTAGGGTAAATACAAACACTACTGTTTTAATAAAATAAAATAAAATAAAATAAAATAAAATAAAATAAAATAAAATAAAATAAAATAAAATAAAACTGTAGCAATGTAGCAATATAATGACTCCTAATGACATTCTGCTATACTCATAGATCTGTGCCTTGTTCATCTATCATCAGAGAAGCTTCCTCCTGCAGCAGATGGGAACAAATACAAAGACCTACAGCTAGACATTTTACAGAGTGACAGTGACCTGGGATCAGGGAAGAGCTGGGTGGCTGTCAGCCTAGTTCAATGAGAGACTTTGTCTCGAAGGAAAAATAAACTAAGTGACAGCTAGACACTAGATATTCTCTTTGGAATTGTTCTAGTTTATTTTCTGTTGCTGTGCAATTCTGACAAAAAGCAATGTGTGAAGGAAAGGTTTATTTGTCTTATAGACTATAGTCCATTATTGGGAGAAGTCAGAGCAGGAGCCCAAGATAGCAGCCTTGTGGCAAGGAATGGAAACCATGGCGAAATGCTGCTTACTGCTTGCTCAGTTTGATTTTTTTTTTAAATTTAACCTGCCTAGAAATAGCATAGCCTGTAGAGGGCTGGGCCTTCTCATATCTTCCGTGCATCAAGAAAATACCTCACAACTTGACTACAGGTCAATATGAAAGCTATAATTTTACTAATTGAGTTTTCTTCTCCCCAGTGAGCTTTGCTTGTGTCAATTGGAAAAAAACCCTAACCAGTCCAGGTCTTTCAGTATGCACACACACACACACACAAACATACACACCTACACACACTTTGGCTGTCTTCTTAGCATTTTATGTTTCATGTTTAAATATTGAATTCACTTAAGTATGAACTTAGAATCCAATTTTATGATATTTCTAGGTGACTGCCCAAACACCTCAATGTCATTACTTGACAAGACAATGTACAAATTCCTCACCAATGTGAAATGCTTCGTTCAATTTCAAATCTCATATTTCCTTGGTTCTATTTCTGGGATGTCCATGACATCCAATCAATTAGACTGTTTTCTAACACCATACCATTTTGATTTTTTAGTTTTATGTTTAAATACTACCATCTCTAATCCCAAATTAAATCCCATGAATATTATCTCATGTAAATTTATTCAGTATGAAAACAATGAACTAAATTGATATTAATGTATTTGACTTGTCAGATTAATAGCTAAATAGGAATTGTTGGCATTATCCTATGAGTCCTTTTAATGCTATAAATCCCTCTTCATTTCTTTCTGTTTCAGCTCTCTTTGTAGTTCTTTTGTCATTTCCTCAGGTGGACTGAACTGTTCTCACATCATTCCAATCATACCCTGCTTTAATTTACTCAGCATGACCTTATAGGAGGCTTCAGGTTTCTGATGGGGTTGAACATTATCTTTCCCTTTTAAGGACAACACTTTAATATTCTGTACATCAGGCATCTGGCTAATGTTAAGGTATCTGTTTTTACTTACTTGGTTTATGATAATAATTCCAGTGTCTTTGGCAGCTATTTTTTTTCTCTCCTGATTCTCCAGTATGAGATCTGATTAAATGCCCCGAATCTGGAAAAGCTCAAACAAAAAACCCCACAAGGGTTTGGGGATCTTGCACAAATGCTAAATTTGGCTTTGATTCAGTTTTAAATGAAACAAAATCAATCCTTGCTAACTTTACATGCTAATTTGGTCAGTTAGAATCCGTGTGCTTCTGTTGCAGTAACCTTTTCATTGTCCTCAAACTAAGTCTTAAACTTCAATGGCAGGTAATCAGAATAGTGCATCTTTAGAAATTCACTCTCTATAAGGCATACAATAGGGATACTATAAAGGAGAAAGCTTGAAAACAGCAAAACTGTTATTCATTCATAGATTTATAAATTCTCTTCATGCCCACCACTATCAGAATAATGCACACACATGTGCATACATGCATGCATGCATACATGCATACATACCTACATACCCTCTCCCCCCACATCATTCTTATTGTGCTCATTCTGTTTAAATATCTGCTGGAAATAGGATCTCCCCTTCAATTGGGCTTTTCAAGGCACAGCATGAAAATCAGATAAATGATGTTCCTATTTCACATATTTCAGATACTCTGATAAACACATGTGACTGCATATAATCTCATGGTTTTGCTAACGTTCTGTGAATTCAGAACTGTTATTGGTGTTTGAAAATGGCAAATTGAGATTGAGGGAGGCTGAAATTATTACTCTTTCTCTCTCCCTCATTAGTAACCTTTGTAACTATGATTAAAATCAAGAGTTAATTATTTATCTCAAATTTTTTTTCACTTTTCTATAAGCTTAAAGGAAGAACTGTCTCCAACGAATATTTGAACTGACCCTTCTGTAGAAGGCACATGTCTAAAAGATTCTTGCTATATGCTGAGATCCCTCCCACCCCTGTATGATAAAATCCCAACTTTAAATGTGATGGTATTAGAAGGTAGGATATATTTTGGGATGAATTCATTTTGAGATTTTAACCTTTATGTATATGAAGTGTCTCTAAGCAAACCAAAGACAGCAGATTCCCTTTCTTCAGCCTTCCTCCATGTGAGAATATGACACAGAAATTGCTAGATCAAATGAGAAAGGCTCCCTCCAGTCAGACCTCCCCCGAACTCTTATTTCTGACTTGTAGCCTTGGGAACTGGGAGATATATGTAACTTTGTGCTTTTTGTGAACCAAGGGTTTCTATTCTACTGGCACAAACACTAGCCAGCTTTGGTGAGTCCCCTTTGATGGTAGTTTTGCAATAGTTACATCTTGTGAGATACACAGAGTAAACTAACAACATAATGAGAAAACTGTCTTTAAAAATGCATATGGCTCCAGATACATATGTAGCAAAGGATGGCCTTGTGAGAGGAGAGGACCTTGTTTCTGTGAAGGCTTAATGCTCTAGTGTAGGGGAATGCCAGGGTAGGGAGTCAGGAGTGGATAGGTGAGTGGGGGAATAGAAGCAGGGGAAGAGGGAGATGGGAGAGGGAGTTTCTGGGGGGTGAAAATGGAAAAGGGAATAACATTTGAAATGTAAATAAAGAAAATATCCAAGAAAAAAAAGACTCATGAACTCCAAAAACAAAATAAAACAAAACAAACAAATAGAAACCTATAGAACTCCTCAGAAAGAAATTTGCACAAAGGAGGTGCTGCATATAAAGAATTTTCCACTTTTCTCACTTCTATTAGCCCCATTTGTTCTTTTTCTTTCCACTAAATAATTTTAACTTCCTTCCCTCTTTTACCATTGTTTATGGTCATTTATCATCTTGCCTAACATATTATGAAAGCACTCCAGAGACAGAAAGTCTGTTCATCTTTTGAATGTCATCAATTTTACACTTGACAGGTACTTAATAAATAGTCTGATTTTGTTCGTTACTTCCCACAGTACTATCTATGAAGTAATATTATTCTGTACAAGTTATTTGCTACTCTCTGGTCCCCAAGAGAAAGGCCAGCTCCCTAGTTGGAGTGATCACAACTTGCTATTCTTAACGTCTCCCTCCACAAACAGTTCAAAGTTGTATAAAATGTCTATCAGTTGGATTCTGAGAAATAATTGTAATATGTACTATTTTACTCTCATATTTACTTGACCACTTAGTTACTCCCCTGTTCTTAGAAGAAACTGGCTTAGAAATAGCCAAGAAAGTAAAAGGGAAAGGTTGGTTCTTACATTCAGAGATCAGAAAACATGACTGTGAAACACATCAAGCACTAACTCTCATAAACCTAAGACATTCTCTAAAAGGCTTTTCTTTTCTGGGTAATTAATAAAAAAAAACCAAAAAGCAGCTATTCAATGAGAGGCTGGGAGCATAAACAAATGAATATTGAGCACAAAGCCCGATGCTTATACACAGTAGGTACACAGTAACCCATGAATAACTTTTAAATATTACATCTTTAATGAAGACTTCTTAGACTTCCTCAGCTGAGACTGTGCACAGAAAACTGCTGTAATTTTATCAGTTGTCATATGTAGAAAATGTCTTAGGCTTTTACAGTAGTAATGGACTATGTGATCTTCTAGATTGCATATTCCTAAGCCAGAATCCAGCTTAGACATGGTACAAAGTCTTTAAAAAATATAGGTGAATACTTCTGTATCTTTGCTATACATTTATGTTTCTGTGTGCTCACTCTAGCAATTATATACATTAAAGGCAATTGCTAATATTGTCTCAATTTGGGCACTGGAGAATTTTTATTAGGGATTCTATTTATTGCTATGGATATTTCACTGGATTCAATCTACCACTATGTCTATGCTCTTTAGTAAACAGATTTGGGACATCTTTTGTACCACATAACAGTCTGTCTGTCCATTCATCTGTCTGTTTATCTATCTATCTATCTATCTATCTATCTATCTATCTATCATGTATTTGTCTCTCTATGTCTCTGTCTTCAAATTGCAAAATCGCTTCTGTCCTGGGTGGTGCTTATGTTATATTTGAATCCTCCCCTCTCCTCTCCTCTCCTCTCCTCTCCTCTCCTCTCCTCTCCTCTCCTCTCCTCTTCAACTCCAGTACTCCTCCTCTCTCCCTCCATCCCTCTCTCATTCTTTCCCTTCCTCCATTTCTCCCTCCTTCTTTTCCCTCCATTTCTTTTCTTTTTAGTTTTTAATTGGATATTTTATTTATTTACATTTTACCTGTTATCCTCTTTCCCAGTTTTCACTCTACAAATCCCCTATCCCATCCCCACTTACCCTGCTACTATGAGGTGCTACCCACCTACCTACTTCTGTCTCACCACTCTAGCATTCCTCTATATTGGAACATAAAACCTTCACAGGACCAAGGGCATCCCCTACCACTGATACCAGATAAGGCCCCTTCAGTTTCTTCAGTCCTTCCCCTAACTTCTTCATTGGGGTTCCTGTACTCAGTCCTAAGGTTGGCAGTGAGCATTTGCATCTGTATTGGTCAGAATCTGGCAAAGACTCTCAGGAGACAGCTGTATCAGACTCCCAAGCATTTCTGTGTATCAGCCCTAGTGTCTCGGTTTGTCTGCATGTGGGATGGATCCCCAAATTTGGGCATCTCTGGATGGCCTCTCCTTCAGTTGCTGCTCCACTCTTTGTTTCTGTATTTCTTTAGACCAGAGAAATGCTGGGTTAAAATTTTGGAGATGGGTGTGTGGTTCCATCCCTCAACTGGGACCATGCCTAACCTCTGAATATAGTCCAAACAGGTTCTCCCTCCCCTTTGTTGGGTATTTTAGCTAATGTTATCCCCGTGGAGTCCTGGGAGGCTCTTGCTTTCCTGGCATCTGGAACTTTCTGGTTGCTACCCCAGTTCCCCATCTCCCATTGCTACACACATCTTTTCAATTTCCTGAGCCTCTGTACATCTCCTCCATATCCTTCCAAACCTAATCCTTGCCTTCTTTTTCCCCTTCCTCCTCTTCTCTTCCCCCAAGTCCTTCTCATCCCCTACATCTTTGGTTATTTTATTCCCCCTTCTGAGTAGGATTGAAGTATCCACTCTTTGGTCTTCCTTCCTCTTGAGCTTCATGTGGTCAGTGAGTTGTATCGTGGGTATTCCATGCTCTTTGCCTAATATCCACTTATCAGTGAGTACATACCAAGTGTGTTCTTTTGTGACTGACTTACCTCACTCAGGATGATATTTTCTAGATCCATCCATTTGCATGCAAATGTCATGAAGTCCTTGTTTTTAATAGTTGAGTAGTGTTCCATTGTGTAAATGTACCAAATTTTCTGTATCCATTCCTCTGTTGAGGTACACCTGGGTTGTTTCTAGCTTTTGGCTATTCTCTTTGAAATTATATGGAAATATATTTCATCCCTTTCCATAGCTGACCTTTTTCCTTTTTTTCTTGGAGATGCAGAAATGGAGAAATACACATTTCTTTAATTTCTCTTAACCTATGTGAAATACACAGAAGCAAAAAAATGGAAGATAACATCTGGCTACATTGTCATTCCTGGAAGGAATGATAATATTAAAACCCATTTCATGAATATTTAGTGTTCGGTAGCAGCAATGCTAGTGGCTAGCATGTTCTGTACCCCTCATGATCTCTTCTAATGATGATGTGTGCACTAATTGACAGATCCTCAAAACAATGCAGAGAAATTAGTGCTGTTGTTAGGCTTGTAAAACCATCTCACTCATATTCAACCAGCAGACAGGCCATAAACCTGAGATTAAAATGGAGACAATTTGGCTTTAGCAAAACACAGCTCTAATTGTGTGATTTTGTAGCAAACCATTGCTTTCCTATTGCTTAGTTATGTATTAAATACAAAATTAGACTTTTACAATACACTCTGCAACTGTGTCACTGCCACAGTTGGTGGCATAATATAATGAATCGTCAGTTTGATAAAACATGTGATGCTGAGCAGGTTAACTGTGATGGCAATCAGGTAGAGAGAAGTAGGGAGGAAGAGGGCTGGGATTGAGAATGGCAACCAGCAGGGAGTGCATCTCTGGTGGCTAACTGGAGGTCTGGGACTGGGAAGGATACAGGGTGTCTACAACATGACTCTAGCTAAGAGTCCTACCAGAGGGGGATATGTATACTAAAATAGCCACCTCCCATAGCCAGGAAAGACATCCAGAGGAGCAAGGGGGTTATCAATCTACCCACAAAAGCTTCAACCCAAAATTTGTCTTGCCTACATGTTCAGGGAAAAGATAGAGCAGAGACTGAGGAAATAGTCAACAAATGACTACCCAAGCTCAAGACACATCTCATGTCAGAAAGCAAGCCCCTGATTTTACTAATAATACTCTGCTATGCTTGCAGACAGGAACCTAGCATAACTGTCTCCTGAGAGCTTCATCTAGGAGTAGATGGAGGCAGGATCAGAGATCCACAGCCAAACATCAGGAAAAGCTAGGGAGTTTTGTGGAAGCTTAGGGGATGGAAGTAAGCAAGCTGAAGTGGTCAAGGACTCAATAAGAAGACCTACAGAGTCAACTATCCTGGGATTATGATAGCTCACAGAGCCTGGGCCACCAAACAGGAAGCATGACAGAGCTGGACCTAATCTCCCTAGGTCCACATTTGTGGTAAATGTGCAAATTGGTGTTCATGTGGTTCCCCTGAAAAGTTGAGCTACAATTGTGTAGGTCTCTGCTCCCTGCCATTGGATTGCCTCTTCTGCTCCCTAGACTACCTGGTTGGGCCTCAGTGGGAGAGGATGTGCCTAATCCTGCTGTGACTAGATGTCCCAGGGTAGGATGGTACCCAAGGGGGGTTCCACCTCTCTGAGGAAAATGGGAGGGGTGCATGTGGGATTTGCAAGCATGGGACTGGAAAGAGAGGAGGGAATGGAGCTATGATCTGCAAGTAAAGTGAATAAAAAACAAATTATTGGAAGAAAATAAAAGAAATACATAATTGCTTGCTAAAGAACTGAATATGAGTACATTATATGAAAATGAAATCACTACACAAATCAATGCCACTTGGGTTATACTAAACTAATACCTATAGACTGACAACAATCAAGTTTAGAAACAGTTTTTTTGAGGGAAGTAAATGTGTGTGTGTGTGTGTGCGTGCGTGCCATTTGCCATTTTCACTGGTTCTAACTCAATGTGCATTCACCTACCAACACAACCTTTTTCTCCATCTGTGAATCAGGAATGATTTCTGTGTCAAGCCACAGAGTGTTGCTTTTCTAGACTCCAAATATGCACTAAAGGAACTTGTTAGTAGTCTTGTGTTCAAATGCCAAACAACCCAAACATCCAGCATTTCCTAGCCATTTCAAGAACAAACTTCAAAAGTCAATTCATTTAATTAAACTGTCAAAGAAGATCAGACCAAAAGGGTGAATAATCTATATAAATTGCTCAGTGTTGTTCAGTTCCTAAGACCTAGTCACTAGGTTCTATTCTTATCAAAATTGATGTTATTAATATCCTCACAAAATAAATTGGCTTTATTTAAATTCAAGAGTGTAAATAATCAGGGGAAGTGCAAATAGAGAATTTGTAAGCAAATCCTGTGCTTTCCCAGAATTCCAAAGGTAAGCAAATCAATTCTGGCTGTCTTATTTCTTTATATGGAAAAAACAATTAGAAATCTTGGCATTTAGTAGGTTTTTACTCCAATTCTAGTGTAACACAAACTTAGAAGAAAGCAAAACATTTGTGACTTTTCCCATTGTATATCTGACTCATGATTTTCTCAATTCAACACTTTCTCTCCAGCAAAAGTTGCAAGTCTTCCTCAGCCCACTAATTTATCTGCCTTGGTGCTAAAATATTGTCAAAATCTCTGTGTGCCTAAAACAGTACATGTATAAGGTAAGACTGTAGGTTGGAATTAAATTTTGAAATATATCGTTGGAATCTACTGTGAAATTATTCCAAATCATATATGAAATATGACATTTGTAAAAAATAGAAAAAAATCACCTTAATAAAAACCATGTTGAATATTCAGGCTTGTCTATATTACCAGATTCTAAATATATGACTTATACTTCCAATAAAATCTGCATGTATGAGAGGGGGGGAGAGATCCATGGGGCCCAGAAAATGATGCTGAATCCCCTAGACATGGAATTAGCAATGATTGTAACCATGCATGTGAGTGATTGTGGGAAGCCACATACGCCATTATGTGCAGTAGAGTTTTTTGCTGAGTCACTGCCTGGCCAGAGGCATACAAATGAGGTACTGAAAGCATAACCAATTGGGTGTAGACATGCCTCTCCTAGGCCTATATAAGCAGCGCCAGTTCTGGGGCTTGGGGTCTTTTCACCTCTGCAATCAAGCTCTTCCAATAAACATGTGCAGAAGGATCCTGTTGTGGCATCTTTCTTGCTGGCAAGTCAGGTGCTCACAAGTAGTGCTGAAACCAGCGACAAGACATCTTCAGGCATGAGTGAAGACGCCCTGTTACAGGGAGGATTCAGAACTGCATCATGGGAAGGAGAAGTGTTCCCGTAATAAAGGCTGTTGAGAAGGATTCGACTTCGTGGATCAGAACTCTTCAGCTGGGGAACGGTGGTACCGGTAAGTAAAAAGAAATTAATGTAAGTCTCTGAGAGGTATGCTTTCCTACGGAATAGATCCAGAAATTGTTGCTGGGGTTGTGCTGCTCGTTTTCTTTCTTGTTCTAATATTGTGTTAATGTCTTAATTTTCATTGCCCTGGACATGAGTGTATCTGCTGGGAATAGCTTGGCAGATACATAAGATCATAAAGCAAGTGTAGATAAACTCGTGAGTCGATCTTGGGACTAAGGATTGCATGTAGAAAAGTGAGTGTCTCAAGGACACTTTAGTACAGGACAGTCATGGGTACTGGCCAGTCTACGCCATTAGTAGGGTCAGTGCAAGCCTTACTTAACGAACAAGGTCTAAAGATTTCTGAAAGTAGAGTGAGAGGGTTCTTAAAAGAGATAGACAGACTCACTCCTTGGTTTGCCCCCACTGGGTCGCTGATGCTACCTAGTTGGGAAAAGTTAGGGAGAGATATAGCGAGAGAGGAAGCTGAAGGGAAAGTGAAAGCAGGAACAAGACTGCTATGGAAGTTGATTAAGGCTTGTATCCAGGACAAGAAATGTGAACCAGCTGTTAAGGAAGGGCAGCGACTTTTGCAGGAGCACCAGGAAAGCATGTCAGAAACAGAGAGAAATGAAAAGGAAGGAGTGTGCAGAAAAATAAGTAAAGGAAGAGATATAAAAAGAGAAAAGGAAAAGAAACCAAAATATAGAGATTCAAAAGATAATATAAAGAATGAAGATCAAAAAATTAAGTCAATCTACCCTCCTCTCGAGGACTTTGAGTTATTAGAATTATCTAGCTCGGAGGACTCGGAATTATCAGCAGGGGAGGAGGAAGATTTGGAGGAGGCTGCTGCAGAGTATGCGGTGGAAATATATGGTCCAATAGGGAGGAGTCTCAGTGCTCTCCCACCGCCTCTGCCTTATACAGATAAAAAAACAATTGGCAATGGTCACTCTTTTTGCACTCCTAGAGGGTTGCAGAAAATATGTCAGGCTTTTCCTGTTTTTCAGGATCAAGCTCAACAGTGATATTATGAGCCAATATCACATAAACAAGTGAAAGATTTAGCAGAGTCAGTAAGGACCTATGGAGTCAATGCCTCTTTTACTCAGTCCCAAATTGATAGACTGGCTCACCATGCCATGACACCTTTTGATTGGATGAGTGAGGTAAAGGCATGTCTTACGATGGGACAGTATCTAGACTGGAAGTCTATATGGCATGATCTGTGTTTGAGTCAGGCCCATGCTAATGCTACTGCAGGGCAACCAGCATGGAGCTTTGAAATGCTTACAGGTCAGGGCCAATGGACAAACAATCAATTAGGATACCCAGTGCAGGTCTATGATCAAATCAATCAGGCAGCAGTGAAAGCTTGGAAAGCATTGCCTAATCGAGGAGAGGTATCTGGTAATCTGACAAAAATTATTCAGGGAGCTAATGAGCCATTCTCTGAATTTGTGGCTCGCATGATGGAAGTGGCAGGATGCATACTTGGTGGTTCTGAAGCCGCAATGCCATTAATTGAACAATTAGTTTATGAGCAATGTACCAAAGATTCTTTTATATATATATATATATATATATATACACACACACACACATATATATATTATTACGTATTTTCCTCAATTACATTTCCAATGCTATCCCAAAAGTTCCCCATACCCTCCCCCCCCGACTCCCCTACCCACCCATTCCCACTTTTTGGCCCTGGCGTTCCCATGTACTGGGACATGTAAAGTTTGCTTGTCCAATGGGCCTCTCTTTCCAGTGATGGCTGACTAGGCCATCTTTTGATACATATGCAGCTAGAGTCAAGAGCTCCAGGTTACTGGTTAGTTCATAATGTTGTTGTACCTACAAGGTTGCAGATCTCTTTAGCTCCTTGGATACTTTCTCTAGCTCCTCCACTGGGGGCCCTGTGATCCATCCAATAGGTGACTGTGAGCATTCACTTATGTGTTTGCTAGGCCCCAGCCTAGTCTCAATGTACCAAAGAATGCAGGAATGCTATCACACCTTGGAAAGGGAAAGGACTGCATGCATGGGTGAAAGCCTGTAGAGAAATAGGAGGACCCCTTTCAAATGCAGGGCTGGCTGCCGCAGTTTTGATGGTGCAAACAAAAGGAATAATTTGCTTTAATTGTGGATAAAGAGGTCATATGCAAAAGCAGTGTTTAAGGGTAAAAGAAGTAGGTTTGAGAATAAATATTATCTCTATAATATTAATAGTAAATAATAAATATTTAATATTATTTATAATATAATAATATAATATTTAATAATAAAATATTTAATAAGTATGAAAATAAAAATAAAAAATAAAAAATAAAAATAAATAAATAAAAATGAAAATAAATAAATAATAATGAATAAAAAATGAAAACTCGTACCCAGCTTTTAGTAAATTACAATATATACATGTGTCCATCGATACCAGTTCTGGTGTCCTACCTGCCTCTCCCTTGACAGGGAAAAAGGCAGTTCATGTCATATCCCACTGCTTAGAGGCTTGGCCTGCATGGGGCAAGCCCCTGCTGCTAAAGACAGATAATGGTCCTGCATATACCTTTTCTAGATTTAGTCAATTTTGCAAACAAATGCAAGTGAAACATATTACTGGATTGCCCTATAATTCACAGGGCCAAGGCATCATTGAAAGAGCCCATCGTACTTTGAAACAATATTTGCAAAAACAAAAAGGGGGAATAGAGGCTATGACGCCAAAGATGGCTCTATCCCTTACAATATTTACTCTTAAATTTTTAAAATTGGATGATGCTGGAAGATCACCAGCCTCAACCGCCCAATGAAATGGTCAAATGGAAAAATGTCCTTGATAATAAATGGTATGGCCCCGATCCCATATTAATCAGATCCAGGGGAGGTATTTGTGTTTTTCCACAGGGTGAAAATAATCCACTTTGGGTTCCGACGCAACTGACAAGAACCGTGAAAGATCAAGATGAATCCCAAGATGATCCTGTTATTCTTACTCCTGATGATTGAGACAGGGGTAAGTATACCTTTGTGGGTCGTAGTGATATCATGGCCAGTACCCTTACCGGTACATTCCAATTCCTCTACCTTGCCTTTGTTTTTTGCAACTTAATGTTTTTTGGATGCGCCTTGTGCACTACAAACTCCTCAAGAGCCATGTGTGTATAATAGTACGAGTTTTCTTTAAATTATACACTATGCTTTGTGCATAATGTGGATAAGTCTTTTACACCCTGTATGTTTTTTAAAGAAAAAGATTATCTCTAATTGGGCAGATCCCATTAACCAAAATAAAGTGAGCTCTGGAGTGTTACTTAATGCTTTAACGCAAGTTGCTCAAGGAGCACAATCAGGCTCAAGTGATGTTGGAAATAATGTAACTTCACCTATAAACATCACCACTATTATGATAAAGGGAAAGGTGACTATTCCCAAAAGATGACGATGGCCTGTTGGCAATGCTACTGATATACACTGCATGCCCTGGTGTCATCCGGACCTTGCATTTCCTATAGTTTTTTCACCTTGTCAATAAAAAATTTTTCCTCAGAAAGAAATAGCAAAGGGGTTTGTTTTGTCACCTCCATTGGATTTTGCCGTAATGAATGATAAAGGAGATGCTACAAGAAAAGAAAATATTTGGCCATATTACCAATGGATTTTAAGTAATGAGGCAGGTGCTAGTACCAGTTTGTCAGCCTTTGCATTGCTGACTGGAACCTTTCATGAGATATTGAATGTTTCTGCCATACTTTCCAATACCTCTGCTCATTTACATAATGTGACATCTAATAGAGTTATCAGAAAAATGACTACTTCTCCAGTAGAAGTTTGTGTTAATCCTCCATTTTTCTTTATATTGGCTGAATTTCAAAATAATACAGAATGGTTAGATTATATAAATGTCACTTTTTTTTTGACGCAATGCTGGAATGGAACCACTTTCTTAGCCTTAGTGGTATATCTATCAACCTTTGTTTCTGTGCCTGTTGAGGCAGATCCAGAGAAGTTCCCAATTATGAGTCTTGTGCAGCAAAAGAGAGATTTTGGAATCACAGCTGCCATTGTTACTGCCATTGTGGTGTCTGCAGGGTCAGCGTTTACCACAGGAACTGCTATGGCCAATCAAGTTAATACTGCTGACACCATAAGTCAGATAGCAGAAAAAACGTCTGAGGCATTGCTTACCCTGCAAAGGGTGGATTCTCATATAGCCTCAGGGTTAATATTAGTGAATCAAAGAGTGGATATTTTACAACATAACATGGAACAGATGATGGATGTCATACAAATGAGTTGTGTGGCATCAACTCCGCATGTGTGCATCACTCCCATTAGGTATATTAATAATTCTTTTATTAAAAGTACAGGTTTATCGAATTATCTGAAGGGGAACTGGTCGCAGGAGCTGGAAAGGTTGCAGACGAAGCTGCAGATACAGATCCTGAACCTTAATGAAACCAGAGTGGAACCAGTGACCCTTGGAGACTTTACCTCTTGGCTTACCTCTGCTTTTTCTTACTTTAAGGAATGGGTGGGAGTGATTTTGTTTGGTGCTGCCATATACTGTGGACTGGTATTCATGCTTTGGTTGGTTTGCAAATTCAGAACCCAACAAAACCCAAGGTGATTATAACTCAGGCACTTTTAGCCATTGAAGATGGCACCTCCCCTGAAGTTTGGTTATCTATGCTCAAGAATTAGTCGGCATCTTAGTTCTCTGCTCTTGCACCCCATGGATTTATGGATCCATTGAACTGGGATGAGAGAGATTCAGAGATCATTGATCAGCCCTTGCACATCACTGAGGTTTCCTCATTGCATGCGGTAGGGTCATCATGATTTCCCCACTAATTCATTCCCTTAAAACTTGGCTGGCCTCTTTTGTAAAATTCACCCTAGGTCATTTAGCAGTTGCTGTCACACAGCATCGCGGTATCCAAAGACGGGTAACTTTCCTCGTGCACAGACCAACCTAAGACACGGGGCCTGGTGGTGATAGGGTAACCCTATGACGGGTAAGACTGTGACACTAGAGGAACGACCTAAAACAGGAGCCACAGCAGATGGCCATAATTGCACAGGCCTAGTCCAGCATCATTTTATTAAAATTAAAAGGGGGAGATGTGGGAAACCACATACACCATTATGTGCAGTAGAGTTTTTTGCAGAGTCACTGTCTGGCCCGAGGCATGCAAATGAGGTACTGAAAGCATAACCAATCGGGTGTAGAGAAGCCTCTCCTAGGCCTATATAAGCAGGGCCAGTTCTGGGGTTTGGGGTCTTTTTGCCTCTGCAATCAACCTCTCCCAATAAACATGTGCAGAAGGATCCTGTTGTGGCATCTTTCTTGCTGGCAAGTTGGGTGCTCAAAAGTGATGGAAACTGAACCTGAGTCCTCTTAGAAAGCAACAAATGCTCATAACCACTGAACTATCTCCTCAGCACCCTATGTAAACTTTTGAAATTTTTTTCTTGGTGGAAAATATGCCTTTAGTTTTCCATGTGACTCACCTCAATTGTAGTACCAATAATGAAAAAGCAATGTATCCCACTTCCTGATCAATGCTGGGTGCTGAGCTGAAAATATCACCATTATGTATAAACACTAGCTTATCCTGTCTGGGTAGCCTAAGCTCTCTATAAACTTGTAAAGGCTTCTTTTCAATAATGAATGAATACCAAGTTACAAGGCTGAATCTGTAGTTCAATAACAATACTGCAAAATGAAACAAAGAAAGGGAAAGTTTTCTTTAGTTTGCTTGAAACAGCACCGTGTTCATTTTCTCACAAACCAAACACCCTGCAGAAACATTGACCAAAGCAAAGGTCATCCTGCCCTAGATGTTCTAAAAATGGCTTGAAGACTTCCAAGTTAAGCAGCCAGTGTCTTTATTGAATTAGACAGATAACCACAGAGCAAAGACAGCAGAGGTCATCTCAGAGAAATCCAGTATCCATGGGAAGTTCTGCTGGCAGATTGCTAAAGACTGAATTAGAGGCTGAGAGCCTGTACAAAGCTCTTTCTTTCTTTCTTTCTTTCTTTCTTTCTTTCTTTCTTTCTTTCTTTCTTTCTTTCTTTCTTTCTCTCTCTCTCTCTCTCTCTCTCTCTCTCTCTCTCTCTCTCTCTCTCTCCCTCCCTCCCTCCTCCTTCTCTCCCTCCCTCCTTTCCTTCCTTCCTTCCTTCCTTCCTTCCTTCCTTCCTTCTTTCCTCCCTCCCTCCCTCCCTCCCTCCCTCCCTCCCTCCCTCCCTCTCTCTGTCTGTTTTCTCCCTCCCTCTCTCCCTCCCTCCCTCTCTCTGTCCCTTTTCTCCCTCCCCCCTCCTTTCCTTCCTTCCTTCCTTCCTTCCTTCCTTCCTTCCTTCCTTCCTTCCTTCCTTCCTTCCTTCTGTCCTTGGCTTTACATCCTACTTATTGCCCCACTCCTGGTCACCCCCTCTGACAATCCTTTCTCCCTCCACTTTCCCCCTCCCCTCTGAGCTGGGGGACCTGGCTATCACCCCACCCTGGCACATCAATTCTCTGTGGGGCTAGGTCTATGCTCTCCCACTGAAGCTGGAACAAGCAGCCCAGCTAGACCATAACCCACAGACAGACAACAGCTCTAGGGATAGCCCTGCTCTAGTTGTTTGGAATCCACATGAAGACAAATATACTCACTTTTTTACCATATGTTGGCAGTATGAATTGGATGAGCCTTATAAGGACTAGAATAACAGCAATGAGTGATAAGAAGAAACTGAGCAGAGGCAAGAATCTACAGAACCCATTTCTATTCGTCAAAAATTCCTACCTGATAGCTGAATGTGGGGTGTTTTTGTTATATTTTTGAGCAGAAGCGTTAGACTCTTGCTTTGACTAGAAGGGTATATTCTGAATTTCTTTTCACCACAAGGGAATCTAAAAACAAAAGTATGGTCAGAAATCAGTGACTTTGAAACCAGTTGGCAGAGAATATGAGTGGGAGGTTTGAAGTAAGGCTTCAAATATTTTCAAATACATGACCTTCTTATTTTAAGAAAAATGGGAAAAGGTGAAAGTAGAAAAAAGATACTTATATATCTTTACTACTATAAATTACATATACATATATACACACATGTTTATATATAATGCATACACACACACGCACACACACACACACACACACACATATATATATATATATATATATATATATATATATATATATATACATACACCTTTACTTTCATTGAATTTGCAGTTTGACAGGGCAAAGTTTTGGAGAATTTGTTACAAGAGTGGCATGTCATGAAGACAAGCAGAGACTATTACACCATTTGGCAAGTTAAAGTTTAAGATTTCTGAGTATGGAGCCGGGCGTGGTGGCGCACGCCTTTAATCCCAGCACTTGGGAGGCAGAGGCAGGCGGATTTCTGAGTTCGAGGCCAGCCTGGTCTACAAAGTGAGTGCCAGGACAGCCAGGGCTACACAGAGAAACCCTGTCTCGAAAAACCAAAAAAAAAAAAAAAAAAAAAAAAAAGATTTCTGAGTATGGAGATAGAGAGATGCCTCAGCAGTTAACAGCTAGGCTCAAAACCAAAAATATAAGGTTTCTGAGTATAAAATCCAGAAACTGAAAAAAAAAAAAAAAAAAAAAGCAAGCAAGCAAACAAACAAAAACCCAGAAACTGGCTTGGAGAGGTGGACTAGGGGTTAAGAGCCCTTGTTTGTTAATTTCCATGGGACAGTATTTAAGCTTATAGCCACTGTGTCAAGTAGATCATAGCTGCCTATAATTCTAGGTTCAGAGG
Source organism: Mus caroli (assembly GCF_978045245.1). Lineage (NCBI taxonomy): Eukaryota > Metazoa > Chordata > Mammalia > Rodentia > Muridae > Mus > Mus caroli. The sequence continues at coordinate 72,920,888 of NW_028227257.1, forward strand.
ATCTGATATCCTTTTTTTGGTCTCCATGGTAACATGCATACATGCGTATATATACATATATATATATATATATATATATATATATATATATATACACAAACATACACATACCCAATACAAAAATAATTAAAACCATAGAAAAAATTTGGAGTGACGTTTGAAATTGAACAAATATTTTCATTGTTTATAGAATCCAGGATCCAGGTCTCTTTAAGAACAAGGTGACCACACTTTGATTATGAAATCTCCTAAGTAAGACATCACAGATATACCTGGGGAGCTTGCCGTCATGTAAGTTTGCCACATTCATTAACACCTTATTTTGTCTCTCCACCTAAGAGTAGTGCAGTGAAAGTTGTCTGCAAGTTTTATTTTTAGAAATGTGGTCCAGGTGTAGCACCTGTGATCACACAAAGGAGAGAAGTAGCTGTGTTCTTCAGACAAAAAAAAAAAAAAAAAAAGAAATGTCATAAAGATTTTACTGAAACCACGGAACAGAATGTCAGTCAAAATGTGAGCCATGAAATAGGGAGAACTGTCTCCATTTTTAAAAGATGAATAGCTCAAGACCCATAAAGGCATAATGAGACATTCATGCTCACATTGCTCTTGGCACAGTCACTCAGATGCCTGAGTTGTGAATCATCAAAATATTCTAATTATAGAATTTCTGGTCATTCCCATTATGTCATATCCCCCAAGTCATTAGGTACAAATAAAAGATGCACTTATAAAGATACTTATAAGGATATCATGGGCTACTTTTTTCATTGTTTGTTTGTTTAATGGCTTATGTCTTTGGGGTATTCAAGAGAAACAAAAGAACATATTTTATTACCCACAACTGAAGTAGTTTCACAAACTTTATTAAAATTGTATCAAAGTCAACTTTGGCAATATAATAATTAAAGAAATATAATTGCAACTGTGCTGGCTAGTTTTTATATTGGATTTTTTTTTTTTTTCGAAATAGGGTTTCTCTGTATAGCCCTGGCTGTCCTGGAACTCACTTTGTAGACAAGGCTGGCCTTGAACTCAGAAATCTGCCTGCCTCTGCCTCCAGAGTGTTGGGATTAAAGGCATGTGTCACCAAGCCAGGTTGGATATTTTCTTTATTTACATTTCAAATGTTATCCCCTTTCCAAGTTTCCCCTCTGGAAAATCCCTAACCATCCCCCACACCCTGCTTCTGTGAGGGTGCTCCCCAATCCATCCACTCCCACCTCCCCACCCTGAAATCCCCCTACACTGGGGCATAGAGCCTTTACAGGACCAAAACCCTCTCCTCCCATTGATGCCCAACTAGGCCATCTGGAGCCATTAGAACATCTAGAATTCCTCCATGTGTGTCTTTGGTTGTTTAGTCCCTGGGAGCTCTGGGAGATCTGGTTGGCTGATATTATTGTTCCTCATATGGGGTTGCAAACCCTTCAGCTATTTCAGTTCTTTTCTGCCATTGGGGACTCTATGCTCAGTCCAATGGTTGGCTGTGAACATCCACCTCTGTATTTGTCAGGCTCTATCAGAACCTCTAGGGAGACAGCTATATCAGGTTCCTGTCAGCAAGCACTTCTTAGCATCCACAATAGTGTCTCGGTTTGATGACTGTATATGAGATGGATCCCCAGTTGGGACAGTCTCTGCATGGCCTTTCCGTCAGTCTCTGCTCCACACTTTGTCTCAGTATTTCCTCCTGAATTTTGTTCCCACTTCTAAGAAGGACTGGAACATCCACACTTTGGTATTCTTCCTTTGTGAGCTTCATGTGGTCTGTGAATTGTATCTTGGGTATTCTGAGCTTTTGGACTAATATCCACTTAACAGCGAGTGCATATCATGTGTGTTCTTTTGTGATTGGGTTACCTCACTCAGGATGATACTTTCTAAGAGCTGTCTAACTTTATGTCAATGTTCCACAAGCTAGAGTCAGGAGTGACTAGGGAGCTTCAGTGAGAAAATGCCTCCATATGATCAGCCAACAGTCAAGCCTGTGGGGATTTTCCTTTTTTAAATTTTCTTAATTAGTAGAAGGGACTAGACAATTTTGGGAGGGGCAACCCCTTGGAGGGTTGTCTTAATTTGTACTGCAAAGCAGGCTGAGAAAGTCATGGGAGCAATCTAGTAAGCAGCACTCATCTCCAGCCTCTGCATAGGCTCCTGCCTCGAGGTTTCTGTCCTATCTGTGTTCCTACCTTCTCTGCTTTTGATCATGAACTATACAGATGTGTGAGTGAAATAAACCTGTTTATCCTCAAATTGATTTTTCTCATGCTATTTCACCACAACAATATTATCCATAACTAAGATAGTAAAAACTCAAGTGGAAATCAGATTTATAAAAAAATATTCAAGGCAGCTTTTGACTGCTGCTATTTACTGCGAGTATGGCCAGCATCAAGGGTGCCAGTTGGAAATGCAGTTAACAGATGGGGTCTTTTCCCTGCAATTTGGCCTTTCAACATCTCAAAATGTTAGTGATTTAATCATTTCCCAATATAGTACTATAAAAAATAGAGTTTTGCAAACAATAGAGGAATGGTATACATGGTAGTCACTGGGTTATCCTCTGGAGCAGTCTAATAAAATTCTCACATTGTTAGTTCTAAACTAGTTTCAGCACTGTCTGTAACATGATGACATTTCTTTTCACTAAAGAAAGTATAATAAAACACTGTGAGAAAAGTTGGCATAACAGAAATAATTTGGAAATGATTCTAAGACAGGTACACTTTGAAATATTAGGAGAGAGCATACCCATTTATGCATTGATTATGATATAAAGCATATCATGGCAGCATTGCTGCAAAGGCATTCACTACTCTGAAGCTCAGTGCCCATTTTAGTTCCTGTATAATATATATATATATATATATATATATATATAATATAGGAATAAAATATATATTTATATATATATATAATTGGATATTCTATTTGTTTATATTTCACATGGTATCCCCTTTCACTGTTCCTTCCACAGAAACCCCATATTCCATCTCCTCTTCCCCTGCTTCTAGCAGGGTGTTACCCTCTCCACCTACCTACTCCCACCTCCCTGCCCTGGCATTCCTCTACACTGGGGCATAGAGCCTTTACAGGACCAAGAGCCTCTCCTCCCATTGATGCCCAACAAGGTCATCCTCTGCTACATATGCAGCTGGAGCCATGGGTCCCTCCATGTGTACTCTTTGGTTTGTTGTTTAATCCCTCAGAGATCTGGGAGGGATTGGCTGATATTGTTATTTTTCATATAGTGTTACAATGCCCTTCAGTTCCTTTTCCTAATTCCTTCATTGGGGACTCCATGCTCAGTCCAATGGTTGGCTATGAACATCTCCATCTGTGTTTTTTGGGCTCTGTCAGAACCTCAGGTGACAGCTATACCAGGCTCTTGTCAACAAGCACTTCATGGTATCCTCAATAGTGTCTGGGTTTAGTGACTGTATATGGGATGGATCCCCAGGAAGGACAGTCTCTGGATGTCCTCTCCTTCAGTCTCTGCTCCACATTTCGTCTCCATATTTCCTCCCCTCATCTAAGAATGACCAAAGCACCAACACTTTGGTCTTCCTTCTTCTTGAGCTTATGTGGTATATGAATTTTATCTTGGGTATTCTGAGCTTTGGGGGCAATATCCACTCATCAGTGTGTGCATACCATGTGTGTTCTTTTTGTGACTGAATTGCCTCAGTCAGTATATTTTCTAGTTCCATCCATTTGCCTATGAATTTCACAAAGTCATTGTTTTTAATAGCTGAGTAGTACTCCATTTTGTAAATGTATCACATTTTCTGTATCCATTCCTCTGTTGAAGGACTTCTGGGATAAATCACCATCCCTGACCTCAAGCTTTATTACAGAGCAATAGTGATAAAAACTATATGATATTGGTATAGTAACAGGTAGGTAGATCAATGGAATAGAATTGAAGACCCCGAAATGAACTCACACACTTATGGTCACTTGATCTTTGACAAAGGAGCTAAAACCATCCAGTGAAAAAAAGACAGCATTTTCAACCAATGGTGCTGGTTTAACTGGCAGTCAGCATGTAAAAGAATGAAAATTGACCCACTCTTTTCTCCTTGTACAAAGCTGAAGTGAAAGTGGATCAAGGAGCTCCACATAAAACCAGATACACTTAAACTAATAGAAGAGAAAGTGGGGAAGAGCCTTGAATACATGGGCACATGGGAAAAGTACCTAAACAGAAAACCAATGGCTTATGCTCTAAGATCAAGAATTGACAAAAATGACTTCATAATATTGCAAAGCTTCTCTAAGGCAAAAGACATTGTCAATAAGACAAAATGGCAGCCAACAGGTTGACAAAAGACCTTTATTAACCCTACATTCGATAGAGGGCTAATAACCAATATATACAAAGAACTGAAGAAATTAGACTCCAGAGAATCAAATAACCCTATTCAAAAATGGCATAAAGAACCAAACAAAGAATTCTCAAGTGAGGAAATTCGAATGTCTGAGAAGCACATAAAGAAATGTTCAACATCCTTAGTCATCAGGGAAATGCAAATCAAAACAATTCTGAGATTCCTCCTCATACCAGTCAGAATGTCTAAGATCAAAAACTCAGGTGACAACAGATGCCTGAGAGAATGTGGAGAAAGAGGAACCCTCCTACATTGTTGGTGGGATTGCAAACTGGTACAACAACTGTGGAAATCAGTCTGGTGGTTCCTCAGAAAATTGGACATAATATTACCTGAGGACACAGCTATACCACTCCTGGGCATATACCCAAAAGATGCTCCAACATATAAGAAGGATACATGCTTCACTATGTTCATAGCAGCTTTATTTATAATAGCCAGATGCCAGACAGAATATATATTTTATAAAAATAGGAGTAAACTAAAATAACAAGCACAAAATAGTAAATATATAAACCAGTGACCCCATTGTCTGTTATCACCATCAAGATATGCATACTATAAGATGTTATATGTGCCCTATTTTTAAAATTATGATTACTGCTATTATCATTAGTGTGTGTGTATGCATGTGTGTGGCTGTCTGCGTGTATGTCTGTGGCTGTCTGTTTGTGTTTATGTGTCTCTGTGTATGTCTCCTTTTGTGTGTGTGTATATATATATATATATATATATATATATATGTATGTATACATATATGTAGGCATCTGTATGTCAGTGCCCTATGGAGGCCAAAGGAGTACTTTTGGGAGTTGGATTTCTACTTCAACTTATCAGTATGGAATCTGAGATCAAATTCAGGCTGTCAAGCTTGCATAGTAAGCGCATGATGAGCTATCTCACCTAGCAATACTGCTATGATTTAATGATTGCTCTGTAGGTTAATTTACAACAGCATCACAACAAATGAATTGCTTGTGTCAACAATATCACTAGGCAACAGGAATTTTTCAGCTCCCTCATAATTTTAAAGGATCATCATATTTTCAGTTCATGTTGGTGGAAAAGATTTTCATGGAGTTCATGGCATCATTTTCTTTTTTCTTCCTAGGGAAATACATTGAAGACATTAATCAGCTTATATTACAGAGGTGGGCATAATTCTTATGCATAAAAACACTTTTTTCATATGGCGATGTTATTGATACCAATGGATTAATTTTTCAAAATATATCTAGGGTCTTGGGAAGTACATTAACATCCAGAAGCTAGCAGGTACCACAGAAGCAAAGTATAAGATGACATAAGCTCATTTATTTAAAAAAAAAAACAACTTTTATTGGTTAATTCATTTATTTACATTTCAAATGTTATCCCTTTCCCAGCTTCTCCTCCACAAGGCCCTATCTCATCCCACCTTCCCCCTGCTTTTACGAGGGTGCACCCCCACTCACCCACACACTCCTGACTCACCGCTCTGGCATTCCCCTACACTAGGGCATAGAGTCTTCACAGGACCAAGGCCCTCTCCTCCTACTGGTGTCCAACAAGGCCATCCTCACTACATATGTAGCTGGAGCCATGAGTCCCTCCATGTGTACTCTTTGATTGCTGGTTTAGTCCATGGGATCTCTGGAAGGGGGATAGTTGGTTGATATTGTCTTTCTTCCTATGGGGTTGCAAACCCCTTCAGCTCCTTCAGTCCTTCCCCTAACTCCTCCATTGGTAAATATTTTTTTTTCTTTTTTTTATATTTTTATTACATATTTTCCTCAATTACATTTCCAATGCTATCCCAAAAGTCCCCCATAGCGCCCCCCACTTCCCTACCCACCCATTCCCATTCTTTTGGCCCTGGCATTCCCCTATATTGGGGCATATAAAGTTTGCAAGTCCAATGGGCCTCTCTTTCCATTGATGGCCGACTAGGCCATCTTTCGATACATATGCAGCTAGAGACAAGAGCTCCAGGGTTCTGGTTAGTACATCATGTTGTTCCAACAATAGGGTTGCAGATCCCTTTAGCTCCTTGGGTACTTTCTCTAGCTTCTCCATTGGGAGCCCTGTGATACATCCAATAGCTGACTGTGAACATCCACTCCTGTGTTTGCTAGGCCCCGGCATCGTCTCACAAGAGACAGCTATATTTGGGTCCTTTCAGCAAAATCTTGCTAGTGTATGCAATGGTGTCAGCGTTTAGAAGCTGATTATGGGACGGATCCCTGGATACAGCAGTCTCTAAATGGTCCATCCTTTCATCACAGCTACGAACTTTGTCTCTGTAACTCCTTCCCTGGGTGTTTTGTTCCCAATTCTAAGAAGGTGCACAGTGTCCACACTTTGGTCTTCATTCTTCTTGAGTTTCATGCGTTTATCAAATTGTATCTTATATCTTGGGTATCCTAAGTTTTGGGCTAATATCCACTTATCAATGAATACATATTGTGTGAGTTCTTTTGTGATTGTGTTACTTCACTCAAGATGATGCCCTCCAGGTAAATATTTTTAAATCAGAGTTTAAAGCTACTATAAGAATCACAGTGACCACCACTATGTCATGATGTTTTATTATTCTGAAGACTTCTAAATTTACTCTGAATGTTATACTAATGACTACTATTTACATTTATAAAAGACACTAATGTGTAATTGTTTCTAAGAATATTTGTTTATATATTATTTGAAATCAAGATATCTCTAAGTTCCTAGAACAAAATGGGGCATGTTCTCTCTTCATTTGTTTGCTCCAAGTGTACAAAAGACTTCTGTTATTGATATTTCAAATGCTTTGTAGAATTGACCAAGTCATTTGGCTTAGAAATTTAACTGGAATAAAGGTTTTGATTGTAGCTTTCTGTCCATTTCCACATAGAAATGTACAACTACAACAAATTCATTTAATTCTATTTAGACTTTGTTACTCATTTATGTAAAACTGCCTTTAAAATGATACACAACAGTGCTACATTTCTCAGCCTCATTTAATTTTTAGCCACTTCCAACTGTCATCACACATGGTCAAACATAACAAGAACTGAAGAAACACATTGTCAAGAAAGATGTGTTGTCAGTCTGTGACTAGGTCTTTCTCTTTTCTGTGGATTCTCCTTGGTGTTGGTGTTACACACACACACACACACACACACACACACACACACACACACATTCATTCATTCATCCATTCATTTATTAGGGAAAACACAAAGAAGAACATTTTATGAATTGATGTTTCCTTGTCTTCCGGATTCATTTATTTATTTGTTGAATGGCAGAGGAGTAGCTGGGAATAAGTGAGAGAGCAGAGCAAAGAGAGCAAAATTATAATTAACATGAGTTGGAGAGAAAGCTGAGGTAAGAAATGTACAGAAAACTTGATAACCAATGCAGTATGGGTAAAAGATTATGATAAAATAACACTGAAAGTTTTGCTTAGACATGAATTAATATACCACTAGGGTGTTTTGAAGACCTCCAATGATACCTTTATTGAATTTTTACTTATTCTTGGTTACAAACTGAAATTTGATTTCCTGTGGACAGTATCTTCAAATAACTCTGTGATTTGGACAGATTGGTAGAAATGACTTTTCAGAAGGTGAAAGAGAAGGGAAGGAGCAAAGCATCTTCTGGATATCATGTGTTCTGGTAGATTTTCTGTGGACAGACGTATTCCTATCCAGCTCATTTTTCTATCACTTTAGCTTCCTTCCTAGGTGAGCCTTTAGAATTATGGAATATTTTAATATCTTCCTAGAACCCCATAGTGGTTAAGTTAAACTCATAAACCCTAATCATTTTATTGTGCTTTCTTTTCAGATTTTTTTAAAGGAAAGAATGGAGCTGATATAACTTCTCTTTCCCTACTTCCTACTTTTTAAGACACCAAGGATGCTTGCAAGGAATCTTCATGCCTACTAGAAGTGAGAGAGTGTGACATATAGCGTTCGCATAAAATATTTTATTTTACGATTGATGGGCTGTCAAGCTCGTGCTTATGATAGCTGGAGTAATTCAGACTTCTGCTGAGAGAACAGGGATACAAGGAGTCTTCACGAAAGAGACATTCACCAAACCAGGGTCTATGTAGAAGCTTCATCAACTTCCATCTGGGGCAACTGGGAGTCCAACACTAAGAACTATTATACTTACAAATGTCAGTGTGAAAGCTTATATTCTTAAACTACAGGGAAAAAAATCTTACAGAGGTTTGTTATTGTGGAACTACTTTCTAAGGAATTAACTAAACTTAAGAAATTTGTGTTAATATGATTCCATTGTTTAACCAGTGTTTAATTTTCAGTAGTGTGAGCAAACCTAGTCTACAGTATAACATTCCTCGTTATTCCCAACGATTTGCCAAGTAGACACAATATATAAAAATTAATCTCAGGTAAAATCTAAATGTTTCCTTTCTTACACCTCCTTAATCTAGATGGCCCCTCATTAATTTTAAATTCTTGTATATATCTAGAAATCCTGAGCACTGAGCTGAATAGAGGCAGAAATAGTATCCCCTATTCTGTGCCTATAGATATTGTACATCCTGAAACCCTGCTGCAAAGTCTCTCTGTCCTGCTGGTCTGGGGTCAAACAGAATTCTTTCCAGGATATGTTCACATGTGTGTCCTTTGCTTTTTTTGGTAGTGGTTGTTGATGAAAGACCATCTGAAAATGGATCTGTTTGACTCTGGAGGAGATTGATTGTATAGTTAAAAGAAAAGGAGGGGGCAGGCAATGTGAGTGATAGAATCAGGAAAACGATGAAAAGCATTTTTTCCCATTAGTTATATCTCCAGGTAGCATTGTTAACAGTACCAGGTCTTTGAGGTTAAAAAGTTATTGCCCAGGGTTTCAACTGAACCTAATCCCTTTAGGTTATTTTTGGTATTATATTGAACGGATTTATCCACGTAAACTTACTTAATAGTCATAAGAATGTTAGTCGCCCACCTTGTCACCACAAGGACCCAGTTGAAAGGTATCTTTTGTGTGGAAAAGCCCTTGCCACTAACTGTGCTGCTTCTTCATTGTAGGCTTCTCAGCTGCCTGAGCAATATGTTTCTCTCGCTTATAAGTTAGTTTGAAGTATTTTGTTACAGTGGACTGAATAGATAAAGACAAATGTCTTACTTTATCATGATTCAATATAATGTCATATAGCTTCTTGGCAGAATATTCGGTGTTTCTATTTGTTATAATCCTGATCCTTCTTACGAAACCTGTTTCATTTCTTCGGGAGTTTTTAGAATATGCTTTTTGTTCCAAGTGTTCTGAAATTTAGTAATTATATTCATATGAACTCCCTTCTAATATGATTTACTTTGGTTCAAAATTACGCTTTTAAAATTAAAATTTGAAATAATCAAAAAAAAAAAAAGAATGTTAGATCACACATTGTGGGTACAGAGAAAGCCAATGATAGCCCAAGGTAAATGATGACTATTAATCTTAACATTTTTCACTCTATAGTCATCAGTTGGTTGGCCTTACAGAATCATTAATATAGGTTTTAATTCTTCACTATACCCATTAGTTTATACTTCCTCTACTGGCTAAACACCATATTTTGTATGAGAGTTAGATACTGTCTTATGCATCTTGATCAAGTTACAAGTGTCCCATTCCTAGAAGCTGATACATACATACATGAGGCTGAATTAAAAAAAAGAACTTTCATGCGATAAAATTATTATTAATGGCACTAAGGAAGAAATCACTAGATTAGATCAAAGCTATTAGCCATTATGATCCAGATCTGATTTATTCTCTGTTACAAACACAACACTTTCAAGGGTCCCATTGTTTAAAATTCATATCAAAGTTTAAAATAACCATGAACACAGCATGGCCTAAAAAAGTAAAGGTACTTAGGTGAAGGAAACATCCATCAGGAGGAAGAACTGGGTGAATGTGTGGATTCCTGGCTGTACCTCTATTAAATCTCTCCTTGGGATACTAAAGTTGTTCAGTGAACCTCTTGTGAAAGGTCCTGACTCTTGTTTTATGATATTGCATGGATGGGAAATGGTAGAGAAGTTGCATCAATAATTAGGATAGATAGCTTCCTATAATCATTATAAAAACTGGGTCCCAGTACTTGTTCAATCAAGTAAGTCAAAGAAATGCCAAGATCTAAGAGTGCTTGTTTCCTCAAAGTTTCATTCAGAAATAGGAATGAGACATGCAAGAAGATGTGCTTTTAGATAATCTAATAAAAAAATGTGATTTTTCTAGTCTGGAGAGATTATACTTATATTAAGAGCACTTTCTGCTTTTATGGAGGACTTGAGTTGAGTTCCTAGTGCCTATGTCAGGCATCTCACAACTGCCTGTAACTCCAGTGCCAGGGACTCTGCAGGGATTTACAACACATATACATACACACACACATATACACATACACATACATGTAGTTAAAACTAAAATAGTTAAGAAGCAAATATGTCCTGAAATAGAAAGTTATGGAAGAATATATGATAGAAAATACAGGATCCTTAAATATTTAAATGTATATTTCAATTATCAAAACTTTCTCTCAGAAATATTGAGTATATTGATATAAGTGATACAAGGATAAGTTCAGTAAGGTAAATGGACACTTCAAATGCTCTCTTTGACATCTGAAGAACTAGGGAGATAATAGAAAAGAAAGACATGTTAAGTCATAAACTTTGAATGCTTAAAATGAACAGACAATAAAAGGAATAGGTACTTAGTAATTTCAATAATAATATAAGAAGAGGCAAGAACACTAAGTTTTTCAGTGTTGGAAATCAAGAATATTACAGACCTTCAGTTTGTCACAGGCAAATCTGACACTAAAAGATCTCAGTCTTAGACACAGTCCTATAAGGCAATTATAATTTTTTCTTAAGATAAAATTTGATTATTAAAAGGCATCTATAGTGCCACTATACCCATCAGATCTCAGGAGATACATGTGAGAGTTGCACAAACTGAATTCTAAACCAGCCACGAAACCAAATGGAACCAATTCCTGACACATTACCTATAAATATCCCATTCTACCTTTTAAGAGAAATAAGAGAATATTTTGTGTGCAAAAAAAAAATATCACTATGCCAGTATAAATGTTAGTTGTTCTTGCTGCCATTTGCAACTTTAAATATCATCTAAATATATAATTTTATACTATTCAAAAGTGGGGTAGGTTATGGAGGTATTTTTCTTATTTCTGTACATAGTCACTTCAAATATTCTTTATATATCTATTCTTTCCTATGGCTTGTATGCATTTGTACAAGACATATTTTGAAGCTAATACTTATAAACATTATTCCCTTCAGTTGGAATGAGTTATCATAACAAAATAATATATACTTGATAGTTTATAAACAGCATATGCTTATTTTACACAATGCTGGTGAATGTGAACATCAAGGTAGCAGCAATTTTAGATAATGATGAGAGCTGGCATTTTTGTTCATATATGATGTCTCATAGCTATTCCCTTATGTGCTAGAAAATATAAATGAGTAGTGTGAGTCTCTTTCCTAAGAGAACTAATTTCTTTTATATGGTGAGTACTATGAGTACCTTTTATAAGGGAATAATTACTCTTATAATGACACTGTCATACTCACCAAATTATATATATATGTATATATACATATATATACATATATACATACACACACACACATAGAACTCAGTCGGGGGCATGGAATAGCATATGAACTAATATTCAAATTCTGTATAATTTTAGGTGGTAAACACTCAACACGTTTTTCTAGTTTATTGGGATAAATGGCATTTAGTTGTTAGTCTCCTGAGAATTACTAAGTATTAAGGGATTTTAAAAAACAATAGCTTGTTATCCAAAGCAATGAGAATATACTTAATAATACAGAAATACAGAGTTTAAATCTCTGAAGCCATAAGTGCTATGTATATTTAATCATTTATCTCCATTATCCTATTTAACTGTCACAAAAGTAGGAACTGATGCAAACTGTAATTGTCTTCTTTATATATGATGAAAATTAACCCAAGTGAGATTTACAGTCTTATGTAGCAAATTATACAATCAAGAGTTCCAGATGTCAGTGGAGGGATAAGGACAGCAACCCACACACAAAACCTTTGACTCAAAATGTGCTCTGCCTACAAGATGTGCAGAGACAAAGACAGAGCAGAGACAAAGGAAATGGCCAACCAAAGACTGCAGCAAATTGAGTCCCATTTCCTAGGCAAGAACTATATTCTGACATTAATGATTCTTTGTTATGCTTGCAGAGAAGAGTCTAGCATAACTGTCCTCTGAGAGGATTCACCCAGCAGCAAATGAAAAGAAATGCAGAGACACACAGCCAAACATAGGAGGGAGCTCTGGGAAACTTGTGGAAGAGTTCAGGAAAGCACTGAGGGACACAAAGAGGACAGGAACTCCACAGGAAGAACAACAGAGTCAATGAACCTGGACCCTTGAGTGCTCGCAGAGACTGAACAACCAATGAAACCGTAAGCATAGTCTCGACCTGAGCCCCTGCATATATGTAGCATATGAGCAGTTTCATCTTCATGCAGGTTCTCCCTTCATGCAGGGGCTGTCACTGAATATGTTGCCCATGTGCCTGTGTATCCCATTCCCCTAACTGGGGTGACTTGTCTGGTGGCAGTGGGAGAGAATTTACCTAGTCCTCAGTGACTTGATGTGCAAGAGAATGGGGGTGGGGCAAGGTGATGCCAAGGGTGGGATTCCCTTTCTCAAAGTAGAAGAGGAGGGAGGAATGGGGGTAACATCTTCATGAGGAGCTACTGGGAGAAGAGGGGGATGATATCTGGATGTAAACTGAATAAATACATTTAATATATTAAAAATATTATGAAATTTTCAGGAAAAAGGAGTTCAAGATGTTCCTTATGTCAGTACTTACGTTCTCAATAATAAAAGTTGTTGAGAGCTTTGTACTAACATATTGCTTTGTACCATACTTACAAGGCTTAACAAAAGGTTTAGAGATGACTCAATAGGCAAAACAACTTGCTTTGTGGGTAGGGGATTGGGGGGGTGGGTATGGGGGACTTTTGGGATAGCATTGAAAATGTAAACGAGGAAAATACCTAATAAAAAATAAATTAAAAAAAAAAAAACCTGATGACCTGGGCTCATATCTCCAGAACAATGTGCAGACTGAATGCAGTAGAGTAAATGTAATCTCATCCCACCCATAAAGGGAACTGGAAACAGAATTTCCCAGAGCTAACAAAGGTCAGCTAACCTGACTTATACAAAGAGTCTCTCTCTCTCTCCTCTCCTCTCCTTTCCTCTCTCTCTGTCTCTCTCCCTCTCTCTCACTTTCCTCTCTTGATCTCCTTATCTTTTGCTTTCTCTTGCTCTCTGTCTGACACACACATAAAAAGACTTAACTAATTAATGTAGAAGTTTTTGTTGGTAACCATCAAAACTCAAGTCTAAAGGGCCCATGTGACAGATTTGACCATTTTCTACCCTTTGTACTTTTGCCTAAAGCCTAATCTCCAGGCCTCCTCTCTTTCCCTAAGAAAACAATGCTTGTATCAACTGAGTTGGTCTTTTCTGCAGATCTTCTGTTTCATGGTTCTAACTCTAATTATAAGTCTCTCTTCTGGCCTAGTATGTCATCACTGGAAAGAGAGGCCCATAGGACTTGCAAACTTTATATGCCCCAGTACAGGGGAATGCCAGGGCCAAGGTGTGGGAGTGGGTGGGTAGGGGAGTGGGGGGGGGGAGTGTATTGGGGACATTTGTATAGCATTGGAAATGTAAATGAGGAAAATACCTAATAAAAAAGATTAATAAAAAAAAAATAAGTCTCTCTTCTAGCCAGGTGTGGTGATGCACATTTTAATCCTAGCACTCAGGAGGCAGAGGCAGGCATATTTCTGAGTTTGAGGCCAGCCTAGTCTAGAAAGTGAGTTCCAGGACAGCCAGGGCTATACAGAGAAACCCTGTCTTGAAAAAAACAACAACAAAACAAAACAAAACAAAAAACAAACAAACAAAAAAAGAAGTCTCTCTCTCTCTCTCTTTTTAAATCAGGTATTTTCTTCACTTACATTTCCAACGCTATCCCAAAAGTCCCCCATAATCCCCCCCACACTCCCCTACCCACCCACTCCCACTTTTTGGCCCTGGCGTTCCCCTCTGTACTGAGGCATATAAAGTTTGCAAGACCAATGGGCCTCTCTTTCCACTGATGGCCAACTAGGCCATCTTCTGATACATATGCAGCTAGAGACATGAGCTGGGGGGGAGGGGGTACTGCTTAGTTCATATTGTTGTTCCACCTATAGGGTTGCAGATCCCTTTAGCTCCTTGGGTACTTTCTCTAGCTCCTCCATTGGGGGCCCTGTGATCCATCTAATACCTGACTGTGAGCATCTACTTCTGTGTTTGCTAGGCCCCAGCATAGCCTCACAAGAGACAGCTATATCAGGGTCTTTTCAGCAAAATCTTGCTAGTGTATGCAATGGTGTCAGCGTTTGGAGGCTGATTATGAGATGGGTCCTCAGGTATAGCAGTCTCTAGATGGTCCATCCTTTCGTCTCAGCTCCAAACTTTGTCTCAACTCCTTCCATGGGTGTTTTGTTCCCAATTCTAAGAAGGGGCAATGTGTCCACACTTTGGCACCATGCCTGACCTAAAGCTGTACTACAGAGCAATTGTGATAAAAACTGCATGGTACGGGTATAGCAACAGACAACTAGACCAATGGAATAGAATTGAAGACCGAGAAATGAACCCACACACCTATGGTCACTTGATCTTTGACAAGGGAGCAAAAACCATCCAGTGGAAAAAAGACAGCATTTTCAACAAATGGTGCTGGCACAACTGGCGGTTATCATGTAGAAGATTACAAATTGATCCATTCCTATCTCCTTGTACTAAGGTCAAATCTAAGTGGATCAAGGAACTCCACATAAAACCAGAGACACTGAAAATTATAGAGGAGAAAGTGAGGAAAAGCCTGGAAGATATGGGCACAGGGGAAAAGTTCCTGAATAGAACAGCAATGGCTTGTGCTGTAAGATCGAGAATTGACAAATGGGACCTCATAAAATTGCAAAGCTTCTGTAAGGCAAAAGACACAGTCAATAGGATAAAAAGGCCACCAACAGATTGGGAAAGGATCTTTACCTATCCTAAATCAGATAGGGGACTAATATCCACAATATATAAAGAACTCAAGAAGGTGGACTCCGGAAAATCAAATAACCCCGTTAAAAAATGGGGCTCAGAACTGAACAAAGAATTCTCACCTGAGGAATGCTGAATGGCTGAGAAGCACCTGAAAAAATGTTCAGCATCCTTAATCATCAGGGAAATGCAAATCAAAACAACCCTGAGATTCCACCTCACACCAGTCAGAATGGCTAAGATAAAAAATTCAGGTGACAGCAGATTTTGGTGAGGATGTGGAAAAAGAGGAACACTCCTCCATTGTTGGTGGAATTGCAAGCTTGTACGACCACTCTGGAAATCAGTTTGGAGGTTCCTCGGAAAATTGGACATAGTATTACAGGAGGTTTCCTAAATACCTCTCCTGGGCATTTATCCAGAAGATGTTCCAACCAATAAGAAGGACACATGCTCCACTATTGTATAACTGCAATTTAAAAATCAATACTACATTACCAGGGATAGATACATAGAAAGAAACACAGAATGTTTACTGTAATATCTGCTCCTTTTTATAGACTAATAGAAATATCAATAAGTGATATTTCCTCAATCTTGTATTATAAAGATAAACTATTCCATGAGGGCAGCTTTTGAACCAACTATGAAAATGGTTATTAACATTCATCTCTAGAATTGTCAATAACATTTAAGTTATCAAGGATATTTTTCCTTGGTTTAAGCAACCAATACACCATAGGTTTATTGTTTTTGTTGGTTTTGTGTGTGTGTGTGTGTGTGTGTGTGTATGTGTGTGTGTTGTTGTTGTTGTTGTTTTCCTTTTAAAACTATTTAATTGTTTTTATACTACTGACAATTTCATTATTCAGGTTGACTTCAGGATCTCCTGCGAGATGTATGCTCTTTTAAGTACAGCATCCCAATACAGTATTTGACTATTAACATCAAACAGTCTAATGCATATACTATTTATATGATAAGCACCATTATCTTTATTTTTCACTGAAGCCTAGAAGGGGGACTGATTTCCACAGAATCCTATAGTTAATATTGTAGACATTCTTGCTTTTTTCTAATGCTCTTAACTTCCTCATTGTTGAAATAATTATTCCCATGAAGAATTAGCTTCCAAAATGTTGAAAGTAATTGAGCTGATCCTCTTTACTATGGAAGAATTTTTAAAAAATCAAATAAGGCCATCTAACACTGACTTTCTGTACGTATGAATATACCCAAACTGCCTGAATGGCAGCAGAGAGGGAAGCCATGAGAATGGAAGCAGTTTGCTTGAATTAATAACTTGTCCTAGAGTCAAAGACTGAAGTTAGGATTAAAATAAAAGTTTCTACTGGACATCTAAATGGAAGATGAAGAATAAATTAAGAAAAATATGAAACCATTAACTAGCAATGACAGCCAAAAATTAACTAAAAATTGGTATTTTTAGAAAAATAGTAAGACTACTGCAAATTGGTCAACATAAAACCATAGGAAAATGATCTTAAAGATCTTAAAGGAGGCAGACTGCTGCCTCCCTCTTTCTCTTCTTCTGCTCTTTTGAGTCCTACAAAGTTCCTGCATGGAGACTTAATCCATAGTACTTCATGGTGCTGAGATAGCCCTCTGTGAAGTAGCCCATTTCAAAAGTGCTCAGGCTAGCACTGGGAAACAGCCCTTTACTCATGCAGTCAGGGCCCTCAACAGCAGCGATCCACAGTCTCAGACTTCCTGCATTTACTCATCCATCTCTGCATTGTGACTATGGACATAATGTTCCACAGCCAAGCTTACCACACCATGATAGACTCTATCCTCTCTAACCCAGGAGATAAAATGTACCCATATATTTGCTTTTACGAGGTACTCAGGCAGTCACAGTAATAAAAAAATAACTAATATAGAAAAGTAATATTGAGAGTGGGCATGTTTCTATGAACTTACATATGGTTTATAGGCATTTGGAACTGTTTTTCAATCGGATCATAGAAAAGGACTGAACCATGTCCTAAAAAATACTCAGAATGCTGTAAACAGAGTTTAATGGGCCATTCTAGTAAGGGTGTTAAAGAAAGGGATTCTGATAAAAAGGCCAAGAGTAGAAACTCATGACAAACAAGGACAGGGAGCTTATTCAGAAAAAGGCTAGAAGTCTTTCAAAATGTACTCTAGAAAACAATCTGGCTTCAATTCGCCCATGTCATAAAATTTGACTAAGTATGAATTTAAAATTTAACAACTATTTTGTTAGTAGAAAAAGTTTCAAATCTTTATAAAACTAGTGATAAAATTATTATTCTCAAGTGCTCTTAGATTGTATTCAGAAAGAGCAAAAAAAGAAAAGAAGCATACGTTTGGCATAGAAGTATAAGTAAATTTAAAGATGTGGGCAAGGTGGGAAAGAGCCAGTCTATTTAATATGCCCTGTGAGAAAAATGTGAATTCATTTCAATAGAAAACATTTAAGGTGAGAACGCCATCTAAAAGATGCAATCTCATCAAAATCAATCACCCAGGGAACTATTTTGCTAGGCCAGCTACTAAGGTTCACAATGGTCATTACAGCTGTAAAGTCGGGGACAGAAACTCTTGAGCTTCCCTGGGAACCCATGAGCTTCATCCACATGCTATTGCTCTTTCAAGGAATGAAACTTTAAGATTTATGTGGTGGTGGAGGCATGCATCAAGTTTCCAAAAAAATTGTTAAGGCCAGAAAATTTCTTGCAGGGTTAGATAGTATGTAATGAAGTCCTAAGAAGTTATTGTGGATCCGTAGGAAGATTAAACTTAGGTTTCAATGGAGATCACATGATGTTGGACATGCCAGAACAATGGAAAAGTACACTGAGGAAACATGGAACAATAAGAAATAGGTGGCCACGGAGAGAAGATATATGTATTGTATGTAGCAAAATCCTAGAGGCAGAGCTTCCTAAGACTTCTGAAGCTCAGCAAATATAGTCACAAGTCCCCTTCTTGAATATTTGTCTTTCTGGCTTTCTTTGTTGCTTTCATCTGTTCTTTGCTTGAGAGCTTTCTGTATAATTCAGAGTTCTCCAAAAACAAACAAACAAAAAACAGATCAGATAGAATGAATAATACATTATACTATATGTATGTATTGAAGGCAGATTCATTAAACTGGCTTACAGGATGTGGTTCTGTTATACCATCAAGAGCTAGCTTATGGGGAGCTGGGTGGGGGGAGGGTATAGGGGACTTTCAGGATAGCATTTGAAATGTAAATGAAGAAAATATCTAATAAATTTTTTTGAAAGAAAAAAAGAGCTAGCTTATACTGGAGATGCTAAGAATGCAATCGTTGCTTTATTCTTGGCCTGTGTGCGTATGCAGTCTCAGTCAGGTGAGGATGATCCAAGAAGAGTTCTGGGAAGTTTCAAGTCTTTGGCTCATGTTAGAATCCCAAACAATATGGTTCTAACATCCGAAAGAGAATGAATCTGCAACAGGATGGATGGACTTGGCAGTGAGAAGGAGCATAAGTGGGCAACAAAAAAAGATTTCTTCTTCTCTGTCCTTTTCTCTGGACTGCCAGCAGAAAATGTTGCCTAAATTTAGAATGTGCCTTCTTCCTTCAAATGATTTGATTAGGAAAATACATCACAGGAATACCTACATTCTTGTTTCCTGTTGATTCAAGATACAGTGAGATGATAATCAATTCTTCCCTCACCTCACTTCAGAGCTCTGAGTACAGTATACTGGAGGATATAACTTTTAGAATTTTTCAGGAGCTCACAGTGAAAAATTGTATGATGAATTTTACAGGAAAATAAATATTTTGTTGTAAAATAATACTAAGACCAAAATGTTGCACTCTAAGCATCAGAATGATGCTAAAAAGTGTTAAGAGCATGGTAATCTTAAGAAAGAGCTAAAACGCATTTTATGTTATAAAAGCATGAGTCTTTGAATATCAGGAGTAAAATGTTGTCATTACATGTAATATATTTGTGGCTCACAAGTATCACAGGTGTGTAAGTGTTGATTATTTTTCTCTTCTGGTAGTGTATACAGAGCTTCCCAGCACTGTGAAAGCGATTCAGGAAGAATGATAATTTCAGGTCCATACAAGCTTGAATTTGACATGTCCTATGACTCAACTTTATGGTATCTTCAACAATAAGGCCCTCCTTTCAAGCTCTGAAAGGTAAGCAAGAGTAATGTCAATAGTTTGAAATGCTTTAGGAGAGGACATTGTATCAGACCTAACCAACCAACCACTAGAAAAGATGTAGCACATACTTGGAACTGGTTTTCTTATGCCATTATCTATTCTCTGTATCCTTTGTCTGTTCTACTATTCTTGTTTCCCCTTTTCTCACAACTGTTTTCTATGATAATTCTCTCGAAACCCATTGCAATTGACCCTGTTGCTAATTCCTTGATTTCTATGTCTGCAGTTTAAACACTCACATTTCAAGTTTCAAAGTTAACACTAAGATACAGAAGAGCGCATGCAATATTTATTTTTTTGAAGAACTACTGGCAATTGGTGGATTCAGAGATTGGATTTAGTTTTTCTTTTTTTTTTCCAGCTATATGGCCCCTGACAATCTACTCATAACTAAATAGATGTCTACACATACACAGACATTACAAAGTAGCCTTTGGTGGGTTTTATTTAAAGCAAAGTACATATGAAGTTGAAAGTTGGAGGAAAATGAGGAGAAATTGGAGAAAAGTAGTAACTATGATTAAGAACACATTATAAATATGTATGAAACTTGAAACAATGTTTTATTTTATTTTTTATTTTTTTCTACTCCAGACTTTATTCTTCCCCTGTCCTTCCCCTGACTGTTCACATCCCATACCTTCTCCCCACCCCCAGTCTCCACTAGGATGTCTCTGCTCCCCACCCCCATCACACCTGACCTCTAAACTCCCTGGGGCCTCCAGTCTCTTGAGGGTTAGGTGGATTATCTCTGATTGAACACAGACCTTACAGTCCTTTGATGTGTATGTGTTGGGGGCCTCATATCAGCTGGTGTATGCTGCCTAGTTGGTGGTCCAGTGTTTGAGAAATCTCGGGGGGCCCAAATTAATTGAGACTGCTGGGCCTCCTATAGGATCCTCCTCCTCCTCAGCTTCTTTCAGCCTTTCCCTAATTCAACCACAGGGGTCAGCAGCTTCTATCCATTGGTTGGATAAGAGCTGCATCTGTCTTTTTCAGCTGCTTGTTGGGTCTTCTGGGGTGCGGTCATTATAGGTCCATTTTGTGTGTGTGTGTGTGTGTGTGTGTTTCGAAACAGGGTTTCCCTGTACAGTCCTAGCTGTCCTGGAACTCACTCTGCAGACCAGGCTGGCCTCAAACTCAGGAATCTGCCTGCCTCTGCCTCCCAAGTGCTGGGATTAAAGGCGTGCAACCAGCACTTGGGAGGCAGAGTCTGGTGGATTCCTGAGTTCGAAGCCAGCCTGGTCTACAGAATGAGTTTCTGGACAGCCAGGACTACACAGAGAAACCATATCTTGAAAACAAACAAACAAACAAACAAACAAACAAATAAATAAATAAAGGCATGTGCCACCACTGCCCTGCGATAGGTCCCTTTTTATGAGCACTCCATAGCCTCAGGCATCTTGTCAGGCCGTGGGACCTCCCCTTGAGCTGGATCCCACTTTGGACCTGTCGCTGGACCTTCCTTTCCTCAGATTTCTCTCTATTTCCATCCCTGCAATTCTTTCAGATAGGAACAATTATGGGTCAGAGTTTTGACTGTGGGATGGCAATTCCCTCCCTCATTTGATGTCCTGTCTTCCTGCTGGAGGTGAGCTCTATAAGTTCCCTCTCCCTATTGTAGGGTGTTTGATCCAAGGTCCCTCCCTTTGAGTCCTGAGAGTCACCTCCCAGGTTTCTGGTGCATTCTGAGGGATCCCCCCAACCTTCTACTTCCTGAGGTTGCCTGTTTCAATTCTTCCTGCTGATCCTCAGGGCTTCAGACATTTCCCTCACCCAGTATCAAATCAGGTTCTCCTGTCTCTCGCAGCCCTATCCACTTTCCCTACAGGTCCCTCCTTCCTTCCTGACTTGTGATAGCTTTCTTCTCCCTTCAAAGTGGGACTGAAGAGTCCTCCCTTACAGAAGCTTTACAGTTTCATGAACTCCCATTTGTCAATTCTTGATCTTAGAGCATGAGACACTGGAGTTCTCTTTAGGAAATTTTCTCCTGTGCGAATGAGTTCAAGGCTCTTTCCCATTTTCTCTTCTATTAGATTCAGTGTATCTGGCATTATATTGAGGTCCTTGATCCACTTGGTCTTGAGTTTTGTGCAAGGTGAAAAATATGGATCGATTTTCATTTTTCTACATACAGAGAGCCAGTTATACCAGCACCATTTATTGAAGATGCTTTCTTTTTATCCATTGTATATTTTTGCCTTCTTTGTCAAAGATCAGGTGTCCATCACTGTGTGGTTTTATTTCTGGGTCTTCAATTCTATTCTATTGATCAATGTGTCTGTCTCTGTACCAGTACAATGCAGCTTCTATCACTATTGTATCTGTAGTAAAGCTTGAGGTCAGGGATTGTGATTTCCCCAACTGTTCTTTTATTGTTAAGAATTGTTTTTTGCAATTATGAGTTTTTTCCCTTTCCAGATGAATTTGAGAATTGGTCTTTCCATGTCTTTGAAGAGTTGTGTTGGGATTTTGATGGGAATTGCATTGAATCTGTAGATTGCCTTTGGTAGGATGGACATTTTTACTATATTAATTCGGCCAATCCATGAGCATAAGAGATCTTTCCATTTTCTGAGATATTTTCAATTTCTTTCTTGAGAGACTTGATACAGGTCTTTCACTTATTTGGTTAGATTTACCCCAAGATATTTTATATTTTTGTGGCTATTGTGAAGGGAGTTGCTTCCCTAATTTCTTTCTCAGCCTGTTTATATTTGTATAAAGGAAGGCTATTGATTTATTTGAGTTAATTTTATATCTCACCATTTTGCTGAAGTTGTTTATCAGCTGAAGAGGTTCTCTGGTAGAATTTTTGGAGTTGCTTATGTATATTATCATATCATCTTTGCCAATTTGTATCCCCTTGATTTCTTTTTGTTGTCTTATTGTTCTAGCTAGCACTTTGAGTACTACATTGAACAGATATAAGGAGAGTGGTCATCCCTCTCCTGTCCCTGATTTCAGCGGGATTGCTTCAAGTATGTTTCCATTAATTTGATGTTGGCTGTTGGTTTGTAAATTGCTTTTATCATGTTTAGGTATGGGTCAAATAATATTTTAAAGTAATGCATTTAAGTGTCACATTGACAAGTAGTGGATTTGTGACAATGGTTTCTATTATCAACTTTGCTGTGTTTAGAATTATCTAGGAGATAAACTTTTAGAGGTGTCTTTGTGAGATTGTTGACTTAATGGTTTAACTAAGGAAAGATGACCTATTCAGAATGAAAACTGTATTATCCCATGGAAAATGGTCATGTGTGTAATAAAATGGACAAATTAAGAAATTAACTGGAAACTAAAATTGAAGGTGATGATTTTGTAAGTTCTGAACTGCTTTTAAGAGATGCAGCCATTCCCAGTCAATGAAATATTCATTTGTCTCTAAAAATGTAAGCTAAAGTAAAGCCAGTCTAAGTACTGTTCCTCTTATATCATGAATGTTTGAAAAACAGGTGCAATTTGTCCTCTTCAGTTTCTATTGTTAACTTAAAATAATAAGAGTGATCTGAGAAGAAGTCTCAATTGAGTGATTATCTAGAGCAGATAGGCCTGTGGCCATGTCTGTAGTAAATCATATTAATTGTTGATTGTGTGGGAGGACACAGTTTACAATGGATAGTGACACCCTGGGTAGGTCCTGAGTTTTATTAGAAAGCTAGTTGAGCATAATGCACAGGATCAAGCCAGTATTAACATTCTTCTTGATTTCTGCTTCAAGATTCTGTCCTTCTTGAGTTCTTGCCCCAACTTCCCTAAATAATGGACTGTAACCTAGAAGTACAAGAGTAAATAAACCATTTCCACCTCAAGTAGATTTGGTCCTGGTATTTATCACAGCAACAGAAAACAAAATAGGACACACTACATCATAAAGGGACTTTGACTCTTCATGAGATGAACCCAGTTTTGAGACAATTATTTGGAGTAGAGTATAATCACTAGGCTTATAAAGATTTAATGATATATCTATAATTTACATTCAGTAATCAGCAATACTCCACTTGGAGATGATATCTTGCTGAGTTAGCCCACTTCCCCAGAAGCAAGTGAAGATATGCAGTATCAGAGCTATTTGGATAGTATGGCTTGTGGAGCCTAGGTCTGAGTAACAAAGACTTTCTCTACTACATGAATGTATTCATTCTTACTTCATCAGGGTACATTTTTCATGAGTATTCTGAGCTATTCTGTATTCTGAATATACAGGATAATTTTGTGTTCTAAAATACATTAATGGACACAATATATAATATCCCATTCCTTGCTGAATTTACAGTCAGTTAGGAAAAAAAACAGGTAAGTCATTATTTAGTGACAGCAGAGCAGAATTAAATATAGAGGAATGGGGAACTGAACATATTGGCCATGGCTTCTGAAGATATTGAGATAATTTAGTGAGTATTTGCACAATAAGAAATGAGAATAGGTAGTCAAAATTTTAACTAGGAAGATACCCCAGTGTATAAAATATCTGTTAAACAAGCATGGGGACCTGAGTGTGGATTCAGAGTGCTGAAATTAACTCCAGACATGTCTACTTCAGTCTGTGACCCTTCTACTAGTATGAAAATAGATAAATCCTGGCAACACAATGGTCATCTGTCTTAACTGAAATGGCAACCTACAGCTTCAGGAAGAGATCCTGTCTCAAAATGAAAATACAGTTGGGAGAAACAAGAGAGACACCCTATGTCTACCTTTGGCCTCTGGAGGTACACATAGAGATAAGTACACCTACATGCATATTATGTGCACATGCATTCATAACCCCCAGACACAAACACACATAAATAAATACATTCCGCCACAGGATCTTAAGACTTCTGGTGAGTGGAGCACAGCTTCTGCTCCAATCCAATTGCGCGGGACCTGAGACTGCATTAGTTAGGGAAGCAGAAACCGGTCTGAGTAGGACCACAGGCCGCCAGGGTAGCGGGAGCGCAGGGTTGCCTGACACCCGCCAGCTACCCATGACCCCCGCCGCAGGATTTTGGGACTGCTGGTGAGTGGAACACAGCTTCTGCTCCAGTCCAATCACACGGGACCTGAGACTGCTCTGGTTGGGGAGAGAGAAATCCGGCCTACATAGGGCCACATCCCTCTTCCAGTCAGAAAAGCACCGGGGCAGCTGGGGCGCAGGGTCAGCTGACACTCACCAGCTACCCACAACACCCACCACAGGATCTTAAGACTTCTGGAGAGTGGAACACAGCTTCTGCTCCAATCCAATTGCACGCGGGACCAGAGACTGCATTAGTTAGGGAAGCAGAAAAACGGCCTGAGTAGGACCACAGGCCTCTTCCGGCTGGACCAGCACCGGGGTACCGTCAGCTACCCACGACCCCCGCCGCAGGATTTAGAGACTGCTGGTGAGTGGAACACAGCTTCTGCTCCAATCTTTAAACAGTGACAACGATAACAACTAACCCCAGAGATTACCAGATGGCGAAAGGTAAACGTAATAATCTTACTAACAGAAACCAAGACCACTCACCATCATCAGAACCCAGCACCCCCACTTCGCCCAGTCCAGGGCACCCCAACACACTGGAAAAGCTAGACACGGATTTAAAAGCATATCTCCTGATGATGATAGAGGACTTCAAGAAGGACTTTAATAACACACTTAAAGAAATGCAGGAGAACACTGCTAAACAGGCAGAAGACAATAAAGAGGAAGCACAAAAATCCCTTAAAGAATTGCAGGAGAACACTGCTAAAGAGTTACAAATCCTTAAAGAAAAACACGATAACATAATCAAACAGGTAGAAGTCCTTACAGAAAAACAGGAAAACACATCCAAACAGATGATGGAAATGAACAAAACCATACTAGACCTAAAAAGGGAAGTAGACACAATAAAGAAAACCCAAAATGAGGCAACACTGGAGATAGAAACCCTAGGAAAGAAATCTGGAACCATAGATACGAGCATCAGCAACAGAATACAAGAGATGGAAGAGAGAATCTCAGGTGCAGAAGATTCCATAGAGAACATCGGCACAACAATCAAGGAAAATGTAAAATGCAAAAAGATCCTAACTCAAAACATCCAAGAAATACAGGACACAATGAGAAGACCAAACCTACGGATAATAGGAGTGGATGAGAATGAAGATTTTCAACTCAAAGGACCAGCAAACATCTTCAACAAAATTATAGAAGAAAACTTCCCAAATCTAAAGAAAGAGATGCCCATGAACATACAAGAAGCCTACAGAACTCCAAATAGACTGGACCAGAAAAGAAATACCTCCCGACACATAATAATCAGAGCAACAAATGCTCTAAATAAAGATAGAATACTAAAAGCAGTAAGAGAAAAAGGCCAAGTAACATATAAAGGCAAGCCTATCAGAATTACACCAGATTTTTCACCAGAGACTATGAAAGCCAGAAGATCCTGGACGGATGTTATACAGACACTAAAAGAACACAAATTCCAGCCCAGGCTACTATACCCAGCCAAACTCTCAAGTAACATAGATGGAGAAACCAAAGTATTCCACGACAAAACCAAATTCACACATTATCTCTCCACGAATCCAGCCCTTCAAAGGATAATAACAGAAAAAAACCAATACAAGGACAGGAACCACGCCCTAGAAACAACAAGAAGGTAATCCCTCAACAAACCTAAAAGAAGACAGCCACAAGAACAAAATGCCAACTTTAACAACAAAAATAACAGGAAACAACAATTACTTTTCCTTAATATCTCTTAATATCAATGGACTCAACTCCCCGATAAAAAGACATAGACTAACAAACTGGCTACACAAACAAGACCCAACATTTTGCTGCTTACAGGAAACTCATCTCAGAGAAAAGGATAGACACTACCTCAGAATGAAAGGCTGGAAAACAATTTTCCAAGCAAATGGCATGAAGAAACAAGCTGGAGTAGCCATTCTAATATCTGATAAGATTGACTTCCAACCCAAAGTCATTAAAAAAGACAGGGAATGACACTTCATACTCATCAAAGGTAAAATCCTCCAAGAGGAACTATCAATCCTGAATATCTATGCTCCAAATACAAAGGCAGCCACATTCATTAAAGAAACTTTAGTAAAGCTCAAAGCACACATTGCACCTCATACAATAATAGTGGGAGACTTCAACACACCACTTTCACCAATGGACAGATCATGGAAACAGAAACTAAACAGGGACACAGTGAAACTAAGAGAAATTATGAATCAAATGGATCTGGCAGATATCTACAGAACATTCTATCCTAAAACAAAAGGATATACCTTCTTCTCAGCACCTCATGGTACCTTCTCCAAAATTGACCACATAATTGGTGACAAAGCAGGCCTCAACAGATATAAAAATATTGAAATTGTCCCATGCATCCTATCAGATCACCATGGAATAAGGCTGATCTTCAATAACAAAATAAATAATAGAAAGCCAACCTTCACGTGGAAACTGAACAACACTCTTCTCAATGATACCTTGGTCAAGGAAGGAATAAAGAAAGAAATTAAGGACTTTTTAGAGTTCAATGAAAATGAAGCCACAACATACCCAAACTTATGGGACGCAATGAAAGCATTACTAAGAGGAAAACTCATAGCTCTGAGTGCCTCCAAAAGGAAACTAGAGAGAGCACACATTAGCAGCTTGACAACACACCTAAAAGCACTAGAACAAAAGGAAGCAAATTCACCCAAGAGGAGTAGACGGCAGGAAATAATCAAACTCAGGGGTGAAATCAACCAAGTGGAAACAAGAAAAACTATTCAAAGAATCAACCAATCAAGGAGCTGGTTCTTTGAGAAAATCAACAAGATAGATAAACCCTTAGCCAGACTCACTAGAGGGCACAGGGAAAGCATCCTAATTAACAAAATCAGAAATGAAAAAGGAGACATAAAAACAGATCCTGAAGACATCCAAAACACCATCAGATCCTTCTACCAAAGGCTATACTCAACAAAACTGGAGAACCTGGATGAAATGGAGAAGTTCCTAGACAGTTACCAGGTACCAAAGTTGAATCAAGATCAGGTTAATGATCTAAACAGCCCTATATCCCCCAAAGAAATAGAAGCAGTCATTAATAGTCTCCCAACTAAAAAAAGCCCAGGACCAGATGGGTTTAGTGCAGAGTTCTATCAGACCTTCAAAGAAGATCTAATCCCAGTTCTTCACAAACTATTCCACAAAATAGAAACAGAAGGTACTCTACCCAACTCATTCTATGAAGCCACAATTACTCTGATACCTAAACCACAAAAAGACCCAACAAAGATAGAAAACTTCAGACCAATATCCCTTATGAATATTGATGCAAAAATCCTCAATAAAGTTCTTGCTAACCGAATCCAAGAACACATCAAAACAATCATCCATCTTGACCAAGTAGGTTTCATCCCAGGGATGCAGGGATGGTTCAATATACGGAAATCCATCAACGTAATCCAGTATATAAACAAACTCAAAGACAAAAACCACATGGTCATCTCCTTAGATGCGGAAAAAGCATTTGACAAGATCCAACACCCATTCATGATAAAAGTCTTGGAAAGATCAGGAATTCAAGGCCCATACCTAAACATGATAAAAGCAATCTACAGCAAACCAGTAGCCAACATCAAAGTAAATGGTGAGAAGCTTGAAGCAATCCCTCTAAAATCAGGGACTAGACAAGGCTGTCCACTTTCTCCATACCTATTCAACATTGTACTTGAAGTCCTAGCCAGAGCAATTCGACAACAAAAGGAGATCAAAGGGATACAAATTGGAAAAGATGAAGTCAAAATATCACTTTTTGCAGATGATATGATAGTATATATAAGTGACCCTAAAAATTCCACCAGAGAACTCCTAAGCCTGATAAACAGCTTCGGTGAAGTAGCTGGATATAAAATTAACTCAAACAAATCAATGGCCTTTCTCTACACAAAGAATAAACAGGCTGAGAAAGAAATTAGGGAAACAACACCCTTCTCAATAGTCACAAATAATATAAAATATCTTGGCGTGACTCTAACTAAGGAAGTGAAAGATCTGTATAATAAAAACTTCAAGTCTCTGAAGAAAGAAATTCTAGAAGATCTCAGAAGATGGAAAGATCTCCCATGCTCATGGATTGGCAGGATCAACATTGTAAAAATGGCTATCTTGCCAAAAGCAATCTACAGATTCAATGCAATCCCCATCAAAATTCCAAATCAATTCTTCAACGAATTAGAAAGTGCAATCTGCAAATTCATCTGGAATAACAAAAAACCTAGGATAGCAAAAACTCTTCTCAAGGATAAAAGAACCTCTGGTGGAATCACCATGCCGGACCTAAAGCTCTACTACAGAGCAATTGTGATAAAAACTGCATGGTACTGGTATAGTGACAGACAAATAGACCAATGGAATAGAATTGAAGACCCAGAAATGAACCCACACACCTATGGTCACTTGATCTTCGACAAGGGAGCTAAAAACATCCAGTGGAAGAAAGACAGCATTTTCAACAAATGGTGCTGGCACAACTGGTTGTTAACATGTAGAAGAATGCGAATCGATCCATTCCTATCTCCTTGTACTAAGGTCAAGTCTAAGTGGATCAAGGAACTTCACATAAAACCAGAGACACTGAAACTTATAGAGGAGAAAGTGGGGAAAAGCCTTGAAGATATGGGCACAGGGGAAAAATTCCTGAATAGAACAGTAATGGCTTGTGCTGTAAGATCGAGAATTGACAAGTGGGACCTCATGAAACTACAAAGCTTCTGCAAGGCTAAAGACACCATCAATAAGACAAAAAAACCACCAACAGATTGGGAAAGGATCTTCACCTATCCTAAATCAGATAAGGGACTAATATCCAATATATATAAAGAACTCAAGAAGGTGGACTCCAGAAAGTCAAATAACCCCATTAAAAATGGGGCTCAGAACTGAACAAAGAATTCTCACCTGAGGAATACCGAATGGCAGAGAAGCACCTGAAAAAATGTTCAACATCCTTAATCATCAGGGAAATGCAAATCAAAACAACCCTGAGATTCCACCTCACACCAGTCAGAATGGCTAAGATCAAAAATTCAGGTGACAGCAGATGCTGGCGAGGATGTGGAGAAAGAGGAACACTCCTCCATTGTTGGTGGGATTGCAAGCTTGTACAACCACTCTGGAAATCAGTCTGGCGGTTCCTCAGAAAATTGGACATAGTACTACCGGAGGATCCAGCAATACCTCTCCTGGGCATATATCCAGAAGATGTCCCAACCGGTAAAAAGGACACATGCTCCACTATGTTCATAGCAGCCCTATTTATAATAGCCAGAAGCTGGAAAGAACCCAGATGTCCCTCAACAGAGGAATGGATAAAGAAATTATGGTACATTTACACAATGGAGTACTACTCAGCTATTAAAAAGAATGAATTTATGAAATTCCTAGCCAAATGGATGGACCTGGAGGGCATCATCTTGAGTGAAGTAACACAATCACAAAAGAACTCACACAATATGTATTCACTGATAAGTGGATATTAGCCCAAAACTTAGGATACCCAAGATATAAGATACAATTTGATAAACGCATGAAACTCAAGAAGAATGAAGACCAAAGTGTGGACACTGTGCACCTTCTTAGAATTGGGAACAAAACACTCAGGGAAGGAGTTAGAGAGACAAAGTTCGTAGCTGTGATGAAAGGATGGACCATTTAGAGACTGCTGTATCCAGGGATTCGTCCCATAATCAGCTTCTAAACGCTGACACCATTGCATACAC
This sequence comes from Mus caroli, assembly GCF_978045245.1. Taxonomy (NCBI): domain Eukaryota; kingdom Metazoa; phylum Chordata; class Mammalia; order Rodentia; family Muridae; genus Mus; species Mus caroli. Next base: position 72,951,381 of record NW_028227257.1, read on the forward strand.
TAGCAAGATTTTGCTGAAAGGACCCAAATATAGCTGTCTCTTGTGAGACGATGCCGGGGCCTAGCAAAAACAGGAGTGGATGTTCACAGTCAGCTATTGGATGTATCACAGGGCTCCCAATGGAGAAGCTAGAGAAAGTACCCAAGGAGCTAAAGGGATCTGCAACCCTATTGTTGGAACAACATGATGTACTAACCAGAACCCTGGAGCTCTTGTCTCTAGCTGCATATGTATCGAAAGATGGCCTAGTCGGCCATCAATGGAAAGAGAGGCCCATTGGACTTGCAAACTTTATATGCCCCAATATAGGGGAATGCCAGGGCCAAAAGAATGGGAATGGGTGGGTAGGGAAGTGGGGGCGCTATGGGGGACTTTTGGGATAGTATTGGAAATGTAATTGAGGAAAATATGTAATAAAAATATTAAAAAAAATACATTATACATTTAAAAATTGTAAAAAAATATTCAAAACAACATGAAGAGAATGTCAAAACAATTGTGTTGACAGTAAGAAATGTTGATTGAAACTAAAGGGAAAGCAATTGGTGCCAGCAAGAACAGGCAGAAACAATGGCTCTGAAGAAAGTCCTTGACACATAGTATAAAGCACCCTTTACAGAAAGCATTAGGTGGATTGGATGCAGTTTCTAGTCATAGGTGGTAGTCTTATCAATGATAGATTGATAGAAAGCTTTATCATTCCTTTATACTTTCAGAAAGATATTTCATAGTAGGCTAGGTCATGGGTAGACAGATGCAGTCTGGAAATAGTCATTAAATATGTGTTGTTGAAACTGTTAAAATCAGAGCATGAAATACTGATGCTCTGACAAACTCGGCTTGGCTATTCTTCCTCAATATCCCAATAAAACAAACAAGTAATAGTAGAGAATATAAAGAAACTGTATTCAATATACCCACATGGTGAAAAGAAACAAAGGGGTACAATTATCTGTCTCCAGCATCCTGAAATACATATAGGTTCAGACTGTGAATAAGAAGCACATATGAATAAGGATTCCGGGTCAAGGAATAGGTTCCATCTATCATTGTCTTGGACCTAATTTCTTATGCAAGATAGTCTGACAAGTTTTCAGAACTGTTAAATCTCTTTGTAGGAAAGAAGTTTTTCTTCTGGTTAGGACCATGCATCATGCTTTTTTTGTTCGAACAGCATGAAATTCCTGGGAAATCTCAATCTTCTTTGACACTAAGAGAAAAAGGGTTGTATGTATCTCTTTAAGATAGTCTCATCTCTTCCAGAATGGTTGGAGTTAGAAAGTGATTGAAAAAAGTAAAAAGGAATTCAGATGTAGACTTCTTCAATTTGACATCCCACAATAGTACTAAACGTGCTTACACCCTATGCCTTTAATCCCAGCACTCAGGAGGCAGAAGCAGGCAGATCTCTGAGTCAAGGTCACTCTGGAATACAATGAGTACCAGGACTGCCAAGGCAACATAGAGAAACCCTGCCTCAAAATAACATAACAAGACAAATGTGCCCTATTCCTAAGTTTCTGTTTCCTCTATACAACTTTAGTAGAAAAGGTTGATAACTATATAGGTAGTTAATATTTGAAAAAGAAAAAACAAGTAAATGTAGTCCATGACTACCTTAGTTACCATTCTATTACTGTGAAAAGAAACCAAGGCAATTCTTATAAAGGAAGACATTTAATTGGGAACTTGCTTAGTTAGAGGTTTAGCCCAACATCATCAATTTAGAAAGCAGACAGGCATGGTGCTGGAGCTGCACCAGAGGGCTTGATATCCTGATTCAAAAGCAGCAGGCAGAGAGAGAGAGAGAGAGAGAGAGAGAGAGAGAGAGAGAGAGAGAGAGAGAGAGAGAGAGAGAGAGAGAGAGAGAGAGAGAGAGAGAAAGAAAGAGAGAGAGAGAGAATGAGGTCTGGAGTGGGCTTTTGAAACCACAAAGCCAACCTCCAGTTATATACCCTCTCCAACAAAGCCACAACTACTCTTACAAAGTCACACCTACTAATCCTTCCAAAACATTCATTAATTTGGGATGAAGAATTCAAACATAAGAACCTCTGGGGATATATTCATTCAAACCATCACAATTACCAAGCATGCTGAGTTGTACAAAACCAAAATCAAAATAATTATAGTGCATTCTGTACACACCAAGGTAGATTTAAGACTGCAGAATTTGGGTAAATAGAATCGAATTTGAAGCTTTCCCCTTCCTCACATGCCATTTAATCATCTCAACACTTTAAAGAACTGATAACTCCCTTGTACCTCAATATATGAATAGGAAAAATAAAGCAAGGCAGAGGCTTAGCTGAGACCTGTTCAAGGGGCCTTGACATTCTACTTGAAATCTTTAATTCTACTCAAAGATCACAAATGTCAATAACCTAAATTATTTTCTTAAAGGAACATGCCAACACATGCATATACATCTGTGATTTATGACAGTCACAATAACGAGGGGGGAAAAAGTTGTAAAGCCAGAAAAAGCTCCCCTAAGACTTTAAGCAAGGAGTCTTGCTATGAATGTATGGAGATGCATATACACTATGTTCAATCAAATAAAATGTGACCATGACTTCATCTACATCCTACTATATGTTTCCATTTTCACCCTGTGAAACATTCATCTCGTCCATATCATGGTTGAAAATTAGCAGTTCATCATAAATCTGTAGAGTGTGCATTTAATCATTGGTACATGTGGGTCCTCCACCTTCTCACCTGCACAGCTCCACAGCTCTCACCAGGAAGATCCTGCAGTTGAAAGGTTCAGGGGTTTCTTAACCTTTTTTTTATCATGACATAGTGGAAAAAATTCAATTTTCCTAGTGGTAGTCTGGGCAGAAATTAGTAGATAAGCTGACATAGGGTTTGCCGACATCTTCAAAGCCTGATATTAGAGCTGGTACTTGCTTTCAGTCATGGAATTATAACAGATAAAGATTATTTAAGAGTCCCTCAGATACCAGCAGACAGAATACACCACATTCAAGATTTCTTCAAATATCCTCCTACTCTGAAATTATAGTTTGGCCCAGAAATTTGGAAGTTGACACTGGATTTGATGCCAGCCAGAAGGACCCCAGGGCCTGGAGGACATGCAGGCCACCACACTGGATAAAATTTGGCTCTCACATTAATGAAGAACATTTGGAAATTGGTTGCACAGTCAAAATCTCTCCCCAAAGGTATTATGATTTAAATATATCTGCCATTAGGAAGCAAATATCTAAGCCACATATCAAGAACAATATGTAAAATCAAGTAAAAACATTGCACAAAATAATTAACCATCTATCTCCTTCTTATCATTTTACCTTCGTCAGCAAATTTGTAATTCTGGCTATTTTAGCCTGGAGAGAATCAATAAACAATAAATATAGTCTTAATGCACATTCGTGGTTCCTTTGTTCATTCTCTTATTTACCTTTCAAATTCCTCTCCATCCATTCAGATCTGTCATTAACTGTTTTCTCCTGGAGGAGGTAGGGGCCATGCATTCATTACTTGACTCTGGAATAAAGTCATTACCTTCCCTGAACTTTCTCTAAACATCAGTTTATAGATCAGGAAGAAATCTCAACTAAATCTAAGATGACATAATAAATATATATGTTTAAAACAACATAACTAAGTATTTACAACATAAACTGTAAATAAAATAAGCAATATTCCAAATTTCCCCCTCAAACATATGGCTGCTAGCTCAGTTGTTATACTTGGAGTAATACTTGTTAACATATAAGTCAGATAGGCATTGATATTGATTGATTTGTGGGAGAAAGCTAATGAGTACAACTTTGTAACATCAGATATTCTCTGCAAATTAAAAGAAAAACTATTCACTTTATGAGACTTTCAACACAGGATACTTCATAATAGTATATTGAATACCAGAGCTTTTTTTTTTTACATTCTTATTGGTTATTTTATTTATTTACATTTCAAATGTTTTCTCTCTTCCCAGTTCCCCTCCACAAACCCCCTATCCCACCCCTCTCCACTGCTCCCTCACCCACTCACCCACTCCTGCATTACCACCTTAGAATTCCCCTATGGTGGGACATCAAGCTTTCCCAGGATCAAGGGCCTCCCTTCTCATTGATGCCAGATAAGGCCATCCTCTGCTACATATGCAGCTGGAGCCATGGGTCCTTCCGTATGTATTTCTTGATTGATAGGAGCTCTGGGGGGATGTAGTCTGAATGGTTGATATTGTTGTTCTTCCTATGGGCTTGCAAACCCCTTCAGCTCCTTCAGTCCTTCCCCTAATTCCTCCATTGTGGTCCCGTATTCAGTCCAATTGTTGGCTGCAAGCATCCACATCTGTATTAGTAAGGCTCTGGCAGAGCCTCTCAGGAGACAATGCTTATTCTTGCATCCTTGTAACAGATACCCAGATTCTTGACCTGTGCTCTATTCTGCCCAATCATATTTAGTATATTTTATCCAGGTAAGCATCCTGTACCAGGAAGAAGATGCCTAATCATCCCTATATCTGTCTGTCTGAACAGCTGGTGGGCAACCAGGCTGTAGGACTGAAATTTGTTAGGTCAAAAGCAAATTCTTCAGAAAATGTATCAAATCTACTATGTACAAGAAAGGGAATTTTTGAGGGGGTTGGGGGGCAGAGATAACAGTCATCTAGTCATCTGTTGCAGGAGAATCAATGCTAGTTTTCTTAGATCTATGTTTGAAATTGATTTGCTCCTAGGATACAGTAGGAAATACAGTGATGATATTTTAGTGGTCTGTGATGATTGAAATTATCCATTACAAACCTTAAACTTACAGACAAATACATCTTCCCCATTGGCAATAGTCAATGTGCCTGTAATTGACAAATGGCAGACAGTCCTGTTGCTGTGTCAAATTACATCAACCCAGAAACAAAAACAGCTATACTAAGATCCCGTTCCCCAGTACTCACCCAACCTACACCCCAGGAAAAAAGATATGATAGGGAAATATTATTGAATACAGCTAGGTTAAATACAAGCAAATGTTTACCATGTATTCCAAGTTCTTATATGGAGCCGTCACTTCCTTTTTTTTTTTTTAATATTTTTATTACATATTTTCCTCAATTACATTTCCAATACTATCCCAAAAGTCCCCCATAGCGCCCCCACTTCCCTACCCACCCATTCCCATTCTTTTGGCCCTGGCATTCCCCTATATTGGGGCATATAAAGTTTGCAAGTCCAATGGGCCTCTCTTTCCATTGATGGCCGACTAGGCCATCTTTCGATACATATGCAGCTAGAGACAAGAGCTCCAGGGTTCTGGTTAGTACATCATGTTGTTCCAACAATAGGGTTGCAGATCCCTTTAGCTCCTTGGGTACTTTCTCTAGCTTCTCCATTGGGAGCCCTGTGATACATCCAATAGCTGACTGTGAACATCCACTCCTGTGTTTGCTAGGCCCCGGCATCGTCTCACAAGAGACAGCTATATTTGGGTCCTTTCAGCAAGATCTTACTAGTGTATGCAATGGTGTCAGCGTTTAGAAGCTGATTATGGGACGGATCCCTGGATACAGCAGTCTCTAAATGGTCCATCCTTTCATCACAGCTATGAACTTTGTCTCTGTAACTCCTTCCCTGGGTGTTTTGTTCCCAATTCTAAGAAGGTGCACAATGTCCACACTTTGGTCTTCATTCTTCTTGAGTTTCATGCGTTTATCAAATTGTATCTTATATCTTGGGTATCCTAAGTTTGGGGCTAATATCCACTTATCAATGAATACATATTGTGTGAGTTCTTTTGTGATTGTGTTACTTCACTCAAGATGATGCCCTCCAGGTCCATCCATTTGGCTAGGAATTTCATAAATTCATTCTTTTTAATAGCTGAGTAGTACTCCATTGTGTAAATGTACCATAATTTCTGTATCCATTCCTCTGTTGAGGGACATCTGGGTTCTTTCCAGCTTCTGGCTATTATAAATAGGGCTGCTATGAACATAGTGGAGCATGTGTCCTTTTTACCGGTTGGGACATCTTCTGGATATATGCCCAGGAGAGGTATTGCTGGATCCTCCGGTAGTACTATGTCCAATTTTCTGAGGAACCGCCAGACTGATTTCCAGAGTGGTTGTACAAGCTTGCAATCCCACCAACAATGGAGGAGTGTTCCACTTTCTCCACATCCTCGCCAGCATCTGCTGTCACCTGAATTTTTGATCTTAGCCATTCTGACTGGTGTGAGGTGGAATCTCAGGGTTGTTTTGATTTGCATTTCCCTGATGATTAAGGATGTTGAACATTTTTTCAGGTGCTTCTCTGCCATTCGGTATTCCTCAGGTGAGAATTCTTTGTTCAGTTCTGAGCCCCATTTTTTAATGGGGTTATTTGACTTTCTGGAGTCAACCTTCTTGAGTTCTTTATATATATTGGATATTAGTCCCTTATCTGATTTAGGATAGGTGAAGATCCTTTCCCAATCTGTTGGTGGTTTTTTTGTCTTATTGATGGTGTCTTTAGCCTTGCAGAAGCTTTGTAGTTTCATGAGGTCCCACTTGTCAATTCTCGATCTTACAGCACAAGCCATTACTGTTCTATTCAGGAATTTTTCCCCTGTGCCCATATCTTCAAGGCTTTTCCCCACTTTCTCCTCTATAAGTTTCAGTGTCTCTGGTTTTATGTGAAGTTCTTTGATCCACTTAGACTTGACCTTAGTACAAGGAGATAGGAATGGATCGATTCGCATTCTTCTACATGTTAACAACCAGTTGTGCCAGCACCATTTGTTGAAAATGCTGTCTTTCTTCCACTGGATGTTTTTAGCTCCCTTGTCGAAGATCAAGTGACCATAGGTGTGTGGATTCATTTCTGGGTCTTCAATTCTATTCCATTGGTCTATTTGTCTGTCACTATACCAGTACCATGCAGTTTTTATCACAATTGCTCTGTAGTAGAGCTTTAGGTCCGGCATGGTGATTCCACCAGAGGTTCTTTTATCCTTGAGGAGAGTTTTTGCTATCCTAGGTTTTTTGTTATTCCAGATGAATTTGCAGATTGCACTTTCTAATTCGTTGAAGAATTGATTTGGAATTTTGATGGGGATTGCATTGAATCTGTAGATTGCTTTTGGCAAGATAGCCATTTTTACAATGTTGATCCTGCCAATCCATGAGCATGGGAGATCTTTCCATCTTCTGAGATCTTCTAGAATTTCTTTCTTCAGAGACTTGAAGTTTTTATTATACAGATCTTTCACTTCCTTAGTTAGAGTCACGCCAAGATATTTTATATTATTTGTGACTATTGAGAAGGGTGTTGTTTCCCTAATTTCTTTCTCAGCCTGTTTATTCTTTGTGTAGAGAAAGGCCATTGATTTGTTTGAGTTAATTTTATATCCAGCTACTTCACCGAAGCTGTTTATCAGGCTTAGGAGTTCTCTGGTGGAATTTTTAGGGTCACTTATATATACTATCATATCATCTGCAAAAAGTGATATTTTGACTTCATCTTTTCCAATTTGTATCCCTTTGATCTCCTTTTGTTGTTGAATTGCTCTGGCTAGGACTTCAAGTACAATGTTGAATAGGTATGGAGAAAGTGGACAGCCTTGTCTAGTCCCTGATTTTAGAGGGATTGCTTCAAGCTTCTCACCATTTACTTTGATGTTGGCTACTGGTTTGCTGTAGATTGCTTTTATCATGTTTAGGTATGGGCCTTGAATTCCTGATCTTTCCAAGACTTTTATCATGAATGGGTGTTGGATCTTGTCAAATGCTTTTTCCGCATCTAACGAGATGACCATGTGGTTTTTGTCTTTGAGTTTGTTTATATACTGGATTACGTTGATGGATTTCCGTATATTGAACCATCCCTGCATCCCTGGGATGAAACCTACTTGATCAGGATGGATGATTGTTTTGATGTGTTCTTGGATTCGGTTAGCAAGCACTTTATTGAGGATTTTTGCATCAATATTCATAAGGGATATTGGTCTGAAGTTTTCTATCTTTGTTGGGTCTTTTTGTGGTTTAGGTATCAGAGTAATTGTGGCTTCATAGAATGAGTTGGGTAGAGTACCTTCTGTTTCTATTTTGTGGAATAGTTTGTGAAGAACTGGGATTAGATCTTCTTTGAAGGTCTGATAGAACTCTGCACTAAACCCATCTGGTCCTGGGCTTTTTTTAGTTGGGAGACTATTAATGACTGCTTCTATTTCTTTGGGGGATATAGGGCTGTTTAGATCATTAACCTGATCTTGATTCAACTTTGGTACCTGGTATCTGTCTAGGAACTTCTCCATTTCATCCAGGTTCTCCAGTTTTGTTGAGTATAGCCTTTGGTAGAAGGATCTGATGGTGTTTTGGATGTCTTCAGGATCTGTTGTTATGTCTCCTTTTTCATTTCTGATTTTGTTAATTAGGATGCTTTCCCTGTGCCCTCTAGTGAGTCTGGCTAAGGGTTTATCTATCTTGTTGATTTTCTCAAAGAACCAGCTCCTTGATTGGTTGATTCTTTGAATAGTTTTTCTTGTTTCCACTTGGTTGCTTTCACCCCTGAGTTTGATTATTTCCTTCCGTCTACTCCTCTTGGGTGAATTTGCTTCCTTTTGTTCTAGTGCTTTTAGGTGTGTTGTCAAGCTGCTGTGTGCTCTCTCTAGTTTCCTTTTGGAGGCACTCAGAGCTATGAGTTTTCCTCTTAGAAATGCTTTCATTGCGTCCCATAAGTTTGGGTATGTTGTGGCTTCATTTTCATTGAACTCTAAAAAGTCCTTAATTTCTTTCTTTATTCCTTCCTTGACCAAGGTATCATTGAGAAGAGTGTTGTTCAGTTTCCACGTGAAGGTTGGCTTTCTATTATTTATTTTGTTATTGAAGATCAGCCTTAGTCCATGGTGATCTGATAGGATGCATGGGACAATTTCAATATTTTTATATCTGTTGAGGCCTGTTTTGTGACCAATTATGTGGTCAATTTTGGAGAAGGTACCATGAGGTGCTGAGAAGAAGGTATATCCTTTTGTTTTAGGATAGAATGTTCTGTAGATATCTGCCAGATCCATTTGATTCATAATTTCTCTTAGTTTCACTGTGTCCCTGTTTAGTTTCTGTCTCCATGATCTGTCCATTGGTGAAAGTGGTGTGTTGAAGTCTCCCACTATTATTGTATGAGGTGCAATGTGTGCTTTGAGCTTTACTAAAGTTTCTTTAATGAATGTGGCTGCCTTTGTATTTGGAGCATAGATATTCAGGATTGATAGTTCCTCTTGGAGGATTTTACCTTTGATGAGTATGAAGTGACCCTCCCTGTCTTTTTTAATGACTTTGGGTTGGAAGTCAATCTTATCAGATATTAGAATGGCTACTCCAGCTTGTTTCTTCATGCCATTTGCTTGGAAAATTGTTTTCCAGCCTTTCATTCTGAGGTAGTGTCTATCCTTTTCTCTGAGATGAGTTTCCTGTAAGCAGCAAAATGTTGGGTCTTGTTTGTGTAGCCAGTTTGTTAGTCTATGTCTTTTTATCGGGGAGTTGAGTCCATTGATATTAAGAGATATTAAGGAAAAGTAATTGTTGTTTCCTGTTATTTTTGATGTTAAAGTTGGCATTTTGTTTTTGTGGCTGTCTTCTTTTAGGTTTGTTGAGGGATTACCTTCTTGTTGTTTCTAGGGAGTGGTTCCTGTCCTTGTATTGGTTTTTTTCTGTTATTATCCTTTGAAGGGCTGGATTCGTGGAGAGATAATGTGTGAATTTGGTTTTGTCGTGGAATACTTTGGGTTCTCCATCTATGTTACTTGAGAGTTTGGCTGGGTATAGTAGCCTGGGCTGGAATTTGTGTTCTTTTAGTGTCTGTATAACATCCGTCCAGGATCTTCTGGCTTTCATAGTCTCTGGTGAAAAGTCTGGTGTAATTCTGATAGGCTTGCCTTTATATGTTACTTGGCCTTTTTCTCTTACTGCTTTTAGTATTCTATCTTTATTTAGAGCATTTGTTGCTCTGATTATTATGTGTCGGGAGGTATTTCTTTTCTGGTCCAGTCTATTTGGAGTTCTGTAGGCTTCTTGTATGTTCATGGGCATCTCTTTCTTTAGATTTGGGAAGTTTTCTTCTATAATTTTGTTGAAGATGTTTGCTGGTCCTTTGAGTTGAAAATCTTCATTCTCATCCACTCCTATTATCCGTAGGTTTGGTCTTCTCATTATGTCCTGTATTTCTTGGATGTTTTGAGTTAGGATCTTTTTGCATTTTACATTTTCCTTGATTGTTGTGCCGATGTTCTCTATGGAATCTTCTGCACCTGAGATTCTCTCTTCCATCTCTTGTATTCTGTTGCTGATGCTCGTATCTATGGTTCCAGATTTCTTTCCTAGGGTTTCTATCTCCAGTGTTGCCTCATTTTGGGTTTTCTTTATTGTGTCTACTTCCCTTTTTAGGTCTAGTATGGTTTTGTTCATTTCCATCATCTGTTTGGATGTGTTTTCCTGTTTTTCTGTAAGGACTTCTACCTGTTTGATTATGTTATCATGTTTTTCTTTAAGGATTTGTAACTCTTTAGCAGTGTTCTCCTGCAATTCTTTGAGGGATTTTTGTGCTTCCTCTTTATTGTCTTCTGCCTTTTTATCAGTGTTCTCCTGCATTTCTTTAAGTGTGTTATTAAAGTCCTTCTTGAAGTCCTCTATCATCATCAGGAGATATGCTTTTAAATCCGTGTCTAGCTTTTCCAGTGTGTTGGGGTGCCCTGGACTGGGCGAAGTGGGGGTGCTGGGTTCTGATGATGGTGAGTGGTCTTGGTTCCTGTTAGTAAGATTATTACGTTTACCTTTCGCCATCTGGTAATCTCTGGGGTTAGTTGTTATTGTTGTCACTATTTAAAGATTGGAGCAGAAGCTGTGTTCCACTCACCAGCAGTCTCTAAATCCTGCGGCGGGGGTCGTGGGTAGCTGACGGTACCCCGGTGCTGGTCCAGCCGGAAGAGGCCTGTGGTCCTACTCAGGCCGTTTTTCTGCTTCCCTAACTAATGCAGTCTCTGGTCCCGCGTGCAATTGGATTGGAGCAGAAGCTGTGTTCCACTCTCCAGAAGTCTTAAGATCCTGTGGTGGGTGTTGTGGGTAGCTGGTGAGTGTCAGCTGACCCTGCGCCCCAGCTGCCCAGGTGCTTTTCTGACCGGAAGAGGGTTGTGGCCCTATGTAGGCCGGATTTCTCTCTCCCCAACCAGAGCAGTCTCAGGTCCCGCGTGATTGGACTGGAGCAGAAGCTGTGTTCCACTCACCAGCAGTCCCAAAATCCTGCGGCGGGGGTCTTGGGTAGCTGGCGGGTGTCAGGCAACCCTGCGCTCCCGCTACCCTGGCGCTGATCCGGCCGGGTGAGGCCTGTGGCCCTACTCAGGCCGGTTTCTGCTTCCCTAACTAATGCAGTCTCAGGTCCCCCGCAATTGGATTGGAGCAGAAGCTGTGTTCCACTCACCAGCAGTCCCAAAATCCTGCGGGGGTCGTGGGTAGCTGGCGGGTGTCAGGCAACCCTGCGCTCCCGCTACCCCGGTGCTGATCCAGCCGGATGAGGCCTGTGGTCCTACTCAGGCCGGTTTCTGCTTCCCTAACTAATGCAGTCTCAGGTCCCGCGCAATTGGATTGGAGCAGAAGCTGTGCTCCACTCACCAGAAGTCTTAAGATCCTGTGGCGGGTGTTGTGGGTAGCTGGCGAGTGTCAGCAGACCCTGCGCCCCAGCTGCCCCGGTGCTTTTCTGACCGGAAGAGGGTTGTGGCCCTATGTAGGCCGGATTTCTCTCTCCCCAACCAGAGCAGTCTCAGGTCCCGCGTGATTGGACTGGAGCAGAAGCTGTGTTCCACTCACCAGCAGTCCCAAAATCCTGTGGCGGGGGTCGTGGGTAGCTGGCGGGTGTCAGGCAACCCTGCGCTCCCGCTACCCCGGTGCTGATCCGGCCGGATGAGGCCTGTGGCCCTACTCAGGCGGGTTTCTGCTTCCCTAACTAATGCAGTCTCAGGTCCCGCGCAATTGGATTGGAGCAGAAGCTGTGTTCCACTCACCAGCAGTCCCAAGATCCTGCGGCGGGGGTCGTGGGTAGCTGGCGGGTGTCAGGCAACCCTGCGCTCCCGCTACCCCGGCGCTGATCCGGCTGGATGAGGCCTGTGGTCCTACTCAGGCCGTTTTTCTGCTTCCCTAACTAATGCAGTCTCTGGTCCCGCGTGCAATTGGATTGGAGCAGAAGCTGTGTTCCACTCTCCAGAAGTCTTAAGATCCTGTGGTGGGTCGTCACTTCCTTTTTAAAATGCAATTTCTTCAGACTAAATGTAATAGATAGGACAAAAGATTGATGATTGTTTTAAAACAGGGTTTCCTACAATATGTATTTTCTGCACTGAGAGAAGCTATTAGGAGTGTGTGGGCCAGAACAGAGAAATGACAACACAAATGTGCTCTTTAGCCCAAGGCAATCGGCTTTTATTGGAATCAGTTGTGTGTCTGCCTCGGGGCTCAAAGAAGGAGTGAGAGAGCTCTTCTTGGGAATTGGGGGGATATTATTTTTCCTTCTCAGAGGCCAATTTAAAAAGAGCTCAAGAATCTATGAGCCCCCAGCAGCTCTCTTGGCCAAACACATGGCTGTGGCTGAGCGAACTGTCCAAAGTCCAAGGTTACACAGAAACCAGTTGGCAAATTCCCTGAAGCACAGTTTCACACCAATCTAATTCCAGCAGTGTCTAAGGGCACTGCATCTCTCCTTTACAGTGGTTTAAATAAATTACCTTTTAATAGTTGGTGACCACTAAAAAGGCTAATAATAATGAGGAGCTAATTGTTTCTGGCCTCTAATCTTTGTCACCTGACATCTGATTTATTTTAAACACTTAACATTCACTACATTTCTACCAGATTCCTGCTCACAGATAACACAGTATCACTAAAAGTGAGAATTATCATATAAAATTGCAGCTTTAAGGAATGCCCAATTCTGAGTATCATTTAAGATGCATGAATATGGGGGTGAATGACAAAGTCACTTATGGATAAACTCATAGTACAGCTTTTTGAGGCTCTGTGTTTGGGTCAGTTATACTTTATCCAATGTTACCCTTTAGATACAAAGTCATTTAAATGAATCAGGCCTCAATTTTTGTAAAGTCTTAGCAGGTCGATAATTTCATATCCACCATTGAAAATATCAGTAAGTTAACAGTAAGATGTATATCTAAGAAGCAACTTATAAGGCTATTATTGCAAAGACCCTAAAAATCTGAAAAGTACTGATAATTTAAAAGTATCAGTGTTCTCTCTCTCTCTCTCTTTCTGTGTGTGTGTGTGTGTGTGTGTGTGTGTGTGTGTGTGTGTGTGTGTGTTGAAAATGCAGGTGGAGGTCAGTGGGCAATCCTAGATATCTTCCTCATTTCCATTCTACTTTTCTTGTCTTTTTCCTTTTCTTTGTTTTTCCTTCTTTGTTTTTGTTTTTGTTTTTGTTTTTGTTTTTGTTTTGTTTTGTTTTGTTTTTGAGATAGGATCTCTCATTAGTGTCCTAGGTTTCTGGAACTCAGCAAGTCTGCTAGACAGCCTGGCAAGTAACCTATGGGGATTCTCTTGTCTCTGACTCACAAACCCTGGGCTGGCATTTTTGCATGGGCACTGGAACAGAACTCCAGCATTCAAGGCTACAGGCCAGGCACTTTTCCCACTCATCCACCTCCAGGTCCACTGCTTCTCATTTTTGAATTACAACTGTAGAGCCACCTTGTATTTACTATGGGAACTTTTTCAATACTCTAATTGTGAGCACTTTCTGCATAAAAGGGAAATGAAAAGAAAAAGTTCTACCCCACAGAGTTGTTTCTTCAGATTTGTTACATGACAAATATGGGCTATTAACACAGTTTCTTGAAGGAAATAAATTGCAACAAATTACCAACTAGGATCTCACTAAATATCTCATGGGTCACACGATATAGAATAAGCTGAGAAGGTAAACCCTATTCAGATAAAGATAAAATTGGCAGAACATACATGCAAAAGGCAGTGGGAAACTAAAAGACATAACAGAAACCTTCTTTCATGGACAATCAGGAAAGTGCATATTTACCCAATGCAGATGGAGAAACTAAGGAAGATAGAAAGTTGTCTAGAATTTATCAACACACTCGCAGAGAACTTTCACAAAAATCACTTATTTCCCTCCTTTGAATTCTATCCTTGCTTTTCATTGACCAATCCATCTAATGCATGAAGGGCAGGGGAACCATTCTACACTTCAGGGTCCTGCAATATTTCCCCTACATAACTAGATGTTATAATACTTTAGTTAGATTTTTAAGCCATGTAGTATTCTGAGAATAGCCATAGGCAAAGGATTGTGATTGTATTTCAATAGAACTATTTATAAAGTCAAGTCATAAAGGTTTACAGACATCTGATCTAGCCAATACAGATCAGATTATTGGCATAGAAAAGAAGCCTGGTGGGTAAAGATTATTTGATTAGAACCTAACCTTTATGACTGTTCCTAACCTCAGTTGTCTTCTCAAAGATTACACTGCAAAGTTGAACAAAATGTTAATGTTTCAACCTCAGAATGGGGTAAGAGCTCAAATCTATAACACACACACACACAGAGAGAGAGAGAGAGAGAGAGAGAGAGAGAGAGAGAGAGAGAGAGAGACTCTTCTTAGTAGACAAAGAAAAATTGTCCTCTTGCCAATCTATTCTCTGCCCTGAGCAAAACATCTGCCTTAGAGGAACTTGAAATATGTGATTCAAGACTATGTCAATATTGAAGAGTATAACTTTCCAACTCTATCTATAAAATGCACTTTTCATGCAGATGCAGCTATATTTAATCTTGTGTTCAATAATACCTTACAGAGTATCATATGTATTCTGTCCCAATGAAGTACTTTCAGGCTGAAACAATATCTTCGTAGTGGTCTTTAGCTTTCATTGTTGCTGTTGACTAATTAGTTTTGGTTACTGTTTGATGGTAAAAGGAACTCTTCCTCTGGATGATTTCAGATTCTACAGTTGTCACTGCTTTCTAAAAACAGTATTACTCATTCAATTAGTGTAGTTAAAGTATTTTAATTATATATATATACATATATATTCATAACAAATAATTAAAAATGAAGCCATGAATTTGGAGTGAGCAAAGGTTATATGGGAGGGTTTAGAGGAAGGAAAGGAAGAAATGCCATAATATATTATTTTTTCAAAAACAAAATAATTGACTCAATTATTCAGCATTTATTTTATGACTATATTTTCCAAACCCACAAATCCATGAGACCATTCAAAAGATTCCTTCAAGACTCGGAGAAAATAATCAGGGCTTATTTTTCCATATCATGGACTCTTGGTTCATGGCTTCTTGGGTCCAGCATTACAGATAACACTCAGTTTAGAGTTTTCTGTCCTAAGATAGTGCTTCTCAGCTTCCCTAATGCTGCAACCCCTTAATACAGTTCCTCATGTTGTGGTGATCTCCAAACATAAATTATTTGGTTACTACTTCATAACTATAATTTTGACAGTTATCAATCTTAATGCTAATATCCCAGGTGGCCCCTGTGAAAGGGTTGTACAACCCCCAAACAAGGCATGACTTACAGGTTGAAAACTACTGCTCTAAGACCAAGTATCTCTAGCCAGATGTTTTGTCATCATTTTCATGGAGTTTTGTTGTTTGTTTGTTTGTTTGTTTGTTTTGCCACCTTGATAAAAGCTAGAGCCACCTGAGAAGAGGAAAGAAAATTTGAGAAAACACCTCCATAAATTAGTCCTGCAGGTAAGACTATGGGGAATTTTCTTGATTGATGATTGGTGTGGGAATGCCCAACTGATTGTGACTGATGCCACACATGGACAGGACTTCTGGGGGTATAAGAAAGCAAGCTACAGGCGGGAGCCACAGAGCTTCTGAGGCAGTGTCCTTTTCAGGCTCCAGACATCAGGTCACCTTCCCAGTCAGAGGACAGGTGTCCGCCCTGTCAGGGAGGGCTTTGCCTCAGCATCGGTGGAACACATCTTGGTTCTGAGACTCCTCTGAAAGTAGTCTGCACAGGTGAGAGGGTGGACTACAGAAGGTAAGAGCTTCTGTGACAGGCCAAAGCAACACAGCTTCTGGGAAAGGTCCTGTTTTGGGCCTTCATCTTCGGCCTGGAGGGAGGTCGAAACGCCAGATATCTGTGCACCTTCCCTGTAAGAGGAGAGCTTCCTTGCCTGCAGAGAGTGCTCTGACCACTGAAACTCAGAGGAGAGAGCTAGTCTCCCAGGTCTGCTGATAGAGGGTAACAGAATCACCAGAGGAAAAATCTCTAAAGAGAGACAACTATAACAACTAACTCCAGAGATTACCAGATGGCGAAAGGTAAACATAACAATGTTACTAACAGAAACCAAGACCACTCACCATCATCAGAACCCAGCACTCCCACTTCGCCCAGTCCAGGACACCCCAACACACCCAAAAAGCTAGACCCGGATTTAAAAGCATATCTCATGATGATGGTAGAGGACATCAAGAAGGACTTTAATAACTCACTTAAAGAAATGCAGGAGAACACTGCTAAACAGGTAGAAGACCTTAGAGAGGAAGCAAAAAAATCCTTTAAAGAATTGCAGGAAAACACAACCAAACAGGTGATGGAATTGATTAAAACCATCCAATACCTAAATTGGGAAGTAGACACAATAAAGAAAACCCAGAGCCAGGCGTGGTGGCACACGCCTTTAATCCCAGCACTTGGGAGGCAGAGGCAGGCAGATTTCTGAGTTTGAGGCCAGCCTGGTCTACAAAGTGAGTGCCAGGACAGCCAAGGCTACACAGAGAAACCCTGTCTCGAAAAACCAAAAAAAAAAAAAAAAAAAAAGAAAAAGAAAACCCAAAGTGAGGCAACATTGGAGATAGAAATCTTAGGAAAGAAATCTGGAACCTTAGATGCAAACATCAGCAACAGAATACAAGAGATAGAAGAGAGAATCTCAGGTGCAGAAGATTCCATAGAGAACATCGGCACAACAATCAAAGAAAATGGAAAATACAAAAATCCAGGACACAATGAGAAGACCAAACCTATGGATAATAGGAATAGATGAGAATGAAGATTTTCAACTCAAAGGACTGGCAAATATCTTCAACAAAATTATAGAAGAAAACTTCCCAAACCTAAAGATAGAGATGCCCATGAACATACAAGAAGCCTACAGAACTCCAAATAGACTGGACCAGAAGAGAAATTCCTCCAGACACATAATAATCAGAACAACAAATGCACTAAATAAAGATAGAATATTAAAAGCAGTAAGGGAAAAAGGTCAAGTAACATATGAAGGCAAGCCTATCAGAATTACACAAGATTTTTCACCAAAGGCTATGAAAGCCAGAAGATCCTGGACAGATGTTCTACAGACACGAAGAGAACACAAATGCCAGCCCAGGCTACTATACCCAGCCAAACTCTCAATTACCATAGATGGAGAAACCAAAGAATTCCAGGACAAAACCAAATTCACACATTATCTTTCCAAGAATCCAGCCCTTCAACAGATAATAACAGAAAAAAAGCCAATACAAGGACATAAACCAAGTCCTAGAAAAAGCAAGAAGGTAATCCCTCAAAGAACCTAAAAGAAGACTGCC
Organism: Mus caroli; assembly: GCF_978045245.1. Classification (NCBI taxonomy): domain Eukaryota; kingdom Metazoa; phylum Chordata; class Mammalia; order Rodentia; family Muridae; genus Mus; species Mus caroli. The sequence continues at coordinate 72,968,975 of NW_028227257.1, forward strand.
ACAAGAACAGAATGCCAAATACAATAACAAAAATAATAGGAAGCAACAATTACTTTTCCTTAATATCTCTTAATATCAATGGACTGAACTCCCCAATAAAAAGACATAAACTAACAGACTGGCTACACAAACAGGACCCAACATTTTGCTGCTTACAGTAAACTCATCTCAGAGGAAAAGATAGACACTACCTCAGAATGAAAGGCTGGAAAACAATTTTCCAAGCAAATGGTATAAAGAAGCAATCTGGAGTAGCCATTCTAATATCTAATAAAATCGACTTACAACCCAAAGTCATCAAAAAAGACAAGGAGGGGCACTTCATACTCATCAAAGGTAAAATCCTCCAAGAAGAACTCTCACTTCTGAATATCTATGCTCCAAATGCAAGGGCAGCCACATTCATTAAAGAAACTTTAGTAAAGCTAAAGCACACATTGCACCTCACACAATAATAGTGGGAGAATTCAACACACCACTTTCATCAATGGACAGATCATGGAAGCAGAAACTAAACAGAGACACAGTGAAACTAACAGAGGTTATGAAACAAATGGATCTAACAGATATCTACAGAACATTTTATCCTAAAACAAAAGGATATACCTTCTTCTCAGCACCTCATGGTACGTTCTCCAAATTGACCACATAATTGGTGACAAAACAAGCCTCAACATATAGAAAAATATTGAAATTATCCCATGCATCCTATCAGATCACCAAGGACTAAGGCTGATCTTCAACAACAAAATATATAATAGAAAGCCAACATTTAAGTGGAAACTGAGCAACACACTCCTCAATGATACCTTGGTCAAGGAAGGAATAAAGAAAGAAATTAAGGACTTTTTAGAGTTTAATGAAAATGAAGCCACAACATACCCAAACCTATGGGACACAATGAAAGCATTTCTAAGAAGAAAACTCATAGCTCTGAGTGCCTCCAAAAAGAAACTAGAGAGAACACACATTAGCAGATTGACAACACACCTAAAAGCTCTAGAACAAAAGGAAACAAATTCACCCAAGAGGAGTAGAAGGCAGGAAATAATCAAACTAGATGACAACAGGAAATACTCAAACTCAGGGGCAAATTCAACCAAGTGGAAACAAGAAGAACTATTCAAAGAATCAACCAATCAAGGAGCTGGTTCTTTGAGAAAATCAACAAGATAGATAAACACTTAGCCAGACTCACTAGAGGGCACAGGGAAAGTATTCTAATTAACAAATTCAGAAATGAAAAGGGAGACATAACAACAGATCCTGAAGAAATCCAAAACACCATCAGATCCTTCTACAAAAGGCTGTACTCAACAAAACTGGAGAACCTGGATGAAATGGTCAAGTTTCTAGACAGATACCAGGTACCAAAGTTAAATCAAGATCAGGTTAATGATCTAAACAGTCCTATATCCCCTAAAGAAATAGGAGCAGTCATTAATAGTCTCCCAACCAAAAAAAGCCCAGGACCAGATGGGTTTAGTGCCGAGTTCTATCAGACCCTCAAAGAAGACTTAATCCCAGTTCTTCACAAACTATTTCACAAAATAGAAACAGAAGGTACTCTACCCAACTCATTCTATGAAGCCACAATCATTCTGATACCTAAACCACAAAAAGGCCCAACAATGTTAGACAACTTCAGACCAATTTCCGTTATGAATATCAATAAAAAATACTCAATAAAATTCTCCCTAACCGAATTCAAGAACACATCAAAACAATCATCCATCCTGACCAAGTATGTTTCCTCCCAGGGATGCAGGGATGGTTCAGTATAAGGAAATCCATCAACGTAATCCAGTACATAAACAAACTCAAAGACAAAAACCACATGATCATCTCGTTAGACGCTGAGAAAGCATTTGACAAAATCAAACACCCATCATGATTAAAGTCTTGGAAAGATCAGGAATTCAAGGCCCATACCTAACCATGATAAAAGCAATCTACAGCAAACCAGTAGCCAACATCAAAGTAAATGGTGAGAAGCTGGAAGTAATCCCACTAAAGTCAGGGACTAGATAAGGCTGTCCACTCTCTCCCTACCTATTCAACATTGTACTTGAAGTCCTAGCCAGAGCAATTAGACAACAAAAGGAGATCAAGGAGATACAAATTGGAAAGGAAGAAGTCAAAATATCACTTTTCACAGATGATATGATAGTATATATATGTGACCCTAAAAATTCCACCAAAGAACTCCTAAACCTGATAAACAGTTTCAATGAAGTAGCTGGATATAAAATTAACTCAAACAAGTCAATGGCCTTTCTCTACACAAAGGATAAACAGGCTGAGAAAGAAATTAGGGAAACAACACCCATCTCAATAGCCACAAATAATTAAAATACCATGGCGTGACTCTAACTAAGGAAGTGAAAGATCTGTATGATAAGAACTTCAAATCTCTGAAGAAAGAAATCAAAGAAGATCTCAGAAGATGGAAAGATCTCCCATGCTCATGGACTGGCAGGATCAATATCATAAAAATGGCTATCTTGCCAAAAGCAATCTACAGATTCAATGCAATCCCCATCCAAATTCCAACTCAATTCTTCAAGAAATTAGAAAGGGCAATTGGCAGATTCATCTGGAATAACAAAAAACCTAGGATAGCAAAAACTCTTCTCAAGGATAAAGGAACCTCTGGTGGAATCACCATGCCTGACCTAAAGCTGTACTACAGAACAATTGTGATAAAAACTGCGTCGTACTGGTATAGCTACAGACAGGTAGACCAATGGAATAGAATTGAAGACCCAGAGATGAACCCACACACCTGTGGTCACTTGATCTTTGACAAGGGAGCTAAAACCATTCATTGGAAAAAAGACAGCATTTTCAACAAATGGTGCTGGCACAACTGGCGGTTATCATGGAGAAGAATGCAAATTGATCCATTCCTATCTCCTCGTACTAAGGTCAAATCTAAGTGGATTAAGGAACTCCACATAAAACCAGAGACGCTGAAACTTGTAGAGGAAAAAGTAGGGAAAAGCCTCGAAGATATGGGTACGGGGGAAAAATTCCTGAATAGAACAGCAATGGCTTGTGCTGTAAGATCAAGAATCGATAAATGGGACCTCATAAAGTTGCACAGCTTCTGCAAGGCAAAAGACACTGTCAATAAGACAAAAAGACCACCAACAGATTGGGAAAGTATCTTTACCTATCCTAAATCAGATAGAGGACTAATATCCAGTATATATAAAGAACTCAAGAAGATGGACTCCAGAAAATCAAATAACCCCATTAAAAAATGGGGCTCAGAGCTGAACAAAGAATTCTCACCTGAGGAATACAGAATGGTGAATCTCAGAAAATTGAACATAGGACTACCGGAGGATCCAGCAATACCTCTTCTGGGCATATATCCAGAAGATGTTCCAACTGGTAAGAAGGACACATGCTTCACTATGTTCATAGCAGCCTTATTTATAATAGCCAGAAGCTTGAAATACACAGATGCCCCTCAACTAGGAATGGATACAGAAAATGTGGTACATTTACACAATGGAATACTTCTCAGCTATTACAAACAATGAATTTATGAAATTCCTAGGCAAATGGATGGACCTGGAGGGCATCATCCTGAGTGAGGTAACCCAATCACAAAGGAACTCACACAATATGTACTCACTGATAAGTAGATATTAGCCCAGAAACTTAGGATACCCTAGATATAAGATGCAATTTGCTAAATGCATGAAACTGAAGAAGAACGAAGACGAACGTGTGGGTGTGGACACTTTGCCCCTTCATAGAATTGGGAACAAAACACTCATGGAAGGAGTTACAAAGACAAAGTTTGGAGCTGTGACGAAAGGATGGAACAAATAGAGACTGCCATATCCAGGGATCCATCCCATAATCAGCTTCCAAACACTGACACCATTGCATCCACTAGCAAGATTGTTCTGAAAGCACCCTAAGATAGCTGTCTCTTGTGAGACTATGCTGGGACCTAGAAAACACAGAAGTGGATGCTCACAGTCAGCTATTGGATGGATTACAGGGCCCCCAATGGAGGAGCTAGACAAAGTACTGAAGGAGCTAAAGGGATCTGCAACCCTATAGGTGGAACAACATTATGAACTAACCAGTACCCCGGAGCTCTTGACTCTAGCTGCATATGTATCAAAAGATGGCCTAGTCGGCCATCACTGAAAAGAGAGGCCCATTGGACTTGCAAACTTTATATGCCCCAGTACAGGGGAACGCCAGGGCCAAAAAGTGGGATTGGGACTTTTGGGATAGCATTGGAAATGTAAATGAGGAAAATACCTAATAAAAAATATTTAAAAAAAAGAAAGAAAGCTAAGCAAATGAAAAGTAACTATCCAGTAAGTAACATAGGGTTATGTTTTAGTTGCTTCTTCTAGTTTCCTGCCTTGTGTTGCTTCACTGATGCTCTTCAATAATGGACTGAAATGTAGACTTTTAAGGTGAATTAAACTCTTTCTTCCTCAGGTGCTTTTGGTCTTGTCCCATTACAGCAATAAAAGCTAACTAGTACTGTCTCCAGAGACTTCGTGGTTCTCATTAAGTGCGATGGTATCTATGATATAATTCCAGAGGTAAAAACTTCTTATGAATTCCTACCAGACATTCTAGAAGTGGGACATTGATTTGGGACTTCCTGAAAACTATGCATCTTATAGTGAAAATAGGTTGGATATAGAAATTATATTAGAAATATTTCAAAGGCAAAATTGAGTCTGTGTCCTCAGAAAATAGGAGTTAGTTGGCTGTCAGTTACCAGCACACCAAAAACTGAAGCAAATATCAGAAGGAAAAAAAAACATAATGTACTGCTTTTGGAACTGGTAACATTGGACATAAGATAACAGATGATACCAAATAACCAGTATATAGCAAAGTTTAATGCATACATTCCTTCCAGAGTGTTTATTTTAAATCTCTCTCTCTCTCTCTCTTCCTCTCTCTCTCTCTTCCCCCTCTCTCTCCATATGCATGTGTGTGTATGTGTGTGTGTGTATGTATACATGTATATATATTCAAAAATGGAGAAGGGAGAAAACAAAGTAAGCATAGTTTTTATAGTTTTTTCCATGGTTTTAAGGCATTTATAATAGAAAGGCAGAGAGAGGGAGAAGAATAGGGAAGTAGAAGCCAGCCACGTGGAGAGAGGGGGGAAGGTTGGGGGAGAAGGAGAGGTGAAAGGTGAGAGTAGGAGGACAGGGATTTAAGAGCCCAAGTAAATATCTTAAGTAGGACCAATAAAAAGAATGCTTTAAGTTAGTACAGAGGAAACATCGGGGACAGTGGATAAAGCAGATCTGAACTAAAACCAGATAATCTATATTTCTAGCAAGTTTCCAGGTGTGCTGCTACTGACATTTGTCTGGGAAACATAGTGTGCAAATATGAATATAGAATTAGTCATTAAAATTACAGTGCTCAAATACACAAATAACAGCTACTAGAGAAGTCAAGAAGAATTTGAAAAAGGACATCAAAGTACAGCATGATATGTTTAATTTACATCCAGGTTAAGATATGAGTATAAAGTCCCAATGAGTAAAGTCATAAGTAATTTGGGACTAGGAATATAAAAAGAAAACAAGTTCTAATTCATAAGAAAGTGTGGTGGCCATGTACCTCGTAAGACTAACTAGACTACACTTCATTCCTCTTGTTCTGGGCTGGCATCAGGGTAACTCTCTCACCTTTCAAAGTATGTAATTTCCTATTCAAAATACTAAAACAATGTAGGAAGAAGAGATGTTATCACTTATTTGGACACCATAATATGTAAACTTATTGACAATCCTTAGGGAGAAAACCACAGGTCAGCATTTTTATATTAAATACCATGTAGCATCACTTTCGACCAGCTAGCATTTTAGGAAAGGGTTTCGTTAAGCTATTGCTTGAGATGCCATCCAGGTGCAAAGAATTTTCCTTTAAGATTTGGGGAAATCATTTGCTAAGTGCCAAAGAATATAGCGTGTTAGTCATAAAAATAAATCTGAAGGATGGTTACAAATAATCATCACATGTTTATAAACAGAAATCTGCGTATTTCAATGGCTGGACTAAAAATTCAATCCCACATCTCCATACTTCTTGTTCTCTGCTTGTGAGAGTCTGTCTAGAGTTTTGTTTTTCAAAAGTTATGGGATTATCTTTTGAAGTGAATGTGTGTTTGTGTCAGGAATCTGGATAACCTTACGAATCAGCTTGACCTCTACAAGTCTTTCCAGGCTTGTACAACTGAAGATGGGTTAATACACCGCATGTCTGAGAATTCTTACCTAGATAAAATTCTCAGTAGAAATCACCAAAACTTAATACATCTTCACATTAGCAATTCAAAACATAATGAAACTGGAGATAGAAGAGATGTGAAAACTCAGGGAAATGTCAATGTTGGCAACATCTAGAATGAAATTCATTCCATTCAGGTGTGGATGAGATTCTGTGAACCAAGTCTCTCGACTCCTCAAAATGACTCTAAAACATCATTCGTTTTCATCACCTTCTATCTAGGCTTGGTCTGCTAGCAATGAAGAAAGGCAAATTGGATTTTTAAGCTTTAAGCACTGGGTCAGCAAATCCCTTATTGGTTCTTGGCTGTTTAAATAATTAAATGTGTGGCTTTATTAAGCAGACATTAAAGGCAGAAGCAGTAAAAGCCTCTGAGAGACTCTGTGGTACAAAGAATGGTTCAGATTTAATCAAAATAGAATGTCCTGCTTTTTATATTAAAGGATCAGATTGTTTGTGGTTATCCAGGGAGGGGGGGAGGAATTGCTGCCTCCTGGAATTTACAACTTGTTACAACACTGTATAAAAGCACAGCAGGACTTCTTAGAGTAGTCTAGTCATTGATATCATGCAAACACAATCCTTCAGGCCTCCTGGAGTCAATGGGGTGCTATTCCATCTAGAGGACAGTTGGACTGTAACAGCTCCTGAATCTGTTTGTAAACCTCCTATTGCCATTTTCCTGTGGGGGAAAACAATTAATCCATAAGATAAAGCCACCTCCCATTCTAACCACAGACACAGCTAAATTAAGTCCGTTAATTGTAGTGATTAACTGAAAGCTTTATGTTTTTCTTTCTGAATACCAAAAATTAGGGTAAGGTACAATAATATTTTCTTTCTGGCTCAAAATAACTTTATTTGACTAATGTGGAACTTTGGCTGGAAGTTCTCCTGATATCAGGAAATTTCCATATGCCAAGCTGCTATATTCTTTCTTTCATTTTGAGACAAAATAAGCAGTATCTTTAAGTGGGTTAACTGATGATATTTCAGTCTTTGTAGCTACACTGTTGCTATTATTACTATTCAACCCTGCCATCATGGCAGCATACAACATACCAGCCCATCACTGTATGACTTAAGGTCAGTCATTTCACATCTCTGAGTCACAATTCACCCTGAAGTGGAATAGCAAGATCTTTTTTGTAGTTTATGCAAAGGTTACTATTGAGTCCTTTGTATGTGTCAGAACTAATTCAGAGAGAACTACAACCCTACAACAGCCACCTGGACATGATATTATTAGCCTCTAGGGATGTTCTAGGAATAGATGCAGTGGGATTAGCCATAGGTTACACAAGTAGAAGTATAGGACAGGACTCGTTTAAATCAGCAGATCTGAGATATTTGTTCCTTCTACATTGTGTATTATATGCCTCTTACTAGACTCATTGTTAAAAGTAAGAGGACACACACATACACACACACACTATAAAGAACATGTTGCAGCCTGTGGTAGCTATAACACATGCAGATTCAATAAATGGCAGAATAATAAATCATCCTGAAGGCAGAAAAAGGGGTGGAGAAAACAACTTGATAACACAGGTCTGGGTAGACAACTGAAGAATCTAATTTTCAGGCAAGGGAAGATGTTGATGGGCAATAAAGTAGGGCCTGGGTCCTGGAGCCTGGATAGCGACAAGAAGTCTCCATGGAGAAAATCTGCCCATTTCCATTCCAGATGTCACACCACGTCTATAGGAGTCTTATAACTAATCACTCTCAGCAGCATCTGTTCAGTCTGCCTACGAACTAAGGATATGAAATTTCTCTATTCAGCTTCTTCATTTTTCTCTGCATGAAAATGAACTTAGCTATACAGTCAAGATAGTTCCAGGAGATGAGTGGAGGTCCTTGAGGATACAATAGTTCCAAGTAACCTCAAAGAACACATCTGTCTAATTTTTCCTCTTCATTCTTCTCTTCTTTTGCTTAAAAGACTTTTGGAGGCTGAGTATTCCTATCAAAAAGTATGCTCTAAGGATTAGGAAAACTTTATGATGATTGCTCAAGCTAAATAAGGTAGACTGCACTGTACCAACAAATCTGGCCTGGAATATATGAGAAATAATGAAACAATAGTTTGTTTCTGGTTTTTGTGTTATCTCATATTCTTTCCTTTTTTAGGGTGAGCTCTAGCCTTGAGTCAGTGACCATTTTTACACAAATTTTTAAGTGCTTCATTTTAGAAGAATATTATGTACCATATGTATATTATGTATAATATGTATAGTACTCAGATACATTTGTTTGCCTTTATCCAGAGCCAATCATACAGATTTCCCTCATTGCAAACCACCCCAGGGAACAGACAGAGGGAGATATTTACATCTTGTCAGTTGTAAATGTTCCTTTCTTGAGATGTGCCTGCTGGTGACCGGTACAGTGGAGATACTTGCACCTGAGCATCATTCTTGCTTGTCTTCTCTCTGAATATCAGTGTTGGACCATGGTGTGGGAAGAGATGCATTGCACAGACATGAATGGCTTTCATCTTTGCAGGATTTGCTTTCATAGTCCTGCTTTATCCTTTGTATCTGATGTATGACATGACTGTGATTTTCTATGAAGCTGAAGTAAGATCAAGAATATTAGTGGAAGATAGGTTTGGCCTTACATTAGTGTAAAAATGGTGTTTCTATTTGTAGTAGAGAAAAGCAAAGTAAGTCCAATGCTGGGGGTTAAGCTCTGAGCTTCTTTCTTCCTCCCTCCCTCCCTCCCTCCCCCCCTCTCTCTTTTCTTTCTTTGTTTCTTTCTTTGAAAAACAGTAAGAGGGCAGCCTGCATCAGAAATGTTCTCAGAGAGGGAAAGGGAAGACTTTATTTTTCACTCTTTGGATAGCCTCATCCTCTTACCTGAGGAATAGTGAAAAAGAAAAGAAAAGAAAACAAAACATCCTACAGTCTCTTCAATGCCAGAAGCTCAGAAGACAATGGAAGAGTTAGAAAGAGACAGTTACAGTCAGAATAGAGAGTATATTGAATTTGGACAAATTACTCTTAACAACCTAACTTTTGTAGAGGTTTATTCTAAATTAAATATATTTAGAATACAAGCCCATTCAATATAAGTAGAAATACATAGATATACAAAACAGTTTGAAATATAAGGTTCTTGCCTTTAAATGAAAAATTAAAGACTTCTTCAACTTCTAATAATGACCTCAGGAGTCCCAGCAGGTCAGAGTAACCACCGAGAGACAGCTATTGACAGAAATATATAAGAAAGTGTTTGGGATTGTTTGAATGTAACTGATCTCAAAGGTCTATAATTTAAATGCTTTAGTAGCATGGTTTGAAATTAGATATGAAACTGGAAATTTTCTATTAAAACCACAAACAGAATGAAAGCTTTTAAGCCTCAATGTACAACCAAATGGGCCCTCTGAGAGTTCTCAGGAAGCCCGGATCACTCCTGCAGTGGACAAACCAGAATTCCCTTCCACATTCAGCCAGGTACCACATCTTCTACCCTTACAGAAGAGAAGAGTGACAGCATAATCCCCCTGAGAATAGGGATCTGGCCCATTCTGGTCCTCTTCCTTCTTGGTTTCAATGCCTGAGCCTGCCTGCATAGGGGTTCATCTGGAAGAGCCTGTGACACTCTGCTTCCCAGCCTCTCACAGTGATGCCAGGCCTCATTTGGACGTAATACACCTTGCCTTTCTGCCAATTCCTTCTCTTCTTTTCTTGATTAGAAAGTCACGGGCCCATTTGGCCTTTCCCCAGCCCTGAGAGAAGCTGGGCTTGAAGTTAAAAGGCAAGAGGCCAAAACAGACTCTTCCTCTGCCTCCTGTTCTGTTGCCATATACTCCCACCACTGCAGCCTACTTTTGCCTATACCCAGGCTGTTTACTTTATGAACAGGAGAAAATAAAGGAAGGTATAAAAAATGATTAATGGTTGGGAAAAAATTAAAAGTCAAAGGGAGAGAGGGGAGGGGGAAGCAGGACAAAATAGGAAGGAGATATTGAACTGCTTGAGTAACCAGAGACAGTAAGACAAAGAATTATGTTTTTTATTCTGTAAACAGCACCACACATTCATTCTTTCTTCAAGCTAGAATCAGAAGCCTTAACCTTTGCTCTTTTACAGTCCATTTTTCTCAATATTTCTAGCTTTGTTCATTGGGCAGCCACAGATGTGCTCTAACCTAAAATTTCAACCATTAGATCCACAGGTTTGGAAACTTGACAGCAACACTTCGATAATTGCTTTCTTGCCTGATAAACATGAGAAGTGTCTTGCCCCTTTTCATCCTGTATCAGCTCCCAAAGTTTTATAAGTAATCTCTCATTAGCAATTTTAAAATTGGCCTAGAAATCAATGGGGTCACTGTAGTCATTTGCACATACATACTTATAAATGTCAATGGGTATCCTTATAGTTTTTTTGCATACATAGTATTAGTAAGTAGATGTTTGTGTGTATGTATGCATACATGCACCTTTGTGTATCCATATAGAGGCAGGAGATCAACACAGAGCATCTTCACAATTAGTATTCACTTTGTTTTCTGAGGGAGAGCCTCTCAGTGAATCCAATACTTGATTTGCTAGAGGAGATTGCCAGAAAGCTATGGGAATCCTCCTGCCACACTCTTTAATGCCCCCCAGAACTGGGGTCACAGATGCTTGATTCCATAGGTATTTGACATAGGTAAATGACTTTTCCATACACATTAGATAAATGTACTTGCACAGCAAGCGTTTTTCTGACTGAACTATCTCCCCTGCCATACACTCTTTGATAACAATCATCTACCTCTCTCCTATTATCCTCGATTGTTCAATCATACTTTGCATTTTTCTGGCCCAAAGCCTTGCTTCTAATTGTCATAATACATCATTCTAATACTACTAGCATTTTATGCTGAAGAAACGGAGCATCGATAACTTATCTGAGATCATACAAGGAAGAACCAAAGTCTCCCTCGTAGTAATCCACAAGTAGAGATCAGCTGCTCCACATTTGCAGCATACTCCCTCATGTGAAGAAAGGGAGGGCAGGTAAAATTCTCAGCCATGATCTGTCAAGTACGCTCCTTTTCCCTCAGTTTTCTAGTGGAGATGTGAACTATATAGCCTTCCTTCCTAGCCCACCCAGGTGCTTAGGAGTAAAGTAGAACAGAACTTCAGACGTGTAAAATAATGAGACTATCTTTGTTCATTCTAGAGATGAAATCTCCATGTTTCTCAATCTTGGATACACTTGCAATATGATTCTACTGGGCATCACTAAGAACAAAGCTTTTCAGTCAACAAGAATATTAGAACTAGAAGATATTTGACAGTCTATATAACATAAGTCCCACATTTCTACCCATCTGTTTTAGAGATGTGGACTTAAGCAGTTTAATTAACTTCTTTATATTTGGGTTGCACTATATACTTTTCTTCTCATTATAGAGGGAGTTCATGGTACCTATTATGACACTTTCCTAGATTCTGTTATAGAATCTATGGTGTCAGGAGTGAGTAGATCTATTGAAAGACACAGTGTCTGAACATAATAAGCACTAAGTAAAATCATGATGACTGAATGAATAATTTTAAAACTGTGGCATTTTTAAAGCAGAAGGAGAAATAATCAGGACCTTTTTGAAACTCTAAATATGCTATCTTAAAATATCCTGTTATAACAAGAGACTCCCGTAAAACAAATCCAGCATTTGAATGAATTGGAAACGTCCATGTCAGTTTTACTGGTTTTTATTGGTGTAGCAAACCAGAAAAGGAGACTGGCTTTCATTCTTTCAGTAGCCTTTAGACAAATATATAGGGTCTAGGGAACAGGAGTTCTTCAGTGATATTTATCCTGTTTTATTATATTCATTTCAAATTAACTGACACTGTCAAACATTGGCACACATATAGTTTCAAATTGAAGAGTTTTAAGAAGTGCTGTGTCACTTAATAGAAGAGTAGTAAATTGGGGGCTCAATGTCTAAAGAAGAGCAACTGTTGATCTAGGCATTACATTGGCTCATACCAGTATTCCCAGAACTGTAGAAGTAGAGGCAAAGTCACAACTTCAAAATCAGCTTGTGAATGCATAGTAGAGCTTGACCACAATAAACAAATAAAAAAGAAGAGCAATGGATAACTATTACTTGTATAACACATCTGTTTCTCTATTACCAGTTAACAAGTATAAGCACTGATATACTATTTAATATCTCTAATTTATGTTCATAACACATCTCTAAATGTATTGAAGGTAATAATAGTGACTTGGATTACAAGCCCTGGGGACAGAGAATGAAATGTGTCAGTATTTGATTTTAAGTTTCATCTTTAAGAAGATACCCATGATTTCCAGACTTTAACAAAATAAATCCTTCCCTGGCCACAAGTAGCCAGTGTCATAATCACCTCATTTCCACTCCTTCTTTTACTTTTATAAGAAAAAAATCTACTCTGTCTGACTATTAAGCTATTTAGTCCCCAAACACTATCAGTTAGCTTTTGAATTAAGACTGTTACTCAGCTTTAAAAGGCAATTTCAGGCTACAGTGAAGACAAATTGCTTGAGAAAAGAGGTCTGGTTCCATGTATGCACACATTTGCTGTCACCATGGCGGGTGAACGGCATCTCATTTAAAATTCAATTTGGGGAATTATGGTGATTCTGAAGGAGAGAAGCATTAATGAAATGGGCCACAATGTGGCATCTGTCTATTTTAAATGGGTTGGGGAAAAAAAAACTGTAAATAAAAGGGTTCTGCTTGTTGGCCTTTGCTGGATAAAATTCCTATGAGAAAAGGTAAAAAGGGGAATTAAGAATTAAGGCACATGTTTTACTTGCTTTTCTGTTGTGATACGTGCCAGGAGACATAGGAACGTGTAGAGGTAAAGAATTATTTCATTTTACAGGTGATAGTCCAACAACTAGGGAAAACCAAGGCAAAAGCTCAAGTGAGGAACTTGAGGTAGAATCCATGGAGAAACAATGCTCAGTGTCTATTTTACCAGACTCACTTTTAGCTCCCTTTCTGGTAAAGCTCCAGCCTACCTGCCTAGAGATGATACTGACTATAGTGGTCTTGGCTCTTCCATATCAATTATCTGTCATAGCAATATCTGACAGATGCACACAGGCAAATATAATGATTAATTCTTCAGTAGGAGTTTCTCTTAAGTATATCAATTGAAAACCAAGACTAACCATTGCAATATATTATAGATTCTACCCAATACTGGGATGCCCTGACCCAGAAACTTACAGGAAGAAAAGAAAGGATGTATGTCTTGAAAGAGAGGCTGTAGAAATTGCCTTCCCTTTATTCCTCTACTGAGCATTACTCTATAAGATGCAGTCATGCTCAAAAATGTTGCAAGACCCCACACCTAAGCATGCCTTGGGCTCCAGTTCTCCACCCTCTGTATTACTCAGAGTTCTGAGCACATAAAAACAATACCCTTTAGCCATTTTTATTTGAAGCTGCTCTTCAAATTCAGCCCTGACATTTGATTCTTCTCAGGAGGGTCAATTAAAGAAGTATTACCAACATTCTTTTTCTTTATCTTTCAGATTATAAAAAGCCAATCCACCTGCACAGTAAAATAATGTAAAATATCTCTCTTCTGGCAGGAGCATAAAAGGAAGAAAACATGATAGGAAAAATAGGATTCTGACAAAAAAAAGTGAGAAAAAACATTCAAGCTCTGGCTCTGTCATAGCTTTCCATTCATCATGCCATGTAGAACACATGAAAAGCCTTCACCCAGGAATTTAAAGATGGAAAAAGTGAAGCTTGAATAAGTTAAGTAGCTTGCTTGGTAATATACAGCTTCCAAGAAGGGAAGTGATGTTAAAATTCTAAACTAGACTACAATTTAAAAGTAGTGTCTTGGGTTAAATACTTATATCATCAGCTAAAGACTTGAAAGATTCATTTTGCCAAAATGAACCTCAGAAGGTAGAGTGAGATCATTAGGTTAGAACTTGTGGTTCTGGCTCTTGATAAATCATTCTGTTTTATAGACAAGAAAAGGTTTTTTCACTGTATCTCAAAATTGGTGTTACATGATTCCAGCTGGAGAAGCTGAACTCCCATCTATAAAGACACATATATGTACAGACAAGCACAGTTATAAACCCATCAACAAGCCTACAAAGAGTAATGAAAGCTAACTGAATACACTCTGAACCACCATCATCATGGTCAGTGAACAAAATCACCATGCCCGACCTAAAGCTCTACTACAGAGCAATTGTGATAAAAACTGCATGGTACTGGTATAGTGACAGACAAATAGACCAATGGAATAGAATTGAAGACCCAGAAATGAACCCACACACCTATGGTCACTTGATCTTCGACAAGGGAGCTAAAAACATCCAGTGGAAGAAAGACAGCATTTTCAACAAATGGTGCTGGCACAACTGGTTGTTAACATGTAGAAGAATGCGAATTGATCCATTCCTATCTCCTTGTACTAAGGTCAAGTCTAAGTGGATCAAGGAACTTCACATAAAACCAGAGACACTGAAACTTATAGAGGAGAAAGTGGGGAAAAGCCTTGAAGATATGGGCACAGGGGAAAAATTCCTGAATAGAACAGTAATGGCTTGTGCTGTAAGATCGAGAATTGACAAGTGGGACCTCATGAAACTACAAAGCTTCTGCAAGGCTAAAGACACCATCAATAAGACAAAAAAAACCACCAACAGATTGGGAAAGGATCTTCACCTATCCTAAATCAGATAAGGGACTAATATCCAATATATATAAAGAACTCAAGAAGGTGGACTCCAGAAAGTCAAATAACCCCATTAAAAAATGGGGCTCAGAACTGAACAAAGAATTCTCACCTGAGGAATACCGAATGGCAGAGAAGCACCTGAAGAAATGTTCAACATCCTTAATCATCAGGGAAATGCAAATCAAAACAACCCTGAGATTCCACCTCACACCAGTCAGAATGGCTAAGATCAAAATTTCAGGTGACAGCAGATGCTGGCGAGGATGTGGAGAAAGAGGAACACTCCTCCATTGTTGGTGGGATTGCAAGCTTGTACAACCACTCTGGAAATCAGTCTGGCGGTTCCTCAGAAAATTGGACATAGTACTACCGGAGGATCCAGCAATACCTCTCCTGGGCATATATCCAGAAGATGTCCCAACCGGTAAAAAGGACACATGCTCCACTATGTTCATAGCAGCCCTATTTATAATAGCCAGAAGCTGGAAACAACCCAGATGTCCCTCAACAGAGGAATGGATACAGAAATTATGGTACATTTACACAATGGAGTACTACTCAGCTATTAAAAAGAATGAATTTATGAAATTCCTAGCCAAATGGATGGACCTGGAGGGCATCATCTTGAGTGAAGTAACACAATCACAAAAGAACTCACACAATATGTATTCATTGATAAGTGGATATTAGCCCAAAACTTAGGATACCCAAGATATAAGATACAATTTGCTAAACGCATGAAACTCAAGAAGAATGAAGACCAAAGTGTGGACACTGTGCACCTTCTTAGAATTGGGAACAAAACACCCAGGGAAGGAGTTACAGAGACAAAGTTCGTAGCTGTGATGAAAGGATGGACCATTTATTGACTGCTGTATCCAGGGATCCGTCCCATAATCAGCTTCTAAACGCTGACACCATTGCATACACTAGCAAGATTTTGCTGAAAGGACCCAAATATAGCTGTCTCTTGTGAGACGATGCCGGGGCCTAGCAAACACAGGAGTGGATGTTCACAGTCAGCTATTGGATGTATCACAGGGCTCCCAATGGAGAAGCTAGAGAAAGTACCCAAGGAGCTAAAGGGATCTGCAATCCTATTGTTGGAACAACATGATGTACTAACCAGAACCCTGGAGCTCTTGTCTCTAGCTGCATATGTATTGAAAGATGGCCTAGTCGGCCATCAATGGAAAGAGAGGCCCATTGGACTTGCAAACTTTATATGCCCCAATATAGGGGAATGCCAGGGCCAAAAGAATGGGAATGGGTGGGTAGGGAAGTGGGGGGCGCTATGGGGGACTTTTGGGATAGTATTGGAAATGTAATTGAGGAAAATATGTAATAAAAAAAAAACCTAGCTGGTTTAGTTTCATTAAAATAAATTTAATTTAGTACAATTTTGCCAGTATTATCTTGCCATCAAGAATCTAATGATGTATCTGGAACAGGATACCTCAGTTCTTCTGAAACCCAGCTGCAAATTTTTGTCTTCCCAGTCTATCAGAGAGCAATCTCTGATACATGATCATCATAGACAATGTTTTTGGATGAAATTCTCAACAATTCCTATTATCAGATCTTTGTCATTAGTGGGAAATGAAGATCCAATCAAGAACTTATACAACCCATTATGAGTTTATAAGTGCAGAGAATATCATCCTGAGGAAGCAGTATAAATTAATGTTTAAAGGATAAATGGCAATTAACTTTCAAAGTTGGGCTTATGGTTCAAGATAGCATGCAAGTCGTCCTGTAGTGAGCAGAATATGATGGGATGAAGACAGTGTAGATGAAGAGAAAGCATGAAATGGCAAAGCATTGCAAAGGGGAATCGGCAGGGTAGAGTAGAACCATGGGAGAACATATAAATAATTGTAAGAGATATGTCATAAAAGCCTCAGAAAAAGCAAGAGATGACATGGAAACGTGTGTTTTTCTTTCCTTTTTTTAATTTATTTTTATTAGATATTTTCTTTATATACATTTCAAATGCTATCTCAAAAATTCCCTATACCCTCCCCCGTCCTGCTTCCCTACCCATCTACTCCCACTTCTTGGTCCTGGCATTCCCATGTACTGGGGCATATAAAGTTTGCAATACCAAGGGGCCTCTCTTCCCAATGATGACCGACTAGGCCATCCTCTGCTACATATGCAGCTAGAGACACAAGCTCCGGGGTACTGGTTACTTCATGTTGCTGTTCTTCCTATAGTGTTGCAGACCCCTTTAGCTCCGTGGATACTTTATCTAGATCCTCCATTGGGGGCCCTGTGTTCCATCCTATACATGACTGTGAGCATCTGCTTCTGTATTTGCCAGGCATTGTCATAGCCTCATACGAGACAGCTATAACAGGGTCCCTTCAGCAAAATTTTCTGGCATACGCAATAGTCTCTGGGTTTGGTGGCTGATTATGGGATGGATCCCCAGGTTGGGTAGTCTCTGGATAGTGCATCCTTTCGTCTTAGCTCCAAACTTTGTCTCTGTTACTCCTTTCAAACTCAGTCTTTAAGATTTGGTTACAATGTCACTGTTTGGGATAGAGGGTCCTTTTCATAGCTTGTACTCTGTTTTAACTTATAGAATTTCTTTCACTCCATTCATCTGCACATATCTTGTTAAAATTGTCTTTTCATCTCTTGGTCCCCACAAAGAAGACTTTTATATCTCATTTAGTCCTCAAAATAGTGCTAACACTAGGCAAAATGAATGCAACTAACTACTCTGTAGATCTTACAGAAAGGAGTTTACGTAGAGACCAGAAGAGGCAAAAGCTTAAGCTTGAGCACAAGACTTCATTCTCTTATGTATTCCCAGTATAATCACCAGGATGAACACACTAAATTCCTTTTATCTTCACATTGTTACAAGACCCCTTTGTTCTTTTATGGTGTTTCTCATCCATTTCTAAAAACCTTGCCCACCCCCCGCCCCCATGTTTCAACTCACCCATCCCAGTCATGATTAACAGGGTTAAACTCAAGAGTCACTTTCATATTTACTAATCTGAGTCTCTCTTACATATAAAAAGCCAGAGTAACTAGAATAAGGCATGGAAAACTGCTTTTCGTAGCTTAACATGGAAAGATGTTTTTCTCTAAGCAAAGAGGCACTTCCCTAAAATAAATCATTCTTCGACCTAGACAGGCAGTTTATATGACTGCCCCTTCTTAAGATAGCAAAACTGTCTTTCCTCTCTATGTGCCAGGGTCGTTTTTCTTCTGTTTCACTCATCTGCTGCATCAGCACCAAAATGCAAGATGTATGAAGAAGGATGCTTAAGGAAAAAAACAATGGAAAGAGTTGGAAGTCAGAAGACAAGAAATGCTTGCCATCAATTAGGAAAGAGCTGATAGCAAACATCCGTGAAATGAAATGGGATGAATTCTTCTGGATGTGATTTTAAATGGTGTAGGAAATATTTGCATAGAGAAGACACTGGAAAGTGTCAGCATGACAGTAATGGATGTGAGTGGAAAAGGATAAGAGCATAGGCAAGCCGAGAGCAACAGAAAAATCTGCCAAAACAACCCAATTCCACTCATAATGTGACTTCATCATGGTATTTAATTATTTGAACAAATGGACTGGACCTATTTTAAGAACAGTTGTTTTTTTTTTCTAATCAACTCCTTTTCCTTGCAAAGAACTATAGGAAAACCATGTTTTGTTTTGTTTTTTAGATTGTGGCATCAGTAGAGACACTTCACAAACTGACACCCTACATGCTTTTCCTTGAGTCCTTGAAAAGTGTGGGGACCAAGGTCATGTCAGGTTTAAGAATCTCCAGGTGAATCCACTGAAGAAGAAATGCATCTCTCCCTGTCTACAGCCTCGACTTGAGAAGCAGTTTCCTCAGCCTCAGAATTGTTTCATCCGTTGCCTGGCTGAGAGTCCAAGAAGAACTTGAATACAACTAACTAAGTGGTTCAGCCTTGAAGTTTATTAAAATTATACTTTATATTTTTCTAAAACTTAATCTCCAAGTCTCAAACTCTTCTGGAATTAAAAAAAAAATCCTTTTATTTATTGCCGGGTATGGTGGCACACGCCTTCAATCCCGGCACTCGGAAGGCAGAAGCAGGCAGATTTCTGAGTTCGAGGCCAGCCTGGTCTATAGAGCGAGTTTCAGGACAGCCAGGGCTACACAGAGAAACCCTGTCCTAAAAAACCAAAACCAAACCAAAACAAAACAAAGATCCAATTTCTCAGAGGCTTCCTGTGGTAAAGCCTCTATTTGAGGCTGACATCCACCCAAACAATAACACTGTTACATTATTACTGCTTTTCCTTGTTCTAGACACAGCCTCTTACTCTTGAAGTTGAACTATCTCAAGCCCCAAGTCCTCTTGCTTCAGCTTTCCTAAAGCTGGGATTATGGGTACCTGTGAGATGTCTGATTTGTGACATCCCTGAATGAATAGATGAAGTGCTACAATTTAGGCACAGAAACACAAACTATGAGAGGCCTTTAGTAGTTATTTCAAAGCAAATCTAGGCATTTCACAAGTGGCTTCCTTAAAACTTTAAGAGCTCTTTGAGATATCACTTCAGGTGTTTACCAGCTAAGATGTCAATTCTTAGTTTCACTGACTGACAAGTGGAATTATAGTATTCTTTTATAAAATGATAACAGATGAAGTGCTTAATATATGTGTTATTATGATATAATAGAAATAGAAATTATTTGAAATACAAAAGATATGTGCTTAATTGTTTCCTACATTATTTATTAATGACCTTTAAATTCAGTTATGTAGTCTCATTTAACCTGTTTTCACATAATTAAAATAAAAATAACAATATATACCATTCATACTTTTAAGATTTTTATTATTTTTGTTTGTAGGTATGGATGTTCTCTATCTATCTATCTATCTATCTATCTATCTATCTATCTATCTATCTATCTATCTATCTATCATCTATCTATCTATCTGTATCAATGTATGTATTAGTGTTTATCTATCTATTTTTATCTATCTATCTATCTATCTATCTATCTAGCTATCTATCTAGCTAGCTAGCTAGCTAGCTAGCTATCTACCTACCTACTTACCTTCTACCTACCTACCTACCTACCTACCTACCTACTTAATCTATGAGGGTGTATGTGGTGGTGGTGGTAGTGGTGGTTGTGTATGTGATGTATATGTGTGGTGTGGGATTTGTGTGTGGAAGGGGTGTAGTGTTTGGTGTGTGTGTGTGTGTGTGTGTGTATTTGCTTGTGTGTTTGTGTATGTCACATGGATGCAGATTCCCATGGAGGACAAAAAATGGTGACAGGTTTGTTGGAGCTGCAGTTAAAGCATGAGTATACTGGAAGATGAGAAAATGTGTTTAACCACTGAAATATCTATCCCCCTATTCCCGTTAGTCATGATTTTTATATTAAACTTGTGATGATGTCGATATGCTTAACAGCAAGCTATCCTTGTATTCATTATAGATTATAGATGACTGGAAAGGATTCTTTTACATAAATAACATATAATCTGGGGATCGTTTCTGATGAAAATATTTGCAAAATAAAAATCTTCAAGAGTTGTGTTTGGTTAAAAAATTATCTCTTAGAGCCATAACACTGGGGCAGCAACAATTTTCCAGGGTAATATAAATTGTCACATACTTTGCTTTCGTTCTCCCTCATGGTATGTTTATTTCTTCTGATTGCTATTAGTTTCTATAGCAACAACATAAGCTCATTAAATTAGTAAGTCAAGTTAACATCTAAGACTAACCACATTAGCTACAGATAGCTTGAGGGCATGCATCAACTTAAAGAAGCTGTGATAGCTATTTTCATTATTGCTCAAGGGATTTTCATTTTTGCTAATTTCAGATCCTTTGTTGTACTTAGAGAGTTCGGAGTGCCTGTAATCTGAGAATTTCACCAGAAAATTGTGATATAGAGAATACTAAGTATATGATCAAAAATGAGTGGTAGTAAAACTAAACAGCCTTCTAGAGAAGCTTAATTCATTCCTTAATTCACTGAATAGTTCATTCCTTGCATTTATTGTCTGCCTTTTACATTCAGAGAACACATAGGAAAATTAATAAAACACAGACATTTACCATATCAAAAGACAAGTTAGTCTAAAAATGGGTAGAAAACCTTTACAGCTAGTTAGAATTTCATTATATTCTATGTAAACCATTACGTTTCATCAAAATTTGTAAGTAGCATAAGACTTGAAAGGAAAGTGCCATGAGATTTGGATTTCAAAGACAGAGAAATTTGTTTCTAGTTTGGGAGATCAAGAACGATCTAATGACTAGTTGAAATGGGAGCCAAGTCATCAAGAATGGGTAGATGAGATGTTAGACTCAGTGCGGGAAGCAGGAGATGCCAACATGAGGTTAGAATAATCAAAAGTACAGAAGAATCTCCTTTGGGCATGCTGAACAGGGAATGATGTGTTCAGTCTGCCTTGACTCAGCTCTGAAGAAAGTCAGAGGAAATAATTGCCCTAAAATAAATATAGCCTGAAAGCAGAAGTCAATAAAACTTGAGGATCTCATGCGGACAATAAAATCCACAGAATGACTATGATCATGTGTGGGAGTAGGGTTGTTGCTCTATTTGGATCAGTACTGACAGACAAAGAAAGGAACGCTGGAGGACAGGAGAGTAGTTAAGAAGTGCTGAGGAGAAGAGAGGAATCCTGATTCATTTGGAAGGAAGAAATCTAAGACATATCTCAAACTGCAAAAAACCAGAAGTATGCAGAATTGTCATGAGATCGCATTGAAGGCAGAGGGACCCCTCTGTATCACTCAGCTTCACGAATCATTCTTTCACATGAAGTTATCTATTGTGAAATCATTCTGTTCTCTACTTGTCTGTCATCAAAACATTCCTCTGAAAATAATTGTTCCTCCGTCATCTCTCACCCCAAGGAACAAGTGCATGAATCATCACCCTTTCTATTTTACAGCAAGAAAGGAGGAGGTTTGAGAAGTTCTGAGCATCAGTTGTCATTAAAAGTTCTGGTGAGGCGCTAAGGTAAGAAATCAGGGTGAAGAAAGGAATGTCTAAAACCATATAGTGTAATAAAGTTTGTAATAAATAGGCATGTAATATAAATACACTTTCAGTCAATCAGTAAATAAATGAATGACTGGGTGAGTAAATTAATGAGATAAGGTCATAAATCCCTGTGTTAGTAAAGAGTAAATTATTATAACAAAATTCCAAAAATAATTGAAATATCTCAACCATTTATAGATAAAATTTAGGATGTACAACAACTTTCAATTAATTGAAGTAAAATCAAACTCTTGCAGTTATGTGTGTATTATGTTGAGAAATTCATTAAATATTGTCCGTCAAAACTTATCAATACACTAGGTTTCATGAAAACAAAGATCAGTACCTTGGCCTTGAAAACATTTTAATTTGAAATATAATATAAGCTATTAAATAATTCTTATTAACTGTGCTGAGATTTATCAGTGGAGTGTGATACAATTCCTAGAAAATATAGATATTTAATTTTATTTCTGTTCATTCATTAATTTGTCACATCCTTTGTTGACTAGAACAATGGGTATCATGCTATCAAACCATTCTGTGGGGCTCCTGTAAACTTTCATATGATTTAATAAATTTAGAAAACACAGTGTGAAATGCATTATTAATAATATTCACTAGACATGTATTCTTTAAAATGTCAGATAAACTCCTTTGCAAAGCCACTCAGAACCAAGGCTACTTAGAAAAAGCAGTTTCTCAGAGGGAGAAGTCAAGAGAAGGCGATGGGAGTGACTATGTTCAAAATATTGTATACACATGTATGAAGTATCTTAAAAACCAATGAATAATTTAAAAATAAACACAGTTATTGAAATTAGTTCATCAAATTACCAGAAACTCTTCTCTTATTATAGCAGGGCAAATGACTGATTTTAAGGAGACAGATTTGTTACCAGGCTTTAAAACTGTGTCCAAATGTATCAGATAATTTTCACTGAGAGATCAGAGATTATTTGCTTAAAATTTTAGTCAACAGGAAAAATAAAAAAAATAGAGGATTAACCTCTTAAATCTCATTTATACTACATGGTGTATCCCAGAAGGGATTCAAAAGAACTCATCCCGCTGCCTCTAGCCAGTTGACAATGCTCACTTTCTGATGATGTCCGAAGGAAAGAAATTATGGGCTTTTCATTCCATCTCCAAGGTGCATTCCTATTGCAGTTTAATGTAAAAAACTTCTCTGAGATTGTGTGCATAAGCCTTTCATCATGAAATGAAATGCTTTGCAAGTAAGATCACTTATCTCTTGAATGAAACTCATCATTTAACTTTGATAGGCTACATAGAGCTGAATACAGTGCAGAGACTATGGAAAAACCGAACCAGGTAGTTGGAACTACATCATTTCTGCAGGCTATTTACTTTGCACTCAAGTCTCTGATCCTACTTCTCTCCCACTGTATGTGGCGAACTAGGCTATATATTCCTCAGATTTATAGTCCACTGTGTTCAAATATAACAGTGAGGCAAAATGTTAACAGGAGGGGCCACTTGCTTTCTTACTGATGAGTAGCTCCATCAGTAAGCAAGTTAAATCTGAGCTACCTTCTCAGACAGGATGGATCTTTATAGTTAAGGCAGAAGAATTCTAGATGAACATGCTTTCTGTTGGACACTTCCTTGCCCAGCCATTTATGTTTCATGGATGAAGAAGCAGACAGTGACAAAAACAAAGGTGCTGTGTCCAGGAATAACAGCTTGCAGAGCAGCAAGCACATGCTGCTACCAGCAGCTCCATAGGCTCTAGAGGCTCTTTCAATGGTTGGTCATCTTTTAACCTCCATCAAATTGCATTCAGTAACTATTCAATAAATACATGAGGCATGAACTAATAAATTTCATTAAAAATAAGGATATGAATACAAAAATAGTCAAGTATAGCTAAAACCCTAATTTTCCTGGCACCAATACCTATGAACTTTCAAATGTTTCCCAAGTTTCTTATAGCTTCATCTCCATGAATATATTATTTTAATAATAGGATATGTTGAGTAGCTTGATTTAATTATCTTATGGGGCAGGAAAGGTGACTTAGTGGAAGAGTACTTCCTGCTCCAGCAGAGGACCCAGGTTCATTTTCCAGTACCCACATGTTGAAGCTCATAATTATCCATTGATCCATTTCCCAGAGGTCTGATACCAAGTTTATGAACTCCATGTTCCCAGGCACACATGTAACATGCATACATACATGCAGGCAAAATCACTCCTCCATGTTGATGCTTGGTCTACTGCTATGTATTGGAATTTTAAATAATGGTCCTAGTTGCTTCAAGGACAAGAGAGCCCTCATATAAACAAAGTGATGCTATGTGACCTTGCTCCTTAATTTAAAATTATTGGTTGAACAAAGATGTCAACATCTTATAGCTAGGCAGAAAGAAGCTAGTTGGGGTTTCGCACCTGGACTTGGGGTTCTGAGGAATGAGACTATGAAGAGAAGGGAGAGAGAGAGGTGGAGAGAGGAGAAGATGCCATGTGGTAGGTGAGTCATGAAAACATGGCCATGATGGCTTGCCAATTGGAGATAAGAGCTGATCAGATGGAACATGGCAAGTTCTAACTCGGGGTTGTTGATGGGAAAGTAGATTTTTAATACCTTGGAGGGTAAAAATATGCCCAGATCTTGTGCATTAAAGGCTTATTATAAATAAAAAAACTTTTGTGTTTTTTATCTGGAAACTGAATGCTCTGAGGTTGGAGTAGAAATGCCCAATTGAAATTAAATATTTAATGTAACACATACACATAAAAATCCATAAAATAATATAATCAACAAAACTTTAATGAAAAAAATATAACTGAAACAACAACATAGAACAGCAAATATGGCTAACCTAGAAAAGTGCTTGTGCACAAGCATGAGGACCTGGATTTAGATCTTAAACAACCATGTCAAAAGTCAGGTCATTAACCCATAATCTCTGTGCTAGAAATGTTGAGAAAGTTTGGGAAGTCTTGAGCTCACTAACCAGCCAGCCTTGCTGAATCAGGGAGTTCCAGATTCCGAATAAGGTAGATGGTGACTGAAGACACGTCTGCTGTAAATCTCTGGCCTCCAATAGCATGTATACACATATGCATGTGTCCTTGTACACATGGAAACACATTTACACATATACCATATACACAAAAAATGAATAAGAGGTATGCATTATTTATTGAAAATTAATCAAAAATGGAAAGCTGTAATTTTGTACAGCATAAAAAATTTTACATAGATGCAAATTTTATATTGAATACTACACAAATCTACTCGTAATAACTCTTGCCACTTAAGGAGTATAGGAATGTTTAATGTCTTAAATTTTATTGTCATTGTTGACTTTCGAATTTGAACTTAGCAAACCAACAGTAAAAGAAATTGGTGGACTAGATATGAAATTATCTTCTTTTTCCTAAAGATGTGTGTATAAGAGACCAAGATATCAGTTCTGAATTTTAGCCTCCTCATTTGGGAACTGAGAATGACAGTAAAATTCTCTAATGAATGTAAAAAGGTTTGATTAAGCATGTGTCTTAGTTAGGATATGATGAGACACCTTGACCAAGCCAAGTTGGAGAGAAAAGGGTTCATTAGTTTTACATTTCCACATTGCAGTCCATCACTGAAGGAAGCCATGATATGAACTCAAACAGGGAAGGAACCTGTAGGCAAGATGTGGTGCAGAGGTCATTTGGAGGCATGCTGCTTAATGGCTTGTTCACGTGGCTTTCTCAGCCTACTTTCTTATAGAAACTAGGGCCACATGCCTATTGATAGCACCACCCAACATGATTTGGGCCCTCTCCTCGACCAAATTAATTAAGAAAATGTTCTACAAGTTAACCCACAGATTTATCTTATGGAAGCATTTTCTCAGTTGAGGTTTCCTACTCTCAGATGATTTTAATTATGTCAAGTTGATATAAATCTAGCTACCACAGAGTGTTCATGCCCATGACCTTAACCCTGATCCTTGTATACAAAGGACTAAAAGTGTTGGCATTCCTTTAATAGTTTCATAATGAATTATCTTCTTGAACACCACATTTTATAAGGACTATGTTATTGAGGAGGAACCTGAATTTATAAAAGGAGCAAGGGTGACTTGCACATTTTTTCTTGGATTTTAAGAACTCAAACAGGCCTTCCAGTCGACACCAGCACCTGAGCACCTTGGGTGTGGAGTCTGCAGACACCCCCAAGGTCCCCACAGGACTCTCCACAGGATCTTAGGATCTCTGGTGAGTGGAACATAGCTTCTGCCAGGTGGCAGGTTCGAACGCCAGATATCTGGGAACTTCCCTGCAAGAGGAGAGCTTGCCTGCAGAGAGTACTCTGACCACTGAAACTCAGGAGAGAGCTAGTCTCCCAGGTCTGCTGAGAGAGGCTAACATAATCACCTGAAGAACAAACTCTAACCAGAGACAACTATAACAACTAACTCCAGAGATTACCAGATGGATGGCGAAAGGCAAACATAAGAATCTTACTAACAGAAACCAAGACCACTCACCATCATCAGAACTCAGTACTCCCACCCAGTCTTGGGCAACCCACCACACCTAAAAAGATAGACCCGGATTTAAAAGCATATCTTATGATGATGGTAGAGGACATCAAGAAGAACTTTAATAACTCACTTAAAGAAATACAGGAGAATACTGCTAAACAGGTAGAAGACCTTAAAGAGGAAGCACAAAAATCCCTTAAAGAATTGCAGGAAAACATGACCATATAGGTGATGGAATTGAATAAAATCATCCAAGACCTAAAAAGGGAAGTAGACACAATAAAGAAAACCCAAAGTGAGGTAACACTGGAGATATAAACCCTAGGAAAGAAATCTGGAAACATAGATGTGAGCATCAGCAACAGAATACAAGAGATGGAAGAGAGAATCTCAGGTGCAGAAGATTCCATAGAGAACATTAGCACAACAATCAAAGAAAATGCAAAATGCAAAAAGATCCTAACTCAAAACATCCAGGAAATCCAGGACACAATGAGAAGACCAAACCTACGAATAATAGGAGTGGATGAGAATGAAGATTTTCAACTCAAAGGACCAGCAAATATCTTCAACAAAATTATAGAAGAAAACTTCCCAAATCTAAAGAAAGAGATGCCCATGAACATACAAGAAGCCTACAGAACCCCAAATAGACAGGACCAGAAAAGAAATTCCTCACGACACATAATAATCAGAACAAAAAATGCACTAAATAAAGATAGAATACTAAAAGCAGTAAGGGGAAAAGGTCAAGTAACATATAAAGGCAGGCCTATCAGAATTACACCAGACTTTTCACCAGAGACTATGAAAGCCAGAAGATCCTGGACAGATGTCATACAGACACTAAGAGAACAGAAATGCCAGCCCAGGCTATTATACCCAGCCAAACTCTCAATTACCATAGATGGAGAAACCAAAGTATTCCACAACAAAACCAAATTCACACATTATCTTTCCATGAATCCAGCCCTTCAAAGAATAATAACAGAAAAAAAAATACAAGGACGGAAACCACACAATAGGAAAACCAAAAAAGTAATCCTTCAACAAACCAAAACGAAGACAGCCACAAGAATAGAATGCCAAATCCAACAACAAAAATAAAAGGAGCAACAATTACTTTTCCTTAATATCTCTTAATATCAATGGACTAAATTCCCCAATAAAAAGACATAAACTAACAGACTGCCTACACAAACAGGACCCAACATTTTGCTGCTTACATGAAACTCATCTCAGAGAAAAAGATAGACACTACCTCAGAATGAAAGGCTGGAAAACAATTTTCCAAGCAAATGGTATGAAGAAACAAGCTGGAGTAGCCATTCTAATATCTAATAAAATCAACTTCTAACCCGAAGTTATCAAAAAAGACAAGGAGGGACACTTCATACTCGTCAAATGTTAAATCCTCCAAGAGGAACTCTCAATTCTGAATATCTATGCTCCAATGCAAGGGCAGCCACATTTATTAAAAAACTTGAGGAAAGTTTGCTCAAAGCACACATTGCAACTCACACAACAATGGTGGGAGACTTCAACACACCACTTTCATCAATAGACAGATCATGGAAACAGAAACTGAACAGGGACACAGTGAAACTAACAGAAGTGATGAAACAAATGGACTTAACAGATATCTACAGAACATTTTATCCCAAAACAAAAGGATATACCTTCTTATTAGCATGTCATGGTACCTTCTCCAAAACTGACCATATAATTTGTCACAAAACAAGCCTCAACAGATACAAAAATATTGAAATTCTCCAATGCATCCTATCAGACCACCATGGACTAAGGCTGATCTTCAATAGCAACATAAATAATGGAAAGCCAACATTCACGTGGAAAATGAACAACACTCTTCTCAATGATACCTTGGTCAAGGAAGGAATAAAGAAAGAAATTAAAGACTTTTTAGAGTTTAACGAAAATGAAGCCACAATATACCCAAACTTATGGGACACAATGAAAGCATTTCTAAGACTGAAACTTATAACTCTGAGTGCCTCCAAAAATAAACTAGACAGAGCACACACTAGCAGCTTGATAACACACCTAAAAGCTTTAGAAAAAAAGGAAGCAAATTCACCCAAGAGGAGTAGATGCCAGGAAATAATCAAACTCAGGGGCAAAATTAACCAAGTGGAAACAAGAAGAACTATTGAAAGAATCAACCAAATGAGGAGCTGGTTCTTTGAGATACCAACAACAAGATAAATAAACCCTTAGCCAGACTCACTAGAGGGCACAGGGACAGCATCCTAATTAACAAAATCAGAAATGAAAAGGGAGACATAACAACAGATCCTGAAGAAATCCAAAACACCATCAGATCCTTCTACAAAAGGCTATACTCATCAAAACTGGAAAATCTAGACGAAATGGACAAATTTCTAGGCAGATAACAGGTACCAAAGTTAAATCAGGATCTAGTTAACAATCTAAACACTCCCATATCCCCTAAAGAAATAGAAGCAGTCATTAATTGTCTCCCAACCAAAAAAGCCCAGGACCAGATAGGTTTAGTGCAGTTCTATCAGACCTTCAAAGAAGATCTAATTCCAGTTCTGCAAGAACAATTCCACAAAATAGAAGTAGAGATACTCTACCCAAATCATTCTATGAAGCCACAATTACTCTGATACCTAAACCACAGAAAGGTCCAATAAAGATAGAGAATTTCAGACCAATTTCCCTTATGAATATCTATGCTAAAATACTCAAAAAATTCTCTCTAACTGAATCCAAGAACCCATTAAAACAATCATCCATCCTGACCAAGTAGGTTTTATCCCAGGGATGCAGGGATGGTTTAATATACGGAACCAATCAACGTAATCCATTATACAAACAAACTCAAAGACAAAAACCACATGATCATCTCCTTAGACGTGGAGAAAGCATTTGACAAAATCCAACACCCATTCATGATAAAAGTCTTGGAAAGATCAGGAATTCAAGGCCCATACCTAAACATGATAAAAGCAATCTACAGCAAACCTGTAGACAACCTCAAAGTAAATGGTGAGAAGCTGGAAGCAATCACACTAAAATCAGGGACTAGACAAGGCTGCCCACTTTCTCCCTACCTATTCAACATTATACTTGAAGTCCTGGCCAGAGCAATTGGACAACAAAAGGAGATCAAGGGGATACAAATTGGAAAGAAAGAAGTCAAAATATCACTTTTGGCAGATGATATGATAGTATATATAAGTGATCCTAAAAATTCCACCAGAGAACTTCTAAACCTGATAAACAGCTTCAGTGAATTACCTGGATATAAAATTAGCTCAAACAAGTCAATGGCCTTTCTCTACACAAAGAAAAAACAAGCTGAGAAAGAAATTGAGGAATCAACACCCTTCTCAATAGTCACAAATCATATAAAATATCATGGTGTGACTCTAACAAAGGAAGTGAAAGATCTGTATGAAAAAACTTCATATCTCTGAAGAAAGAAATTAAAAAACATCTCAAATATGTAAAGATCTCCCATGCTCATGGATTGGCAGGATCAACATTGTAAAAATGGCTATCTTGCCAAAAGCAATCTACAGATTCAATGCAATCGCCAGAAAAATTCCAACTCAATTCTTCGACGAATTAGAAAGAGCAATCTGCAAATTCATCTGGAATAACAAAAAACCTAGGATAGCAAAAACTCTTCTCAAGGATAAAAGAACCTCTGGTGGAATCACCATGCCGGACCTAAAGCTGTACTACAGAGCAATTGTGACAAAAACTGCATGTTACTGTTATAGCGACTGACATGTAGACCAATGGAATAAAATTGAAGACCCAGAAATGAACCCACACACCTATGGTCACTTGATCTTTGACAAGGGAGCTAAAACCATCCAGTGGAAAAAAGACAGCATTTTCAACAAATGGTGCTGGCACAACTGGTGGTTATCATGTAGAAGAATGCGAATTGATCCATTCCTATCTCCTTGTACTACGGTCAAATCTAAGTGGATCAAAGAACTCCACATAAAACCAGAGACACTGAAATTCATAGAGGAGAAAGTGGGGGAAAGCCTCGAAGATATGGGCACAGAAGAAAAATTCCTGAATAGAACAGCAATGGCTTGTGCTGTAAGACTGAGAATCAACAAATGGGACCTCATAAAACTGCAAAGCTTCTGTAAGGCAAAAGACACAGTCAATAAGACAAAAAGGCCACCAACAGCTTGGGAAAGGAACTTTATCTATCCTAAATCAGATAGGGGACTAATATGCAATATATATAAAGAACTCAAGAAGGTGGACTCCAGAAAATCAAATATCCCCATTAAAAATGGGCCTTAGAGCTAAACAAATCTCCTGAGGAATACCCAATGGCTAAGAAGCATCTGAAAAAGTGTTCCACATCCTTAATCATCAGGGAAATGCAAATCAAAACAACCCTTGAGGTTCCATCTCACATCAGTCAGAATGGCTAAGATCAAAAATTCATGTGTTAGCAGATGCTGGTGAGGATGTGGAGAAAGAGGAACACTCCTCCATTGTTGGTGGGATTGCAAGCTTTTGCAACCACTCTGGAGATCAGTCTGGCGGTTTCTCAGAAAATTGGACATAGAACTACCAGAGGATCCCACAATACCTGTCTTGGGCATATATCCAGAAGATGTTCCAACTAGTAAGAAAGACACATACTCCACTATGTTTAAAGCAGCCTTATTTATAGTAGCCAGAAGTTGGAAAGAACCCAGATGTCCCTCAACAGAGGAATGGATACAAAAAATGTGGTACATATACACAATGGAGTACTACTCAGCTATTAAAAAGAATGAATTTATGAAATTCCTAGGCAAATGCTTGGACCTGGATGACATCATCCTGAGTGAGGTAACCCAATCACAAAAGAACTCAAATGGTATGTACTCACTGATAAGTGGATATTAGCCCAGAAACTTAGGATACCCAAGATACAAGATACAATTATGAAACACATGAATCTCAAGAACAAAGACCAATATGTGGACACTTTGCCCCTTCTTAGAATTGGGAACAAAACACCCATGGAAGGAGTTACAGAGACAAAGTTTGGAGCAGATACAAAAGAATGGACCACCTAGAGACTGTCATATCCAGGGACCCATCCCATAATCAGCCTCCAAAAGCTGACACCATTGCATACACTAGCAAGATTTTGCTGAAAGGACCCTGATATAGCTGTCTCCTCTGAGACTATGCAGGGGCTAGCAAACACAGATGTGGATGCTCACAGTAAGCTATTGGATGGATCACAGGGCCCCCAATGGAGGAGCTAGACAAAGTAGCCAAGGAGCTAAAGGGATCTGCAACCCTATAGGTGGAACAACAATTTGAACTAACCAGTACCCCGGAGCTCTTGTCTCTAGCTGCATATGTATCAGAAGATGGCCTAGTCGGCCATCACTGGAAAGAGAGGCCCATTGGTCATGCAAACTTTATATGACTCAGTACAGGGGAATGCCAGGGCCAAAAAGTGGCAGTAGGTGAGTAGGGGAGTGGAGCGGGAGGGTATGGGGGACTTTTGGGATAGCATTGGAAATGTAAATGAGGAAAATACCTAATAAAAATATTTTAAAAAGAAGAAAAACAACTCAATTTAATAAAAAAAAAAGAACTGGAACCAAAATAATGGTCCACAAAGGTATCTATAGTTTTGAGTTCTACTTAGACAAAGCTGGTGCCTATTGCATAGCACCATTGTGCAGGATCACTTATGGATCTGCTCACATTACATGTCAGCTAATATCAGTGATAATTTTGTAAGACTTTCTAGAGACAGGGTACTTAAATGAACATTTTTAAAATGTTCATCTTGGTATTTAGAGAAAAATGATGCAGGTGGATGTTGGCCATGTCTCCACTTACTAATTTCTGTCTTTAGTTGTAATTTTACATATACATTAGTACATCAAAGAAGTCCTACACAACATGTAAAAATTAAATCAAACTATATTTAATCCTACATATCTTGAAGCATTGGAACACCGAATACCGATTAACAGCCTACAGAATTCATTTTTGGAAACACTGCTTTCTTTGCTGGTGAGAGTTGTAGATACATTGGCAAACTGCTGAAAGAAAAAGGATTACTTTTTCCTCCAAGTTTTACAATGGTATAGAAGACTTAAAGTATCTACATGGGTTATCAGTGACATTATGAAATGTCAGGATTCTTGAGATGAAAGAATAAGATTAAGAATTCAAATGAAAAATTTTCTCTCCAGTGACTCTCTAAGATGGACCACTCAGGAGTGCACAGGCCACAGAAGCTGCAGAGCAACAGGGACAGGGTCCTACCTGCCTCCATCTGCACCCAGGAGGTGGGGTTGTTCCACAGCCCTCTGTGCACTGGTCTTGCCAGGAGAGAGCTGGTCTCCCAGGAGTGCTGACACAGGCTTATAGACTCACAGGAGGAACAAGCTCCAGCCAGAGAGAGTAAGAACATCTAACACCAGAGATTACCAGATGGCAAAAGGCAAATGCAAGAATCTTACCAACAGAAACCAAGACTACTTGGCATCATCAGAACCCAGTACTCCCAGCACAGCAATTGGATACTCCAACACACTGGAAAAGGAAGATTCGGATTTAAAACCATATCTCATGATGCTGGTAGAGGATTTTAAGAAGTACATTAATAACTCCCTTAAAGAAATACAGGAGAGCACAGCTAAACAGGTAGAAGCCCTTACAGAGGAAACACAAAGTCTCTTAAAGAATTACAGGAAAACACAATGACACAGGTGAACAAATTGAACAAAACCATCCAGGATCTAAAAATTGAAGTAGAAACAATAAAGAAATCACAAAGGGAGAAAATTCTAGATATAAAAGTTCTAGGAAAGAAGTCAGGAGCCATAAATGCAAGCATCACCAAGAGAATACAAAAGAGATAGAAGAAAGAATCTCAGGTGCAAAAGATTCCATAGAAAACATTGACACAACTGTCTAAGAAAATATAAAATGCAAAAAAAATCTTAACCATCCAGGAAAAACATCCAGGAAATCCAGGGAAAAAATGAGAAGAACAAACATAAGCGTAATAGGTATAAATGAGAAGGGAGGTGTCAAACTTAAAGGGTCAGTAAATATCTTCAACAAAATTATAGAAGAAAAATGTCTCTAATGTAAAGGAAGAAATGCCCATGAACATATAAGAAGCCTACAAAACTCCAAATAGTTTGGACCAGAAAAGAAATGTCTCCCTTCACATAATAATCAAAACACCAAATGCAATAAGCAAAGAAAGCAGTAAGGGAAGAAGGTCAAGTAACATATTAGACCTATTAGAATTATACCACACTTCTCACCAGAGACTATGAAAGCCAGAAGATCCTGGAAAGATGTCATGCAGATCCTAAGAGGACACAAATGCCAGCCCAGGCTACTATACCCAGCAAAACTCTCAATTACCATAGATTGAGAAACCAAAGTATTCCAGGACAACACCAAACTTACACAATACCTTTCTACGAATCCATACATATATTAACATTCTGGTTTTGCAAACAGGACCCAACATTGGGCTGCATACAGGAAACGCACCTCAGTGACAAAGACAGACACTACCTCAGGGTAAAAGGCTAAAAAACAATTTTCCAAGCAAATGGTCCCAAGAAACAAGCTGGAGTAGCCATTATAATAGTGACTAAAATCGACTTTCAACCTAAAGTTATCAAAAAAGACAAGCAGGGACACTTCATACTCATCAAAGGTAAAATCTACCAAGATGAACTCTCAATTCTGAATATTTATGCTCCAAATGCAAGGGCATCCACATTCATAAAAGAAACTTTACTAAAGGTCAAAGCACACAGTGCAACACACACACAATAATAGTGGAAGACTTCAACACCCCACTCTCATCAAAGGACAGATCCTAGAAACAGAAACTAAATAGAGACAGAGTGAAACTAACAGAAGTTATAAAACAAATGGATTTAACAGATATCTATAGATTCAATATTATCTATAGATATTAACATTTTATCCTAAAACAAAAGGATATATACCTTCTTCTCAGCACCTCATAGTACCTTCTCCAAAATTGACTATATAATTTATCACAAAACTGGCCTCAACTGTTAAAAGAAGATTAAAATAATCCAATGAATCCTATTAGATCTCCATGGACAAAGGCTGATTTTCAATAACAGCATAAGTAATAGAAAGCCAACATACTCGTAGAAGCTGAACAGTACTCTACTCAATGATAACTTGGTCAAGGAAGAAAAATAAAAGAAAAAAATTAAAGAATTTTTAGAGTTTAAGGAAAATGAAGCCACAACATACCCACACTTATGGAACCCAATGAAAGCAGTCCTAAGAGGAAAAGTTATAGCTGTAAGTGGCTCCAAAAAGAAGCTGGAACAAGAATACACTAGTAGCTTGACAGCATACCTGAAAGCTCTAGAACAAAAAGAAGCAAATTAACTCAAGAGGAATAGACAGAGGAAACAATCAAAATCAGGAAAGGTCTCCCATGCTCATGAATTGGCAGGATCAATATAGTAAAAATGGTCATCTTGCCGAAAGCAAAATACAGATTCAATGTAATCCCCATCAAAATTCCAACTCAATTCTTCACAGAGTTATAAATAGCTATTTGCAAATTCATCTGGAATAACAAAAAACCTAGGATACCAAAAAATATTTTCAACAATAAAATAAATTCTGGTGAAATCAACATCCTTGACATCAAGCTCTACTACAGAGCAATTGTGATAAAAAAAAAAAAAACCTGCATGGTACTGGTACATTGACATGCAGGTAGATCATTGGAATAGAATTGAGGACCCAGAAATGAACCCATACACCTATCATCACTTGATCTTTGACAAAGGAGTTAAAACCATCCAGTGGAAAAAAGACAGAATTTTCAAGAAATGGTGCTGGCTCAACTAGCAGTTAGCATGTAAAAGAATGCAAATTGATCCATTCTTATCTCCTTGTACAAAGCTCAAGTCCAAGTGGATCAAGGAGCTTCACATAAAAACAGAGACACTAAAACTTATAGAAGAAAAAGTGGGGAAAAGCCTTGAATATATGGGCACAGGGGGAAAATTCTTGAACAGAACACCAATGGCTTGTGTTGTAAGATCAAGAATTGACAAATGGGACCTCATACAATTGCTAAACTTCTGTAAGACAAATGACACTGTCAATAAGACAAAAAGGCCATCAACAGATTGGAAAAGGATCTTTATCAATCCTAAATCCAATAAGGGGCTAATATCCAATATATACAAAGATGTCAAGAAGGTAGACTCCAGAAAAACAAATGACCCTTTTAAAAAATGGAGTACAGATCTAAACAAAGAATTCTCAACTGAGGAATACTGAATGGCTGAGAAGCACCTAAAAAATGTTCAGCATCCTTAATCATTAAGGAAATGCAATTCAAAATAATCCTGAGATTCCACCTCACACCATTCAGAATGGCTAAGGTCAAAAATTTAGGTTACAGCAGATGCTAGTGAGGATGTGGAGAAAGAGGAACACTCCTCCATTGCTGTTGGGATTGCAAGCTGGTATCACCACTCTGGAAATCAGTTTGGTGGTTCCTCAGAAAATTGAACATAGTAGTACCAGCAGATCCAGCAATACCACTCATGAGCATATACCCAGAAGATGCTCCAACATGTAATAAGGACACATGCTCCACTATATTAATAGCAGCCTTATTTATAAGATCCAGAAGTTGGAATGATTTCAGATGTCGCTCAACAGAGGAATGGATACAGAAAATGTGGTACATTTACACAATGGAGTACTACTCAGCTATTAAAAACAATGACTTCAGGAAATTCTTAGAGAAATGGATGGATCTGGATGATATCATCCTGAGTGAGGCAACACAATCACTAAAGAACACACATGATATGCACTCACTGATAAGTGGATATTAGCCCAGAAAGTCCAAATACCTAAGATACAACTTGCAAAACACATGAAACTCAAGAAGGAAGGCCAAAGTGTGGATACTTTTTGGTCCTTCTTAGAAGGGGGAACAAAATACCCATCGAAGAAATTACAGAGACAAAGTTCAGAGCAGAAAGTAAAGATCATCCAGAGACTGCCCCACCTGGGAATCCATTCCATAGACAACCACCAAAACCAGACACTATTGTGGATGCCAAGAAGAGCTTGCTGACAGAAGCCTGATATAGCTGGCTCCGAGAGACTCTGCCAGTGCCTGACAAATACAGAAGTGGATGCTCCATTGGACATCCATTGGACAGAGCACAGGGTCCCCAATGAAGGAGCTATAGAAATTACCCAAGGAGCTGAAGGGGTTTGCAGCCACATAGGAGGAACAACCATATGAACTACCCCCAGAGCTGCCTGGGACTAAACCACCAACCAAAGAAAATACATGTTGGAACTCATTGCTCTAGCTGCATATGTAACAAAGGATGGCCTAGTCTGTTGTCATCAATGGGAGGAGAGGCCCTTGGTCCTGTGAAGGTTCTCTTTTCCAGTATAGGGGAGTACCAGGGCTGGGAAGCTGGAGTGGGTCAGTTGATGAACAGAGGGAGAGGTGGGGATAAGGGGTTTTTGGAGGGGGAACCGAGAAAAGGGAATAGCATTTAAAGTGTAAATGAAAAAAAAAGATCTAATTTTTAAAAAAGAATTAATGGACACTCCTCAGAGCGATCTGCTTATGCTTCTCATTTTACAGTTAACTCAACCTTTGTTACTAGTTTGATGTGGGTTAAAATGCTACTATTATTATTTAATAGCTAGTTCACTTTGGATAAGTGATCCCTATAAACCTTTGCTACTCAGTTGTGTAGCAGTCCTAAGATGGAAAACACTTCACAGTTGTTACCAAGTTGAATGTAAAATGGGACTGATATCTCCTGCTTGGTGAGGAATTGGAAAGATAATGACAGTGTAGGACAGGTGCCAATAAGCCGTGAACAAGTAGCCAGCATACTTTAGCTAGAAATATGACCACTCGTGTTTCTATATTTCATTAACTGTAACCCAGAGTTGACAAAAGATCAACCCATAAGTCAAAGTTCCTATTATTTTATTCATCAACTCATTTTTTTCTTTCATTTACTAAGCATTACTACCTGCATCTTTTTGCTATTGGAAAATTTGTAATTGTTTTCTGAGATTGATGGAAGTCTTTCTTTTAGACTCTTGTGAGCTCAGCATGGGGGTTAGATTTCCAGGAAACTTGCCTGCCACCAAAGCTGTTTGCAGGTTCTTGTCTAGTGAATCAATAAAAGGAAATTTATAGACCACCAAGCATTAGTTTTAGAAAGAAATGTTCTGTAGATTCTTAACTAGAAACTTATGGGAGAGCAAAGAGCTCCTACATAGCAGGGATAAGTGCCAGGAAATAAGGTATTATCAAGTGCTAGTCTTGGGAATTCTTAAAGAATTTATATATGAAAAAAAGAACTTAAGACAAAAATTGAACTTGAGGCATTAAAGGGGACACTGTCAAACCGTGAGGGGTCCGTGTGCTTCCCTTCAGTTGTATCCACATCTTCAGGAATAGCTTCTACATAAGAGGGCAGAGAAATAACAAAGAAGCAGAAGCTAGGACTTTTTCCTTTGGTTCCTGGCCTCCAGTAAGGACTTCTTAGAACTGGCCCTACATGACCAGTTTCTATTTTCTGTCCTTGGGACATTGGGCATAAGTATTATACATACCTGGAACTCGAAGAGCACACCATTCAACAAAGAAATCAAGTGGTGCTCGAAATAGAAATAGGTGATGAGTGAAAGAGAAGGGTGGTACAGATACTCAGTAAAAACTACAGAAGATAAGAAATTATGTGTTCCTGCCGGAAAGAAAATAATCTTGAAATACTTCACAGAAAATAATAGTATTTGAAGTTGACTTAAGAAGGATGGGAAAAATTAAGAAGGCAGATAAGTAAAATTATTTTAAAGTTATTATTAATTACAGAGACCGTGAAATCATCTGGGGAATTAGAAAATTGTGACTTTGAGTGGTAAGCAGTGATTTGTACTTTATACTCACAGATAAGTCTAGCCTCACACCTCATCAAGGAAACTTCTCTTCCTTACAGGGACCATTACAGAGAAACACAACCAATCAAAATGGAGAACTCAGTGCCAGTGGATACATATACAAAACACCTTTTCACCTGGGTTGAGGAAACACTTCAGAAGAGTGGGTGAAAAGATTGTTAGGGAGTTTTCTGTGAGACTGTCTCCTAGTAAAGTCAGAAGCTATACCCATAATGATAAGAACAATAGATGGGCTAACATGTATAGGGAAAAACCTACAAGACCTCAAGCCTCCAAAAAGAACTCTAAGAAACTGAAGAATTCTGAGAGTGGTAGAAATAATATTCCCCAATGAAGAGCATACTTACTGGTTATTCAATGGCAATGATCAGTACTGGAAATACACATATGTGTAACATTATACAGACTGAACAGATTATATGATCATAACTTTGAAAGAGAATAAGGAGGGTATATGGGAGATCTTGGAAGGATGAAAGAAAAGGAGAAAATGATGTAATTATGCTATAATCTCAAAAATAATAAAAGAAAACAAACAAAAGACATGGTTTTAATTTTTTTGTCAAGTTGCATTTTAAATAATTATTTGTGATCGTAGATTTATGCTATTATCAGTTTCCGTGAGAAAAAAATAATGTGTTTGCTGTGGGCAGTGATAGAAGTGATAAATTATAATTCATCAAGCTGATGGGAAGAAGGATCATCTATATTACCTGCTTCAAGGTATGAGAACATTACTGAAGAGAGAGTAGGAAGAATGTAAGAGCGAGAAGAGGAGGTGCAGTGTTATGAAATGATGCCTTCCAGGTATGACATGGCTGGTGTACTCTTAACTCATAGCAACTATGATTACCACCTGCAAAAGACTGGGCCTAGTAGCATCCTGTCATAGAGGTAGCATCCTGTTGTAACAACCCTAGCATACTAAAGCTTATAATTTTTGGAATTATGTTGTTCTTCATACTTGCATATGTGCCAATTTGG
This sequence comes from Mus caroli, assembly GCF_978045245.1. Taxonomy (NCBI): domain Eukaryota; kingdom Metazoa; phylum Chordata; class Mammalia; order Rodentia; family Muridae; genus Mus; species Mus caroli. The sequence continues at coordinate 73,008,535 of NW_028227257.1, forward strand.
GTCCTCATTCTAAATTATAGGATTTTAGAAATGCTTACTAAAATTGTATTTCTCTTGATACATGCTCCATGCATGTCCTTAAGATGTCTCTTTCGTATTGAAAGAGGAAGATGAGTTTTTAGTATGTCAGGTATAGGAATCACTAATATCATCTGATGTTTCCCACTTCCCAAGGATGCAAAGTACATTGGTTTCTTTGTAATATTCCTTTGGAACTCAGAAAAATTATAGGAATTTTTACATACTGAAATTTACTTCTGGAGCTGATTTTTTGTGTCTACTACTATGTTGGCTTTGTTTGTTTGTTTGTTTGGATGTTTTCTAACTTCCACGCTCACCTAAACTTTCTGCACGTTCCACTCCTTTCAGAAACATGAGTGCAGGGGTCAGTCTGAAAACTCAGAACTAGAAGCAAGATAACGCAGCTGTCTGTCACTATACCGAGTTTTTCGAGAAACTTTCTGACAGCTGAATACGCTTAAAAAGCAGTAGAGTTCATTGCTGTCACCTTTCTATCTGTAACCTGGGGGACTGACAGTGACTTATTTCAACCTTGACTCTTTTCAGCAAGTGATCCATGGTGAAATATTGTGTGTCAAGTACATTTCTTAGTGTCAGTGTGATTTCAGAAACAAAGAAAACTGCCTGCTCTGACCACGGGGTTGACACACTCATAAAGAACTCAAAATCGATAGTCTGAATTTTGTTGTAAGGATTAAGTAAGGTTCTGGGCGAAAGCATATAATAAGCTGCCTGACATGACTAACAATGTCATTTTACCAAAACCAATGACACTAAAGGAAGGTTTAGGGCAGGGCATGGTGGCACATGTCTTTACATCTAGAACTTATGAGACAGGTATCTCTGAGTTTGAGGTCTGTCTGTTCTACATATGGAATTTGTGACTTGTCAGAACTATGTAAAGGAGACCCTGTCTCAAAATAGAATTGTTAACTTGGAAACGTGTGTGAGGAGGAAGAAAAAGAACATTTATATTCTACTAGCAAAAAATTGAAATATAGTAATTAGAAAGTTAATAAAAAGTAAAAGAATAAAATAAAAATTCTGAGATCATCTCTAAGTATTAAGAAAATGTCTCATGTAAAAGCTGGTAGGAAGTAGGAAAATAATAGAATCCTGAGCAGTGAGTTAAAACTGAAATTTCACAGCACACATCAATCCAATTCAATAGGGAAGAGGGTCCCTGGGACCACTTTCACACAAAGCAGTTGTGGTGGCTAGGTTTATATCAACCTTATTATATAAGCTCAGTTCATTTGAGAAGAGAGAACCTTTATTTAGAAAACAATTCTTAGAAACTGGCCCATAGACAAACATGTGGGGCATTTTCTTGCCTGGTGATTGGGTGTGCGAAAGCCCATCACACTGTGTCAAATGCCATCCTAGACAGACAGACCTGGCTTGTTAGAGAAAGCAGGCTGAGCAAGCCATAAAGAGTAGGTGGGTAAGCAGCATTCCTCCGTGGTGTCTGCTTCAGTTCCTGCCTCTAGGGTCACATGTAAAAAAGTAAATTAATTAATATCTTCTTTTCAGAATGACAACTCTGAGACTAATTACTTATTATTAAATGAAACGCCATAAGCTTTGCCTCATGCCCTGACTAGCCCTTAACTTATTTAACCATTTAAAGTATTATGTGTCTTTCACAAGGTTAGCTACCTCTCTTCAGTCCCGGTCCACTTCCTTATTCACATCTCCTCAGCATATCCCTGAGTTCATCTGCCTGCTGGTTTACATCTGTCATCTCCTCAGTAGGTATCTGCTCTTGTCTCCTGGTTCTCCCTAGTCTATTATGTCTTACTATTTTCTAAAAGCCTCTCTCTTCCTGCCAATGACCAACCTCCTACTTCTTGATTCAGTTCATTGGCCATCAGTTTTTTAACTGGCAGGTGTTTCATATAAGAGATTCTCTCTAGATTCCCATCTTCAGTTCCTGCCCCATCTTTCCTTTATGATGTACTGGAAGCTGCAAGATGAAATAACTATTTCCTTCCTCCATTGTTTTGGTCATGGTTTCTATGACAGCAGTAAAAATCAAACTAGGACAGTAATGCCATATAAAAGCACATTTGGAGGAGGGTTTAATCTTTATTTTGTAGAACAATTTAATTTCTATGGAGCATACATTTTTTTTTTCTTAAAGTGAACGCTGAAATAAGTATAATGTATATAAACCACAACTTCTGTTTTCATCAGACACAACAGTTTCTTGGTAGACACAATCTGCCTTTGTTCATCTGTATCTATTATAAAACTGGTGGTACATCTAAAAATGATTGACTCACTAAGTTTTTTAGGTCAATCTATGTTTGTAGTATGAAATCTCTGCTTCTCCATGAGAATTACAAAGAAATGGATGATAAGAGATATACAATTATATTTCTAAATGATGTTATCTCTTCTCTTGATCTTCAGGTATGAAAATGAAATTGTAAGGAAGAAAAGTAAATTGTAAAACTTTATTATTTTTTATTATAATATAATTACATCATGTCCCTGCACCATTTCACTCCCCCAAACCTTCCCATGTACCCCTCTGTGCTCTCATCAAAATTCAAGGCTGTTTTTTCCCTCAACCACATTGGACAAGAAAGAGTCCTAACGTGCCAATAAGACTGATGAGCCGAAGGGCTTCTTTCTGTTAGTGTAAAGACCTGACTATCTCACTATTCTCCTTTCTTGGTGATCTTCTGGTACTTGACTTTCTGTCTTATTTCTTGTTTCTCCTCATCACCCTCAAAGAATTGTTCAAGAACAGCTCTAAGGTACATGTAGGCTCTGCAAACAGCCTAATTTAGTAATTCTGATAACCAGCCAATAAGTTTCTTATACTTTTCATCATGACCTATTATTGCTGCCCTAGGGAATAAACCTCTCTTGTCTTAGTTATGTCCAACTTATATTTGAGTTATTTCTATCTTAGGTCATTGTTTGAGTATTTTTATCATATTTCTCCCTGAATCTGAGATTCCCTCTTGCCATTCTTTCTGTTCTTATGGGGATAATGATGAGAGAAGTAATCCTATGTGGTAGATATTTGTAATGTCCACTAGGTACATATTTTTCAGTTCATCTTTACAAGGAGATGTGAAGGTAGGTATTTTTACTCTGTGTTTTTTGCACAGAAGATTGTAATACGATTTTGAGATGTAGATAGTTAACATCAACAACACTGTTTGAAACCATATGGATACATAAAGGAAAAACTGACATAGCCTGAAAAGGACAGAATCTAAAATGAGAGAAGGTCATTGGGTTCCCAGATTTTAAAAAGATAAGTAGTTTACTAAAAAGCTACTTATCTTCATTCCTCATTTGGGTACAGAATCCCAGGGGTTAGATCCATGCATAGAAGAAAACAAGGAACAAAGACTCATTTTCAGAAACCCAAAGTTATTCTTAATCTTTCAAGTAGGAGAACCTCACAAAATGTTAATGCTACAATTGGAATGACATCTGTGAGACTTCTGGTGGAGTTCAATATATTTTGCATGTGAGAAAATGTGGGGGCTAGTGTAGGCTTAGGTTTTTCAAAACCTACTTTAATAAAGATAGTCAAACACTTTGACCCCTCTTTATGACCCACCATTCAAAGGTATGGGAGAAAAGATGGTAAGTAGGACAAGGGGATGTGGACCTGTTTAGAAGTAGTTCTTTAAGGCAATTGCAATCTTCATTGTCAGGATACCAGCAGGCCACTTCAGTAGTGTCAGGAAGCCAACAGTTTCCCCAATCATAAACCAGAAACAGTGGCAGGATCCAGCAGAAACGAGTGACCCTCTGCTGAATAGGCACTTGTCAGCTGGAGTAAGGAGAACCAGCTGAAATTCAAGAAGTTGTCTGCCATGACTCTCTCAATGAAGTGAAGATAATCAAAGATGCAAGCCTACCTAAGAATTTCATGGCTAGCAATGCAGAGCCACTGTCTGTAGGGTCCTATTTATACTCCCTGCAAACATCACAGGTCTTCTCATTGGCTTTGCTTCAACAAAATACCACAAGTCTGCATCAGAAAAACCCCACGTGAGTCTGCTTCAGCAAACAGCACATTAGTGTGCATCACATGACACAACCAGAAATTTCCACTTAAGGCTAGTATGACAGTTCAGAGAAAAAAGTACTTGTTGAACATCCATGAACATGAGTTTAGGTCTCCATCACCCAAGAAAAAAGCCATGTGGGGTGACACTTGTCTGTAACAGCAATGTGGGAAGGAGTAATGGGCAGAGACAAGTTGATTCCAGGGGCATTCTATTCAATATTTGTAGATGAAAAACTGAATTCCCATTTCAGTGAGAGACCTTCTCTCAAAAACTTAAAATAAATGCTCATAGAGAAAGATATCCAGAATCAACCTCTTGGCTGATCCACATGGGCAAAGGTATGCCCATCTTCACACACATGCACATACATATTCACTTGAGCAGCCCTCCTCACTCATACAAGAAAAATGCTAGTCGTTTGGAGCTTCAGACCATAAGTATATTAGTAAGTATGGTAAACTGGAAAATAAAGATATGTTTTATCATTCCTGTAATGCACACTGCTTTGCAACCAAAGTGGCACACGTTCCCAATATATGTGGGCATTCACAGATAATTGAAATACTACAGAATGCAGTGAAATTGAGTAACTTTCATTTATCTCTCATTCATTTGGAATGGAGCAATGATAACATCAATTTTATTTTCTTTCAGGGGATATTCAGATAGTTAAAAGACATTCACATAGTAAAGTAAAGCTGAATAAAACTATTGATTTATACTTCTTCTATATCTTACAATGTGAGTTTACATTCAAAAAAGATTATCCACTTTCGTTGAACATCTTGGCTACAAATTCCTTAGAAATATCAAAACCAGTTATACTGAAAATTTAGTAAGAAAATGAATAACTGAATTTGAAAGGGAAAGGGGGGTCATTAAAAATGGAGGAACAGTGGGAGGGGAGATAAGAAAATTAAAACAAAATAAAGGCATGGTTATCCTGAACTTTATGGCTAATATCCACCTATAAGAAAGTAGATCCATGTCTATCTTTCTGGGTCACCTCACTCATGACTATATTTCATCCCTTTGCCTGCAAATTTCATGAAGTCCTTGTTTTTAATAGCTGAGTTGTATCCCATTGAGTAAATGAACCACGTTTTCTTCATCTATTCTTCAGTAGAGGGGCATCTGGATTCTTTCCACTTTCAGGCTATTATGAATAAATCTGCTATGAACATAGCTGAGCAAGTAACGTTATGGTATGGTGGAGCATCTTTTGGGTATATGCACAGGAGTGGTATGAGTGGGTCTTGAGACAGAACTAATAACTATTCTACAATCCAAAGATCCAAAGATACTAAGTAACAAAAATGGCCTAAGGGAAGATACTTGAATCACACTCAGAAGGGGAAGTAGAATAGACATTAGAAATGGATGGAGAAAGGGAACTAGGTGGGAGAGGGCATGGAGAGAGAAACTGGGGAAGGGATCAGGTATGAGGAGACTGGGGACGGCAGGAGAAGTGTTGGGAGAGGGCTAAGAAATCAGTGGTTGGGCATCTCTGGGACAAACTGGATCCTGGGTCAAGGAGGCTCCTGGGAGCATATGGGAGTGACCCTGGCTGAGACACCTAGCAGCAGGAGAAATGGAGCCTGAATTGGCCACCTGCCATAGCCAGCCAGGTCTTCCGGTGGTGATCGGGGGCACGAGTCCACCCACAAAACCTTTGACCTAAAATTTTCCCTGCCTACTTGATTTGCGGGGATAAAGATGGAACAGAGATTGCGATAATGGCCAACCAATGACTAGCCCAACTTGAGATGCACCAAGTGGGAGAGGAAACTCCAGACATAAATAATGATTCTCTGTTTTGCTTGCAGACAGAAGACAAGCATTACTGTCATAAGATAGACTTCATCTAGTGGCTGATGAAAGATGCAGATGCAGAGACCCACAGCCAAACATTAGGCAGAGCTCAGGGACTCTTATGGAAGAGTCAGAGGAAGGACTGAGGGAGCCAGCAGGATAAAGGACCCTAGTGCCAATGAATGTGGGCCCTTGGGAGCACAGAGAGACTGAAACAGCAGTCAAAGAAAATGTCTAGGCTGTACCTATGTCCACTACATATTTGTGGCAGATGTATACCTTGGTATTCATTTGGGACTTCAACAACTGGAGCAGGGACTGTCTTTGACTTGGATTCTGTTGCCTGCCTTTGTATCCCTTTCCGATAGCTGAGCTGCTTTTTCTGGCCTCAATGACAGAGGATGTGCTTCTTGATTATGGCTGGGATGAGACCAGCTCCTTCCAGATCCTGCCTCCTTTATTTCCTTGCTAGGATGGAATGTACCTCGAGCTCTGAATTTGAACAACACTTTCTGAAGTTGCTTTTGTTGGAATTTTGTCACAACTTTGGCACTACAATTTGAGACTTTGGGATTCAACAATATTCTCAAACAAAGTGAAGAATAGAAGATAGATGATGAGCAGTGCCATGTATAACTAAACAGTGCTCCAGTATAAATATCTATTTTAAACGTTGCCTAACAACACACCCTCTATTGCTCAAGTAGAAACATATCAGAAGTTTTACTTCATTGTTTCCATATTCACTGGCTCCACAAATCTCTGATCCCTAGATTGGCAATCAGCTCTTTCTGTGTCCAGTAATTGAAATCTTAAACTATGTGACCTAACGTTTTAGTTCCATCTTCTTGCAAAGAATAGGTTATAAATATATCATTATTCGATATCCTAATAATTTTAGTTAAAAAGAAGTTGCTATTTTCCTTCCTGTTACTTAGCATATGAGTTATTTTATTTCTGCTCTAAGATTCTAGTCAATCACTTACTCTGACAGATTGTCTGTCACTATGTTGTAGGGAACCTGTCAATATTTCTTCAAATCTTCAAATGAGAAATTTGACCCAATCATATTCAGCTTGTGTCTAGGTTTCTTTAATGTTCTGCTGGACTCACCTAGAATTCCCTTCCCAAAAGCCAAGTGGTACCTGTTTTTCCATAGCCCATTTCTGTGATCCCCTCATCAGCCTTATCTGAAGGTGGGTGGTGGCCTGAAAGGATTTCTACTCCTATTTTCTTTCAAAACTCTACCCTTTCACTCAGAAGTCTAGCTTCATATTCTGGTAGTCTTTATCTGAATGACATGAAATATCACCACATCACTTTATTCTTTGCCAGTCAGTGGACAAAAGGGAAAGATGCCTTAACAATGATGACAGGCCAGGAAGTAATTTATGTAATTTGGTTGAGTGCAAGAATCTAAACTAATTATATTCCATTTTTCTTTTCAAATTGTTATTAAGGTTTGGAGGCAGCCAGACATGGACTTAACACTTGGCTCCACTATAGACAACCGGATATCACTTTAGACTTCATTAGTGCTTTCATTTGGAAATAAGAGCAATATTAATGATTCTATATTCAGCTGGATTCAAGATTTAAGTTCTGGCACAATGTGCTGGCACATTTCTAAGTACATGGTAAATTCTTGATAAATAATAATTTTATGAGGGGTTCTCCATGAATCCTCTATAGGACCATGTCATCTTACACCATTGTGACAAGATGTGATGAACAGTGTGGACATTTTACAGATTTCCCTAAGATGAAGTACAGCTGGATCATCTCTGATGAGCAATTCCTTTTGTCTAAAAATAGCACATCTTCTGTTTTGTGTCAGCAACCATCATTATTCCATTAGTAGCTCCCCTGAAAGCCACTGACAGCTCAGAAGAACTTCTGTGCCTGTATCCTGATCTTTGCCTCTAAAGGACCAGAAGCTGAGTCTCCTTCTACTTCCTAGTATATTGCAGACCATTTGCTTATACATCACCAATCTGCAAATATACACATATGTAAATAGGCATTATATATATATATATATATATATATATATATATATATATATATATATATATTGGAAACCATCATGCTCATGTTTGCTCGGGTAAAGAGCATTATCAGTGAAGTCATTCTTCTGAAGGAGTTACTATTGCAAAAAAGTGCAAAAAATAGTGTATGTTGGTTATGAAATTCATACTGTGGTTTCTTACTGTGAAGGGGCAGGTAGAAGGAGTCAGTAAATGAAGAACAATAGCATCAACAGTATTTGGCTCTGATATCCAGGATAACAGAAGAAAGAATTGCTTTTGTTGCCCTATCATGATAATAACATGTTATAGACTAAAGTGCTTCAAATTATGTCTTTCAGAGAAATCTTAGGTAAATATTGTTGCCAACCTACTTTGTAGAAGACACAACTGAGATGGTGAAGTGGTAAACAGCTGCACACCATGACCAACTGTTTCATGTAGTTGGTGGCAGGTCTGGAAAGCCTACACTGAACAGATGATTCTAAGTGTATGGACTGTGTGTCCATACCACTGAAGACTCAGCAGGTAGCTTTTTCCTGTAAGAAGACACAGCATACATTTTTTTTAAAATAATTTCCCTATTTTGTGTCTCTATGAAATCAGACACAAAATACAAGTCAGGGATATGATGCAAGTGAAGATGGCTGTTTTTGAATTAAAGTTTATTTACAGATAAATGTGCAGAGTTCACCCCCCCCCAGGAATGTCAGTGAGTACTCTGCGAATCATTCCTCAGAATGCATAACAAAATTTTATATAGAAATTAAGTCAAACGAATTCGAATGAAATCATTGCTCCCATCCCCAGGTTCTACTTTGGCCCAGCACTGCAGTAAGGACAGTGGAGGAAGCTGTAGCACTAACTACTCCAATTAGAGCCAGCAGACAATTAGCCTGTGGCCAGCAGTCTTTCAGCCTGGGTGAAACTGAATCAGAATGAATGTTTGCTTATCATTCTGTGAACCTGTCTTTAAAGGAACTAATAGTTAATTTACATTTCTATCAACAAATAAATAGGAACAAATAATAGATAGATAGATAGATAGATAGATAGATAGATAGATAGATAGATAGATAGATAGATAGATAGATAGAGAGACATCCTTCCCTATTAAAATCTTTGTCTGACATCCCAACTAGAGAATGGCATTTCAGCTAAATTTACCTCACTATAGGCAACTCTACAGGAACCATTGAGTAATTAACTGATCATTCTTCACATTGCTGTACTGAGTTTTTACTAAGTATTTATAACTAAGAAGTAAGTGACTAGAGTTTAGAGAGAGGGACTTTTTGGGTTTATACTTGGGTTATGAAGTTTTCTGTTAGGTCTCAAGTGGGTAAAGAAGACCAGTACCCCAAAGGCCAGTCCTACTGACTTCTAAGATGACAGTCTGAGCTCAGCTCAGATTCTGACCTGGTAAACACTCAGCAGTCCTCAGATCTCCATAAAACAGGTTCCAGTTTGCCACAAAAAAGCCATTACTCTCTTATCACTTCTAAATCCCCCAGAGTCCATCTGGAAAGAGCATCCAGTTTTCCATTAACTCAAGCAAACCTCCAGCAGATCCAAGCCTCAGGCTATGTCCCAGGCTGTTCCTGCTGAGTAGCCTTCCTCCCTCAGCAACATAACCCCCTTATGGCAAGGCTTTTGCTATTCACTCTCCCTGCTATTCTCTCTCACATACTCCCTACCCCTGCTACTGTCTTTCCTGTCCTTTCTTGTTATATTTCCTACTACTTACAGGTAGCTCTAGAAATCACCAGTCTGGCAAATTGTATCTTATATCTTGTGTATCCTAAGTTTCTGGGCTAATATCCACTTATCAGTGAGTACATATTGTGCGAGTTCCTTTGTGATTGGGTAACCTCACTCAGGATGATGCCCTCCAGGTCCATTCATTTGGCTAGGAATTTCATAAATTCATTCTTTTTAATAGCTGAGTAGCACTCCAATGTGTAAATACACATTTTCTGTATCCATTCCTCGGTTGAGGGACATCTGGGTTCTTTCCAGCTTCTGGCTATTATAAATAGGGCTGCTATGAACATAGTGGAGCATGTGTCCTTTTTACCGGTTGGGACATCTTCTGGATATATGCCCAGGAGAGGTATTGCTGAGTACTCAGGTAGTACTATGTCCAATTTTCTGAGGAACCGCCAGACTGATTTCCAGAGTGGTTGTACAAGCTTGCAATCCCACCAACAATGGAGGAGTGTTCCTCTTTCTCCACATCCTCGCCAGCATCTGCTGTCACCTGAATTTTTGATCTTAGCCATTCTGACTGGTGTGAGGTGGAATCTCAGGGTTGTTTTGATTTGCATTTCCCTGATGATTAAGGATGTTGAACATTTTTTCAGGTGCTTCTCTGCCATTTGGTATTCCTCAGGTGAGAATTCTTTGTTCAGCTCTGAGCCCCATTTTTAATGGGGTTATTTGTTTTTCTGGAGTCCATCTTCTTGAGTTCTTTATATATATTGGATATTAGTCCCCTATCTGATTTAGGATAGGTAAAGATCCTTTCCCAATCTGTTGGTGGTCTTTTTGTCTTATTGACAGTCTCTTTTGCCTTGCAGAAGCTTTGCAATTTTATGAGGTCCCATTTATTGATTCTCGATCTTACAGCACAAGCCATTGCTGTGCTAAACGCATGAAACTCAAGAAGAATGAAGACCAAAGTGTAGACACATTACCCCTTCCTAGAAATGGGAACAAAACACCCATGGAAGGAGTTACAGAGACAAAATTTGGAGCTGTGATGAAAGGATGGACCATGTAGTGATTGCCATATCCAGGGATCCATCCCATAATCAGCTTCCAAACGCTGACACCATTGCATACACTAGCAAGATTTTGCTGTAAGGACCCAGATATAGCTGTCTCTTGTGAGACTATGCCGGGGGCCTAGCAAACACAGAAGTGGATGCTCACAGTCAGCTATTAGATGGGTCACACAGCCCCCAATGGAGGAGCTAGAGAAAGTACCCAAGGAGCTAAAGGGAACTGCAACCCTATAGGTGGAACAACAATATGAACTAACCAGTACCCCAGAGCTCTTGTCTCTAGCTGCATATGTATCAAAAGATGGCCTAGTTTGCCATCACTGGAAAGAGAGGCCCTTTGGACTTGCAAACTTTATATGCCCCAGTACAGGGGAACCCCAGGGCCAAAAGGGGGAGTGGGTGGGTAGGGGATTGGGAGGGTGGGTATGGGGGACTTTTGGGATAGCATTGGAAATGTAAACTAGGAAAATACCTAATTAAAAAAAATAAAATAAAATAAAAAAAGAAATCACCAGTCTGCCCTAACCAGTGCTGCTCTGAACTCTTCTCCAGGCCTCCTGCTGTTCTCATTTATGCAATGAAAACCTCTACCCCAATCAAGACTGTTCATCTAGGTCAGTTCTTTACTGTGTCCTCACTTACAGTGTCATCACAGTTTTCTGTCTTGGCTTTTGCATCTGAAAGCAGAATGATTGTAAAACCTAGGAGTTTTAGTTAGAATAAAATAAGTTAATATATACATGCTGAGTTCTTAGAAAAGAATCTGATACACAACAAACATGTACTAAAGGTTACACAGTGCTATAAAAGAGCATAGAACAGGAGTTTTTAGCCTAGCCAAGTTTTTAGAAACAAACTGCTAAATGTTTCACACTTAAGACAAAGGTCTTTTTAAGAGTGCTATTCTGAATTTAAAATAACCCCATCTCTTAAGGGTCTTAAAATGCATCACTGTTAAAACTTGGAAGTATTTAAGGTTATTTAGAAAAAGTATGTGCCAATTACATTGAATCTTTCTAACCAAGAGCTGAGAGAATGTTTAAATGGTGAATCCCTTGCCTTGCATGCATGAGATCGGTGCCTACACCTAGATATAATACACTCACTGGTGACACAAATTTATAATCCCAATACTGAGGAGACAGAGACAGGAGGATATCTGGGGACTGGTTCCAGCCAGTCTTGACTCAGCAGTGAACTCCAGGCTGCTCAGAGATGCTCTCTCATAAACAGGGCATGGTGCTCCTGAGGACGATACCCTCAGCAATGGACATGCATGTTCCAGTGTCCACATGAACACATATGAACCATAGTTATCTTAATTCTAGTTACCTCCTTCCTTGTATACCAGAGGTATTCCTTGGCCCAAAGCTTCAAGTGTAGAGTTCCTAGAGAGAGCAAAACAGTGTGAAGACACATGTCATAAGTGAAAGAAGAATTAGAATATGATGATTCTGAACTACAGCATAAAAATATCTGAGTGAAAAACATTTGGGAACTTAAATGTATATGTTCCTCAGGTATCCAATGGAGATATATCATCATGTGGTATTTGTAAGGCTTGCTTTGTGATATAGGGTATTAACTATGACCATTGCAATATTGTTACATTGACTAAAAATCACAAGTAAACTAAGATTTCTTAACTGAGAATTAAAATGACTTCCTTATATTTTTATGAAATATAAATTAGATAATGTAAGTTACCTATAGAATAAATTAAAAACAGTGCCTAACATTATCCTATATTTTCCCAAAGGACTCGAAATTGTCTACTATTCAGTAGAATTATCATGAAGGAGTATATATGTTATATATGAAATTTGTTGTTAATATAATATGTATATTAAGTTAAAATAATAATTTAATGTATTCATATGTTAGAGCAATGCTTCAGGAAAGGAATACATTGTGCATGGTTGGACCAACTAGTATATCCTTCACTCTCCACTCTTATTTCTTCATATTGAGAACATTTAAGGGACTGGAGAAATGACTCAGTGACTAAGAGCACTGAGTTCAATTTCCAGCAATCGCATGGTGTCTCACAACCTTCTGTAATGGGATCTAATGCCTCTTGTGATGTATCTGAAGACAGCTACAGTGTACTCATATAAATAAATAAATCTTTTTTAAAAAGGAGAGAGAGACCATTTAAACCCTCCCTTTAAAACCTGTGACACATGCAAAATACTATTGTTAAGTATTGTCACCATACTGTGCCTATCTTTTTAAATCCAACTTAGCTCCTAAAGATGGCCTTTCATGTCCAGCTTCTAATCTGGAGATTTTGAAATATATTTCTTAGATTGTTTGCTACAATGACAGTTCTTGATCAACTGGCCCAGAAACTGGCCGCTTAGATTGTCCCATTTGTAGAAAGATCCCAGGTCATATGATGGGAATATTGATGTTGTACTGAACAAGGATCCACCCAGTAAGTAACTTTGATTAAGTACCTCTTTCAACCTGGATGAGATTTTTCTTAATATTGGCTTCAAATTGAAACTTCCTTCCCCATCTTTCCTCAAGCCTCCATCATGATATGAAGGCACATCTTCCTCACTTGGATCTTTCCATTGATTCTTCACAGTTGTCCCATCCAATCCCAATAATGCAATCTGGTTTCATTTTACCACCTAATCATTCAAGAGCACAAATTGATAAAGGCGTCATTGATTTACTTGAGGATATCTGACATGAAAGAGTTCGTCTAACTTTCCCTAGCTCCTGTCTATTTTTTCAATGTTTTTATTTACCATTTGAGGCAGTTATATTCACTAAGATGCATGATAGAAGGTTTTCTCTTTTTAACTCTGAATTCTGTTCTTTTTAAGGCATAATAGCATCCCTTACAGTTAAGTAGTATTATTTGTCAGCAGTATCATCTTCCCTGTCTCATATGTAGCACTGACAAATGAGTGCAGCACAGGTACACTAAGTTCTACAATTTCCCCTTCCGATAGTAGCCCTTAAAAATGAGCAGGACAATTTCTTTCTTTCTTTTTTTTTTTTTTTCTGGTGTGTGTGTATGAGGGGAGATAGAGGGGGAGAGAGTGTATGTATGAGAGAGAGAAGGAGAGAGAGAATGTGAGAGAAAGATGGAGAGAGAAAATATGTGTGTGTGTGTGTGTGTGTGTGTGTGAGAGAGAGAGAGAGAGAGAGAGAGAGAGAGAGAGAGAGAGAGAGAGAGAGAGCACTTGCATGCATGTGTATGCCAGAAGTCAATGTTAGGTATTGCCTTAGTAATTTTTCAACTGACCAAGGCAAATTATAAAATAAAATGTTTAATATGGAGTTCATGGTCCCAGTGTTCTACAGTGAGCCTCTATAGAAAACACAAGCACTTTCTAAAAAGCCCCAGCCCCCAGAATAGAAGCAAATGGGAAAGGCATCTGGAAGCCTTTATAAAAGATGCCTACTTTTAAACAGCTTCATATAAAACAGTGTCTATTTATAAGATCATGACTCAGAGCTATAATCTAGACAAGCAAATTCTTAGTAATTAATTTCAGGGAAGGTTATTGATTGGATATTTGGCTGCAGTCTTAAATATAATATCAATTTTCCTGATAATCACCAGGAACAAATATAAACACAGGACACACAAATACAAAGATTTTAATCTTTTGTGAAATAATAATACATTTTGGATACTAAAATATTGACTCAACTTCCTTAAAACATTTACTTTTCATATTAAAATTGATGAATGCAATTTTTTTCTTTCACTTTGGAGATGGGAAAATATTTATGGCTCTTTGACATGAAACTTTTTTACCTCAAAGATAACTTTCCACTATATGAAACAAGTTCCTTCCACAGGTAAATGATATACTTGATGCTAAATTGAGTATATTCATTTTTACCAATGATTTATAACTACTAATAATCAGATTATATGCAGTTATGGAAACATTGTGACCATTTACAAATAAACATATATTCAATTATTCATGAAGAATGCACAAATGACACTTTTGTTAAATGTGTTATGTCTGTTATATAATACAAGAGGTAATGTATCTTCAAGAAGGATAGAATCATAGTTATTCATGAAAGGCCTAAGGTTCTTAATTTTTCCTCTTTTAAATATTTCACTTTATGGATCACTGGTCTGCTTCATAAAAGTAGAAGAGAAAAGCCTCTGAATTTCATCAAACACTGTTTCTCTTCATTTCCTTTTTATTTACATCAGGATGCATTGAAAATATTTTTTCTGCTATTCTAGCTCTTAACCTTTTCTAGATTATCCTTATATTCTGTAGTTGACACCTTCTACATCAAAGATTGTAAAGAGTTGAACCATAGTGAAAATTGAACTCATACACAGATTCTTTGTGGCATACACACTTAATGTTTCTTTAATATTTAAACTCATGGTTGTAGGAAAGTAAAATATTCTGTGATCTGCAAGATCATTCTCCTGCTTTCTACTTTCAGTCCTGTCTGTCTTTACATGCTGACATTGAAAAAGATTAAGAGTGTCCAAAAATCCTTAAAAACCCCTGCAAAACATGGGCATGTCTGTTCTGGCTCCACATGAAACTAGGTTAGTCCTCTGATCTGCTCTGACCAGTCACATTCAGTGGGAAATGAAGCAGTATGAATGTATGATATATACAGCTTCTATTTTCACACAGTTTCCATTGGATTCCAGATGCCATTCTGTAGGAAGTCCAGGCCATATGGAGAGACCATGTGGAAGATAACAAATACAGCCAGTCAATACCCCAGCTGAGCTACTAGCTGACAGCAAGCCCCATCTGTCAAATAGTTTAGTTAGTAATCTTGGACATAAATTCTAAAAACATCTACTAAAACAACAAAACTACCTATAGACCCAAACCATTTCCAATTATAGTAATAAATGGCTTTCATTTTTCTAAACCACTAAGCAGAAAACACCCCAAGAATACATTGCTTTTAAGTGGCATGTGGCTTTTCTGCCTTCCCAATAAAACTTTGATTCAGTTATGCTAGTTTCATTAACATGCTTCTTATTACACTATACTTGTCATTTTCCAATTCTTTGCTTGTAATATTTTCTCTGAAATTTTGTACATCAGTATAAATTATAAGCACCACTAAAGGCAGAAATGATTACACATGATAGCCCATGACCTAGTTAAGAAAATAAGGCTGCTTTTCTTCATTTTTTCTCCATTCTTCATGATTTTTGTTTGTTTCTTTTTGAATCAGGGTCTCATGAAGCCCAGTTTGACCTCTGACCTGCTATGTAGCAGCAGATGACATTGAACCCTTGAACTCCTGACTCTACTTTCTAGGTGCTAGGATCAGTCATGTGTCACTAGGCCCTGTTCTCTAATAGACTTTTTATAGATTGAGTATAGAAATAGTTACTTTTGGGATTATGAGAAGATGGGAAAATATTGATTATAAAGGGATTAACATGTTGTTCAATCCTCATTAAATTTTCATACAGGCTTGCCTATCATTGAAAGTCATTTTGAATATTTTAATGGTATTTATTCTTATTCAATCTATTTTTAGTCAACTTAGTGTTTACCTCTGTTCAGAAGTCTATTGCCAAAGATGTAAAATAACTCCTCTCTATTCTGTCAAATCTTAGTTCCATTGATAAATCAATTAAGATAATTTCTCTTAAAGCATTAAGATATTCACCAAAAGGAAATGATGTGATGAGCTTGAGTGTAGTAAGTAATAAGAAGGGAATTGTTACCTATTCAGTTAACCAAAAACAAGAAGAATTATATCTGATATGTTGCTTAAAAAGTGCTCAAAATCAAACTAAGATGCTCTATACCTGTCTATTATATTTCTTACAGGAACAGAAAGAAATAATTAACCAGGTCACTTATGTTAGACATACGCCACGTGATAGTCAATGGATATATGTGGACATACATCTGTAAAGTAAAATAACAGGGTTAGACTTAGCCACATTAACAATAAACTGTATAATTATTGGTGCTTAGTATGAGAAAACTGAAAAAGTGCCAGTAATTCTAAATTTTGGACTTGTGTTAATTGAATTTCACGTATCATACCAAACATGTGTCATCAACTACAAAAGAGGAAACAGGTTACTTTAGATCATGGGTTTAAAAGACTGAACTCTGTAGACAAATGGATTGTCTCTTAAAAGCCAGGGGCAAAACAATATACCATGGGAAGTACAGAGAAAACAACACTGTCTTCATGACTGCGATGTGAAGAGGATAGGTATTAAGTCCTATCAATTGCCTTGAAGTCAACTTCCAGAGACCTACGGTCTTCCCAACAGGATCTGGGTCCTAAAGTTCCCTCCATCACCCATTCAGAAGAAATTGCCAAACCCTTACACATAAGTCTTTGAAAGACATCTAAGATTAGAATATGATGTTACTCTTGCATTGCACTCCTCAGTATGAAAATCTAGGCTCTCATTGCACAGCAAAGAACCTCCAGGAGATAGGCTTCCAGGCTGCCAGGATAGAAGCTTAACAATAGAGCTCTAGCTTATAATTAGTAATCTATTTCTGCAAATATTGACAATCCAATAAAGGGGAAGGATGCAAAGCTTATTTGTTTTGGAAGTGGGAAAGTTCCCCAAATGGGAAAGCTTATTATGTGGGGAAAATGTTCCCTAGCTAAAAACTATCAATGTGATTATAAAATATGATCTAAACAAAAATTATTCCCAGAGAATTAATAAACTATGATATTAGGATATAAAATATTTAGACTATTGCTTTGTAGCTAAAAATTAGTTAACAGTTATGAAACAAAAGGAGTATACTTTATGCATTTTCATTTTATTACTATTTATTTTACCCATCTCCCCAGAAGTTTGATGAATAGGTTTTTATATTTAAAGAGGTCAGGTTGTACAATTTTTACAAATTACTTTTTAATATAAAAGACATTCAAGAAAAATGCCCACTAATGTCAATTATAAAGCAGAATGCAGGAACAACATTAGGGTAAGAGGTAAGCTACACATCTTAATGACCTAAGAGAATAAATATGTGTTTCTCACATCTATAATTCAATTTGGATCAGACAACTTTCCAGGGAAGCACTTCTCTATGAAAGGATTCAAGAATGCAGTCTGATTAAACACATATCCAGCAGTTACCACTATTGAGAAAGAGAAACACTGCAGGACTCATTATTAAATATTCTAGCTAGATTTTATACACCTAACTATCTACTCAGGCTCCATTGGATAAAATTGCTCACATGGGAATCTTGCATGATAACATCACACCAGTGAGAATACTGGGCCCGAATGGCCCATTCTGAAACAAACAAGGCTTCCACTGGTAGGACTAGAACCCCTGCCATGGTACAAAACCTTTGACTACAACTTGCCCTGTCTGCAAAATGTGCTGGGGTAATGATTCACAGAACTTGTGGAACTGGCCAACCAATTACTAGTCTAGCCTGAAGCTCATATTTTGAGAAAGAGTCCATGCCCAGTATAGTCAGTATTCTCCTAGCATCCTTCAGATGAAGATGTAGAACTCTTACCTCTTCCTGCACCATGCCTGCATCCATGCCTGGATGCTCCCATGTTTCTGCCTTGCTGATAATGAACTGAATCTCTGAATCTGTAAATCAGATCCAATTAAATATTGTCCTTATAAAAATTGCCTTGGTCATGATGTTTGTTCACAACAGTAAATCTGTAACTAAGACAGAAGTTGGTACCAGAAGTAGGGTATTGCTATGATAACCCTGACCATGCTTTTGTTTGGAAGAATGTAGATTTTGAAACTTTGTATTTGGAAAGCCATGGAATATTTTAGGTGGAGCATAATGAACCATCCTAGTAGGACTATGGAGGCTTTGTTCCTGTGAGTGATTCAAAATATGAAGACCTGGCCCAAGAAGTTTCAGAGGAGAACTTCAGCATGTGTCATAGAGACTCTTTTTGTGGTATTTCGGTGAAGAATGTGGCTGCTTTCTGCCTTTGTCTGAAGGGTATACATGAGGCTAAGGAAAAGAGATTTATATTAAATTAACAAAGGAAATTTCAAAAGCCCCAGTAAAGACTTTGTTCTCTGGTTAAGTCTCATGAAGAATATTTTGAATAAGCATAGTAAGCTTAGAAAGGAAAAATATAAGCCTCATGGTTTGAGTATTAAAGGGGCACCAGGAAGTGAAATGGTGCTGACTAGGAGATAGCAGATTAAGGGAGTGGGACTTTAGGACAAGATCCTACCCAGATAAATTTAGATTAAGGCCATGGTGGTACAAACCTTTAGTGCCAAGAGATAAAGCCAAGCAGATTTTTGAGTTCAAGGTCAGCCTGAGAAAGAGCAAGTTCTAGGTGAAGAAAAGTTTGAATTCAGGTATGGTGGTACATTTGATAATCCCAAGAGACAGGTATGCAGATCTCTGAGTTCAAGGTCAATCTACAGAGAAAGATCCAGGACAGTCAAGTTTAATCAGTGAAGGAATTAGAAAATAGAAAGCTTGTGATAATGTAATAGAACAAGAGGCCCATGGTCCACCTCCTGCAAGCAGGTGAACGCAGCAATTTCAGTCACATGGCTTTAGAGTCCAGAATGCTGGTTAGCCAGAGCTAAGAAATTAGTGGTAATTAAGAAGAGACCAGCATCACTGAGGTAAAATCTTCTGGAAAGTGTTTTCTGACAGCACAAAGAAGCTGTGTTTCAGAGATAGCCAAGGTTGTACCTCCTAAATCAGCTGTACTTGGTAATGTGTAAGAGTCACCCAGGTGGTACTGGTTCTGAAAGCATAAAGACGTCATGAAGAGCAGCTGAGGCTTGGAACTGTGAAAGACCATGGAAGGCCTCTGGTGAAGTGCAACCACAGTTGCAGTTAATGGCCCAGGACTGAAGTGGTTATACAAAGGAGTTGAGGCTTAGAACTACGAAGAGAGCCAATGAGAGGCTATTGGTGAAGCCTAGTTGTAGTGGAAGACCCCAGTGTATTGGAGATGCCAGTACCATGGGTTGATCATCAAGAACAGCAGAGGCAGTGGAGTGGATCAACCTGAGCTTGGAGTGTTATAGAAGGCAGAGCTGGTGAAATGATGCCAGCCCTTTAGAAGAGGCCAGAAGAGCATGTGTGGATTCCAGACATTGAAACAAGAAGCTATAACATTGAAGGTGCCTTGGAGACCTCAAGATATTCAAAGATGTCATAGCCATGGGCTATCTGCTGAGGAAAGTTGCTAACAGGGATTGGAACTGAAAGACCCACAATGTGAGGATTCCCCCACATTCTGACTCAGCAGAGGCAACACCCCAAATCACTCACAAGAAACGGTCTTGATGCAAACTGCAAGAGGTTTATTCGGGAAAGACCAGTGCACTGGGGACAACTCGTATCCCACACAGGGGTAGAGGAGTCAACCACAAGCTCAAGGGGTAAGGGGTTTATAAAGGCAAAAACCTCAAACACCTGGAAAAAAAACGCAAACACCTGTCATTGGGCTATAGCATTTGGCAAGCTAGCAAATAGAGTATTCTGTACAAACATTTCCTGGAACAATGGGGCAAGTTAAACGTCTACTTTGTGGTTAGTACATCCTGGAACAATGGGTCATAAAAATTTCTACTCCCTGCCATTAGTGAGGTCTATATTGGACACAGGTCTAGGGGCTTAAATACTTTTGCACTCTCAGGATCTTTCAGAACCAGCCCAAGAGAAAGAAGTTTTGTCCAATCAACACAGGCAAAAAAGAAGTTGGAGATCTGAAGACTACATTGACATCAGCCATGGAGATTCAGAGTTTGGAGTTCACCCAACTGGTCTCCTGTCTTGCTTTGGGAATTACCCTTAAGTGATTGAATGAATCTCAAAAGAGACTTTGAACTTTTAACATTGCTGAGACTGCTATAAAAAATGGGGACACTTGAAGTTGGACTAAATATATTTTGCATTATGCTATGTTTAGTTTTGACTCCCATAGATTCATATGCTTGGAAAAGCCTACAGGTACCAGGGAGTGGAATGTCATGGTTTGCATATGCTCTGGCCAGGGAGTGGCACTATTAGAAGGTGTGGCCCTGTTGGAGTAGGTGTGTCACTGTGGCTGTGGGCTATAAGACCCTCATCCTAGCTGCCTGGAAATCAGTATTCTGCTAACAGCCTTAAAATGAAGATGTAGAACTCTCCTCCTGCATCATGCCTACATGAATTCTACCATGTTCCCACCTAGATGATAATGGACTGAACCTCTCAGCCTATAAGTCAGCCTCAGTTAAATATCCTCATAAGAGTTGCCTTGGTCTTGATGTCTGTTCACTGCATTAAAACCCTAACATGGCCTTCTTACTTAAAAGCAAATCATGAATGTGTACTTTGTTCTTGTTGTTTGTTGCTGCTGCTGCTGCTGCTGCTGCTGCTGCTGCTGCTGCTGCTGGTTGGTTTTGTTTTGTTTGGTTGGTTTGGTTTGATTTTCAAAACAGAGTACTTTATGTAGCCCTGGCTCCCTTGGAATTTGCTCTGTAGGCCAGAATTGGCTTGAACTCAGAGATCCACCTAATTTTGCCTCCCAAGTGCTTGGACACCATCCAGCAGAAGAAATAAATTTATCAGAATTCTTTGGGGGTGTTTTTAAGCCAAGTGTCTTGATTAATACAAATTGTGTTTCAAATAAATTAATATTTCCTTTCCTATAATTCTCTACTGAATAAAAAGATTAATACAGAGTTGAGGTAGAAAACAAAAGGTAAAACTCAGTTTCTTCAGAGAGAATATATCCTGGAAATATGATCTGTCAATCCCTCGACTCTCTCATGAGATGGAGGCATATGAGCAGCATTCATCCTGTCATTTTCTAGATGTGGTACCATCTGATTGAACATCATGGCATTATGTCCTTGTACCACAAATACCCCAACAGCTTATAATCACCTTATTTTTTATCCCCGTTCTAGCATCAATCACGTTCTGCAGTTCAGAAATTACAATGGCAATGTGGGCTCAGCTGTGCAACAGAGGGGTGAGAGCTTCCATTCATCTTTATCAACCCCTCTATGAACTTTGCTGCCACTCAGCCACATCCTAGCTTCTCAGATAATAAGGTGTGGTATTACTCAGTTTATCCTTCTCAGCAATATTTATTCTTCAAATTTAGCAACATTTTCTCGCCATTCTGAATGACATTAAAGAAATTCGATCCTTAACACCCAATTCAGGCTTAACATAATATTTTCTATTTTGTTTCTTGATAGTCAAGCCACTTTTTTTGGATCTATCTTGTACACACCATACAAGTTTTACAAAAATAGCAGCAATAATGCATCCTTCAGAGTAAACTGTAAACTTCTAAGAAATCTGCATCTTCTATTAAATCTAGTAAAAACACTTTATTTTCATAATATTAATTTTCTTTACCCACTTTACCAACATTTATTATTCCAAACAAGGAATTTTCCTTTTAAAATAATGCTAGATTAGTTATTTGAAAATTGCAAACATTGATTTTTATTATATTAAATTCTACTTCCCAACTCTTCCTACATTTACCTTCTCTGCCCCCACCTTGATATGCACTCAACTTCAAAATTTCTTTTTTTTTTTAACACCATAAAGTTCAATTTGTGTTGATCAACTAATCTTTGGAGTGGAACTTACCTTGATGTATTCTTAGTATAACAAGGGATATACCATTAAATCTCTCCCAGAACTGCCAAATGCAAATATATTTTTAGCTAATAGTGGATTTTATGCCTACCCCCACCCCCCAATTGCTGATATTTTGGTGAGCTTGGGTTTGTACAGATATTGTGTGTGTTCTCAAAAGCACTAAGTATACATAGACAGCTACCCGACTGTGACAGAAAATATTGTCTCCTTGAAGTTGTTTACCACTGCTGAATCTTAAACTTTCTAGCCACTCTTTCAGGAGGATCACTGAAGCTTCAGCGTATGTGCTTTGCATGTAAATCCCACATAGGACAGAATACTTCACAGTCTTGTATTCTCTGTTCCTCAACCACTTAAGGGTTCTTGTGTTATTTGTCATCTACTGGCATGTCTCTAATCATAGTGAAGAGATGCACTGATCTATGAGTTTAGCAGTTCCACACCAGACATCATTTTAATACGATGTCAATTTAACATAAAAATAATAGTAAGTTCTCCCAGGGAGGCTATGACCAATCTAGCCACAGGCTCTTGGCCCTACTAACAATGTCATATTTGGGTTCCAGCTCATGGAGTGGGCATTACATACAATCAGAAAGTGGATAGTTACTTCCATAGCATTCATGCCACTATTGCCTCAATGTGTGCATTTTGTCATACTGTAGCTTGTGTGGTTCACAGCAGGGTGAAACTGATGATGACTTTCCTCATCTGGTTCTTGCAAGCTACCTTCTGGAACAATGAAAGCTAGCTTTTAGGAACAACATTTCTACTTGAGTATCAGCTTAACCGGTCCATGTTCTATGATTCAAGTGTTCAGTGACTATTGCAATAGGGCATTGCTGTCAAGTTGGAATGGATAACAAAGAGGTTTGTCAATAACCTGAAATGGTTGGTGCTCTATAGAGCCTCATTAATTAAAAAAAAGATATTTATAAGCGTCTAACCAGAATTATTATGATTTTAAAGACTTACTATCTAGGAGCCACAAAGTAATGTTGCTTTTCTAGGAAGAAAAGAAGGAAGAAAAGCTGAGGAACACCTCAGAATCTGGGGAGGATAGTGGAGGATCACTGGTCCAGGAAATGAGAAGAAGCAGAGACATACATTAAAGATAAGTTTTTGAGGCACAATTAAAGCCAAGACTTTAAGTAACCTTATTAATTGCTGTTCAATATATGACATACAATGTCAAGCCTCCTAGATATTTTTAATCCCTTCTGGTCAGTTGTTATGACAAGAATTATTTATTATAAATTACTTCACCCTAAATTGTTATCTAATGTATTCATATTCATTTCATGAACATGGGTAGGATATTTTGTTGATTTAAACTTAAAAGGAAAGATGTTTTGTTTACAAATATTTTGGAATACACAACAACTTATTCCTTTAGCAGAAAATAAAACATGGATTCTCAGTCAATAACTGTATTGCTGCTCTTTTCTGTGTCCATTTGAACTTTTAAAAGAACCAAGATCAATATGTTCACACTTTTTAAGTTACTGATTACCTTGAACATTTATTAACTACTGACTTCCTTTTGAAATAATCAAGGCACTACAAGCTAGATCTTACTCTTCAAAATGAAGCATGCTTACAATTTTTAACATTGGAGATGTCAAATTTCAAGAGTAAATTAAGTGATTTACTGAAGTATAAAACTGGCTCCATTTAAAAACATGTATGGAGCAAGTACATGTCTTATACAGGGGTTGCCTAAAAGAAAGAGAAAAACAATGCTTTCTTGAAAAGGCTAGTGTATGACAATGTGGCCAGAGGCCATCAGTTGCTATAATTCTCACAGGATCTTCCCAAAGCAATTATTGAACACTAGAACAGTGTTAACTCTGTCTACTTCTTGCCCTGGATACATTCACCACATACAGTTTTAATGTCTTGCCTCTAAGCTGTCTTTGTGGAAGGAAATGTAGAAGAGAGAAGTGAAATAAGCTATGATCCTACCTTTTTTATTTCATGCTAACACTGATAATTCTTCCTATTACCCACCCCAAACACCCCTTTCAACTATTACTTCAGTAGGTTTTGGTAATTTACCTTGTAGCCTAGACTATTATTCCTGGAGCCCCGAGGTTTCTGGTATCATGAACCTCCCTAAGGTAGATTAATTTCAAATGGCACACTTACAGTGGCACAAGTGAATACTAAGACTAAGTGAACTGTATCTCATGAATCACAGGTGTGTGTATGTATGTATGTATGTATATATGTATGTATATATGTATATATGTATGTATGTATCTGTGTATGTATTGCCTTGAAGCATAAAACCAAAAACTCTCCTCTCCTACTGTTGACCAGAACCAATTGCCGAGAAAGAGTTAGGCCTTTCTATAACCTTTTTTGCCCTGATTTTCATTACTTCTATAGTCTTTTTTTTTTTTTTTTGGAAGCTTTTATTGTTTATTTTTTTGTTTGTTTGCTTGCTTTTTTAATTAGGTATTTTCTTCATTTACATTTCAAATGCTATCCCTAAAGTCTCCCATACACCCCCCCACCACTCCCCTACCCACCTACTCCCACTTCTTGGCCCTGGCATTCCCCTGTACTGAGGCTTATAAAGTTTGCAAGACCAAGGGGTCTCTCTTCCCAATGATGGCTGACTAGGCCATCTTCTGCTGCATATGCAGCTAGAGACAGGAGCTCCGGGGGTACTGGTTAGCTAGAGAAAGTACCCAAGGAGCTAAAGGGGTCTGCAACTCTATAGTCTTTTGATAGGAGCTTTAGCTTACAGTGAGTGAGACTGGTTAAATCTTCTAGCAAATGTTGTTTCCCCTTTGTGACTCAGTGACACTGATTTCAGAGTTGAGTATAAAGTCCTCAGTGGGGCAAAAATATCACCACAGAAAGTAAAAAGGAAATAAATGTCACAGCAGTTGTGATTTCCCTCAGATGACCTGCATAACATCAAGGCAATTTAGACTTCCAGTGTGGAGAGTGGAAGGGCTCCAGAAGCCCCACCTCTGGCTGAGGAGCTCTTGGCAATTGAAGGTGACTAGGAGGAGAGTCACTTTGCTTTGCTTTGCTTTGCTTTGCTTTGCTTTGCTTTGCTTTGCTTTGCTTTGCTTTGTTTTCATTTTCTCCCCTTTTTTTTCTCTTCTCTTCTCTTCTCTTCTCTTCTCTTCTCTTCTCTTCTCTTCTCTTCTCTTCTAGCTGAGGGATGGGCACTGGAAGGTTTCCCTTACCCCTACAGATGATTTGATATCCACACATATATGAGTAAAGCTAACAGTCTTGATAGACTAAATACATTTAAAAGAATAACATGAAGTTAGGAGATATAATGGAGGATCCTGGACAGAATTGGAGCAGAGAGTGAGGCATGTATATGACTAAGATGTATCATATACATGTATGAAACTTTCAAAGAACAAATAAAAAAGAGAGGAATGAGATATAACATTACATCAAATTAAGCCACTTATTTCACTAGTACTTACACATGCCTCCTGTGTAATATTGATATAGATGGGAAAAGGTTGTGTTACTTGTCACATAATTTAAAAAGTTAGAAAGAGAATAATGGTGTTGAGCTGGGCTTCACCGTGTCAAAATAGCATGACAATAAAGCTGGGATTTATTTGTAATTTGTAAAAATAAAATGACAAAATAAAATCATTTAAAACAAAAATTAATCAGATAATTATATTCTAACATTGCAATGAAATAGGATATTTGAAATTCCATTGTAAATTCTAGAATGAATTAGACATGGAGTATAGTAACTTTAATAACATTAATTTTTATAATTGTAATTGCTTATCAACATGAATGGAATATATGTGGTCATAATATATGTGGTCAAAATAGTGAGTAGACACATAAACAATCAACAATTCTTTTTTTATTAGATATTTTCTTTATTTACATTTCAAATGTTACTCCCTTTCCTATATAAGTCTTTTTTTTTTTTTTTTTTTTTTGAGACAGGGTTTCTCTGTATAGCCCTGGCTGTCCTGGAACTCACTTTGTAGACCAGGCTGGCCTCAAACTCAGAAATCCGCCTGCCTCTGCCTCCCGAGTGCTGGGATTAAAGGCAAGCGCCACCACACCCGGCTCCTATATAATAAGTCTTAAAGTATTTAAATTTTATAATGGACTCTATAGAGAATATTCCACTATTAATAAGCTTCAGTCTATCTACTTACAATGTGAATATGGACCAATTACATAGATTTTAATGACATTCTTTCAAGGTTAATAAGCATAATAATTTCTGAGCTTAATTTCAAAAATTTACATAATTATGATCAAATCATAAATAAATCCTCTAGAATAATGTCAGTCGATTTTATACTATGTACCATGACCTGCAGTTATAGCTTTTTAACCATCATCTCATTATCTCAGATGGTGCTTTCAGACACCTATCTCAGCTCTGCCTTCTGCTAGAAAAGGCTTGAAGTCAGCACCCTCTACTGTCTTAGTTAGGGTTTCTATTGCTGTGAAAAGACACCATGAGCATGGCAATTCTTTTAAAGGAAAATGTTCAATTATAACTGGCTCACAGTCCATTGTTTTCATGGTGAGAAGCATGGCAGCATGCATGCAGACATGGTGCTGGTGAGATAGCCAAGAGTTCTCCATATAGATTCAAAGGCAGCAGGAAGATAAAGTAAGCTACTGGGCCGGGCTTGAACATCTGAAACCTCAAAGTCCACTTCCCAGTGGCACATTTGCTCTAAGCCACAATTCATGATAGTGCCACTCCCTTTGAGCCAATAGGAACTATTTTCATCCAAATCACCAGAAATGTTAAACATACTTGGATTTAGTATGAAGAAAAAAAAAACTTTTCCAAATCACATATTGCTTCAAGAACTTTTTTCTTTATTTGCATCAACTATAGGATTTAAGACTAGGGTTGGTTAAAGGGAACATGTATGAGTTTTAGAAAGGAAAAGCAGATTGAGCCATATTTTATTAGTATGTGTGAGACATGGTGAAAACCCAAACAATATAGGAAGGGGATGCTATACCAGCTTGTGTACATTCCATGTTGCTCCACAATCAGCTAACTTCTTACTATTGGATGGAGTGCTTCATAATCACCTAGATTCTTACTATGGGATGGGCTGCCCCACTCCAATTTCAGGATCCACACAAGAGATCATGAAAGAGACAGCTTTACCTCTAACAGAAGTTGCTTTCTTGGTGAGATTTAGTGGCTTCCTCTTAAGCCTATAAGACTCAAACATGGCACAATATGTTTCAATGTAACATGGCAAGAATGATAAAGAAGAGCACAATGTGAAAAAGGCTTAGACATTTTCTGTAAGATCCCTTGAGGACTTGACATCCCACCTACACAGACTCTACGGAAACAAAAGGAAAGAAAAGTCCTGAGCAGTAAAAAAATTTGCAAAATCTTTGTAAAGGCTGGGCGGTGGTGGCACACGCCTTTAATCCCAGCACTTGGGAGGCAGAGACAGGCGGATTTCTGAGTTCGAGGCCATCCTGGTCTACAACGTGAGTTCCAGGACATCCAGGGCTATACAGAGAAACCCTGTCTCGAAAACAAAACAAAACAAAACAAACAAAACAAAACAAAACATCTTTGTAAAGGAAAGGATGGCCTCAGACTATATAACTCTCTCTCTTGGCTACTTTCTATAGTATTCCAAGGCAAGATGAATGAATGAATGAATGAATGAATGAATGAAGTGAATAATTGAATGGTCAGCCAAGTAAGCAAACAAATAAACTACTCCATGAAGTTGATTGTTTCTCCATGGAAAGAATAAATTGCTAAATACAAGTGAAAAGATGAATAGTTAATTACAAAATGATTTGGGAAAGATTAAAAAGAATTATGTACCAGCATGAAAAACAGAGTACAAGTCAGCAAGGTCCTATCAGGCTGATGCAGCATTTGTATATTTATAATTTATGTTTTTATTTATAATAGATCCAAAGCTAAAATAATCTACTGGTAAATCATAAACATCTTAAATTGAGCTAGAAAAATCAAAAATATCTGGAGTAGTAGGAAAAATATGAAGCTTAAATCTAAAATTAAATTCATGAGTATAAACAATTCCACTAAGAGCCAGGTGTTGGAGGCAAAATCAACAAAAATTTTAGCGACTTCAGTGTTATTTTAGCTAGCAGGAATCGTTTCAGAAGGCTGGAAGGCACAGCTTGCCATATCCAAAAGATTGAGCTTACATCCCAAACTAAGAATAGAGCCTTTCCTGCTTGTGCTGCTGGTATTTTAGGAAACATGACAGCCCCATCTGCCATCGTGATGAGAAGTCACTCTTCCCAAGGTGTCAGAGCATTTATGCCTGTAACCCCAAGCTAACAGGAAAAGGAAATATCATTCTCTTCCATCTCCTTCCAAGAAAGGTTTAATGTGCAAGAAGTCTAGTACTGTTTCCAAGACGGTAACAAAAGATTTTCTTGTACAAATATATGTATGTACATATAAACACACACACACACGCGTGTAAATCAATATGTAAAATGGAAGAGGAGCAATATCTCCCAAGTAGATGGTTCTTATCTTTAAATTGCCTTGCTAAGCCCTCACTGATCACTCCACATGAACTATTCTTCTTAGCTCTAGCTCACTCATCAACATCATTCAATAGATGAAAAGACAATGTTCATAGAATGAAAGACATCCCTAAACACTGGAAAGTTATTGCACTTGGATTCCATTCTACATTTTCTGATGCCAATTTTTATGTCCTTACTTATTATAACAAAGTGTCTGTAGGACCACATCCATTTCAGTAATCTGACTGTCCCCATTTTGTGTAGTAATGTTTCTCATTTTTCTGTAAGTGGTTAGGAAGAAAATTCTGAGTTTCTATGAACATGGATTAAAAAAAAAAAGACACACTCAACCCTTAATGCACTTTAGCATATGCTTCAACTAGGAGTGCAGATGAAACACTGTGGCATATGAGCAGTACCTCTAACTTTATCACAATGGAAACCACGGATATTTTTATATCTCTCGGCTGTGCAAATATCTCAAAATATTATAATATATATTTTCAACCAGTTTGGGTTCAGTACAAATGCCTTCTTTTAGAATCCTAGGAATCTTTTATATAGATCATTTTAAAATGTCATTCTGAGGTCTTCATAGGATTTAGAAATCTACCAAATGTGTGTAGCACATTTAAAAAAATAAAATCAAGAAAGTCTTTTTTCATAAGATGTTATCCAAAGTCCTTACTGGTCATCAAAACTCTCTTAAGTAATATTTTCTGTAAAGTCATTAAATCATCTTCATGATTTTTTTGACATGTAATGAGTACTATCTTCTCTCTAACAATGTGATTTGTGAAGATGATAGAGCCCATAACTACAGGGGGCTGTGTTTTCCTTACTATACCTCAAAATAAAACTAAACGAAATAGAACAGCAAGGTTCGGTTCCTGACAACAAATGAGGTTCTAATGACAAACTGTGTTTTAAAGTTTGTATATATAATTTCTTCCATTGTGAGTATTTGTAAAAGAAGGCTCAGAGCCATGCAAATTATTTTTAAATACGAAATAGGAGATCATATTGAGCTAGACTATCACTCATTTCAAAAAATAATTAAAATGTTAAATACCAAAAATCCTGTTATATGCTCTAACCACAAACTGCTAGTGAACCATCTTTATCCTCAAGAATATTTTTAGCTACTCAAATGTAAACTAAGAGTAGTAAGTAAAAACAGAAGACATCTTACACCATTAAACATCCTGAAAACATGGGCAGTAGGATAGTGGTTTTATTTTCTTCAGCAAGTAAAATGCTTGTGTAATATAAATCAAAATTCTGGAACTACAAATCTAGCTTAATATGCACTTGCAAATTTGGCATTTAATTTTCTCTTTTCAATCTCTATTACTATCTAATTGTATCACTACTTCCTTTCCAAACAAGTGCTGCCAAAAAAAAAAAAAAAGAAGTCTCTGAATCCCTAAAAGAAGGATTTTCCAGGCATTTTTTTTTTTTTTTATGGAACCCATGACTCCCAGAACTGATTGTGTTTGGCTCTAGCAACCACAAGATTGGTAGCCAATCTTTTGATTCACTTTGTCAATCATTTAGGAGTGTAATCTATGGAACTCCTTTGTATTCACAGTTCCTTATTTCTCTCATGTCTCTTGTATTCTCTCTTTTATATTTTTTAGACTTTTATCATTTGAGTTTTAATACATGTTATGGTATGTGTGTGTGTGTGTATATGTATGTGTGTGTCTGTGTGTGTCTGTGCACACATGTGCTTGTGTGTATGTGTGTGTGTGTCTGTGTATCTGTGCACACAAGTGCTTGTGTGTATGTGTGTGTGTGTGTGTGTGTGTGTGTGTGTGTATGTGTGTGTATACTGCTTGTCACATGTTAAGCAATTACAAAACTCCATTTTGATCTGGAGACATGATAAGCAAGTAAATACCTACCTATGGAAACGTAAACCCAAGGAAGTAAGATTGAATCAGCTCCAACTTTTTACTGTCTCTCCCTAGATTCACTTTAAAACTCCTTTAACTTGGCATGCTTAAGCATTCTTTCCATCAACAAATCCATTTTGCATAACATTAGCTTACACATATAGGTTCAGTCATTCCTAAAGGAAGGGCATCACGTTGTTCCTCACAAAGCTTCCATTATGGGCCCACCCCATGGCCAACAAAGATACATTCCAAAGATTTCAGTGGGCACACCTAAGCTCATGAACAGTGCAATCAAAGCACTTTCTGTTTTTATTATTAAAGCAAACAAAGCACGAGGTTATGTTTATAGTTGGCATAAGCAAATACAAATACAGAGAGGGAATACACTTGCTGTTTTATCTTACAATCTTTGCTCTTGTATGAAAAGAGACAGGAACATGCCTTCAAGACCTTTGTCTTTCTCAGAGACATAATCTGGATATGCCAGGGCAGTCCTTCATATCCTTTCTTTCAAGTGCAATCACTTACCATTCTAGAAAGCCACCTTGTGGGAAGAACATTCTGTACTCTGCACCATCCACAGTTCAAAATAAATTCACAGCTTTGTTATACAGGATCCCACATCTATGAGTTCCCATTGTGTACCAGTCAAAATGCAGTCTCATTCAACGAGCTCAGTTCAAGGACTTCCAGGGAGTCGTCTCACATGAGCACATGAGCGTTTAACTTAGATACTGAACATTACATATGCATCATTCTGGGTCTCAGCCACACATGGCAAACTTCTATTTAGTAATCGTGTGCTGTCCTTTTCTGACTCCAAGCTTTCAATTCAATTAGTCACTGAACTTGACTAAACCTCCATGATCTTTAATCTCTAAAACACACTGTTGAACATGATTCAGCCTATGAGCAATCATCCTCAATAGTGCTAGCTCTCCAGTCCTGATTAAGTCCACAGGGAGTGAAATGTGTTTCATGAGCTTCCCTTGCATGCCACTGACCATTTAGTTTATTCTATCTAGCGATATATTAATTTAAGGTAAACGTTTTCCTGTAGCAGTACTAAGAGCTGTTACACCCAAACATTTACTCTTTGGTGAGCACCTCCAAAGGCTTTAATTGGGTTGTTTTATCTCTCACTGCAGCTCTGTGAGTTAGAAACTATTACTGCCCCATTTTACTCAAGAAAAAAAAAATGAAAGGAATAGTAATTATCATGAAAACAATGATTCTTTGCAAAGGGTGCATTTCTAGATTATATAAGCAGCCTTTAAATCCTGATGCTCTAGCTCTAGAGTCCACAATCTTCTCTGTTCTGCTGTTATTACTCTCTCTGGCAAGAGTTGGACACGAACCAACGTTGAGTACTTAGGTAGTGCTTAAAATCATGCTTCGGGTTTAATAAATACTCAATGAAGTTCTGAGAGCAATATAGAGCAAGTAAACCATCCACAGACATTTAGTTGAATCCAAATAGCAAAACAAAAGACTCCTTTCCTGAAACAAAAACAAGACCAAAAGCCCTTTGCTCCTTTTTAAAGTTTTATCAGCTGGGCTTGGGCATTTTTAATTTTTATTAATCTTGGTAAAGTATGTAATCTGGTGCATGTTTAATTGCATAATAAATGTTAGTGTTATCTATAAAGCTTTTTTATTGCCAGTGTTATTATTACTTATGTTATAATAGTGAGTTCAAGAGGAGGTGTTTGTGTTTCCATTGCCAAACAGAAAACAACGAATGTTGAGAAGCTAAATGGCAAGGGCTGAAACTAGCTGCTGTTCATTTTCAGGTGGGAAGGCAGACCCACTGCTACAACTTAATCTCAAGAATGATACCCATTCTTGTTTGTTTAAAGAGTGGGAAGGATATCTATTCATTATTGGCCTAAGATATATTTGGTAGCATTAATAAACTCAATTTCTATGACCATTTTTATTGATTTACTTAAATCAGAAATTTTTCACTATAATTTGTATGCCTAAGTAACACTCAAGATGTTACATAACTTCAATTTTCAAATAGAATTCTTTTACCCCAGAATCATATGCTTCAGAAAAATCCCCAATCTTCTATTAAAGTCCCTTGCTCTGTCATTTCATAACAAATTTTAAAATGCTTTAAGATAAAATCTCTTATTCATTCTGGCTGGAAAGGTAAAATCAGTCTAAAAGCAAATGCAACTCTCTCAACTTCAAAAAAAAAAAAAAAAAAAAACAACCACATACTGCCAAGTCATTGTCTACTTGTGATCAATCATCCTTTCTGAGGAATATGAATTGTTCCATAGATGATACAGGGAGGAGGGGCAGGAGGGGCAAAATTAAATTTTACAGCTTCCTGCAACAGGCATGCCTTTCTCTAGAGACAATTCCAATTATCTTAACCATAAAATGAAGTTAATTGTTGGGAGCCACCCCTCTGCCAGCTTTCTTCAATTTCAGTCCTCAAATAAGCAGATTGCCTTCAAAAGAGAGTTCTGTTGTTGGTGAGATGGGAAAATACGATTGGTACAAGCTGGAATCAACGACCCGTGTAGGTCATATCGCATTCAATCTCCTATCTTCTTTGGGACATGAAACAGATGACAAATTAACCCTGATTTGAACTCCACAGCTGTCCATTCTCCTCACCTTAGTCTTATGTCACTCACAGAAACTCATATTCCACTGTATTTTCCTCTGTTAATAATACCATGAGCTACACAATTACTCTTCCTTCTGAGTCCAACAGGAATCTCCATTCAGTTCAGGTAATCTTTATCATAATAATTGCACATGTGTTAAGAAATCAGGTTGATGTTCTTTCTTCCCCAATTATTCACTGCAAAACAGAGCTGGAATGTGTCACACATGTTTCTTCTAGTATTTTCAATTAATTTGTCATTAGTTCATTCTGAGCTAAATTTTTCTCTATTTAAGAAACAGAAGTTTGGCCAGGTGGTGGTGGCGCATGCCTTTAATCCCAGCACTTGGGAGGCAGAGGCAGATGGATTTCTGACTTCAAGGCCAGCCTGGTCTACAAAGTGGGTGCCAGGACAGCCAGGGCTACACAGAGAAACCCTGTCTTGAAAAAACAAAATAATAGTAATAATAATAATAATAATAATAATAATAATAGAAAGAAACAGAAGTTTGGTGTTATTCTTTTAAACATGAATATTCAATTTTTACAGCACCATTTATTAAAGAGATTACCCTGTATCTAATGCATATTCTTGGCATCTTTGCCAAAGACCATTGGCTATAGTTTTGGGGTTACTCATTAATTCTTTATTCCATCTGGTTTGTATCAGTTTTCTTGTAATGTATCAGTTTGTATCAGTTTCTTTGTATCAGTTAATGTTATGGTTTTGATTACTGTAACATTGTAGGATATTTTGAAGTCTAATGATATAATACTTCATGTTTTATTCATTTCATTTTCTTTTTCTATACAGGAATTTTGTGTCATATATAAATGTGGTGGTGTGAATATATTTGGCCCAGGGAGTGGAACAATTTAGTAGTATGGCCTTGTTGGAGTAGGTGTGTTACTGTGGACATGAGCTTTAAGACCCTCATCCTAGCTGCCTAGAAGCCAGTCTTCTCCTAACTGCTTTCAGAACAAGAGTTTGAATTCTCACTTCCTCCAGCGCCATGCCTGCCTAGATGCTTCCATGCTCCCCACCATAAAAATAATGAACTAAACATCTGAACCTGTAAAGCAACCCCAGTTGAATGTTGTCCTTTATAAGAATTGCCTTGGTCATGGTATCTCTTCACAGCAGTAAACCTTAACAAAAACAAAGACAAAATGTTAGGGGTTTTTTTGTTTGTTTGTTTTTGTTTTTGTTTTTATTTGTTTTTGTTTTATGTGAGGGATGACAACAGCATTTTGAAACTTTTTACATTAAATCTGTGAAGTGGTATGTATAGTATTAACCTTTTAACAAGATTATTTATGAGCATTTATTGTTTTTTCTTTCATTTTCTGTGCATGCTTCAATGACTTTCACTCGAGTTTATGGAATTCATTGGAGAAACTCTTCACCTTTTGGTTATATTTATCCCTAAACACTTATTTTCAGCTACAGAGAATAGAATGACTTTCTTATTTTCTTTCTAAACCTTTCTCTATTGATAGCAGGACTCACAATGTTTCAATGTCAATTTTATAATGTATTACTTGCCAGCTTTAATAGTTTTAATATTATGTTGGTTGAGTTTGCAGAGTTTTCTAAACACCAGAATATATCATCTTCATACCGTAACAATCCGAAATCCCTCTTCTCCATTTAAATACCTTTTCTTTTCTTCTCTGGCCTGATTGATACAGCCTAGCAGCAGTACCGTATAGAATAAAAATGAAGAACACTACTTAATTTGTCTTGGCATGAACAAATCTATGTCTTTTCCCTTATCTCACAATTCTGTTTTAGAGCTAGAATAACTAGGGTTGGAAAAAGAACACAATGTAAAGTTATATATTACACAAACTTCAGACAGCTGAGTTATTTCAAAAAACTGTATGAACACCACATGTCTAGAACAGGATCCAGAGATTAGATCATTGCTCTACAAAGAATGCAAACATTCCTAAGGTATTTTAGAAATACATATTTCTACCTTATCTCTTCACAGATATTTTGTATATAAGTATTTCTATAATACTGATTATGTGGTAAATATGAATAATTTTTAAGCAAACAAATATACTGATACTAATAAAGGCTCAGAAAAGTTACACTATGCCACGAAATTTGAGGAGTAATTGATGAATACATTACTCAGAACTGAATGATGCCCAGAGATACAGTAAGGTCTTAGCTATTCTCCTTCATTGAACTAGTTTCTCTTATCTCAGGAACTCAAATTAAAGGAATTTTGCTTCCTGCTTATATACTTCAGTAGAAGATAAAATGGGAAAGCAGTTAACATTCTATCCATAACAATAATCATCAGACATTTGAAGCACAATCTTAAGACTTTCACATTCCTCTAAACTAGAAATTTCATGGTCTCCCTTGATTCTACCATCTCTCTCGCTGACCATCCAAATATTAATTCTTCACAAAGGATTACATAGTTTTGTCACTGAATGCTGCCCAAATTGTTCTTTCTCTTTCCCTTGACATCTAACTATACCTCACTACATATCCTAGTCTACGTGAATGATAGGTCTTCAGAAACTGCACACTATATTGTCTGAGCCTCTTTTTAGTGACTACACAGTGGTGTACCTTTAACTTGGTTCTTTTCACCTCTTACCTCAACTATAGCAGTTGCCTCTCTCCTTTTCTGTTTCCTTGCCACATAGTGCTGGGGAATAAGTCCTAGACTCCTATTAAATTAAATCTTAATTTATTTGTATCATTTCCCTTAGCATTTACACTTGAAATACTATGTTATGGTTTCCCAGACTTCCATAATGCTGTTTCAGTCATCTATATTTTGTAATACATGCTCTAAATTCTGGTACCTAAGTTTTCCATCATTTCACAACCCAACCTCTATTTGGCTTGGTAGCTCCTGTTCTCACAGAAGTGCCCATTATGTTATAGAATTGGTTGGATTCATCCGTACCATAAAACCATTTCATATCCTACTTATTTGACAGCCTCCTCACAGCTTCATGAGAAATTGCCTCCTATTGTCCACACTTTATGCTCCATCAATCTCGGTTAAAATTTTCAAATCACAACACTTCTGATATTGGTATATTGGGAGAGGGAACTAAACAAAAGCATAAAGTATAATCATATGCCTTGTAAGAGTGAGAAATGGAGAATTGCTGGGAAAGCCCATATAAATACTCAGTCATTCTCATATGCTGCAATATCTTAGGCAGGAACTGAGCTAAAATTGAATCATATTGTAGCTCTGACAAACAGCAAAGACACTCTGGTTAATATCCATAGCCATAACAGCATTTTAGCACACTGTGCATTTTAAAAGATATGACAAGAATTCACTGATGTTTTAAATTACATGTGAAAAGTGAAATTTGAATACTATCTTCAGATTCCAGATACAAAAGAGACAACATCTGGCCGGGGAAATTTGAAAAAAAAAAAAAAAACACTATGGAATCAGTAAATTCAAGCTAGTTGCTGATAATGTGGTAAAACAGTATTAAATGTACATAATTTAGAAAAGGGAAAAATGCAAGAGCAAACTCAGTGGTAAAAATAAAATAAAGACCATATTTAAGACAAATAATTTATTTTTCACCCAGAAAATGTCACCTCACCTCTTTGAACTAGTGTCAAGTTGCTTAGCATTCTGACCAAATATCTTCATTCAGCTATCAATCATCTCATTACCAATTTTTATGCTCTAAAAACCGGGCCATTCTACAGAGAACTTCCAGGAAGAATAAAATCCTAAGTGCCTATGAATAATAAGTATGATATGGAATTTTCCCCCAATAGCTCATTTGAATCCTAATGTCTAAATGAATTTGATGAAAATAATGTGTGTTCTTCTTAAATTTTAAAGACTAGCCCAAATATTTTACACAACACTGAAACCTTTCTAAATCTTTCAATTTACCAAGGTTCCATTTCTCACATTGTTGCCTAAGTGATAAGCCAAAAGGATAAAGTTTTGTAAAACTATATTCAAATTATGAGGAACTTTATCTGTTGCTTTATAGTCATGGGAGCCCTGGACACTCGAAACATCTACTACACATATTAGGCTAATTTTATTGCACGTTTCTCATACAGAACAACAATTTAGAGATCATAGGGAAGAATGGTTTTGACTCAAATTCTGGTCAACAACCTAAAAAGCTGTGTATGTACTGCCGTTGCTTCCATTCTCTCTCTAATCAATTCCTCTTCTATAAATGGGGTGTACTGATACTAAAGAGATGATTTTTAAAGATCATCTGAACAAATTCTAAAATATGCTACCACTTGCAATCAGGTGCATGTGTGAGGTAAATTTAAAAGAGGCCAGAAAAATAGGTGCACAGTTCAGCAATTAGAATGTTAGTTTCACAACCTCAGAAAGCCAGACACTTTCCTCTTCTTTCTATAATATTTATTTTTCTATTATTTTCTTTGCCGTTACATTCTCCTCAAGAGCTGCTGAAGATAACACCTTTGAATTTAAGGCAGTATGTAGGAGAGAAAGAGTATTAATTTTAATTGCTCTCTGCAATTAAAATTTACTGAGCACTGGACACAGGATCATCTGTTCATTGTACCAAGAAAAATATATTCCAATCTACATACAAAGGAGTTGAAAGGTAGCAGTAGGAGGACAATAATTATCTTACTTAAGCTAAGTAAAAATGTCCTTAGATTCATATGAAAAAATCAAATTTATCTTAAGATAAAACATAATAGGTAATTATTCAAAACAATATAGGTAATACTTAAAAACTTTGATGTGTTTTATATAATGCTTTTAATTATTAATTTCAAATAATTTCTTGGTGTTTAACATCACGAGCCTAAATTTTGAAAACAAAGACAAAAATCTGTGCACTTACTATGATACAAAAGTAAAACTTCTTCAATAATCACTGAAATTCAAGACTTCATTTATTTTTGTAAGCATTTCTCCAATTGCTTTCTCCTTTCCCCTTGCTAGAAACTATACCGCTTTTCCAGTCAAATTATTAATGAGGCTTTTTCAGTTCATCAAAATGCTTATCAAATAAGTTTCAACACATTTTGTGTTTGATAATGGAGGGGTACTTAGATAATTAATTGGAAGCTCATTAGGGGTACTCCCTGAGGCACTACATAAGCAAATAGAAAACAACATAGGATAACAAAAGGACAAGGAGCCTCAAGCAGTCAGAAGCTACCACTAACTTCTAATGAGAGAACCCATCCAACTAAATCCACCACTGAACCCCCAATCAAATTCCTCTGCTCTAACCAGTCAAACATTCCCTTTGACTTACCTGCAAGAACACTGTAGATAACATTCCATGGATGCTTTTAATGAAGCCCAGACTGCATGTGGTATGAAGGTGACCAAGGCATGTACTATTATGGTCTGAGACAAATTATTTTAAATTTATTTTTCCTAAATTAGTTGTCTAACAAAGGTATCCAGAAAACATCCAATCTTATTTTTCCATGCTTTGGTTTATTTTAAAAAGCTACTTTTTAAATACAAAAACAAACAAACAAACAAATAAATAGGTGATGGATAGATGGATTCATAGATAGTTGGTAGATAGATAGATAGATAGATAGATAGATAGATAGATAGAAATATATAAATAAATGTAATACTTAAAATTACTTTATCTATTTTTAGTGTTGCATTTGTCCAGTGTTAGCTCCTTGATTCTTACCAGCATTCCCATCATATGTATATATGTGTGTATGTGTGTTTTTATGTGGGCACACATGCACAGAGCATGATTTGTATGTGAAATGGCTTGACTTTTCACATTATAATGATGGAGACACT
Organism: Mus caroli; assembly: GCF_978045245.1. Taxonomy (NCBI): domain Eukaryota; kingdom Metazoa; phylum Chordata; class Mammalia; order Rodentia; family Muridae; genus Mus; species Mus caroli. Next base: position 73,047,660 of record NW_028227257.1, read on the forward strand.
ACTCTATAGTTAAGCATAGTTGCTGTTCTTATGGAGGACCTGACTTGATTTCTTAGCAACCCATGTTTATTGGCAGCCATATGCTTATAACTTCCACTTCAACAAGTCCAGTACCCTCTTTTGGTCTCCATAGGGACCGTCAAACATGTGGCATACCTTCACATAGACACAAATACACACAAATTCAACCAATTTACAACATCAATGTAAACCCAGGAAAGTCATCTTTCTTTATTTAGATTGCAAAAGTTCTACAGTTAATAGATGCTCTTTTCTACAACATCACTTTTATAGAAGTGAATCACACATTAACTATTACACCAATTATTTATACAATAATCAAATAAAAGCTTGCTGTGTGACTAAGGTTGTTGAAATGAATACAACCATCGAACAAATTCCTGTTTATTTTCACTAAGCAGAATTTCAACACAGTTTGTCATTAATATTAATATAAAATATATGTTTTTCTTCCAAAGAACCCAGGGCATTGCCTGCTTTAAAAAATAAAGAGGAGACATTTGGAAAAATCAGATACATAAGCTATCCAAAACAAACTACTCTCCAACTTATCTGTTTCTCTATCTAGTGTTTATTTGTAGTGGTAAGCAAAATATCATTAAGGGTATTTTTTTACATACATACATAACTCAGATAAAATTGGCGTTTTTGTAAATGATTATCCTGCAAAGGGTCTCTGTTCATATTTCCATGGACAAACAATATGATTATGTATGATTAAATATAGTGTTATTTCATTATTTGATGTGCAATTAGTGTATCATTACTTTTTATAAATTTATATCCTTAGTTACATGAATAATAAACTTAGAATAAAAGCATTCCAGAGATGAATTGTAGCAAAATCAAAATAGCAAAATCAAAGTAGCAAAATCTCTAGGCATTTTATCAACAATGTCTTTAGAATTGGTGTGCTTATTCTAGCTGAAAATTAATTGTTCTCTGAAAATTAGAAATAAAATGTTCTTATAGCAATGTAGTAGAAAATAAGTTGAATTTATATTTTAAGCAGACAGAAGAATGCAAAAATAGGAAAAGAGTGAAGGCAGGTGATGTTTCAAGAATTCCAAATTAATTTGTCAAGATCTTATAAGAACCTTCTTTTTAAACATGAGAGTAATAAAAGGAAGCACAATGAAAGAAGAAAGAAAGAAAGAAGAAAGAACGAAAGAAAGAAAGAGAGAGAGAGAGAGAGAGAGAGAGAGAGAGGGAGGGAGGGAGGGAGGGAGGGAGGGAGGGAGGGAGGAAGGAAGGAAGGAAGGAAGGAAGGAAGGAAGGAAGGAAGGAAGGAAGGAAGGGACAAAAGATGCACATATTAATAATTTGATTTGGTTTTGCTGTGGATCTTTAGGGTCGTTGTTTGTTTGTTTGTTTGTTTGTTTGTTTTGTGCCTGTCTCATATACCTTAAGCTGACTTCAAACTTACTATGTAGGTGAGGATACCAGTGAACTCCTATCACCCACTCAGTCACCCAAATGCTGGGATTGCAGACATGAGCCACCACACTTAGACTGCAGTAAGGTGGCTTTAGGGAAGTTAAAAGATGCCAAACAATCAAATATGCTCAAATCGGACCTTGCAATTCTGATTTAGTAATTTGAAAGAAGTGTACATACATAAAAAGGCAGAGGGAGAAAGAGGGAGAGAGAGAGAGAGAGAGAGAGAGAGAGAGAGAGAGAGAGAATAGAAAACCAGCTTAAAATATTCTCTAGAGAATTCTTTTTTACTCTGTCATAAATGACTAAGCTTGCAAAAAGAGAAATAATTTGGGAAAGTATACTTTTATACAAATAGTTATTTTTCTCTACTTGGGCTGAAAAGAATAAAGAAAATCTTTGTACTTTTCTTCATTTCAAGAAAATAATTGAAAAGCATAGGAGAAGGTGGGAAAAGGGAATCAATTTATTCTTTATAAAGAGTATAGACAGCTATATTCGAGATCAAAGCTTGTTTATTCTCAGCACATGTAATTTGTCTCAGATACTCATTCTCCCCTCCCCCCCCCCAAAAAAAAATCAGCTGTGGTAGTGATCTGGAGTTTCTAGTGCTTGCTGCCAGGAGTCAAACTTAAATCTTCATGAAATTTGTCAACTGCTTGTTAAGTTCATTATGTAACAAATAAATTTTCATGCACTTACATTTTAAGATTGCATAAAAACAATGGTTAAAATGCTGAAAGTTTTTATCATTTCTTAATGACACTACAATATTATACTATTGGCTATTCTCTGGACATTATTCCCATTGTCTTGTGCATGCTAAATGTCATAAAACACATTCTGTGTGTCAGTTTTCAATTCTGTACTCAATGATGAAATTTTGGTGCCCGAAACAGCCCTGCTGCATTTGAACTATGAAAACTAGAAAACACTGAAAAGTGTGGATTGATTTACTGTTTTGATTTAAAGTACTGGGAAATAGTAATAATGAAGATTAATGTAAAAGTGGGTCATGTCTCTAGCTGTTTGCACTAAAATGAGAAGGTATCCTTTTGGTATTCAAAAACTATTATTCAATTGAACAAAGAAATTGATTGTGTGATGGCAGAATAGAGTTATAACAAATGTCCCCATTGCTTCACTGTCTCACACTCATTAAAGTAAATGAAAATATAAATCAGAGCTCACATTGTGTCTACAGTCATCTATCCACATCACAAACGGCTCCCCTGTCAAATCTGAAAGTAACCTAGCGATCATTGTAGACTGATTTAGTCCTATCACTGTTGAAATGCAAACCATAGACAGGCTACAGAAAGAATAGTTTGGCAAAGTGAACAAAAGCATGCTTCAAGAATGAATTGTTTTGGAGGGATTTCTATAAGAAGTATCGTTTGTGAATTTTGTTACATGAAATTTAAATCATTCCTATTTCAATGCAAAAATATACAAACACCCATATACACCTACATACATATATTGTCAATGCCCACATATAAGAATATACTCTAAAAGTTTAGCCTGGCTTGCTTGCTATTTTAAGAACACAATCTATTTTCCCATCATAAGATATGTTATTATGCTACAAATTATTGCTTCTCTTAGTAACTTGAAATTTTTAACTGTTAAATTATGGGATTTGGTGGATTCATAATGTCTTTCTTATATTTTTCCCTTTTAAAATCTTCTATTCATTCCAGCATCTCCTCTCAGTTCTGTCAAGACAACATGAAGATCTTCCATAAGATTGACTAGACTTCTGTTAAATTGTTAAATACTGGCATCCGCTGGGCAGTGGTGGCACACGCCTTTAATCCCAGCATTTGGGAAGGAGAGGAAGGTGGATTTCTGAGTTCGAGGCCAGCCTGGTCTACAGAGTGAGTCCCAGGACAGCCAAGGCTACACAGAGAAACCCTGTCTCAAAAAACCAAAACCAAAAAAACAAAAAGACTGGCATCCACTTGAATAAACCATTTTCCATGTTCGTCCTCTGATGTTTCTAAGAGATGAAATCTAGAAAGCCCAGACACTGTGCCTATGTGGCAAGCCTCAGAACAGGATCAGAACAAAGGACTGAAAATGGCATCTGAATAAAAGGGTAGAAGTCCAAGCAGGCATAGGACTATAATGGAAGTGGGAAAAGAAAATAAAAATTATGAGCAAAAAAAAGAAGAAGAAGAAGAAGAAGAAGAAGAAGAAGAAGAAGAAGAAGAAGAAGAAGAAGAAGAAGAAGAAGAAGAAGAAGAAGAAGAAGAAAAGAGAGAGAGAGAGAGGGAGGGAGGGAGGGAGGGAGGGAGGGAGGAAGGAAGGAAGGAAGGAAGGAAGGAAGGAAGGAAGGAAGGAAGGAAGGAAGGAAGGAAGCCCATTCTCCACTACCTGTAAATCATCATATTATTAATAGTGTTCAAAACTGAAGCACACTCATAAGTAAATGGCTATAAACATGGGATTCTTTTATTCTTCAAAAACTAATGAATTCCTATCTCATGTCATAGACTGTGTCAGGCACTAGAGATATACTACTGAACAACACAGATTTAGTGCCTGCTTTCTTAGAGCCCACACTGTCAAGATGGGAGCTATATAAAAGGCTTTGAATGTTTGTGTGTGTGAGTGTGTGTGAGTGTGTGTGTGTGTGTGTGTGTGTGTGTGTGTGAGTGTTATCCTCCAAGCATGGACAAGACAAACAAAACTTAAAACTTTCTTGACCAGCATTTCTGAGTATTCAATAACATCATTTTTATATTAATACTTTTTACTATTACACAGAAATTACTATTCAATCATTGAGCTATTATCTCATCTTTTAGGTAGATATCATTCAAAATTATAAAAATAAATTTCAAGTAGTTGCTGTGATTACTCTGTTTTACAACAAGTTTATTATTGTTATTATTATTATTATTATTTTATTACTTTTATTTTTTACAGTCTAGCCATTGTTCCCCCTCCCAGTCCCCCCTGCCACAGTTCCTCATCCCATTTCTCCTCCCCCCTGTATCCAAGAGGATGCACCCTGTCAGCACTCTCCACTCCCTAGGACCTCAAGTCTCTTGAGGGTTAGATGCATTTTCTCTTACTGAGGCCAGACCAGCCAGTCCTCTGCTGTTTATGTGTAGGTGGCCTCAGACCAGCTACTGTATGCTGCCTGGTTGGTGGTTCAGTGTATGAGAGATCTCAGAGATCCAGGTTAGTTGAGGCTATGGGGTCACCCTCCTCCTCAGCTTCTTCCAGCCTTTTGCCCAATTCAACCACAGGGGTCCTCAACTTCATTCCAATGGTTAGATGTAAGTGTTTGTTTCTGTCTCAATGGAATACTTGTTGGGCCTCTCAGAGGACAGCCATGATAGGCTCCTGACTGTATATACAACATAGCATCAGTAATAGTGTCAGGCCTTGGAGCCTCACGTTGAGATGGATTCCAGGTTGGGCCAGTCACTAGACCTCTTGTCCCTCAGTCTCTTCTCAATTTTTCTCCCTACAGCTCTTTCAGGCAGGAACAATTTTGGGTCAGAATTTTTGACTGTGGAATGGTAAGCTCATTCCTCTACGTGATGCCCTAATTGACAGAAATTCTATGACTTGTCCAAGCAAGTATTGCTCACAATTGAAATATTTAGTAGATGGAAACTTAGATGTTCTTCTAGTGTACCTACAATGCTGATTATTCTTAAAATAGAAATTACTTAACGTCAATAGATCTTGATATGAGTTCTCCAAATTACACTACTTGGCTAGATAGAATAACAAAGTTATACTTGACCAACTCACATTATAGAGGGAGCAGAATTTTCACTTAACAAAACCTATCCCAAATGCACTAATTTAGTTTATTCTTATTTTTATCTGATATAGAGAAAGACTTGGCTTTTATTTTAGCCTAGTCTTTATTTCCCCACCCATATTTGTTTGCTGTTACAAACAATATTGAAACTCTTGTGAACTAATTAAAACTATGAACTACACATCTACCCAGTCAATGTAGGTGTCTCACACAAACCCTTCATACTTCTTGGATCTTACTATTTGTAGTTTCTCAGATTGGTTGGTAATTGAGAGACTGCTTCTGATTCTAACAGCAGCAATGGGTGCTGAGTTAATAAGCAGTAAGTAAATATTCATTGATCGTACTGTAACAAACTTACATAATTTTGAAAGCATGCTGCTTCACACACTTTCAGGAAATAACTGGAGAATGTATATAAAAAGAAGTAAGTTTCTATAAAGAGCTCATTAAAAGATGTGTTTAATGTAAAAAGCCTCCAGAAAAAGTATGTAGCTTAGATAACAGTGATCAGCATGCGTAAAAAACTTCATGGTAGCTAGTATTTTGTTTTCCTGAGGACAGCCAAAAGTATACACATACACATACACATACACATACACATACACACACATACACACACAAAAAATATATATAAATATGTGTATGCATGTATGCATATGTACATACATATGTATACACACACATATGTATACACATATACATTATATTTATACATATATAGTGTGTGTGTGTGTGTGTGTGTGTGTGTGTGTGAACGAGAGTATTTTCTCTTGATTTTTAGGTGGCGCACTTAGGAGGCAGAGGTAGGCAGAGGTAGGCAGATTTCTGAGTTCGAGGCCAGCCTGGTCTACAGAGTGAGTTCCAGGAAAGCCAGGGCTACACAGAGAAACTCTGTCTTGAAAAAGAAGAAGAAGAAGAAGAAGAAGAAGAAGAAGAAGAAGAAGAAGAAGAAGAAGAAGAAGAAGAAGAAGGAAGAAGGAAGAAGGAAGAAGGAAGAAGGAAGAAGGAAGAAGGAAGAAGGAAGAAGGAAGAAGGAAGAAGGAAGAAGGAAGAAGGAAGAAGGAAGAAGGAAGAAGGAAGAAGGAAGAAGGAAGAAGGAAGAAGGAAGAAGGAAGAAGGAAGAAGGAAGAAGGAAGGAAGAAGGAAGAAGGAAGAAGGAAGAAGGAAGAAGGAAGAAGGAAGAAGGAAGAAGGAAGAAGGAAGAAGGAAGAAGAAGAAGAAGAAGAAGAAGAAGAAGAAGAAGAAGAAGAAGAAGAAGAAGAAGAAGAAGAAAGAAGAAGAAGAAGAAGAAGAAGAAGAAGAAGAAAAAGAAGAAGGAAGAAGAAGAAGAAGAAGAAGAAGAAGAAGAAGAAGAAGAAGAAGAAGAAGAAGAAGAAGAAGAGGAGGAGGAGGAGGAGGAGGAGGAGGAGGAGGAGGAGGAGGAGGAGGAGGAGGAGGAGGAGGAGAAACTACTCATTTTTCCTCTCCTGGTGTGGTTATGGTTTGAATATGCTTGTCCCAGGATGTGACACAATTATAAGGTGTGGCCTTGTTAGAGGAATTGTCACTGTGGGGTTGGGCAATGAGACCCTCCTCCTAATCACATGGGAGCCAGTTTCTCCTAGCAGCCTTCAGATGAAGATGTAGAACTCTCAACTCCTCCTGTACCATGCCTACCTGGACACTGTTGTGCTCCCATCCTGTGGATAATGGTTTGAACTTCTGATACTATAAGCCATCCCCAATTTAAATATAGTTCTTCTAAGAGTTGCCTTGGACATGGTATCTGTTCATAGCAATACAACCCTAAGATACTTGGAAAGAAACAATCTTAAGAAAATTGATGCTATGAATGATTAACCTGACCTCTAAGGTGAAATATAACTCAGATTCCAGCAGACAATTTTCACTAAATCATATTGACTCCAAACAACAGAGTCTCATTAATATATTCTTCTCTTAATAATTCATTTTCTAGAAACACTGTACTGGAGCGTGAGCCTTGGTTATAATATTTTAGTAATGCTGACTTTAGATGATGGACATAGTTTGAAATTTATCCCCTAGAAAATATCATTGAGTTTTTATGTTTCATTAGGAAGAAAAGATGAGAATTACTATATAATATAACTAAGACTCTAGGAATCAGCAGCATTTGATTCCTGGTATACTGTCTCATTAATATATTCTTCTCTTAAAAATTCATTTTCTAGAAATAGTGTACTGGAGAGTGAACCTTGGTTATAATATTTTAGTAATGCTGACTTTAGATGATGGACATAGTTTGAAATGTATCCCCTAGATAATATCATTGAGATTTTAATTCGCAATGTCTGTCTATGAATGTAACTTGATTTAGGAACAGTCTCATGGAAGATGCAGGCAAGTTATTATCAGGCCATGTGAATGGCTCTAATCTAACAATATTTATGTACTTAGTAGAAGAGGATGCAGAGATAAGAATAATTAACCTGTCAGGGAATACCAAGCACAGATTTGTCACTACAGGTAACTATGAAGAAGTAAGAAAGGGTGCTCTTCCAGTTTTCAAATGAATCATGTCCTGGACAATATGTTCACACTGGAATTCTTGACTCAGAAAATATTATTTCATTTCTCATTCTCTTAGGTATCAAATTTGTGGTAATTTTCTCTAGGACCCTGATGAGACTGATTTTTTTTTCTTTTTCATTTATTTGCTTGCTTACTTTACATTTTTATCACTGTCCTTCCTCCTCCTAGTCCTCCCCTCACAATTCATCTCCTACCCACCCCCTCTCTTTCATCTCTCAGAGGGTAGAGGTCCCCTCTAGGTATCTCCCTAACCTTCCACATCAAGTCTCTGCTTGGATAAGCCTATCCTCTTTCACTGAGGTCAAACAAGGCAGCCCTTTTATGGGAACAGGTTCCACAAACAGGCAACAGCTTTAGGGACCGCCTCCACTCTGTTTGTTGGGGGATGCTCATGAAGATCGAGCTTCACATCTCTACATAAGTGCCAAGGTCCAATACATGTATGTTCTTTGGTTGATGGCCCAGTCTCTGAGAGCTTCCAAGGGTCCAGGTTAGTTAACTGTGTTAGACCTCCTATGGAGTCCCTATCCCCTCCAGGGCCCTTGATCCTTCCACCAACTCTTCAAGACTCCCCGAGCTCCATCTACTGTTTGTTTGTGGGTCTCCGTATCTGCTTCAATCAGCTTCTGCGCAGAGCCTCTCATTGGACAGCTATACTTAGCTGCTGTCTATAAGCATAACAGAGTATTAATACTGTCAAGGACTGTTGCTTGCTCTTTGGATGGGTTTCAAGTTGGAAGAGTTATTGGTTGACCCTTCTCTCAGTCTCTGATCCATCTTTGTACCTGCATTTCTTGTAGACAGGATGAAATTTGGGTCCTACAAAGAACATTTTGTAGATGGGTTGGTGTCCTTATCCTTCCACTGAGGGTTCTGCCTGGCTATAGGAAGTGGTCATTTCAGGTTCCATATCCCCACTACTAAGAATCTTAGATAAAGTCACCGCCAAAGACTCCTAGGAGCCTCCCATATCCCAGGCCTCTGGCACAACCTAGATTTGCCTTCCTGCCCTTCATCTCACCATCAGATGCAGGAGCAATTCAATACATGAAAAGCCATCTATCTAATCCACCATATAAATAAATAGGAACAATATGATCATCTCACTAGACATTGAAAAAGCCTTTGACTAAAATCAAATACCCCTTCAAGTTAAAATTCTTGGAGAGATCAGGGATAAAATACAAATACCTAAACACAATAAAGGCAATATACAGTAAACCAATATCTAAGGCAAGGCTAGGCTGTCTATACTCTACATTACTCTTCAATATAGTGCTTAAAGTTCTGGCTAGAGCAATATGACAACTAAAGGAGATCCAGGTGATACAAATTGGAAAGGAAGAAGTCAAAGTATTGCTATTCATGGATGATATGATAGCATATGTAAGTGACTCCAAAACTCTACAAAAGATCTCTTACAGCAGATGAGCATTTTCAGCAAAGTGGCTGGATATAAAATTAATTTAAAAAAAAATCAGTAGTCTTCCGTTATGCAAACAATAAATGGGCTGGGAAAAAATTCAGGGAAATCATATATAATCACTAAACACAGACACTATTGCATATGCAAGAAACACTTTGCTGACAGGACCCTGATATAGCGGTCTCTTGTGAGGCTATGCCTGGGCCTGGCAAATACAGAAGTGGATGTTCATAGTCATCTATTGGATGGAACACAGGGCCCCCAATGGAGGAACTAGATAAAGTACCCAAGGAGCTGAAGGGGTCTGCAACCCTATAGGTGGAACAACAATATGAACTAACCAGTACCCCCAGAGTTTGTGTCTGTATCTGCATATGTATCAAAAGATGACCTAGTCAGCCATCAATGGGAGGAGAGGCTCCTTGGTCCTGCAAATTTTATATATCCCAGTACAGGGGAAATCCAGGGCCAAGAAGTGGGAGTGGGTGGGTAGAGGAGCAGGGGGGAGGGGAGGGTATAGGGGACTTTCGGGATAGCCTTTGAAATGTAAATGAAGAAAATATCTAGTAAAAAACTGAAAAAAAAAAGAATTCAGGGAAACAACACACTTCACAATAGCCACAAATAATATAAAATATCTTTTTTTCCATATTTTTATTGGGTATTTATTTTAATTACATTTCCAATGCTATCCCAAAAGTCCCCCACATGCTCCCCCACCCACTCCCCTACCCACCCACTCCCACTTCTTGACCCTGGCATTCCCCTGTACTGAGGCATATAAAGTTTGCACGACCAATGGGCCTCTGTTTCCACTGATGGCCGACTAGGCCATCTTCTGATTCATATGCAGCTAGAGACACGAGCTCCAGGGGGAGTATTGGTTAGTTCATATTGTTGTTCCACCTATAGGATTGCAGATCCCTTCAGCTCCTTGAGTACTTTCCCTAGCTCCTCCATTGAGGTCCCTGTGATCCATCCAATAGCTGACTGTGAGCATCCACTTCTGTGTTTGCCAGGACCCGGCATAGTCTCACAAGAGACAGCCATATCTGGGTCCTTTTAGCAAAATCTTGCTAGTGTATGCAATGGTGTCAACGTTTGGAAGCTGATTATGGGATGGATCCACGGATATGACAGTTTCTAGATGGTCCATCTTTTCGTCTCAGCTCCAAACTTTGTCTCTGTAACTCCTTCTATGGGTGTTTTGTTCCCAATTCTAAGAAGGGGCAATTTGTCCACACTTTGGTCTTCATTCTTCTTGAGTTTCATGCGTTTAGCAAATTGTATCTTAAATCTTGGGTATTCTAAATTTCTGGGCTAATATCCACTTATCAGTGAGTACATATTGTGTGAGTTCTTTTGTGATTGGGTTACCTCACTCAGGATGATGCCCTCCAGGTCCAACCATTTGCCTAGGAATTTCATAAATTCATTCTTTTTAATACCTGAGTAGTACTCCATTGTGTAAATGTACCACATTTTCTGTATCCATTCCTCTGTTGAGGGGCATCTGGGTTCTTTCCAGCTTCTGGCTATTATAAATAAGGCTGCTATGAATATAGTGGAGCATGTGTCCTTCTTACAGGTTGGAACATATCTTAATGTAACTGTTAGAGACATACCTGTTTCCTGTCTCCCATCATTAGCACAAGAGACAACTTGTGCTGCACAGTACCAAAAATGGAGCTTAGAAAATGTTCCACCTTCCTTATGCCACATCTTGCATGTTTCACCAGCAACACCAAACTTCAAACTATGGATCTTTCAATGACACAGAGACCCATTATCATATATGAAAAATAAACCTATTACCACTAGAGAGTAGTTTAAAATGTCCAAGAAATTGGTTTTAAAATCAGTGACAATTGTGTGCCAATCAAAGAAGACAGCACAGAAACCACCGACTCAAAGAGACAGATACTGAGACTGTGAGTTTACCACTAAAAGTGGTGGCAGAAATATTACCATGCTCTAATGCTCAGCAGGTAGTTTTCTCTGGCCTTAGTGGAAGATCAAAAATCTAAAGAATGTGTGGTATGACAGTGGTGTACCCTTGCCATTCAATTTACATATACTATGAATTGGCATGTATTAGAAAGATCTTTACCTAGAGACTATCACTTAAATAATAATTGTCAGGATGGCATAAACAAAGAGAGATACACATGATATGTTCACTCTCAAAAAGCACTAAGTACATAATTACAAATTACTATTCTAGACATTTTCAGATTTAATAGTGAATACAGACAACCTCATATTCTCAAGGAAACGTAATTCCAGGAACAATGTGGAAGTTTAAGATTCGGTCTCAGTAATGTCCCATCTTTTCATTTTCATCACCTCCATTATAGTCAACATGGTAAAGATGCAACCTTCTCAAGCTCCCAAGGTACAATTCACAGACCACATTGAGCTCAAGAAGAAGGAAGACCAAAGTGTGGATACTTCAGTCCTTCTTGGAAAGGGGAACAAAATACCCATGGGAGGAGATACAGAGACAAAGTGTGGAGCAGAGACTGAATGAAATGCTGTCCAGAGACTGCTCCCCTAGGGATCCATCCTATATAAAGACACCAAACACAGACACAATTGTAGATGTCCATAAGGACTTGCTGACAGGAATCCTGATACAGCTGTCTCCTGAGAGGCTCTGCCAGTGCCTGACAAATACAGAGGTGGATCCTCACAGCCAACTATTGGACTGAACACAAGGTCCCCAGTAGAGGAGCTAGAGAAAGGACCCAAGGAGCTGAAGGGATTTGCAGCCCCATAGGAAGAACAATAATATGAACCAACCAGTACACAAGAGCTCCCAGGAACTAAACCACCAAGTAAAGAGTACACATGGAGGGACCCATGGCTCCAGCTGCATATAGCAGAGGATGGCCTTGTTGGTCATCAATGGGGACAGAGGCCCTAGGTCCTGAGATGGATCAATGCCCCAGTATAGGGGACTGGCAGGACCAGGAAACTGGAGTGGGTGGGGATTTTCTGAGGGGAAACCAGGAAATGGGATAACATTTGAAATATAAATAAAGAAAATACCTAATTAAAAAAAAAGAAACAGTCTTCTCTCTTTTTTAATAAATGGTTTGAAATGTTCAAACATTTACAAAGCATATATTGCTCATACTCATTTACCACTAACTCCTCCAATTATACACAATGTCCCAGAGCCTATATTACCCCAAGTTCAAATTCTCATTTTTATCGTTATTAATAATGACCCAAGTTCAATTATTGCTTTACATAGGTACATGTGTATGGATCCACACCCAAGGCATGAACCTACCAGCAGCCACGTTCCCCAAAGATAGTGACTTTCTCTTCTCAGGTATAGCTCCTTCAACAATGAATGCTGGACTTTTCACTTGCTTGGTCTTGTTTATATCTTATGCAGATCACCAGTTCTTTCATGAACTGACATGGGGAACAACTACAAAATGTGCAAAAGACAGTATTTCAGATCTCTCCTTGATAAGAATGAACCAAGTACAGCTGAACACTTAGTATTTTTTATACTTGACACTTTGATGGGTTATATGTTTTTGCATTAAACACTAGCAACTGGGGGAGGGAGGAGGGAGAACTCTGACCAAAGGTGAAATCAACACAAAAGTAGGGGTATAGAAATAAATATTTAGAAGGGAGCTTGATAAGATGGCCATTTAGCAAACCTAACAGTCGGTTTCCACCTGGGTCTTGTGACCTCCCAGGTCATGAGGTTTTGACCAGGTTTACAGTACTATACATGAAATCCCTCCTGTGGAAAAGGCCCTACAGTCAAGAACAAAGTTGTCAATTATCCAATAACATTTGTGCTACTATTGCAGCAACATGTACATCTTGCCTGCCAGGTTGGTACTGTAGCATGGAGGACCCAGTGCTCTCTAAGACCCCAACCTGAACAGCACCTCTGACAACATGTAAGCTAGTCAGCTGAGAGAGGGTCTGCTGGTTAATTTGATATAGACATTTTTTATATATGCCATCCAGAATGAATATGACAATGGAGGCTTACCATCTACTTATTTACTGGCAACAATTCATATTATTTTGGGTGACTCTGGGGACTCCCTGATCAATAACTCATAGGTCTACCTAGTGCTGGCTCTGCTATTTTCAGCTAATAACCCCTTTTTATAGGAGCAGCTTGTCCACCCATGCAGAATACTTCTACTCAAACACTTTTTAAAAATGTATTACATGTGCTTTAATTAACTTAGACTTTTAATTTCCAGTGTGCCCCACATTTTCACTATCCATTCTGGCAGGGGTTTTACTTGAGTTGAAAAACTATAGGTTCCCATATAACTTTTATTTTTATTGGGCATTTTATTTATTTACATTTCAAATATTATCTCTTTTCTCGGTACCCCCCAAAAACCCCTAACCCACTCCCCTCCTCTTGCTTCTATGAGGGTGTTTCCCCACCTACCCACCAACTCCTGCCTCCCCACTATTAATTCCCCTACACTGAGGCATAAAGCTTTCAATGGACCAAGGGCCTATTCTCCCATTGATCCCTGATAAGGCCATCCTATGCTACATATACCACTGGAGGCATGGGTTCCTCCATGTGTACTCCTTGATTGGTGGTTTAGTCCCTGGGAGCTCTAGTTGGTTGATATTGTTGTTCTTCTTATGAGGTTGCAAACCTCTTCAGCTCCTTCAGTCCTTTCTCTAACTCCTCCGTTGTTTACCCCATGATCAGTTCAATGATTGGCTTTGAGTATCTACTTCTGTATATATCATGCTTTGGCAGAACCTCTCAGGAGACAGCTATATTAGGCTCCTGTCAGCATGCACTTCTTGACATCCATACTAGTGTCTGGGTTTGGTGACTGTATGTGGAATGGATCCCCATGTGGGGCAGTTTCTGGATGGCCTTCCTTTCAGTGTCTGCACCGCACTTTGTCTCTGTATTTGCTTCCGTGACTATTTTCTTACCCCTTTTAAGAAGGACCGAAGTGCTCACACTTTGCTCTTCCTTTTTCTTGAGTTTCATATGGTCTGTAAATTGTACCTTGGGTATTCTGAACTTTTGGGCTAATATTCACTTATCAGTGAGTATATACCATGTATGTTCTTTTGTTACTGGGTTATCTCAATGAGGATGATATTTTATAGTTCCATCCATTTGCCTAAGAAGTTCATGAATTCATTGTTTTTAATAGCTGAGTAATACTCCATTGTGCAAATGTACCACATTTTTTCTATCCACTCCTCTGTTGAAGGACATCTGGATTCTTTCCAGCTTCTGGCTATTATAAGATTGCTATGAACATAGTGGAGCATGTGTCCTTGTTATATGTTGGAACATCTTTTAGGTATATGGCCAGGAGTGGTATAGATGGGTCCTCAGGTAATACTGTGTCTAATTTTCTGAGAAGCTGCTACACTGATTTCCAGTGTGGTTATATCAGATTGCAATTCCACCAACAATGTAGGAGTGCTCCTCTTTCTCTATCTGCTGTCACCTGAGTTTTTGATCTTAGCCATTTTGACTCGTGTGAAGTAAAATCTCAGGGTTGTTTTGATTTGCATTACCCTGATGACTAAGGATGTTGAACATTCTTTACGTGCTTCTCAACCATTTGAATTTCCTGAGTGGAGAATTCTTAGGTTTGATCTGGACCCCATTGTAATAAGACTATTTGATTGTCTGGAGTCTACTTTCTTGAGTTCTTTGCATATATTGGATATTAGCCCTCTATCAGATGTACTCAATAAATTCTCACATCCAAGAACACATCAAAATGATCATCCATCATGATCAAGTATGCTTTATCCTAAGGATGCTGGGATGGTTCAGCATATAAAAATCTATCAATGTAATCCACGATATAAAAAATACTCAAAGAAAAAAAAAAACACATGATCATCTCATTAGATGCTGAGAAAGCATTTGACAAAATTCAATACCACTTCACAGTAAAAGTCTTAGAAAGGACAGGAATTCAAGGCACATGCCTAACCATAGTAAAAGCAATATACAGAAAACCTGTAGCCAACATCAAACAAAATAGAGAGAAACTTGAAGCAACCCCACTAAAATCAGGAATTAGCCAAGGCTGCCTTCTCTTTCCCTGCCTGTTCAATATAGTACTTGAAGTCCTAGCCAGAGCAATTAGACAACAAAAGGAGATCAAAGGAAAAAAATTGGAAAGGAAGAAGTCAAAATATCACTATTTGCAGATGATATGATAGTATACTTAAGTGACCCAAAAATTTCCACCATAGGACTCCTAAACCTGATAAACAATTTTCAGCAAAGTGACTGGATATAAAATTAACTCAAATAAATCAGGAGCTTTCCTGTACACAAAGGATAAACAGGCTAAGAAAGAAAATAGGGAAGTGGTGCCCTTCACAATAATCACAAATTATATAAAATACCTTGGTGTGACTCTAACCAAGCAAGTGAAAGATCTGTATGACAAGAACTTCAAGTCTCTGAAGAAAGAAATCAAAAAAAAAAAAAAATCTCAGAAGCTGAAAAGATCATCCATGCTCATGGATTGGTAGGATTAACATAGTAAAAATGTCCATCTTGCTGATTCAATGCAATCCCTATCAAATTTCCAACTCAATTCTTCATAGAGTTAAAAAGACCAATTTGAAAATTCATCTGGAATAACAAAGCCCAGGATAGCAAAAACTATTCTCAACAATAATAGAACCTCTGGTGGAATCACCATCCCTGACCTAAAGCTGTACAACATAGCAATAGTGGTAAAAACTGCATGGTATTGGTACAGTGACAGGCAGATAGATCAATGGAATAGAACTGAAGACCCAGAAATGAACCCACACACCTATAGGTACTTGATCTTTGACAAAGAAGCTAAAACCATCCAGTGGAAAAAAGACAGCATTCAGCAAATGGTGCTGGCTCAATGATGGGTCAGCATGTACAAGAAAGCAAATTGATCCATTCTTATCTCCCTGTCCAAGTGGATCAAGGGCCTACACATAAAACCGGATACACTGAAACTATTAGAAGAGAAAGTGGGGAAGAGCCTTGAATACATAGGCACAGGGGAAGAGTTACTGAACAGAACACCAGTGGCTTATGCTCTAAGATAAAGAATTGACAAATGGGATCTTATAAAATTGCAAAGCTTCTGTAAGGCAAAGAACAATGTCAATAGGACAAAATGGCAACTAACAGATTGGGAAAAGATCTTTACCAATTCATATAACTTGTCATATACCTACAGTGGGAATTTTGGCTTCTTTAAAAACCACTTAGGTTATATGAATGTTTTCGTTTTAATCCCAGGTATGGAATAGGTGGCTGCTTCACAGCAGGTGATTAAGATTTGCCTCCAGCATTAGCAGTGGCATGATTTTTGCCAGCTGCTGATGGTTAAATTCTGGGGACTCTGGAGAGGGTATAAATGGAAGTGCCCTGGGAGGATGCAGTGTCTGCTGCTCCTCCTGCTGCTTCTGACTTCAGATGCTGCTGGTACCTACTGCTGCTGGCTCCTGCTGTTGTGTTTGCTGAATTGCTAGATCTGGATTGCTGGATTGCTGCATATTCTGACAATGAAGATTATATCTGCCCCTAGGAACCTTTTGTCCCTAAATGGCAGAAAGGAGTCTCAAAAGGCCTACTCCTCCTTTTCTTTCTAACCTTTTTTCTCTCCTACCGAGATTTATGGATTGGAAGGGGTTAAGGTAGAATAAGGCTTGAAAGGGTTGTAGATACAAGACCCCAATAAAATAGCTATAGAAAAGTTCAACATATACCTTTCATTTTAGTTAACCCTTATATCACCTCATTTTATGTTTTTTTTTTTTTTTTTTCCGAGACAGGGTTTCTCTGTGTAGCCCTGGCTGTCCTGGAACTTACCTTGTAGACCAGGCTGGCCTCAAACTCAGAAATCCACCTGACTCTGCCTCCCAAGTGATGGGATTAAAGGCGTGCGCCACCATGCCTGGCCTCATTTCATGCTCTTACAACTCCCTCTTCATATTTGAATCTCTCCAGTGTTTTCTCCATTTTAATTTTTCTAAGATTTGTTATCTGCCTTCCCTTAAGGTGTCTACTCTGTGTGGCCCATTTCTAGTTTCCTGACTTCCACATGTATCCCAATTACATATAATCAAATTATTCAAAACTAGGATCTTCAAATAAAAGAGAATATGTAGTTTGTCTTCCTGTGCCTAGTTTACGTCATTCAGTATGACCCCTATCTATCTATCTATCTATCTATCTATCTATCTATCTATCTATCTATCTACCTACCTACCTATCTGTCTATCTGTGTGTCTATATGTTTGTATGTCTGTCTATTGTTTTCAGTGTCCATCCAGTTATTTGCAAATGTTTCCTTTACAGCTGAATGGTCTTCCATAGTATATATATACCACTCTTTTCCTTTCCCATTTTTCAGGTTATGAATATTTTAGTTTATTACATTTTCTCTATAGCATGAATTGAGTGACAATGAACATGAATGTACAAGTATAATAAGATGTAAAGTTCTTTGAGTATATGCACAGTAGTCGTATAGCTCAGTCGTATGACAGAGCTGTTTCTATTTTAAAGAAATCTCTGGACTGATTTTCACTGTGGCTGCAAAAGTTTATCCTCCCACAAACACTGTATAAGAGCTCTCCTTTCTCCACATCCACACCAGCCTTTATTGTAATTTATTTTCCTGTCTCAAATTTTTACAGCTCTCTTGGCACTTGTTTCCTTCTTGTTGCAAATATCTTCCTTTAATGCCTCTGTGCTGTCTTCATCAGCCAAGTGTGTCTAGTGAACTGAGGTTTCTTTCTAGAAAAGTACCCATTTGCAGAAACTTTCTAATGGACACTAGGATGCTTTCCTCTAATCTAATTTTGTTGCAGGTCCTTTAATGCTACACATGAACATGTTCTTTGAAATCTCTTCCAATCACCATCAGAGCAAGTCGTGATTGTGTATTTTGACAGTTTATGTCTATACTATATATAAATAAAGCATAGCACATACATTTTTCAATCAAATTTCATGAGCATAAAGAATATCTTAAACTAATTCTTTAAAGTGATTTCATGTTTCCAATGAAAAGGAAAACATTTAGGGAATTAAAATACATCCTTAAGTATGCAGCTTTCAGCAAGTCTAGCTTCTTGATTGCAGGCGAGGTCTACAGTAGATTGTAGAAACAGGTTCCTTAACAGCGTTGATGACATTAGCTGTATAAATCACTGTATATATGGTCATACTACTAAAATTACATTCAATTAATTTTTAATGACAAGAGCCAGGTAGATATTTTTATCTTAGAAATGCTTAATTTTCTTTTAAATACAGATAACTTCCTCCAAAGTAAAGCAGATATGAAAACTACATTACATCAGATAGAGATGGCAGAGAAGTGGATAGAAGTCTGGGGAATTCATAGAATTAATTGCTGATAAAGTAAACTGATTCTGAAATAAGAAATGTCTTCTTTAAAATTTAATCCTGATTGCTTTAGCATCAGAAGACTTTGGCATATTATATCATATGTGATAAATATAGAACCATTGTTAAAAGGAAAGAAGTCTTTAAGAACTGACAGAATGAGGTTGGTTTTAGAATATGACTATGTTTAGTCTCTCTAATCCATTATTAATATTTATTTTTCTTTTCTAATGTGTGTCTTAAATTCTGTTTCTCTAAATTAAATAAAATAATAAATGTAAAATTTCATTTTTATTGAACAGAAAGTAGTAGATATACATGAAAATAGTAATGTATGGGGATTTTTATAAATGTATAAATGCATGCGTATTTTGAATATCTACCACAGTCATTAAGTACTGTTTAAAGTATTTTGGAGAATATAAATGTTATCGCGCACAGTTGTAGTTCTAAAAATAACTAAATTAAGAAAGAAAGAATAATGTTAAACTGTGTGACAAAGATCTAAGTTCCAAAGGGATTCAGAAAATTTAGCCAGCAATTAAAAAGGTAAAATAAAAATCAAATGTTGAGCTCATAATTAAAACTCTGGAGTTAAGATCAACTTAAATGGGTACTGAATACAAATCAGTTTTTAATTTTAAATTCTCTAGTCTATTTCCCATAATTTATTATATTTTTACACTAAGCCTATTTTACAAGTTCTTAATAAGTCACCTCCAGAAAGCATTCATTTTGCCCCATATGCATACAGTCTACTTAGATATTGCTTTATTTATGAGTTTGATATTTGACTAATGACCATAAGCTATTATTAACTTGACATGCAACTAAGAACTTTTTGTGTATCTTCATTTCTTGTAATTGATTCAGAAGTACTTAGCAATTTGTCTTTCTAATTTTCCTTTCAGATGCCATAACCTATGTTACTTTATAATCTTGATAATTCCTTTTTCCAGAAGACATCATGCATCAGATACTGTGGTAAGTTCTCTGACCATATTAATTTATTTGTGCTTTGAGCACACTAAAAGGACTCAGATGGGATGCTGTAAGTGTCAGGTTTAAGACTTCTTCAACATTCACATATTATCAGACCTTTGAAAAGCCTAGACTCTGTATTCATTACTGTTCATCTCAAAGAGAAGTGCCTCTGATCTAGCATTTGTTTGTGTTTATAAGCACTAATATGTAGAAGGAAGATTGATGCAATATCAAGTTAGAAAAACAACACTAACTTTCCCTCTAATATCAATAAGCTCCACATCCAAGGATGTTCATCATATTTGAAGAATCAGACATGAATGTCCCTTTATAAACTGTTCCTCAAATCCAATCAGGAAGTAGTTGGTCACCATTCCATTGCAGTCCTGTCATTATTGCATAGATGGATACATGTTGTCAGGCAGTTTGGTTGTGATGGCTAATATTAGTTGTAAACTTGACTACATCTGAAATGAGCTACAATCCAGAAATGAAGGGCATACTTGTGACAAGTTATTTTTCCTTGAGTGAATCCACTTCTAATCCTGACCTTTAAGGTAGGAAGGCACACACTTTTTTTTTTTATTAGCTATTTTCTTTATTTACATTTCTAATGCTATCCCCTTTCCTACTTTCCCCTCTGAAAATCCCCTATCCCCTCCCACTCTCCCTGCTCCCCAAACCACCCACTCCTGCTTCCTGGCCCTGGCATTCCCCTATACTGGGGCATAGAACCTTCACAGGACCCAGGGCCTCTCCTCCCCTTGATGACCGACTAGGCCATCCTCTACTACATGTGCAGCTAGAGCCATGAGTCCTACTATGTATTTTCTTTGATTGGCAGTTTAGTCCCAGGGAGCTCTGGGGATATTGGTTAGTTCACATTGTTCTTCTATGAGGCTGCAAACCCCTTTAGCTCCTTGAGTACTTTCTCTAGCTCCTACATTGGGGACCCTGTGCTCCTTCCAATGGATGGCTGTGAGCATCCACTTCTGTATTAGTCAGGCACTGGCAGAGACTCTCAGGAGACAGCCTTATCAGGCTCCTGTCAGCAAGCTCTTGTTGGCATCCACAATAGTGGCTGGGTTTGGTGGTTGTTTATGGAATGGCTCCCCAGGTGGGGCAGTCTCTGGATGGTCCTTCCTTCAGTCCCTGCTCCACACTTTGTCTCTGTAACTCCTTCCATGGGTATTTTGTTTCCCCTTCTAATAAGGATCGAAGTATCCACACGTTGGTCTTTCTTCTTCTTCTTGAGTTTCATGTATTTTGCAAACTGTATCTTGGGTATTCTGAGCTTCTGGGCTAATATCCACTTATCAGTGAGTGCATATCATGGGTGTTCTTTTGGGATTGGGTTACCTCACTTAGGATGACATCCTCCAGATCCATACGTTTATCTAAGAATTTCATAAATTCATTGTTTTAAATAGCTGCGTAGTACTCCATTGTGTATATGTACCACATTTTCTATATCCATTCCTCTGTTGAGGGACATATGGATTCTTTCCAGATTCTGGCTATTATAAATAAGGCTGCTATGAACTTAGTGGAGCATATGTCCTTATTACAAGTTGGAGCATATTCTGGGTATATTCCCAGGAGTGGTATTGCTGGGTGTTCTGGTCTATGTCTAATATTCTGAGGAACCACCAAACTGAGTTTCAGAGTGGTTGTACCAGCTTGCAATTCCACCAGTAATGGAGGAGTGTTCCTCTTTCTCCATATCCTCACCAGCATCTGCTATGTCCTGAGTTTTTGATCTTAGCCATTCTGACTGGTGTGGGGTGGTCTCAGGATTGTTTAGATTTGCATTTCCCTGATGATTAAGGATGTTGAATATTTTTTAGGTGCTTCTCAGGCATTTGGTATTCCTCAGTTGAGAATTCTTTGTTTAGTGCTGTACCCCATTTTTAATAAGGGGTTTTTTTGTTTGTTTATTTTCTGGAGTCTAACTTTTTGAATTCTTTGTATATATTAGATATTAGCCCTCTATCAGATTTAGGATTGGTAAAGATCTTTTCCCAATCTGTTGGTTACCTTGTCTTATTGACAGTGTCCTTTGCCTTACAGAAGCTTTGCAATTCTATGAGGTCTCATTGTCGATTCTTGATCTTACTGCACACACTTTTGATCCAGATATTGAATAAGGTAGTCACAACTTTAATCTGGGCCATATGTTCTACTAGCAGTCTAAATAAGGACATGGAAGAAGTAAGTGTTTGTTCTTTGCTTACTTCCTCTCACCTTGCCAGAACATCCATTCCTTCATGGCCTTTGGAGCTTATTGTTTTGAGATCCCAGTATTTACTGAAGACCATCTAAGACACTTGGCTTTGTGGACTGAACCATAACTGGATTCTTGAACTTTCTTTTAACAGCTAGTCATATTTAGATTATCAAAATTGCAGGCTTCAAGTATTCTAATAAATCACTTTTACATTTATATATAGAGAGATTCATTCTATAAGTTCTGTAACTCAAGAGGACCCTAATACATCAGTATTATAATTAACAGAATTCACAGAAGCATAGGATTCTTTTAGATTACTTTGTTCCTGCAGCATTCTCTATATCGCTTAGTAACTCATGCATTCTAGTGAGCATAAAAGGAGTCTAGTTCAGTTTTAGCCCAATCCCCCTATGCTGCAATGCTTTTATCAAGAGGGCCTTGCCATCTATTTCTGCTGGTAAATCAAGAGGATTGGCAGTTGTTGGTGTTTGACCATCATCTGTGTTCTATATTTATCTATCAATGAAACTTTCCTTCATCATCTGTGGTTCCTAGGATTGGCAGTATCATATGACTGTGCAACTTTTAAAACAGAACTTGAATATCCTTATAGTGTAGTAGATTTTCAAATGTCTCATTTTTACAAAAACATTTTCTTTTTTTTTTTTTTTTGTTTTGTTTTTTTTGTTTTTCGAGACAGGGTTTCTCTGTATAGCCCTGGCTGTCCTGGAACTCACTTTGTAGACCAGGCTGGCCTCGAACTCAGAAATCCGCCTGCCTCTGCCTCCCGAGTGCTGGGATTAAAGGTGTGCGCCACCACGCCCGGCGGCACAAAAACATTTTCTATCGTAAGCAATTGTTACTTTCATACTAATGGTTAACATGGCCTCATATAACACATGATGTCCTTGCTGAAGAGATATTTTCCTGGGCAAAATGTATGTTCCAAAAATAACTATGAAGAGATTTAGTAAGTGCCAAATGGAATGTGAATATGTGCATCTATCATTGTGACTATTATCAATGTCTCTAATGACCCTATTTGTCAACAACTTCATTCCAGAAAGACAGTAACACCTATTCAGAAAAATGTAATGTTTTCTTCAGGTCCAAGAGGAGCACTTCAAATGCCAACATTAGTGGAGATTAGAAGCAGAAATGAGAGCTATTTTTTGTTGCTCACATGCCACACTTTTACCTTGATAGCAATGCAGAACTCAAGTACTTACTTATCCTTCTTACCTTCGTTTATTAAATATTTCCTGTTCAAAGAAAATATACAAAATTTGAAAATATAAGTCTAAACTAAAGCCATTCTTTACACATAAATATTGATACTTTGGATATATGACAAAAACTTTTCCCAGGAGAACACATAAAGAACTCTCCATTATGAATTTTTGTATGTATGATACAAGGTGTCTGAAATTTCTCCATTTATTATCTAAAAAAAAACTTGAAATGTCATTTTAATACTTATAATCTGATGAATAAACATATAATATACTGCTAAATGTCTACATAATAGATTTAAGTTTGAATAATTTGAAATAATTGTGTATATCTTTGCAAACATAAGATGACAAAATTAATAGAGCATGCAGCCCATAATAATGGCTGATTTCCTAGGCTCCTTGAAAAGATGCAATACCAGCAGCATTTTTTGAAACTCGCTGTGAACTAGTGATATTTATCCTAAGCCTGAAACAACCAGGATTATATTAAAGGACTATTGTAAGTGAGCCAGTTTTCCAAGTGTTTCATGTATAATCATAGAATATTTCAAATACTCATCTTCATTGATTTCTTATCTTTGTATTAGATATTCTTAAAATGATATATGTTTAAATTATGGTCCAGAAACCCAGCAATGAGTCAACCTTTTGCATAGCTATCAGAGTCCTCACTCTTTGAACTAACATTTGCCAATTAACAAGTAACAACCTCCTAACATTCAAAGACAATGAATTGAATATAACAAATACACTAATGAAAAAATTCTATTTTTGAATGTCTGAAATAAAACCTATGCCAAAACAAACTATACTCATATTCAAGATGGAATAGAATCAGACATGATACATTTGCTTTCTGTGATAAATGTCATTTTGCTACACTACAAACTGATATAACAAATATTCATGTAGAAATGTTTGTACATAATAAAAGAAAAAATTAAAACAAAACCCAAGAGGGATAGGACACAATAGGGCACAGACTCTTTGAAGGAAGAAATGGAAATTTTTTGGCTGTATTTTAACTAGGTAGGGTGGCAGAGGACAATAAAAAGGGAGGTAGTAGAGAAATTAACAACACTGGAATGTTTAAAAAGCCATAGTGTGTGTGTATGTGTGTGTGTGTGTGTGTGTGTGTGTGTGTGTGTGTATACTTTATATAAGCTGCTAATGGTAAAAAGCAACCAATAGTTCCACCCAACTGTAAAGCTTAGAAACAACCAAGGTACAACAGTGGCATTTTTATCTTGGGAGTATCTAAGAGCTCTCTAAATGTGCTTAAGGCCAACTCAATGGGAGGAAACTCATGCCAGGTACTGTAACGATAGCCAACCCACCCATGGCTGAGGAGGTCACACACCCTAGAAGAAAACATGCTATTTCTACTTACCTAAACCAAGATCATTTCTAAGCATATTCTAAATTCTTATACAGACAGATAAGTGTAGTCCCCATCCTTCATCAAGGGTGATTCATTTTGCAGCAAATTGAAAGCCACAACTGGTTAAAAAGCAGAGTGTAAGTGACTGTGGAATGACTAGACCCAACTGACAAGATGGCAATGTAACCCCTCTAACTAAAGTTCTGGAATAATCATGGGGTGGACAAAGAGTAAGAGCCAGAGGAACGGGACATGATTTGATAGGTGGTGTCTGCCAGGCATGACATGGAAAGAAACTACACCCATGAATGGATGATTAAAATGACATGAATAATGACAGTATCATTTGACATGTGAATTTGAAATGGCAACAGTTCACAAAGTCCCACCATTAGAAGAACTATAGGATATTAATGTCTACTCAGAAGAGGAATTAGTTTTCTCAAGGGAGGAGCTCTGTGATAGATTATCTAATCCCAAGTGGTCAGCTTTAAACACATGCAAACACGTATAAGAAGCACTGAGTAGAGTCAATAGTGGGGTGTGTGTGTGGTGTGTCTGTGTGTAATAATTAAAGAAAAAGTCATGCATTTGAGTGTGGGAACATGAAAGGAGTTAGAGTGTGCAGGGGCAGGGATGAAATGATATAAACATAGCACCTTTATATAAAACTTCTCAAAACTAAAATATTAAAAGTTAAAAAATTAGGAAGGCAGACATTTGCTTTTGTTCCAAGTAGGTATGACTATCATGCTTTTGAATAGTATTCTAGTTTATTTCCTATATCTGAGACAAGCACCATGATCAAAAGAACTTGTGGAGGAAAGGTATTTGGCCATCACATGCCAATCAAAGTCCATCATTAAGTTAAGGCAAGAACTCAAGAAGATCACTAACCTGGGAGTAGAAACTGACATAGAGACCACAGAGACATGTTGCTTAATGATTTATTCTTAATGGTTTGTTTAGTATGCTATTATTATTATTATTATTATTATTATTATTATTATTATTCAACCCAATAGCACCTGCCCAGTGGTCCCATGAGGTTTCCTTTTCCAAGATAACCATATCACATGGGGGGAAAAAAAAGAAAATAAAACAACAAACAAACAAATAAACCAACCAAAGAAATTAGTCTCTCTTCGACTTGACACACAAATACATCACTGTAAATCTGTAATGTTTTTCTTTCCTGTTTATCTCCAAGAGCTCATGTTACTATCACAACATAAAATATACCATGACATTAAAATCCCAGTCTTTTAAAAATTAAACATTTCTGGAAGAGACTAATTAGCTTTTCCTAACAGGCATTAGTTTCTTGTAGTTCTTTATCTTGAGATGGGATTTTGTGAAACTGCCACCTTTTACATTAACGTGTAATGCTTATGTAACCAGCTCACACCAGACTTCTGGGTGTTATGATATATTCTTTTAAACCAATGTAGAGGTATTCATTGAGGTTTGGATTTTCATGATCTGTAGATCATTGTATCTAGCTGTGCTTTTCTGTGATGTCTCCATTTGCTGTACAGTACAGCCTTTTTGATCATGGGTTGTGGCTACAGTTTCATAGGTATAAGAATAAGGTTTAGAATGCAGTAAGAAATTACGCTGGCCTAGTAAATTGGTGATAGTAGATTCTTTTCTAAATGCATGACTTCATTAGCCCTGAGAAGCTGACTAACTTTCCAGTACCAGGCAGCATCTCCCTCCTATTTAATGACCCTTAATATCCAATCAGACAGTAGCCATTTGCCATCAACAATATGAATACCATTTATTTCTTCTCTATGCATGTATATCTTAGCATAGTTGCAATTACCCTTGTTCATAGGTGTTGCACCAAGGTAGAACTCTTTAATTGTTTCTCCTGCTGTGCATCTTGCATAGTATTTTCTGAAATCACGGAAGCAAGACTGAATCCCTAGCTTGTGTCACGTTGGCAAAAACTAGCCAGCAAAAACTTATAAATTTCACTCAATTTTTTAAAAATCGATTAAAATGTGTCACATTGCCCTCATTGAAATACAATAAAGTTATCTATCATTCTCTCAACACGTCTCCCATATCATCTAACATAACAAAGTAGCACAGTGTATTGATGGGTGCTCCCAGATAATTATAATTAGATTAAATTTTAAATCCATATGTCCATAGCTTAAAAAAAGTCACTTTGACTCTAGTTTTCCAGGTTAATCGTTGCTTTGTGAAGAAACCCTAGTTTAAGGTTTACTCCTCTGCTCCAAGAATGAAGAACAAATCTATATTATTGTTAGATGTTTTAGGTCTATTCTTCAAATTAAACTTTTTCATTTCTACATATTGCATCCTTCGATATTAAAAAGTACTACTTAAAATGCAAAGGTTCATAATACTCTCAATAACTTATTTTTGACCCTTAATCTTGGAAGACCACAGAATTATTAGAAAAAATAAAATATAACTCTGCTTTGTGTATTATATTTTATGTGGCAAGTAGAATACCAAAATGTGTATATAGAACAGGTCTAGGAAACTGAGTCATACTCCAAGTATCTCATTGCATAAATTAGTTCAGTGTGGAATTACATCAGAGAAAGGTTGAAACTTTGCATTTGATATATACAACAAATTAATATCTTTGTACCTCAGCTTTGCTCCAAGGCAGGTTGAACACACTGCAATTTGAGGAATAAAAAAACTATCTTCTTACAATAGAGTGACATAAATACCAAGCTCCATGCTGTGTAATCAGGAGAAAATGCTGTGTGGAGTCTTCATGTAACTGCACCAAAACTCAGGGGTTATTTTTAGTCTCTGCAACTTTCAAAGAAATGGATGACATTAACTGAACTTCAGCTGAAACTGGTAGTGGCCTATAGCTAAACATAGTTTTAACTAAATCCAGCACAAATGCAATCTTCAGAGAAAATATTGTGAATTTTTAGAAAGTGCATCTTTATTCCAATTGTAGTTAAAAGGTATGTTCTTTCCTAGAAATATCACGTGCAGGAATCAGATTGTTACCCATTCTACATTACATATGGCTAAGTGTTTAGTTTATTTTATGCATAATTTCCTTGATGAGAACCATTTAGATTAGAGGTAAGAAAAGGGAAAGCAAGGGGAGGGTGATAGATAAAAAGACAGAAGTCAAAAGAGGACAGGGGACTGCAAGGAAAGAGATACTCACAGGGACCAATGGCAGCCTGGGAGGGTTTAAAGTTTCCTCCAGGCTCAGCAGTTCATGAAAGTCTTGTGTGTTTCAAAGCTGGAACCATGCGTCCCTTCTCCTGCGAAATCTCTTCACACTCTGAGGCTCCTAACAGCCAACATTCTGGAAGGTAGGCCGGTTCAGATTTCACTCTCAGCTGTTCCTGCAAGGCATGCTCCACATTTAATTAGACCTTCCTACTCATGAAGCTAGGTATGAAGGACTTGAAAATGCCACCCAAGAGAAGAAAACACTTTGAAGTTCACCTTGGAATTTGTCTGATGCTATCATTTGAAAGCAGTGCCCACGTCTTAAATCTCTCTTCAAAGGCCACCCTCCTTTCTTCTCTAAATACTATTACCTCAGCCTGAAAGAGCTTATTATAATTTTCTGCTCCCACAAACAATCTATTATTGTCTTTCCTAAAAACAATGTCTATTTCTATGAAATGATATTTGTATTTATTCCTTGGGATTTTTAGCATCCTAATCTTTTACCATTAACATGGGATTTGACAATCTGATTCTTATACCCACTACTAGTGTAATTTTAGCAAAACACATAGCCTGCTTGTTAACTGAACTCATTCTTTTTTTTTTTTTTTTTTTTTTTTTGGTCTGTATGGTGGAGATGGTAATGTCTACCTTGCCTGTTAACCATACAAGATGTGTATACATAAAAAGCCTCATACCAGGGCATCCAGAAAGCAGAAAGAACTAAACGAAACTCAGTTACTGTTGTTACAACTACTATATTATCAACACAATTATTACTATTTCCCCGATGTAACATATGTTATCTTTTTAAATTATTTTCATTAATTTAATGGAACTAAAATAATCACAAGTTGTAAAGGTCACATTGGATCCTCTGTATTTCAATCCTCACCACACATAAGAAACCATAAGAAAAAGAAATGCTCAGAAAATATTTTGGACCCAAGAAATTTCTATTTTATGTTCTGCACCATAAATTGTATGTATGCTTGTGGGGAAAAGGAACCCCATCCGTCTGCTCAACTAGCACAAGATGTAGCATATGTTAGACAGTAAATAGTATTGACTGGGTTAAGTGAATTAATAAACACCAGAACATATGTAACATAGACACAAATGATCAACTTCCTTTACCAGCAAGATTTATTTGCTGCATGCATTCCTGTGATAAAGGAAGCACTCAAGTGCCTGGAAGAATGAAATTATTTACTAATACACATTGATGTTAAATGTTCCATATATTAAGCTCTATAAATGGGCACAAGGCCAGGAAAACATAACATTAATGTCATATATATATACATATATCACATCAATTTTAAGTGAGACTGAGAATATAGCACCAAACTACATTTGAACAGAAGTGACATCACCATAGAATAGAGTTATGAATGTCTTCAAATAACATGTGAGAGCACTCCCTGTGGGTAACCCCTCTCTTTGCAGGAAACTATGAAGCTAATGGAGAACAAGTTCTTTGAGTTTTTCAAAGCATGGATGCTAATCTATTTCTTTGAAGTAATAGCCCATATCTCTAAGATCTTTGAAGTAGCACAGTTATAAGGAAAAGATTGATATCCTCATTCTGTTTGTTTGTTTGTTTTCTTTCTTTTTTTCTAAAATGGCAACTGGGCTCTATGGTAGCAATCACCAGCCCCTGACTTCCCTTTGGAGAATTCCCAATCCAAAGGCTCATGGTTCTCTCAAGCAGAAAATGTCTTTCTTCCATACTATATCTTTCTCTTTGATTTCAGCTACAAATTTTTGAGTAAAATGCTGCATAACTGAGCATGAAAGAGAAGCAGGGGGAAGACTGTGTGTGGCCAGAATTTCAGAGCAGTGTTAGATCACTGTTTTCAGCACAGTTCCTTATTGCCTTCTACAGTGACGCTTGTGGCCTCTGTCTTAGGATTCAGCTACTTGACATGAAATTTCAAATTATTATGAAGGAAAAAACTAAATTTGTCATAAAAATACATTGTGGAGAAGGCATGATAGCAAAAACATTTCAATTTGTTGTATTTCCCCTTTGCATAGACTAGCAGTAAATCAAGTAATCTCCCAACTCGCTCATTAACTTGAGTGGATAGAAATATGTAACTGCTAGAGGGAAGGAATGAGTTTAAGATAGGAGCATGAACTCTGCCAGTAACACAATATAGGACAAAAAAATGCACGTTTATACACATGTGCATGATGGCCTTGTCAATGAAAACCAGAAGGAATTATTTGGTTGTAAATTGTACACCATCATATGTTGCATGGCTGCATCTAATTATCTATTCTTCTCATTTACCTTCTCTCTCTCTATGTTAGTCCATATACCCCTTTCTTGTTTGCATCAGGCCTGGCCATGTGATTTTTGGGGGGAGAGGGGTAAACACAGAAGAGTAAGTTATGGCTGCAACTTTAACCCATTACATTGTCGTTGTATTCCAGCACAGGCAGGTCTGCTGTCTGCTCTTGATCCTGATATAATGAAGAAAGCAAATTATAATCAGCCAAGATTACTCAATTTTGGAGACACTGATATTTGAGAAGACTTCATTTGTTCAAAAAGACTTATTATAAATTAATTATAATGTCCCCCACTTTATAATGGTTCAACTGACAAAATTTCATTTTGGTATAAAAGTACTAGTAATTTAGTGGTTCTTTCACTACTGATATATCATACATATCATTCTATTACTCTCTTATGGTAGGCATTATCAGATGTGACTTTCAAACAG
The DNA here is from genome assembly GCF_978045245.1 of Mus caroli. NCBI lineage: Eukaryota > Metazoa > Chordata > Mammalia > Rodentia > Muridae > Mus > Mus caroli. The sequence goes on from NW_028227257.1 coordinate 73,078,053, forward strand.
CTTTATATTCTAAAGGATAAACAAGTCATATACTCTAGTGCACTGCATCGGAGTGGAATATCTAGTAATGTGAGATGCTTTAAAAGCATTTTTAATTTTTAATATGTTCAACCATTTTTTTGACATGTGTGTATCAGGGGCAGAGGGAAGTTATATGTGTGTATATGTAGTGTTTGCATGTATGTGTTTGCATGTATGTGCATGCATTTGTATGCACATATCAAATGGGAAGGCCAGGCAAAGACTCATAGCATCCTATTCTATCACTTTCTGCACCATTCCCTTGAGATGGGGTTCCTCACTGGCCCTGTACCCCTCTATTGTGACTTCTTCAATTGGTCAAGCAGCCAGAGTGCTCCTCCTTTCTCTGCCCTCCACAACAATGTGTTTACAGTCAGCCATGTGAATACTGAATTTCTGTGGCTACCAGGGATCCAAACTCAGGTCACCAGGCCTGCACAGCAAGCACACTTACCCACTGAACTATTTTCCAAACCCCACAAGATTTTCAACTGCTGAATAGTTTATCTGACCAAGACACTATCAAAAAGTCAAGGAGCATCGGCATTCACATGTTACTTGGTCAATAATCTCATAACTGTTCATTTGTTCTGGCTTCTCCACTATTTTTAAGTCCCTCTTCTGTTTACTCTTTAAAGTAAAAAATCAGGTTATGAAGTTAGGGTATAGACTCTGGCTGTTCTTTTGTTTTGTTTTATCTTCCTGCCATCTATCTGAAACAGTCATGTTGACATTATAACTAATCCTTTCCCTAAGGTTTTTAGCTTCTTTGCTTGGCTTGCACCAAGTCTTTTTTTTTTTTTTTTTTTTTTTTGGTTTTTCGAGACAGGGTTTCTCTGTGTAGCCCTGGCACTCACTTTGTAGACCAGGCTGGCCCCGAACTCAGAAATCCGCCTGCCTCTGCCTCCCGAGTGCTGGGACTAAAGGCGTGCGCCACCACGCCCGGCTTCACCAAGTCTTATCCATACATATTCTCCACTGCCATTTTACCCACAGGGTTCATTTCAACTTATTTGTTAAACCCAATATTTTCTTCTCTTCCTCTCTTAGCTTCTCCCTGATCCACCAAAGTAATTACTCTCTTCCCGTTCCTTGTCACCAGTGTATTATAGCAAATTTCATTGCAATTATTTTGTGACATTTCTGGTCCTGGGAATTAATTGAAAGAAAGCTACGATGCTTGAAGTATATTTAGATATACAGCACCTAGGAGTGTCTGAAACATGACAGATATCTAGTAAATATTGTGTGGCAGAAACAGATGAATTAATTAATTGATGGACCACTTGTTTCTCTTTTCTCAGTGGCACCATGTTTTTTTTTTAATTCTTATTAAATGATTCAGACAAATTTGATGTGAACTTCTCAACATGTCATGTTTAAGATTCTACTATCTATTTATTACTGTGTCCTTGCATACTAGAAGTGTTTGTGCCAATGAAATAAACACAAAGATGCAGAAAACATAATATAACCCAAATTTAGAAATTATTTAGTCTTTAGTTTGACTTTAATTTCTAAGCTAGTAGTGATATTAATTGCCTGTTTCCAGTACTTCATGGATGATGTGCAATATTAACGGCTTCTTCCATATTAGTATTGCACATTTTGCAGCACACTGTCATCCTTACCTCATCAATATGTCCTCAACATCATCAAGAAGGTAAGATCACAGACAAGCAGAACTACCACTGAAGATGGCATTTGACACTTGATTTCTATTTTAATGGATGAAATAAATATATTGTCTTGTACATCTCAACTAACTGTACACCATTCTCATTTTATTTCTAGATGTTCTTCTAGGCTATGTCACTTGATCTCTGAATAAAGCTAGTGTGAGAAGTAATCTCCCATTCTACCCCCAAACTGATATCTACAGAGAAGAATGAGAAATCATATAGTCTTGGGTTGGAGTTTTAAATATACTTTTGATGGACTGTATGGTTTTCAAAAAGCTACTTACCTGACCCATCAGTGTTTCAATTTCCTCATCTAGACAAAAACAACAAACTTCTTCCTTTATGCTGAATTTTTCTTAGAAGGGGGGTGGGGTGGTATTTAGCTTATACTTTCATGTTGCATTTCATCATCAAAGGATGTTAGGACAGGAACTCAACATGAATAGAACCTGGAGGTAGGAGCTGATGCAGAGGGCATGAAGGAGTGCTACTTGCCAAGGACCGGGCTCAGTCGCCCCCCCTCAATCCGTGGGAATCAGGGTCTCGGACAGATGGGCATAGAGTTGGTGAAAATGGGGTGACAAACAGACAAGACACAAGAGAGTGTGCTGAATCGAATGTAATTTGTCAAATCGATCATCAAACTTTTTATACAGAAGATAATAGGGAACCTAGGTAACACATCGGCAAGGTACAATAAGGTTACTGGATGCTTAATGAATCTTAAACAAAACAGAGGAATGTAAACACAAAGGCTGGAAGGAACTGGGCAATAAAACAACAGAGACAAAGTCAGTTCTATCTAAGGTCAGCTATAGTCTTAGAAGCCAGGTGTGAGGTCTTTATATTCCCGGGGCAAGGGCTTTCACGCCCAAGTCATGGTTCTAATTAGGGAGTTCCCCTCTAGCTAACCTCATGAATAACGCAATACTCTAAAACCACAGCAGGATCTATCTTAAACCATTGTAAATTCCTGTATATGGGAGTGACTTGGCTTTTATTCTGAGTGATTGTGTGGGGTAGCTTTCTACTAATAAGTAATGTAGTCTGCCATATATAACTATAATAAGAATTCTAAACTTACTTTACTAAGCTTGCCCTGAGATTTCTAACTCTATGTAGTAGATAGTAAAGCCTGATTTCTTTCACTATCTCTCTTACAATACTAGAGGCAATTCTGAATGTCACTGAATAGACAACATTCTTACTGAATTCAAAGCCCAGGGTCAGCTCAAGGACTACCTGGGGCATTGATGAAGGCCAGGAAGCAAAGTTTGATTTTGCTTAGGTATTTGGCAAGTCATTGCTTGGAGGCACCTATAACAAAACTATACTGAAAGGAAGCACACAGATCCATTCGCAAGGACAAAATTGGAGCATGTGTGCTATGGGATGCCACAATTCCAGGAGACTAAGTTTCTGTGAAACTCTTTGCCTCCGGACTGCTTCCAGGTTTCTAAACCTGTTAAGCAAGTCACTACTGGAGTGGATGTTGCACCTACTTACTGGCTTGCCCACAGCCTCATCTATTTTTAAACTTTTTATTGGTTCTCTGTAAATTTCACATCACATACCCCAATCCTTTGCACTGCCATCCACTCTTGCAACCTCCCCCTCAACAAAGTAAAACAATCTTGCTGAGGAAGCTATAGTGTGTCACAGTGTGTCCCACAGTATAAACTTTTGGCTACATTCCTTTGCCTGCAAATGTTCATTGCAATGAATCATTAGTCAGATATAAGGCCTCTGGCTTCTACTTCTCTATCAGTACTGGAACTCCTCTTGAATACTTTGCTGTTGACCTATGTCATGGAGATCCTGTAGTTTTTGGATCTATAGGACTAGCCCTTCATGTATCGCAGCAGTTCATCCATGGGCTACATTTTGGGGTAGGCCAATTCAAAGCCCTGGATCTAGGGCTAAGAGGGATCTGAGTCTGTTGGCTCTCCCACTCTCATGCACTCAGAGCCAGCTTACTAGCAAACTCTGCAACTAGAGCCAGTTCTACTGTTCTGCCCAGTGTTGTAGTCAGTTGAGGGACATGGCCAGTTTACTCACTCTCATAACCACTTGCCCCCTTAGCCAGCTCTCCTGCCTGCCATAAATGGTGAGGTACAAGGGAGGGGAAGAGGTCATTTTATCCTTGTCCCTGCCAACAGCAGTACACAGCCGACAAGAGTCAGAGTTAACTCCCCTAGGCCAGATCATCCTCAATCCCACGTCCAGGGCCAGCTCTGCTGTGCTGCTCAGATGAATTCCAGAGCCTGCTCTTCCAAGTGCTGGAGCAGGTGAGTTTCGGGACAGTTTTCCTGCTTTCATGGCTGTCCCCAGGGCCAGCTCTCCCACTTGCTGTAGATGGAAAAGGGCAAGGGTCAGGGAGGGATCTCTTCCTCATCCATGACACCACATGGGAGAAGAGTAGAGGGTCCAGCTCTCTCACACTACTAACCTCAGAGACAGCTCACCCACAAAGTCCCCAATATGCCCAGTGTGCATGGCCACTCTCCTCAGTACTGCAGCTAGCTAATGGTCAGCTCTCCTACTTTTATGCCCCCCAGAGCAAGTTCTTCCTAGAACCCCAGGTGAGGGGTAGGGCCAGTTCTTCACAGAACTCATACATCAACATATCTCTCCCTGGGCAGCAGCCCAGACCAGGGGCTTCCACCTGGTCTTTGGTAGTAACAGACTCCTGATATTTTTTTAATTGGATATTTTCTTTATTTACATTTCAAATATAAATGTAAATAAATATAAACCCTTTCCCAGTTTCCCTCCCTCCTGGAAACACCCTATCACATCATCCCTCCCCCTGTTTCTGTGAGGGTAACAACCCACACACCCCTACCTTTCCAACCTCGATTCGCTTACACTGGGGCATCTATCAAGCCTTCATAGGACCAAGGACCTCTCCATCCATTGATGCATGACAAGGCCATCCTCTGCTATATGCAGCTGGAGTCATGTGTACCCTTTTGTTGATGTTTTAGTCCCTGGGAGTTGGTGGGGAGGGGTCTGGTTGGTTGATATTGTTGTTCTTCCTATGAGGTTGCAAAACTCTTCAACTCCTTCAGTCCCTTCTCTAACTCCCCTCTTAGGGAACTTTTCTAACTTTTCTCCCCCAAGCCCAGTAGTTTCCAGCTGAATCCAAGTGAAGACAAGCAGATACGATTCTCATGGCTGCAGCCTATGAATGCCAACCTCCTAGTACAGAGAAGTACAAAAGAGAACGGTGGTACAGGGGAGAGTCTCTCATACTTTGTTGGAAGGTTGTATATCTAAGACATCAAACTTCCATCCTAGAAGACAAGAGTGGAATAAAAATGAAAGAGTATCTTCAAAATAAAAGTCTGTTCTCTGGAGCCTGGTAAGTAAACACGTTTTCTTTCAAAGGGGGAGTTAAAAAGTATTTTATTATAATCACAAAAGAACTTTCCATCACTAAATTGGCATTTCTCAAACTGGGCATTTTTATGCTCAAATCTCCTTCTCAACCTTCCATTTTGCTGCCTTGCCTCAGCCAGCCCTTGCTATTATTTGCAGAAAATCTTTTCCATCCTGAGTAAATCACATCTACTCTGCCTTATTGCTGTTCACATGAACCTGGGGACTGAGCAAACACTGGAATGATAATAACCACTCGTTGAAGGAAATATCTGGAATTTTCCATAATTAGTTTTATATATATAAAATAAGTTCCCTCCATTTTTCCCTCACTTTGACTATAGGTCACAGAACATATTTTCTGTCCACCACCACACAATACATGTTGGCAAAGGTGTCTTTCAGGTGCTCTCTAACTGTCTGCTTTGCAGACAATCTATCTTATCACTAATTAAAGCATTCCAGGTTTCACCCAGGCTGCCCCTAGGTACTATTGGTTAGCTGGTTGGTTGTGGTGATTGAGCCCACATTTTAGATGTATTTGGTTTGCTTTTCATGGACTAGAAGTGCCACGTATTTTGGTGTGAAAATCTTACTAGCCTTAGAAAGACAAGAATTCTTTCAAAATTACCCTGGGATACTCCACTCCTGTATTGCCCGGATACTTCACAGGCTCAAGATGTTGTACTCAATTTCCTCAGGTTAAAGAATCAGCACAATGATTCTTTCCAAGGGCATTGCTGACAAAGTATCCCATAATTTTAGAGGTCAGAATTGCAGTGGCTGTCTGTGACTGATGGAAGTCTATAAAATGTACTCACTTTACAGGAGAACACTTTGGTATCCTTTGGTTTCTCCTAAAGAAATAAAAATAAAAAAATGAAACTACATTTGCAATTTGAGAGAAAGCCTGTGGAATCAGCACAAAAAGCATCAGAGGAGAGCGATGCAGCCACTTGGGAAAGAACTCATCATCATCTGTAAAATGACAATGACAATAGTAATCATATTTTCAGAAAATCAGCAAATTTTCAATAAAGAGCTACCATGGGCTAGGTATTCTGCAAACTGCTTATATGATTGTGTTTATTCTAACAAAACCTTTTGAAAATATATTATTTTGGGTCCATTTACCTGACAGAAAATAGTTGGGATAATTAAATAACACTGAATTAAGGTTTAAAGTGACTTAAGAAGAAAGATGCAATGTTCCAATGCTCAAAACCACAGTAGTATGAGCATTCAAAGAGGAAGAACAGGCAATGCACACAGGCAGACACAAACAAGGTAGCAGAGCCCAGCAGCAAACCAGAACTTCTCCAGGAAGCCTACTCTCTGGAATGCACATGGGAAATGGAGGCTTCCTTAGGCACAAGCTATATCAAGATACTGTCATGAGCTAAAACTCCTTTAATTCCTTGCTTACTAGCAAATTTTGTAACTTGGCTTCTTCTGAGATTTCCCGCCTCCCAGGAAATGCTGTTTTGATTGTACTGATAATTTAATTAATTTTGTCAGGCGCTTTATGGTTTGTTTGTGTGAGTTGATTTCCCTAGAAGAATTCAGAAATGGAGAAGCTGGAGTAATACCTCAGCAGATAAGAGCTCCTGCTGCTCTTGCAGAGGACCTAGTTCGGTGTCTGAATTCACATATTGTGTAACAACCAACTTAAGTTCCAGTTCCAGTGGATCTGAGGACTCACCTGATCTTTGTATGCACATGGTATATATACAGAAGACAAGCGCTCACACATAAAAATTAAATAAATATTTAGATCAAAGGAATTCATAAGCAGGGCTAAGAAGATTGTATTTCAGGACATGTGGAGCTGTTCCTTCCCTCCCACTATGTGGGCCCTAAAGATCCTGCTTAGATCATTAGTCTTGGCCACAAGCCCCTCTACTCACTAAGCCATCTCACCATCCTTTCTGTTCTAATCAAACGCAGAATTGTTGAGCCCAATACCAATGGATACACCTACAAAGCATTCTCTCACCTAGGACTCAGGAAACATTACAAAACGGGGATGGGACAAAAAGATTGTATTAGCCACAGATCAGGGAGTGTGCTGGTGGTATTGTGTCTCCTAGTAACATCCCAAAGTACACCCATAAAGTCTCATCAATATGACTGCTTAAATGTGAGTTGCATGTGGATGATACATGCCAAAGTGGATGGGGAAAAATTAATACGAAAGAGTACTTTTATTGGAAAGGAAAAATATAGAGATTATATTTTTAAATCTCAATTCCATCTTTTAAAAATATCATTTCTACCATTTTTCTCATTGGATCACTAAGCAGGACTACTAAGGCCTAAAAATCCACGAAGACATGATCAGAGGACCAGTTTTTACACCCATTTAGGAGACCCCCAAGTCTTTGTACACAGGGCTGCATCTCTTTTGACTGTCTATCCCTTCCTTTCTCAACACATATCAGCTTATCTTGCCTTGCGGGGTGCTGGTTTAGCTGACTCAGGAATGAGCCTTTCATTAAACACCAACTTAGCATTTCGGAACAGAATTGACGCTCGGAATCCAGGCAGCTGGCTGAGTGGCTCCAGGCATCATTCCTTGTATGGACACAACAGATGGAGACACCCCATGCCTCCTACATGTGGCTATGCAGACAGCAGGATCAATGCACTAGACACATGACGGGCCTCATTTATTAAATGTTTTCCAGAGCAACAGGGGAAATGAACTAGAATAGAGATAGAAAACGTGACTCTGGAGGTAGAGGAGGTAAAAGGGAGAGAGAGAGAGAGACTGTTTCTAACAAAAATAGTGCTCAGATAAATATTGAGCTTCATATAAACATTTGAAATTGTATTTATTCATTTGACAACTATGACTTTCATGTCTCCTAATGTTATTCTTAATAGAGGTAGTTTGATCGCACTTCAATTCAGATTTCAAATATTTTCAACTTAAGTGTTTATAAATTATAAGGTTAACCACATTGTTTTGTTAACTCTATCCTACAACACCAAGCTTAGACCATCTACATTATCCTGTAGCCAGATGAACAGTGACAAAATAACAGATCTTGTCTATAGTTTTCTAGGATGTAAACTTCTAAGATAAATATGGTAAGGAAATACATGTTATTTTATGAAAATGACCAGCTTTAGAGGGCAAGCAGTTTCTCAGGTATCTGGGCTGTTGTCAGTCTGAGAGTCAGAATAGGCCTCTCTATATATCCATTTAAAAAACACTCTGAAGGGGCTGGAGAGATTGCTCTGCAGTTGAGAACACTGGTTTCTCTTCCTAAGAGCCTAGATGCAATCATCAAAACCCACAAAACAGTCATCTGTAACTCCAGTTCCAGGAGATCCAATTTCCTTCTCTATCTTCCATGAATGCCAAGCATGGAGTGGATAAACAAGCATTCATGTGGGTAAACATACCTACAAACAATAAGGTTAAAAGTTAAAGTGACAGATATACATACACATACACATACAGGAATGCCATGCTTAATAATGACTTGTATTCACAAGAAAATAACCCATCAGATATTCAGTAATTCCGTAGTATTTTCTCCAGCTCTCAGATTTAATGTCTTTACAAAACTCAGCATCTTCCATAGAAACTTTAGACTAGTAATTAAGTCAGCCCTTGGGCCCTCTCAACTTAGCATCACTCATCTTTACACTGGATTAATTTACTTAGGACACATCGTGTCTCAGGCATTGGAAAATTCCCAACACACACAGACCTGGAAGGAAAACTCTAGCCTCTAGTTGTCTACTGCCTAGTAAAGGGAAGAAATAACAGATGAGCACCAGATATTATGGTGTGAAGAGAAGAAAAGTGTAGCACCCACTATGGAGTTCCATTTCCAAGCAGACAATGGATGATCAAGATATCCAAAGGTAATCAAAAGATTTATTCCTTATTATCAGTCATAAGAAATATATCAGGAAAAGGGTCCTCACCTTTCTCTTCTGTAAAAGTAGTAGGCGCATCAAGAAAAATGCAATAGAAAAGGGTAGGAAGAGAAGCTGACAAGCTCAAACATCATGAGTGAAAAGTACAAGACTGAAGGCCTCATGATCATAGATGCAAGAACAAGGCACATGCAAAGGTGATATCCTGGGTATTTGCTACACAGAATACATGAGGATAAAAAAATGGTTTGTGTTTAAATTCAAGGTGGGCTTAAGAGAGGAATAGTTCTATTCATTAAGATAGAGACAACAAAATAGCACTGCTAGATGAGAAGAAAGTCTTTAATATCACAAAATAGAAGTATCTTGGATAATGTGAAATCCAACTAAACTATGGGAGGTAAAACTAATATTAAAACATCACAGGCATGAATTCATCATGGAAATGCAAATCAAAGAATCATTAAGATTCCTTTACTCTGGTATTTAAGAAAAAAAAAAAACATCAACAAGGGCTGGCTAGGATTCTTGGGAAAAATAACTCTCATATTCACTGCTGGGGAGAAAATATACATTAATCTAGCCACTATGGAAGTCAATATGGGAATTTGTCAAAAAATTGAAAGTAATTTTTATATATGATCAAGCTACAATTCCCTACACACACACAAATCAATGATAACTCAATATATTGATACCCATATTTATCACCACACTATACCCAATAACTATCTAGAATTTGCCCATCACTAAAAGAATGGATAAACAAAGTGTGGCTTATATATACAATGGAGTTTTACTCAACCATAAAGTAGTATGAAATTATGTTATTGACAGAAACTAAAAATCATCAGTATATGTGTCAATAAATACAGATTATCATAATTCAAAAGTAGGTAGCCCAGAAACTTCTATAGGATATTCAATAAAGGACAGGATTTTTGGGTTCAAACCTCAATACTATAGTGGTTAACTAAACTAAGTTTCTATCATGAGGAACTTCTCAAGACACTTTGAATGCTCTATTCCTAATTCATACTGCAGGGTAATATAACCACCCTTGATATCTGTGGAAATGAGGTGTAAGACAGCTCAATGAACTGTACAAAATAACACAGCCAATCATCTCACTTAAAAGTATTTAATTTGTAGTCTAACTATAGAGTTAGACCCTAATTCAATAGATTGATTATATTTACATTATCATCTGTTTATAGTCTAAAAGCACATTAATGGTTCTAAACCACCCTGTCTTGGTTAACTCTAGTGACTTATCTCAAACTCTCTTCCTAAGATGGAATAGATGTGCTAAAGACAGAAATCAGACCCAGATGGATTCCCAGCTTAGCTACTCTGTGTTGCTTAGGAAATGCATTAGTTCTATAAGGTAGCTGTGGCAAACCAGTACAAATACAATGGCTTACATGAGCTGAAATACATTATCTTGTAGTTCAAGACTCAGAGTTGTGCAAGAATTAGCAGACTAAACTCAAGAGGATTGGGCTGGTTTATATCTAAGACATGGGAGTACCTGTTCCTGTGTCCTCTACCTTCTGATGCAGGTATTCCCTTGGTCACATCATTCTAGTCTCTGCTTTCATTATCACATCCCCAATTTTTCTATAGTCAAGTTTCTTGTACTCTTTTGTGTATGACAGAAGCTGTGATTGCCATGGGCCATACAGGTTTGCTGAGTCCTGTTTGTTTATTTGTAAGGGCCACCATGACACGGTTCTGTTCTCCGGAACAGAGCCAGCAGGGTGTGGCTATCCATGAGTGTGGGTGGTTGCTGTGGGCTTGTTTGTATAATAGTGTTCATATTTTCACATTCTTCCTTCAAGGAATGTCCTCTCTGCCAAAGTTAATGACTCCTTAGTTATTAGAGACCCAGGAGATGAGGTCATGTCTATGTCTCAGGAAAATAGTAGAATGCGGTGACCTTCAGGACATCATCCCTTAAGTCTGTGGGAAAGAGTGCTGAAAATGGGAGTTCAAAAATACATATTTTTTAATTATTTAAAATATAAGGATGCAATATGAATAAATAGTATAAGGAACTTCACTGATGTATGGGAACAGTGGCAGCTGCACTATGAGCTAGATTGTCAGAAAGATACTAAGGAAAGAGATAAAAAAGATTTAGGGAGTGGTCACAGAAAGGCAGGATCACACCCAGGGAAGTACTTTATTTATGCTTACAAATGCAGGTAGATTCCTGAGTTCAAGGTCAGCCTGGAACAGAGCTAATTTAGGTCTTAGCATGCGCATGATCTGAATGGTAATTTCCAGGCGGAAGTCCACCCAGCTATGTTTGTGCTTGTGCCTGCTGTATCCTCCTAAGAAGCAAGGGTCTGGGTCATAAAATGCTGATTCATGGGATAGTCAAAAGGGAGCCTGGAGTACTGACTGAATTGATATGGAAAATACAAAAGTGGGCTTTTAATCTGAAAGAGATGAGCTATCCAGAGTTTTTAGAGTAGCAAGAAAAATCTGTCAAGAGAAAGCAGAACACACACACACACAGAGAGAGAGAGAGAGAGAGAGAGAGAGAGAGAGAGAGAGAGAGAGAGAGAGAGAGAGCAGTCCGGAATACTGTCTCGAGCAGAACACATGCTATCAACTTAGATCAATGATTAGACATTGCATCATTTGTTTCTCCTCTCTCAAACACCCCTTCTCCCAGAATCTCTCTGAGCCATGGCTGGTCCTTGGCACAGGTTATCTATGAAAAGTTCTCACACCTATACTCTAGAATTTGTTCCATCTTCTGAGACCCTTTTGGTATATGATTATATTAATCTTGGGTTTCACATTTCTAAAAGAAGAATAAGAAAATTCCCTAAAGATAGCTGTTATAAAAGTTAAATATACTGATATATATATACTGATATATATATAATATATATATTATATAAATATATATATAATATATATATATTTATAACATATATATATATGTTATAAAAGTTAAATATACTGATATATAATACTGATACATGTGGTAATCTTAAACAAAAATATAATTCAATAAAAATATATTATGTTATATCAGAGTCCTGTCAGCAAAATCTTGCTGGCATATGCAATAGTGTCTGGGTTTGGTGGTTGTATATGGGATGGATTCCCCGGGTGGGGCAGTCTCTGGATGGTCCTTCCTTCCATCTCAGCTCCGAACTTTGTCTCTGTAACTCCTTCCATGGGTATTTTGTTCCCCCTTCTAAGAAGGAATGAAGTATCCATACTTTGGTTTTCCTTCTTAAGTTTCATGTGTTTTGCAAATTGGGTATTCCAAGTTTCTGGACTAATATCCACTTATCAGTGAGTGCAAAACAGGACCCTGACATAGCTATCTCTTGTGAAGCTATGCCAGTTCCTAGCAAATACAGAAGTAAATGCTCACAATCATCTATTGGATGGAACACAGGGCCCCCAATGAAGGAGCTAGAGAAAGTACCCAAGGAGCTAAAGGGGTCTGCAACCCTATAAGAGGAACAACAATATGAACTAACCAGTACCCCCAGAGCTCGTGTCTCTAGTTGCACATGTAGCAGAGGATGGCCTAGTCAGCCATCAATGGGAGGGGAGGTCCTTGGTCTTGCGAAGATTATATGTCCCAGTATAGGGGAATGCCAGGGCCAGGAAGCAAGAGTGGGTAGGTTGGGGAGCAGGGTGGGAGAGGGTATAGGGGACTTTTGGGATAGCATTTGAAATGTAAATGAAGAAAATATCTAATAAAAAATATTATGTTGGCTTGTGCTTTCTTATTAAAAAAAAAAATGAGTATGCTACTGTCCAGAAGCAGTGCTCTGAGAACACGGACTGGCAGCTTTGTTCACTGCAGCATATCTGATGTCTGACAAAATGCTTGGCTCATAATGAATATTGATATTAGTCCCCTAGGGTTGCTGTGACAAATTACCACAAGATAAATAGTGTAAAACAACAGAAATTTATTTTCTTATAGTTCTAGTGGCAAGACATTCAAAGACAGGGTGTTGGCACAGTCCTCTTACTGATGAAGGCTCAAGAGAAAAATTATCCTTTGCTTTGTGCGGCTGGCAGTGGCTGCTGGCCACCCTTGGTATAAGATGGAAGGTATTGTAACATCATTGAAATCTCTGACACCCACATCTCCTGGCTTTCTTTGATCTGTGAGTCTTGTTTCTGTTTTGTTCTTCCTGTAAGTATATCAATCACATACGATGGCAGTTCTTCCCCAGCTCTTAATATCTCATTTAACTACTTAGACTATTAAGACTTATTTCCAAATCAGATCATGTTCCAGGTAGAGATACATTTTAGACTGTGACACTATTTATCTCCTGGATGTGCTTAATGAATATTTACTGTCATGGACGAATGAGTTATTTCTGACCTTGAACTGTGCAAATGGGCCTATTGCCATGGATACTATAGGTAACTAACTATAAGGCAAAAGAATCAGTGGCCAAAGCGCTAATGAGGGATAGTGATGAGAAGATCTCCTCACATTGGAAGCTTGTTAATGACACTTAGCAATGAATTCCAAAATCTTCCTACACTAAGATAAAAGGTTATGGCTCCCATTTCTCCAAGCATAAGCATAAACACAAATTTGAAACATTTAGCTGAAATGAGGAAAAACTATCAGTTTGCCTGTAGTTCTAAATCACACTCTGAGGTCAAGAAAGTAGCATTAATTGAGAATATATATTTTAATTTGAGCAGAGAAGTATATATCAAGCCTAGTATCCCAAAATCATTAGGTATAGATATAGATATAGATGATATAGATATAGATGATATAGATATAGATATAGATAGATATATAGAGAGAGAGCAAAAGAGCCATTTAGCCCATTTGGAGAAAGAAACATTTGCACTGCCCAGAGCCTTTTATATGCAAATTTAAGCTCCTAAGCTTCCAAGAATAGATATTTCTCAACAAGGATTTTAAAAATGCATCCTACATCCTTTTATGTACACATCTATGGAACTAGTGACTGCTAATTGTTCTATGTGTTTCATAAGCTGATGTGGGAGAGGTACTAGAAAGGATTATCTGCAGAAAATGGCTAGCAGTTGAATTATTCGGTTAGCAGAGTACCCCGATGCTTTCTACATACACATATGCTTCACTTCTCTTTTACATGTGTATATGCCCATAGAAAATAGAATTACTATCACAAAACATAATTCAAAATAGTTATAACCTAGACCATTCTTCACCTGAAATTTTTTATTTTCTAATTTTTACTAAAATTAGATTTAAAGGTATTAAAAATAACTCTGTTCAATATAGATCTCTATGAGCCGGGCGTGGTGGCGCACGCCTTTAATCCCAGCACTCGGGAGGCAGAGGCAGGCGGATTTCTGAGTTCGAGGCCAGCCTGGTCTACAAAGTAAGTGCCAGGACAGCCAGGGCTACACAGAGAAACCCTGTCTCGAAAAACCAAAAAAAAAAAAAAAATATATATATATATATATATAGATCTCTATGAATGCACATCTAGTTCCTTTCAATATTTGGATATCTCTCCTCTTAATTTTGTTTGGCCTCATATTTTTGTCTATGGAGTTCAATTCTATATGCAAATCAGTAGTCAATAACGCCCATCATCCTTTTGCTATAACATCTGCTATATTTTAGTAGCCAAAAATGCCTGCCTCTAAGGAGTCAGTTAAACATCCCAATGCATGTAATTGCTTGATATAAACCTCATCTCTCAGAGGTGGAGAGGGACATCTTCCTGACGTGAATAAGTCATTAGTTTATATGAGGCCTTCACATAACAAATTAACATCTGCCACTGCTCAGAACACAGGAAAGAATTTGGTTTGGGCTAAAATGCAATTGAACGGGAGGTTAAAGAAGCATGAGAATGGCATTCTCTCCTCAGAACTGCACCTGCTGTGGAGGCTCAAGTAGAAGGATGCACACAGGCCTCTCAGAAACAGCGCACAGATTGCTTTGAGGCTTGGGAGCCTCCCCTGATTGAATATGACAGAAAGATGGCATTCTTTGAGGCTGTATCAGCAGACACTGTACATTTGATCTCTTCAGCTTGGTTATCCCTGGTAGAGTCAGAGATACTATAACAGTGGGAACAAAGAATAGTAAGCTTGCAGAGGTAAACTGCAAAGGTGTTGATGGTAGCTGATATGCCATAGTGTAAATTAGTGCATCACACCAAGGAAAGACTGACTACATATAAAATATTTCTTAGTTTACTGGAATTAATGCATTTATATTTTAAGATATAAACCTCTAAATAAAATATATAATAATAAAGTTGTTATCATATCCCTAACAACCTTCATATCTCAGAATTACAGTTTACTAACACCAGGACAAAAGTGCCCATAGAAACATTCTCTGACGAGACTGTCATAGAGACTGGGCAAGATAGATCAGCAGTTAAAGACACTTGCTGCCAAGTCTGACTATCTGAGTTTAATCCCTTGGACTCAAGTGACAGAAGAAGACAATCAACTCTGGTGTAGGTGTAGACTCCCCCCCCCCCACACACACACATAAACACACAGGCTGAAAAAAAAAAAAAAAAAAACCTTTAAAGTGTTCTTCAAATAACACATATTTGTACTACTTAAAGTTGAAAGGAATCTCTCTGTGTGTTTCCAGTACTATTAAGGGATTTATTTTCAGATCGATTTCTTTTGAAAGATGTTTAGCTACTTAGTAAATCATGTCAGTTCTTATTAATTCCTTTCCCAGTTCCATCTCTATGAAACCCTTTAAGTTTTGACTCTTATATCCTACTGTGCAAGCATATTCAGTCTTCACCTGGTGTTGTTATGAAATAGCCCTTAGTGGTATGAAAACAAATGCTCACCAGCTTTGGAAAGCACAAAAGCATGAACTCAGGACATTTGTTTGCTTGCCTGAGCTGAACCTTTTTCTCAATCCCTGTCTATTGTGTGTCTAAGATGATTTGTGAAAACTGGAGAAGCATTAAAAGAGTGAACATTTATGTATCATTTATCTAACAAATATCAAGATGGTTGTTTGGATAATCATTGTATGAATTAATGTAAGGCAGACAAAAATGAGATTTAATAAAGTTAATTATCAAACTCCCCAAGTTTAAATATTCTTAGATACTTCATACATCCTGCATATCAGAGCTTAAAGTTTCATCTTGCACCCTGCTCTTTTAAACATCACTAAAATGGTGTAGGCCAACTTCAGCAACTCCACATTTGGTGCATTGTGCAATGGATAATAGTGACATTGCCTTAATTCTTGATGCAATGTTTTTATAACCTTCTGACATGTTCAGTGAAAAGACTAATGAGGGACACCTCAGGAAATGTGTAGAAATCTAGTTTTTCCTAGTTACAGATTTTTCAAGCTATTAGTCCTAATTTTTGCAACTGGAATCTAACAAAAGCAAATGTACCTATCTCTATGATGTAGATAATCACTGTCAATGATAAACAAACCATAGTGTAGAGCACACATTCTCAACCTGTGGGTCTTGACCTTTTTGGGGATCTCTTGACTCTTTCACAGGTTTCACATATCAGATATCCTGCATATCGGACATTTACTTTATAATTCTTAACAGTAGAAAGTTTACAGTAATGAAGTAGCAATGCAATGATTTTATGATTAATCTTGCCACAATATGAGGAAAGTATCACAGTATTAGGAAGGCTCAGGACCACTGGTGTGGCAGGAACTTTAAAATGGCCAATGTTCCATTATGAAAACCCATCGTGCATTTGATTACTGTTAATCTTCAACTATTTTTAAAAATGACAGAAACATATCTGTCATCTTACCAATTGCCTATCAATTAGGTTAAATAGTTCACAAAATCCAGGCCCACATGAAACCTCAAAATAAAATCCAACTTGTTAAAATATGAGCATACATAATTAGAGGAGGAAATAATCCTATAATTGTTATTTTTACACACACACAAAAGCAGAGATGTTCAGACAAAATGTTGATGAACAGTCCACATGTTGATGAACTAAGAAATGGATTACCCACAGCCACTGAAAGCTAGGGAGAAGCCTGATGTTCTTTATAGAGAGTAAGACTCTACAAGAACTCCAGTCATGGATTTCAACCCTCCAGTCTGGGAGAGAAAAATTGCACTGGAGTAAGCCAATCAGTGCCTGGTAGTTGATGACATCAATCTTCAAAAATTAAGATGACGTAAACCTGCATCCTTATTAACTATGACCCTGTGTATTCAAGTTCTATTAGAAGAAGAAGTGTGACCTATTTTGGTTCTCTAGCTAGGACAAACTCTGGTCTCCAGAAATGTCATGCCTCCCTTACTATCATCTTTATGGTTTTCTCTTGCTGAAAGAGGTATCAAATGTTTGTCACTCACAATTCATTTAAACAACAAAGTTTAAAGAATTCTAAAGGTGAATCATTATTATTGGCAGTATTAGTATTATTGTTGTCATTGCTGTTAATTGAGATTAAAAAAATGTGCATTTCAAAGAAATGTTAGTGTTAAAACAACAAGGATTTTAAAAAGTAAGAAGGTAAATAAAACAACTTTCAGCTGGGCATGAGATAGCGAAACTGAGCAGGTGAGAGGAAGCGTAGAACTAACTATTGTGCAACTGTAATTCATAGTTGTCACATTCCCCTGATTGAGGAAGAGGTGGTCCAGCTCTAACTTTCAGCAGCAGAACTGAGGACAGGACAAGCTGTCCCAGAGTATTCTCTGCTTATGGCCTAAAGGACATGTATTCTCTAGTACCTACCTGATGAATAACTACATAACTTGTTTTAAAAAATCACACTGCAGGATACAATAAGATACTTCTGTATCTGACTTAGAGCAGCCCAGTCTAATATCTCTCCGGAGTAATGTTGAGTTTTATTAACTAAACTGCTGCTTTGTTTTATAAACTGCTAAAATATATCTCTTGAGTAACTTCATTTCTTCTAGAAAACATGAACCAATAGAAAACAGTATTGCTATCATCATTGTCATCATCATCATCATCACCACCATCACCACCACCACCATTATCATCATCATCATCATCACACTATCTTTTAAAACATAATTCTAATTCATTTCATCCACCCATAATGGAAAGACCTTCTCATCTCTGTGATGCTAACCTAGTCTATAGAAGCTCAAAGCAGCTGAAATTTCTTGCCTCATACCTGGGTCTCAAAGATCAGGTGACAATTTTCATGACCTTTACTTGTTGAACCCTCTCTGTGACAGTGGTCCTCTCACTCTGTTTATGGTAACGATGGTTACAGGCATGGAGGCTCCAATTGAAGCTTTAATTCTGTAGCCTTTATAGCTCTCCACTACCCTTTAATTCACCAAATCTTCCCTCTATGCACTCAGAACTCAGCATGTCTCTGTCTGTTAATCACTTCTAAAGCATGATTTTTGATGGTATTCTGAAGATATAATAACAGGATAGTTCCCATGAGATTCCAGTTGGAATTATAGAGGACACTAGTAAAGAGTACATGTTTCTTTGATTCCTCTCAATGGCCTGAAACATTTTGAGGATTGAATGATTCTAATGTGGCAGCACCATGATGCAGTATTTAAGATGCCTGGCTTCTATAACTACATCGAATGTTTTGCCACTGACCAAATTTTATTTAAAAGAGTGATTGTCAGTAACAGGCCAAGGTTCCAGCCTCCTAGCTAGACCAGGAAAATGGCAAAATTCTCCCAGTTTCTTAACCACAGCAAATTCCTTTCTCATTAAGGCACTTTAACCCCCTTTATTATTTCTCCTAAATGCCCTGCCTTTCATTATCTACTTCCTTCCTGTAATTAAAGTATTAATTGTAATTTTACTTTCTCAGAAGAATCTCTTCACTGACCAGACACAAAAAACGCACAGTCTTTGGCTTGGTAGATGGCTCAGTGAGTACAGCACTTGCCATCCAAGTGTTATGACCAAGTTTAAGGTCCTTAGAACACACATAAATGCCAGATGGGTGTGGCATTCCACCTTCAGTCCCAATTCCTGGGAGGCAGAGGTGGCAGATTCAATGGGGCAAACTGACAGGCAAGCATAGACTAAATGGTGACAACTGGGTTTAGATAGCAATCCTATCTCCATAAATAAAATGGAAGAATGGAGGAAGACACCCAATGTCAACCACAAGCCTCTTCTTTTGGTCACTCATGTTTGTAAACACACATATATGCTCACATATATACCACACACATACATATATGCATACATACATACATGCATGCATACATGCATACATACATACACAAAAATTAAAGTTTTGAAAACAGGTCCATCTGTCGCTTAATCTTCTCATATCCTGCACCTTATTATATGACACATATCATTAGCTTAAATCATATTATGTGTGTGTAATGTGAATAGATATTATTACCTTTTCATAAACACGCTATGTTCTCAAAAAAGCCTAGCTCTCTTCCCACCATATGTACATCAGTGCAACCGGAGCTCCAACAGAAGCAGGCAGAAACAAAACTGCAAAAAAGGTATATTCAATGGAGGCAATATGTGTCTCACATTTCTTAAGTTCTAGTTAACAAAAAGAAAAATAAAATTTGAGCTAAATAGCTGTGGCCTTGACTCTAAGATACTTAATCTAGGATGTCCATGGTATTAGCAATGAGGGGATTTGTTTTCCTTCAATACGAAGTGAAGTAACTATTTTCTGTGTGAAAAAAAAAATAGTGTTCTAGCTCACATCTAGTCCAATAAACACCCTGAGCTCAAAGGAAACTCTATTAAACAACAGCAAAGTCCTTAATAAGTACAAGTTTTGATTAAGGACACAGTACATGGAGTCTGCAAACCCTGTATTTCTTATAAAAATATGGTGTGATTCAGTGAACCTTCATCATACAATGTTCTTTTCTTCTAGTTTCTCTTTACAAGAAAATTAGATTCAATGGCGTTGCAGCAAACAAAAGTGAAATCTGCATGGCAAGAGAAGGAAATGTATCCATTGCTACTCAAAGGGAATTAATATTTATTTTGCAGACACTACCTGAGGTTACTTCATAAGAATCATGTCATTGTATATAATGAGAAACTGTAATCAATATGATTAGCTCTTCACATGGATAAATTGAGTTTCTAAGAGGTCAGAAAACTAGTTTGATAAGGACCTTGGGATGTACCTTACCTCTAGATCTGATGGCCACACTGTTTTTATCATCCTGTATTGATTTCCTCTGTCCAATGCCATCCTGTATCATCAGAATCTCAAATGTTAAATCTGCTACAAAGACTTCATGGTGACCTTGTCTCATGATAACACAGCAGCACTGGGGAGCGTGTTCTAAGATTGTTTCTTGATGAGGCTGGCCCCAGGGAAAGTTCTGCTCACGTCAGAATGTTTCCACATATTTATTTATTCTACATAGATGCTTTCAGTTTTGCTTGTACTCATAAATACTCTTTAATGTTGCTGACATTACTTATTCTTCTAAAATACCTAAAGAACAAGATGAAGCCCAGGATTTTGATCACCCATCTTGTGTTTTCTTCTTCCCAAGTACTTTGCTTGATCTTTATTATTTGAACTTTCTTCCCCTGTATCCACGTGCCAATATCATTATTTTAACCAATGTAAAATTCTATGTTTTATATGCCTGTTTTTCTCAACTATAGTACTTTAGGCCCTCCTTTCCCCTTTATTCCTGACTAAAGCAAACTTCAAGCATTCAACAACTCTAAGCAGTAGTCTCCAAACTTAATTGGATCACCCCCTTCAAACCAACTGACAGGATGCTCAGTGTTCACTGAAAGTTTGATTAATAATGAGAAAATAATCCAAACTAGAGGTGAGGGAATAAAAAGGGTGTGCAGAATTTTAGTAGTAATTTGTTATATACATATATATATATATATATATATATATACACATATATATATAACATATATATGAGATAGAATAAGATAAAATAATAACCTTATGATTATGTAACTAATTAGATTATTAGTCTGATAAATTGCCATGATATCTTCATAGACTTACTAAAAGAGGAAAGACGCCTTCAGGATAAGCAACCCAATGATGACATATTTATGAGTGCCTAGATTACATAATTATAAATCATGTGTCTTATATTAAAGTACTATGTGAACTCAAATATTTTCTACAATGTATCTCAAATATTTTGCATCTTGGGAGAATTTAGACTTGCTCCTTGCTCTCAAAAATCAAAGAATCAGAAAAATGCATAGAATAAAATGGTCAGATGAGGAGCTTGTGGGGTGGTTAATAATATTGTAATTTTATATTTTGCTATTTAAAGCATATGTTAAATTCTTTGCTTTACTTATACTAGAGAATGACATGATGTTGACTTGGACATATTTTTTAACCTTTCAAAATGTCAATCAAAATAATAGGAAATAATAACATCAAACTTTGATTAAAAATAATACTCATAAATTATATGAAAATAGAATTTGCCCGCATATATATAAAACCAGTTGGAAAAATAAAGTAGAAGTTTAACTAACTAGGAAAATATATACCCTGGATCAATCTGTAGTTAATTGTCCTAGAGGTGGTGCACATGCTCCACAATACGCAGACTGTCTTTGCCCACCTTCTTCATTGCCCATTGTGTGATGTTGGCATTCTTATACTTTCCTCCTGGAAGGCAGAAATCTGTTTCAGTACAGTTTCATGTTTACTCTTAAGCAGAAATCAAAGTAATAGAAAGAAATGCAGACATGGTCCAAAATTTATTTTCAAATCTCTGAAATAGTTTTGTTTGTTTGTTTGTTTGTTTATTTTAGACAGACCATCACATGTTGTGGTTAGTTTAAAGAGAAGATAAGAAAAGTAGTTTTCAAAACAGATGGAGAATGAGTCTGTTAATAGGAAAGGTAATTGAGCATATCTGCTTCAATAACAAAGACATAATCCCAATCTCTGTGTGCAATAAGTGTTCAAGAATAAGGTACTATTACCTACCTATCATTAGTATTATTGCTAAATACATTTATCCAAGTAAATGGGAGAGCATATTATATTCAGATAAGTGCTATCATAAAGAGTTCTGTATTGGGTTTTTTTCTATTGTTCATGCAGCCTATAAGTGATATTATTTAGGGTAGAATATCATTACTGTTTTAACAGAAAGAACATTAATGCTTAAAGGGCAATGAGGACTCTTCCAATATCTCAGAGCTAGTAAATGTTTAAACTTATATTCTAATTAAAGCCCATTTTAGTTTATAATTCTTAATCAGCCTATTCTGTCACTTGGTGATGCATTCTGTTTTCTTTCCCAAACATGGTGACAATATGAACACTATATTATTTCATAATATAATTTTGAGGCTTAACTCAAATGCTTGATCATTGATCTCTTGAGCTGTAAGATGTGAGGATGAGCTATCACACAGGTTCTTAGGAAGAATATGAGATTGAAGCACCAGCAAAAGTTCCAAAGGAACATTTGTAACAGGCCTATGACTCATTTGGAGCCTGCTTCACAGCACAGCCCCCGCAATGCTCAGTACCTTAGAACTCACAATGCACTCCCACTTCTCTTCCCTGAGATCTGCAGGCTTCTTATGCCAATAAGAGATCAACAGGAGGACCAAATATGCTGTGCAGATGAGTCTCATGCTTAACATGTTGGCACTTCTATACCTCATACCTCTGAGTGCTTCTAGGATTCTAGAAGTCATTTACAAGGTGAATCATTCCTTTCTAGGGTTAGATATATACATGGATTCACATGTCTTACCTGGTGAGACTCTCTTAGAAGGATTTCAATATTTATTTCAAGATATCTATACTTATGGGTGTTTGTTTCTAACTATTATATAAAAGATTTCAGACCAAAATTAACCAGAACCTTTACTGTTACCATCTGAAAACACTTTTAAGTGTATTAAAGGTGACAAATGATGTGAAAGGTACATTTAGAAAGAGAAGTGTTGGACAATTCTGTAGTAACCGATGGGTATGAATAAAGATCAGATTTAATGATTGGAGTAGAATTGAATGACAAAGGGTGAGCAGACATAAGTAGTTGGGGACAAATATAAGATCAGGAAGATCCACGTGATGCTACTACCTCTGAAGCTGCTGGAAAACCGAAAGATGAACATCACAGGACATGTTGAGAGGCTATGAGCAACTTTAACCCCTATAGGTGTCTTCACCTAGATGTTATCAGTCTCATGACTGAAATTTTAAAAAACAATCTCTTCACAATTATAAAATTAGAGGAAGTAATCATCATATCTAGTATTTACTCAAATACTGCTTTATTTAGAGCCCATAGACTTATTCTACAGCATTGGGAAGAGAGTTATTGAGAAGAGGGCGCTGATACATTCCAGTAAGAAAGTCCAATAATAAATGAGTAAGAACCCAAAACTGTAAGCTTCATATTACATTAAATGGCATAAGTAAGATAGAAATGTCAGAGGTAAAGAATGTGAGAATGGGGATATACACTAAAGAAAGAGCTTCTATTACCAAGCAACCTTCTAGCTAAGACAAGAAGGAACAAAGGACTAAACCATGTGAAGATCTTCATAGAGATGTCCCAAATACAGAACCAGAAATGCACAGATCAGAACCAAGAAATGGGAACTTATCAGGAATTATAAAGTGTTTAATGACCAAAGGAGACACTCTTCCAAAGGCCATGCCTAGCCCATAACTATTCCTCTCGCTGCTCACTTTTAATTCATGTCCATGAAAGCTATGTACATCAGCACTGCTTTTACAAAGTCCTCAGATAATTAGTCACTACCTCACCATTCCAAATTTTAAAAGGACTCTGTCTGGCCCAGAGTAAGCAAGCTGCCCAACTTTGTTGTGATTATCGGTGACTAGTTGGGAGGCCGGGCCTTCTGGTAGCATCATGAAGAAGAGAAGGGAAAAGCCATTCTCAAAGAGAATGTGAGGTGTGGAGTAGGCTTACTAAGATTTTATTTTTAACTGTATATTGATTCACCTATTATTCATTACCCAACTTAATTTTGCATTTATAGTCATCTATCTGTGAACATGTACAGGCTAGAGGTCAAAGTCAGGATGTTTTTCTCATTTGATTTCACCATAATTATTTATTTTTTGAGACAAGGTCTTTCACTGAACTCAACTCTCACAAGTTTGGCTAGATTCCTGTCCAGAAACCCTCAAGCATCTGCCTGTTTCTGTCCCCTCCATGCTAGAGTTATAGATGAATGCTGGCATGCCCATCTTTTACATGGTATATGGGAATCTGGACTCAGGTCCTCATGTTTGCTTATCAAGTGTTTTACAATTAAGCCATCTCCCCAGACTCCATGATAACAGTTCTTTTTTTTTTTTCTTTAATTAGATATTTTCTTTATATACATTTCAAATGCTATCCTGAAAGTTCCCTAGACCCTCCCCCCGCCCTGCTCCCCTACCCACCCACTCCAGCTTTTTGGACCTGGCATTCCCCTGTACTGGGACATATAAAGTTTGCAATACCAAGGGACCTCTCTTCCCAGTGACGGCCAGCTAGGCCATCTTCTGGCTGTCTTCTATGAGGCTATGCCAGTGCCTGGCAAATACAGAAGTGGATGCTCACAGTCATCTATAAGATGGAACACAGGGTCCCCAATGGAGAAGCTAGAGAAAGCATCCAAGGAGCTGAAGGGTCTGCAACCCTATAGGTGGAACAACAATATGAACTAACCAGTAACCCCAGAGCTCGTATCTCTAGCTGCATATGTGGCAGAAGATAACAGTTCTTTACAACTCTTGCATTGTATCTGAGTTTAGGAAATGAAGTGGAAAATTAGCATATAATAAAGACGCAAATATAGAAACAATTTTATTCAGAAACAAAAACCTAATGCTAAAATATCTATAACATAGAGAAAAGTGTCACAAGAGGCACACAAACAGAACACCAGAGTATTTTAGCTCACAAAGAAAGATATACACCTTTGTCCATAAATTGTATATTTGGTTCGATATCTCAAAAGGAAAGCAGAATTAAAGTTCAAAAGCATTGGCAGGATTGTGAATTTACTACAGCCTCCTCCCGACAGCATGAAAAGTTCATTTCTATCAGGAAAGTGAACACAACAAGCAAAGTAATGGGTTTCAGCCTAGAAAAGTGTTTGGAGGCCAGAGGGCTAAGTGCTCTATCAATAATGGATGTGTGAATACACTATGCTCAGAGATGAAACCAAGCTTTTGGAAGAGTCAATAGGGATCTTCAGAAAAAAAAATTATAATTTTTGCAAAGACAGCACTGTGCTGGTAAGAACGGAGCTGAGATATTCTGAAGGCCCAGTTTTATACTTTCCAATCATGTTCATACTTTCAACCTGCAGTCTAAAATTAGTAACTGTATTATGAATTTTTGGAATCAAAGCTTTGTTGCTCTTTATCATAGAGGTTAAATTCCTCAGCTCTATTTCAAGGACAAATGCTGCTTCAGTTAACATTTTAGAGACTAAGACCTTAGAAATTAGTCACTGTATGAGTTACATTTCTATTGCTGATAAAGTAGCATGAAGCCAATTTACAGAAGGAAGAGTTTATTTGGGCTTAGAATAAGAGTTCCAGAAAGACAAGCATCTATCGTGGTTGGGAGGCATGGCATAAGGAAGACAGAGAAAAAGCTGAGATATCACATCTTCACCCACAATATGAAGTGCAGAGACAGAATAGAAGTGGACTGAGGTCTTGAGGCCCTCCCCAAGCAAGATACTTTTTCTACATCTCCCAAAGGCTTCATAACATGCTTCAATCGGCATTATAAACTGCAGACCAAGCGTCAAAGACCTGAGCCTACACAAGGTATTTTTCATTCCAACTACCACGTTCCATACCTGCTCCCAAACGCTCAAGGCAATCGTAATGCAAGCTGCATTTAGTTCAATCTTAAAAGCCCCCATAGCATTGTACAATCTCAACAGTGTTTCGAGGTCCGATTTGTCATCCGAGACTTACAGCAATCTCTTACCTGTAACACTTTTTGAATAACAAAAGTAAATTAGATATAATATAACATACGATGGCATAGAATATACATTACCATTTCAAAAGGGAAGAATGTAGAGAAGGGGGCAAAGTAAGAAAACAATGAACCAACACAAGATCAAAAGCAAGCATGTCAAACAGCAAATTCTGTAACTCTGTCTGGCATCTGAGCTTTAGTACCAAACGGCTTTTATGGTGCCCTTCTTTCTCTTCTGATATGTATGATATGCTTTGCTCTTTGGGCTAGTTATACTCCATGTATGGAGCTCTTCTGTTTTTGTTTTTTGAGTTAGGCTTTCTCTGTATAGCCCTGGCTGTCCTGGAATTCACTCTGTAAACCATGCTGGCCTCAAACTCAGAAGTCCACCTGCCTCTGCCTCCCGAGTGCTAGGATTAAAGGCATGCACCACCACACTCAGCTCGAGCTCTTCTTATAATATATATATTTAAATTTTTTATTAAATATTTTCTTTATTTACATTTCAAATGTTATCCCCTTTCCTGGTTTCCCACCCGAAAACTCCCTGTCCCATCCCTCCTTCCCCTGCTCACCAGCCTACCCACTACTGCTTCCTGGCCCTGAAATTCCTCTACACTGGGTCATAGAGCCTTTACAGCACCAAGAGACTCTCCTATTGATGATCAACAAGGCCATCCTCTGCTACCTGCACAGATGGAGCCATGAGTCCCTCCATGTGTACTCTTTGGTTGGTGGTTTAGTCCCTGGGAGCTCTGGGGGTACTGGTTGGTTCATATTGTTGTTACTTCTATGGGTCTGTAAACCCCTTCAGCTCCTTGGGTCCTTTCTCCAGCTCCTCCCTTTGGGACCCTGTGCTCAGTCCAGTGTTGGCTGAGAGCATCCACCTCTGTATTTGACAGGCACTGGTAGAGACCCTCAGGAGACACCTATAACAGGCTTCTGTCAGCAAGCACTTGTTTACATCCACAATAGTGTCTGGGTTTGGTGATTGCATATGAAATGGATCCCCAAGTGGGGCAGTCTCTGGATGGTCCTTCCTTCAATCTCTGCTCCACACTTTGTGTCTGTAACTCCTTACATGGGTATTTTGTTCTCCCTTCTAAGAAGGACCTAAGTATCCACACTTTGGTCTTCCTTCTTCTGGAGCTTCATGTGCTCTGTGAATTGTATTTTAGGTATTTTGAGCTTCTGGGCTAATATCCACTTATCAGTGAGTGCATATTATGTGTGTTATTTTGTGATTGGGTTACCTCACTCAGGATGATATTTTCTATTTTCTATATTTGCCTAAGAATTTCATGAATTCATTGATTAGTAGTACGCCATTGTTTAAATGTACCACATTTTCTGTATCTATTCATCTGTTGAAGGAAATCTGGGTTCTTTGCAGCTGCTGGCTATTATAAATAAAGCTGCTATGGACATACTGGAGCATGTGTCCTTATTACATATTAGAGCATCTTCTGGGTATATGCCCAAGAATGGTATTGCTGGGTCCTCAGGTAGTACAATATCTAATGTTCTGAGGAACCGCCAAACTGATTTCCAGAATGGTTGTACCAGCTTGCAATCCCACCAGCAATGGAGGAGTGTTCCTCTTTCTCCACATCCTTGTCAGCATCTGCTGTCACCTGAGTTTTTGATCTTAGCCATTCTGACTGGTGTTAGGTGGAATCTCAGGTTTGTTTTGATTTGTATTTCCCTGATGATTAAGGATATTGAACATTTTCCTTAGGTGCTTTTCAGCCATGGTATTCCTCAGTTGAGAATTCTTTGTTTAGCACTGCACCCCAAATTTTAATAGGGTTCTTTGGTTTTATGCAGTCTAAATTCTTGAGTTCTTTGTATATACTGGATATTAGCCCTCTATCAAATGTAGAGTTGGTAAAGATCTTTTCCCAATATGTTGGTCGCCATTTTTTCCTATTGACAGTGTCCTTTGCCTTAGAGAAGCTTTGCAATTATATGAGGTCCCATTTGTCAATTCTTGATCTTACAGCATAAGCTGTTAGTGTTCTGTTCAGGAAATTTTTCCCTGTGTCCATGTGTTTGAGGGTCTTTCCCACTTTCTTTTCTATTAGTTTCAGTGTATCTGGTTTTATGTGGAGATCCTTGATCCACTTGGACTTGAGTTTTGTACAGGAAGATAAAAATGGATCAATTTGCATTCTTCTACTTGTTGACTGCCAGTTGAACCAGCACCATTTATTGAATGCTGTCTTTTTTCCACTGGGTGGTTTTAGCTCCTTTTTCAAAGAGCAAGTGACCATAGGTGTGTGGGTTCATTTCTGGGTCTTCAGTTCTATTCCATTGATCTATCTGCCTGTCACTGTACCATTACTATGCAGCTTTTTATCACAATTGCTCTGTAGTACAGCTTGAGATCAGGGGCGGTCATTCCACCAGAACTTCTTTTAGTTCTTTTATTGTTGAGAATAGTTTTTGCTATCCTAGGTTTTTTATTCCCGATGAAGATGAAGTTGCAAATTGCTCTTTCTAACTCTATGAAGAATATAGCTTTAGGATCTCCAGTATCTCAGGGTTCCCATCGCAACCAAGAATTGCTTTCACAACTCCATGAAATTGCCTCTCTGGAACTACTTCCCTTTCAGGCTCTTTCATACTCAGACCCTGGCCTTACACTGCCTTCAGCCAGCAGCTCTCTGAAGCTGTGTAGAAATATCCATGTCCTTCTCACCTTCCATCTTTCATGTGTTGAAAAGCTAGTATCGTGTGAATGATGCTTCCAAATTGGTCTGCCAGCTCAAGATAAACTAATTTCCCCTGGAATCATATTTAACTAGCTTTTGTTTGTTATTGTTTTTAGTGACAGAAACAAAAACAAAAACAAACAAACAAACAAACAAACAACCCTCAAAATCTCTTTTCCAAGCTGGGTACTGTAGTCTTGCCTTCCAATTATCCCAGTGCATACAAGGCCCCCTTTTACACGTACTCATCGCCTTAATAATTACATTCTCTCTTTTAGCACATGCCCTGGCTATACCCTATACTATGCCCTGGCATCAAGCTTCTTAGTGCTTTGTTTGCTCTCCAAATCATACATTTCATAATTCTTTCTGACACATTTCTTTTCATTTAATTGTCGACCTACACAAGGGAAGGCAGTACTAACAGTATCACCCACCTCCAGTGATTTATTTACACCAACTGGAAACCAGGTATTTAAATACCTTTCTGTTTGGAGACATTCTTATTCAAACCACTATAGTTACTTTATTTGATGATCTATTGAAATGCGCTCTGCTGAAACAACAACAACAACAAAAAAGGTTCGTTGCTTTTTAATTTACTTTCAGAAAAATCTCTTTGGACATGGGCAGATTTTCTAACAAAATACCACATGAATGGCCTTTAGCCCAGTTGCTAATACCTTCCCCCTGTGAAAGATCCTTGGCAGACTTCCCCAGTCTGAATTATTCTCCCCAAGACTGTCTTCCAGACTTCTAAGAGAAAGTCTATTAAATACTGCTTACAGCACTCAACTGCCTCTCTAGTCCAAAGTGCCGACGATTTCCACATTCCTCCAAAACACAACAAGATCAGGTTCTTTGCAGATATATCCCACTTTTGGTACCAACTTTTATATTCATTATGTTTCAATTTGTGTAGAAAAATCCCATGATCCAAAGCAACTTATGAAAGAATGAGTTGGTTTTAGCTTATATTTTCAGGAAAATATGTTTCTATTATGGAGGAACATATAGGAGCAAGCATGGGGCAGAAGGAGGAATCTGAAAAGATCCTATCTTCAACCATAACTACCCACCTCCAGTGATTTATTTACACCAACTGGAAACCAGGTATTTAAATGCCTCTCTGTTCAGAGACATTCTTATTCAAACCACTATAGTTACTTTATTAAGAGGTAGTTGAATCTTAGGTATAATTTTTTCCTTATCTCTCAGTTGTCTAAATGTCTCTCAGAACTTACATAGTATAGGAGGAATCAGACCTAATCACTGAAAGAACTTAAAGATTGCAAAATTGGTCTTTTAACCTCTAGATCATGAACCACATTGAGGTTTAAGAATGAACAAGAATGTTGAAAGTTTAAGAACGAACAGTGAAACAAATCTTATTGGGCATGTTTTCTGATGTACCCGATGTAAATGTGCTCACTTTCCAGCCATCACAATGGGAAAAAAAATGACATTTTAATCTCATCTGAAGCTACATGAAGAGAAGCATTCAAAGACTTGGTTGTGGCTAAAGTGGCTTTGTAGCAGAAAAGGGGAGGACAAAAGTCAAGGAGAAAAGGACAAGTCACCATTTAGTGGAGGTTATTTCATATAGTTTAATCTGAAGTTGTAAAGGACTTTACAAGAGGAGACCTGTAGGACCCCGTCCTAAGGAAATCCATCAGCTTGAATGAGACAGAAATGTGTTATAAGGAAACCAGAGTATGCATTCTAAAGCTCCCAGTCTCACCCTGCCAATGTCTGACTATGTAAGGGCTCACAACATTAACAAAAGTCTGACAAGAAATATGATGATATAAATTATAGCCAAACAGGTCTCTTCTAATATCTTTATGTAGTAACTTTAAGTGGAGGAAAATAAAAATCATAAATGTGATCAAGTACTTTGCTGGATTATAAAAGGCAGTTATACCAGCTGAAAATGATTTTTAAAAACTACCTGCTTTTAAGATACATTGATTAAGTGTATGTGGGTGAGGGGTATGTGCTAGTGTCAGAAGTCAGAGGTGTGGATTACTTCTGGATCTGGGAGTTTCAAGTGGTTATTAAGTGTCTAGTATTGGTCCTAGTATTTGAACTTACACCCTCTACAAAAGTCATACCCAATATTAACTGCTATGCCATCTCTCCAATCTACTAGTTCTGAGTCCTAAAATTATTTAATGTTTCCCTTAAAGTAGGTAGAGTTTAATTCCATTTCTTTTCAAATGGACTAAATTCAGCAAGGCCTCTGTAATGAATTAAACAAGGCAAAGGTAACAGAGACTTATCCTTCATGAAAAAGAAAAAAAAAAAAACTCACCTAGACTCTTAGACTCTGTCTTCTTTCTCATGTCACCCATTCTAGTGAGAACAGGTGCAATGGCTTGAATATAGTCAGCATCTCTCTAGGCCCCTACAATGTGGAAATGGGACATTTGCCTACAGTCATGTTAGAGTCCCATCTTAGAAGTGGATTTTATACCCACAATCATGTCCCCAGGCAGCTATAGCACTGCCTTACATGTTAATGTATCATCATGAGAGTCCTGGAGCCTACCTCTCAGAACAACATAAGATAATGGATTTTGTTGTTGTTCTTGTTGTTTGGTTGGTTGGTTTGCTTTGCTTTGCTTTTTGGTTGGTTGTGTGTGTGTGTGTGTGTGTGTGTGTGTGTGTGTGTGTGTGCGTGCGTGTGCGTGTGTGTGTGTGTGTGTGTGTGTGTACATTTCTTAGGTGTTCATGCTCTTTTGCACCTGTGGACAACTACATATGGGGTTAAAGGCTAACTGTAGACATCTGTCTATAGGTACTTTTCAAATTTGTTTTAAGATAGGGTTATTTGTGGGCCTGGAACTTCACCAACTATGCTAGGCTATCTTGTCAGAAAGTTCCAAGGACTCACTTATTTCTATCTCTCCAGAGTATACCACCACACAATTTTTACATGAATTCTGGAGATCCAAAACTACATGCTCTTGTCTGTGAGGCAAGCACTTTATCAACTAAGATATCACACAGCCTCAATGTTAACAATTTTAAGCTGCTAAGTTCTGAAAAATTGCTGTGTGTTAATACAGAAATAATACAAAGTGACACCTCTAATCCATAGAGCACAGAAATTAAAACATAGTTGTGAATATAATTTAAATTGATTTCTGATTATACCATTCCTTACTGTTCATCCAGTAAACAAGTCACACTGAAGGAAATCTTAGTACCTTTGGACACTGACTTCTTTCCACTCACTCCCTGTCTCAGTAATCACAGTGTGTTCTTGGGTGGGAAGAATAAGCTGTTTCTCAGATGCTACAGGAATTCCAATTCTATACAAGTCCAGCAGTCTCGATTACAGAATAGAAGATAATTTACAACAGTGTTCAAAGGCAGTCTTTTGTGACAGATGGGACTGAATTTGCATCTACCCTTTATCATTTGTTAGACATATCGCTTAGAGTAGTAACAAATGTTCTGTTCCTGGTTCCTTATCTGTGAAATGGAAAATGAGGGAAAACAGTTCTTTCTTGGTGAAATAGGCAATTTTAGATACTGTATTAGTTACTTCTATCATTGTTGAGACAAAATACCCTGACAGAAGCAGCATAAAGAAAGAAGGGCATATTTGTGGTTGATGATTCATGGTTATAGTCCTGTTTCCATGAAGTCATTAGTCATGGCAATGGATTACATGTGTCCACAGCCAGGAAGAAGACAGTGATGACTTTCCACACTCATCTAATCCCCTCCTTTATATTCAGCCCAAGAACTCATCCTACTACATGGTGCAGCTCACAGTTAAATTGGGTCATCTGAATTTAATTAACCTAATCTAGATAATACCTCAGAGACATGTTCAGAGTCTTAGGTCTTAAGTGATTGAAGATATGGTCAAGTTAATGATATTAACCATCATATATATCAATAGCAAAATTAGCAAAAGAAAAAATGTAAGATCAATGCAATTTCTTTCCATCCTTTATATGCCTGGGCCTCTTGTCACTCTGGTCCAGAAATAACAGAGATGGGAGAAAACTCATGCCAGTCCAAAGTGCACTGAGCAAGGCAATATCTCAAATACTTGTAAATAAAGAGGATATGATCCTCTTCTACTTGAAGCTATCCTGATTCCCAAACCAGGAAAGCATCTTTGGTCTATGTAAAGAATGTAGGACAGGACTGGAAAAGGACTTAGCTTTACATCCTCTTGCATAACTGTGTCAATTACTTTTATTTAAAAACAGTGTCAAAACATTCCTAGGCCCCTCTGTTCTCATCAATGGAACCTATAATGTTAATTGTTTTTCAAGTTCTAACTCTATCATGTTTTTTTCCAATAATACAAAAAAAAATGAAAAAAAAGATACTGAAAGTGTAAATTTTGACTGTGGAGTTGCACAACTTCTGCACTGGATGAGAATTGTAACTGTAATTGATTTCACTAAGCGTAGATACTGAATCTGGTTAATGTGAGGGTGTGATGTTTTATCTATTTCTATTTTTATAGAAATGTTTATAAAATTGTAATAATGTTGCTAAAAAGAAAATTATATGGGGTGTGTCTTAGTCAGTGTTTCTATTCCTGCACAAACATCATGACCAAGAAGCAAGTTGGGGAGGAAAGGGTTTATTCAGCTTACATTTCCACATTGCTGTTCATCACTGAAAGAAGTCAGGACTGGAACTCAAGCAGGTCAGGGAGCAGGAGCTGATGCAGAGGCCATGGAGGGATGTTCTTTACTGGCTTGCTTCCCCTGGCTTGCTCAGCCTGCTGTCTTATAGAACCCAAGACTACCAGCCCAGGGATGGTCCCACCCACAAGGGGCCTTTCCCCCTTGATCACTAATTGAGAAAATGCCTTACAGTTGGATCTCATGGAGGCATTTCCTCAACTGAAGCTCCTTTCTCTGTGATAACTCCAGCCGTGTCAAGTTGACACAAAAATAGCCAGTACAGGGTGGAATTGACTCTGCACACACACACACACACACACACACACACACACACACACACACACACACACATCTTCCATTAGAATTACCACTACCACCAAAATCTATCACTAGTTTGTACCAAACTATTGATATTAGGAATCTGCTACTAGTTAAATCCCAAAGTGCAAGTGATTGATAGGTAATGATTAGAAAAAAGAGAAAGGAATGAGAGAGGGATGGAGGAGAGAGGAGGAGTACTGGAGTTGAAGAGGAGAGGAGAGGAGAGGAGAGGAGAGGAGAGGAGAGGAGAGGAGAGGAGAGGAGAGGAGAGGAGAGGAGAGGAGAGGAGAGGAGAGGAGAGGAGAGGAGAGGATTTTTTCCCAATATCCTCTTCTTTTATGAGCCAGGAAAATAAAATGGCTACCACTAGAACACTTTTAAATGGCATAGCATTAAACCTGAAAGAAAGCTCAAATGTATTATGTAGATGGTAGGAAGAGAGAAAAATATCTGCACAATTTCTTAACTGCTCAGAAGGAAAAGGACCATATCTAGCTCAAACGTGTTTGTAGTAGTTTTATGAAACCGGCCCACTAAAGCTAAGGTTCTGAGTAGGCTTTGCACATACCAGATTGCTGAGAACTCAGGATTGTCTCATGATAGGTCTCTAGATCAAAATTATGTCAAATGTAAATGAGATTATCCCTTGAAAGAGATAAGAAAGATAACCTATATTACTGTACTAATTCCTGCTTCCAAATTCCCAACAAAGGCAAGTTAAAAAATGAAAAGTTCATTCTGGTTCACAGTTCCAGGAGATGTAGTAATTCATGTTTGGGAAAGCTTTGTGGCAGGGTTGTGGTAGCTGCTCACAAAGGACTCACATGTCAGGAAGAAGAGAACGATAAGTGTGCATGTTCAGATGACTTTTTCCTTACTTTAACTCCAGTATCCCAGAACATAGAGTAGTGCCACCCCTGCTATGGAAAATGTTCCTGGAAACACTCACACAAAGTCACTGGAAAGTATTTCATAGTGATTTTAAAGCCAGTAAACTTCACAAATCCACCTTTAGCCAATTAGACACAAACATAACATAATCTCATTTCATGTTAGGATGTAAGATCTGAGATGGTAACACTATATCCTCTTTTTGTGACTTTTGTCAATTATCTTTGATAAAAACAATAGCATTAAAACATTCCTAGGCCCTTCTGGTTTTATCAACTTGGGCTTTAATGTTAATTGTTCTTCTAGTTCTAATTCTGTTGTGGATATAGACTAGGAGTCCAAATCTAAAAGTCACCAAATCTTTAATAATCTAAATACAATTCAAAAAGTCTCTTCTGAGACTCAACTGTGCACCCAAATAATACTAAAAATCAAGTTCTTTATCTCTATCACAAAATCACACAAAGTGAACATCTCCAATCAAAAGGGAAGGATGGGGTACCATATGAAACATTGATTCAAAGAAAGACTAGAGTTCAGTAAAGCAAACACTAGAGTCATCTGAACTCCAAAAGACGCAAGTTGTCCTGACAATCCAACTTTGCAATTGCAGAACTCACATTCTTTCCCTTGGGTCAATTCTACTATGTATCTGCAATGTTCATCCATAAATATTTAAGAGCCTTTGCATTTACAACAACTGGAATCTCCATTGCAAATTAGGCTTTACTTTCAGTGCTCCATCTAATGGCTTCCCAGGGCTCGCTCTCTCTCTCTCTCTCTCTCTTTCTCTCCCTCTCTCTCTCTAACTTTTTCCAATTTTTTATTAGGTATTTTCTTCATTTACATTTCAAATGCTATCCTGAAAGTCCCCTATACTCTCCCCCACCCTGCTCCCCTACCTACCCACTCCCACTTCTTGGCCCTGGTGTTCCCCTGGACTGGGGCATATAAAGTTTGCAAGACCAAGGGGACTCTCTTCCCAATGATGGCCTACTAGGCCATCTTCTGCTACATATGCAGCTAGAGACACGAGCTCCAGGGGGTACTGGTTAGTTTGTATTGTAGTTCTACCTATAAGGTTGCAGACCCCTTCAGCTCCTTCCCAGGGCCTTCTTACTGAAAAGACTTCCACCAGTTATTTGGTCTCAGTGACCTTTCTGAACCTTGACTGAAATCTATATGACCCTCCCATTCTCATAACTTTCATTCCTGAGAAATCTCTATAATGTAGATGAAATTGCTGGGTTCTCCTCCAAGCTTGAGAGGTATCTTGCTCCATTATTGTCATAGCTATCACCCACCAGAGGGAGAGAAAAAGGAAGGATATGGGGGAAGTAGACCTGTTTGGAAAAGGTTTTTGGAGCAACTTTTGTCTGTGTTTTCTGGAAGTCAGCAGTTCAGTTTGGCAGCTTCATCCACTTGCAAACACTTTAATGATACACCAGTAGTCTAGTTCAGTAGAGTCAGGATAGCAAACATGGATCAGGAGTAGTGGCACTACATAGCAGAAACAGCCAGGCCTCAGCCTAGGCTCCAGTCAGCAAGAGGGATCTGGAAGGATATCAGGAGAAGTTTAAGGCTGTGCCTCTCTCAAAGAAGCAAAGATCAGTGAAGACACAAAGCCAATAAGCATTGCACAGCTATCTCTACAAGCAAGCCAGGATCAGCCTCCTTCATTGTCAGTTGAGTCCTATTTGTACCCTCCAAACATCATATGTCATCCATGGGTCTTGTCCCAGCATGTGTCTGAGCACATGTCTTGACTCAGCAAGTAAGTCTGTTTCAGCTAATATCACTTTGTCAATCAGTCTGAGGAAGCACCTAGAAACTGCAGCACACCAACAGAAGTTTTTTGGTGTACTTCTTTCTATGGAGTCCTGACAAATACACCTCAATTATGAAATGTAAAGCAGACCAATATATCTGTGTCATTAGTAAAGAGTCTTTTATCACTGGTCCTTTCACATGTTTGTTTTAGTAGAACATTCTTTTCCCGGTCTGCTTCAGCTAAATGTTCTTTCGTGTCTTAGTGTTTTACCTGTGTCCACTTTAATTAGTCATTCATTTATGTGTTTGTCCCAGCAAAAGACCACCATCCAATAGACTTTCCAAAGAAACTCTGTTTCCATTTCAGGCAGCTGCATTTGAGAAAAGATTTATTTCAGCAATGTTTTCAATTCAGAAACTCTAGATGGGTAGATAGATAGATAGATCTTTATATATATATATATATATATATATATATATAGAGAGAGAGAGAGAGAGAGAGAGAGAGAGAGATCTTGGAGAAAAAAGCATAAGTTGAGTGGATAGAAAGCAGTAAATAATATGGAAGGACTTGGCAGCAAGAAATAATATAATCAAAATATAATAAAATTAAAAATACACAAATTAGATTTATAAGGCAAAATTTGCAAGTTAAAAGTCCCTAGAGAAGATGAAAATTAGATTCAGAATTTACCCTTTAGCCAATACATCTACTATACCTTACTCCAATTTTTTTGTTTTTGTTTTTGTTTTTGTTATTTGAGACAGGGTTTCTCTGTGTAGCCTTGGCTGTCCTGGAACTCACTTTGTAGACCAGGTTGGTCTCGAACTCAGAAATCTGCCTGCCTCTGCCTCCCAAATGCTGGGATTAAAGACGTGTGCCACAACTGCCTGACTTCAATTCATTTTTAATCAAATCTTTTCTTTCGTTTTTATTGGATACTTTATTTATATTTCAAATGTTATACCTTTTCTTGGTTTCCCCTCTGGAAACCCCCTATGCAAATTGCTCTTTCTAACCCTATGATAATTGAAATGGAATTTTAATGGGAATTGCAGTGAATCTGTAGATTACTTTCAGCAAGATGGCCATTTTTACTACATTAATCCTGCCAATCCATGAGCATGGGAGATCTTTCCATCTTCTGAGATCATCTTCGGTTTCTTTCTTCAAAAACTTGAAGTTCTTGTTAAACAGATCTGTCACTTAATTGGTTTATAGTCACACCAAGGTATATTATATAATTTGTGACTATTGTGAAGGATGTCGTTTCCCTAATTTCTTTCTCAGTCTATTTATCCTGTGAATAGAGGAAAGCTACTGATTTGTTGGAGTTAATTTTATATCCAGCCACTTTGCTGAAGTTGTTTATCAACTTCAAAGAAGTTGATATCAGAGAAGTCCTATCAAAGAAGGAGTTCTTTGGTGGAATTTTTTTGGACCACTTAAGTATACTCTCATATCATCTGCCAATCGTGATATTTGAACCATTCCTTCATCCCTGGGATGAAGCCTATCATGATGAATAATCTTTTTGATCTGTTCTTGGATTCGGTTTGCGAGAATTTTATTGAGTATTTTTGCATCAATAATAGTAAGGGAAATTGATCTGAAGTTCTCTTTCTTTGCTGGATCTTTGTGTGGTTTGGGTGTAAGCATTATTGTGGCTTCATAGAATGAACTGGGTAATGTTCCTTCTGTTTCTATTTTGTGGAATAGTTTGAAGAGTATTGGTATTAGGTCTTCTTTGAAAGTCTGATAGAATTCTGCACTAAACCCATCTCGTCCTGGGCTTTTTTATGAGATTTTAATAACTGCTTCGATATCTTTAGGAGTCATGAGATTTTTTTTTGATGGTTTTTCTGATCCTGATTTTATTTTGGTACCTGGTATCTGTCTAGAAAATTGTCCATTTCCCCCAGATTTTCCAGTTTTGTTGAGTGTAGTAGAATCTGATGGGTTTTTTGTTTTTGTTTTGTTTTGTTTTTAATTTCCTCAGTTTCTGTTGTTATGTCTCCCTTTTTTTCTGACTTTGTTAATTTGGATACTGTCTCTGTGCCCTCTGGTTAGTCTGGCTAAAGTTTATGTATCTTGTTGTTTTTCACAAAGAATTAGCTCCTGGTTTGGTTGATTCTTTATATAGTTCTTTTTGTTTCTACTTGGTCGATTTCTGCTCTGAATTTGATTATTTCTTGCTGTCCACTCCTCTTTGGTGTATTTGCTTCTTTTTATTCTAGAGCTTTCAGGTGTGCTGTCAAGCTGCTAGTGTATGCTCTCTCCAGATTCTTTCTGGAGGCACTCTGAGCTATGAGTTTTCCTCTTAGCACTGCTTTCATTGTGTCTCATAAATCTGGGTATGTTTTGCCTTCAAATGCACAAAACAAAGAAAGGATATTAAAAGCAGTAAGGGAAAAAGGTCAAGTAATATATAAAGGCAGACCTATCGGAATTACACCAGACTTCTCACCAGACACTCTAAAAGTCAGAAGATTCTTGGCAGATGTCATACATACTCTAAGAGAACATAAATGCCAGCCCAGGCTACTAACCTAGAAAAACTCTCAATTAACATAGATGGTGAAACCAAAATATTTCATGACAAAACCAAATTTACACATCTTTCTACAAATTCAGACCTACAAAGGTTAATAGATGGAAAATGCCAACAAAAGGAGGGAAACTGCACCCTAGAAAAAGCAAGAAAATAATGTTCTTTCAACAAACCCAAGAGAAGATAGAGCCACAAACATAATTCCAACTCTAAGAACAAAAATAACAGGAGGCAACAATCACTTTTCCTTAATATCTCTTAACATCAATGGACTCAATTCCCCAATAAAAAGACATAGACTAACCAACTGGATAGGTAAGCAGGACCTAGCATTTTGCTGCATACAGGAAATGCACCTCAGTTACAAAGACAGGTAGGTACTACATCAGAATAAAAGGCAGGAAAAAATTTTCCAAGTAAATGGTCTCAAGCAACAAGCTGGAGTAGCCTTTGCAATATTGAATAAAATCAACTTTCAAACAAAAGCTATCAAAAAAGATGAGGAAGGACACTTCATACTCTTCAAAGGAAAACTCTACCAAGATGAACTCTCAATTTTGAACATCTATGCTTCAAATGCAAAGGCACCCACATTCATAAAAGAAACTTTAGTAAAGCTCAAAGCAAACATTGCAAGTCACACAATAATAGTGGGAGACTTTAACACCCCACTTTCATCAATGGACAGATCATGGAAACAGAAACTAAACAGAAACACAGTGAAACTAACAGACATTATGAACTAAATGAATTTAACAGATATCTATAAAAAATTTCTTCCAAAACAAAAGAATATACCTTCCTCTCAGCAACTCATCGTATCTTCTCCAAAACTGACCATATAATTGGTCATAAACAGGCCTCAACAGATACAAGAAGATTGAAATAATCCCATGTATTCTATCAGATCACCATGGACTAAGGCTGGTCTTCAATAACAACAAAAACAACAGAAAGCCTACATACCTGTGGAAGCTGAACAATGCTCTACTCAATGATAACTTTGTCAAGGAAAAAATAAAGAAATTAATGACTTGTTAGAATCAAATTTTTTCTAACAATTATTTTATATTATTAATTAGCATTATTTTTTATTAGAGATCTTCCAAAGAACAAGCAAAATGTCCTTAATAAAATAAACTCACTCAGGTTTTCAATTTAAAAAAAATCCATTTGCATTGTTATATACTGGAACCGTTAATGGGTGGGCATGTTTTGTCCTAGGGGTGGAGAGAAAGAGTTTCTCTTTAATAGTGCCAATCTCTTTAAGAAACACAGTGATTTTTTTTCTTAGCATTTGTCTTGTCTATAAAATTAAACTGTTTCTTTTTCCTAACAAACAATACATTTTTCATAGCTTTATGATGGTGAGCCTAGACTATAAAATAGTGTGAATGCTTTCTTGACATGAGATTCATCCACCAACAAGTTAATTTATTACTTTTTTATTTACCTTACTCATGTTCTAAGAACAGGGACATAGCCACAGAGATTCTTTGCCAGAAAATAACATGACCAGCTCTTAGCCCAGTTCTTGGTAAAGTCTTTGGTCTCTTCTGAAACTGTTTCTCCCAGCATTCTGGTCTTCCTAACACACACTTGAGTGGTCCATTCAGCTTGGCTTACAGCATTCTGGGATTTCTCTAGCCTGAATATCCCAGTTCTTCTTCCTAAGTCCTCCTGTAAACCAGTTCCAAGCCTGTAAAACTGCATGGCCCAGTTGATCCCAACAGCAGTCTCACTCCTTGCCATCAATATTCTGTATTTGTTGTTTTTTTTTCCCCCCTTTGGTTTTGTTTTTTTTTTTTCGTTTTATTTTATTTTTATCCCTGTGATAAAGCATCTAACAAAAGTAACTTAAGGGGGAAAAAGCATTTCTTTTTACTACAATTCTCAGAGATATAGTTCATCATGACAGAGACAGCATGTCAGCAGGAGTGTAAAACAAGTCATGACATTACATGTACAGTTAGAAAGCAGAAATAATGAATGTTGGTAGTTAACTTACTGTCCACTTTAACTCAGTCCAAGACTACACCCCAAAAAATAATTTTGTCTAACATTCAGGGTAGGTATTTTCCCCTCAGCTAAACTTTTCTTGAAATGTCCCTATAAACAAACTCATGGATGCATCTCAATGGTTATTCTAAATCTATTCTAGATGACAGTAGAGATTAATCATTACACAGTGCATAGATGTTTTACATATTTGGGCACGTTTGCAGCTTTATTGTGGCAGTGTCAAAAATAGGAATATGAATATTTTGGTCCAGAAAATAATTTGTTTTTCCCTTAAGTTACTTTTGTTACATGCTTTATCACAGGGATAAAAAATAAAATAAAACAAAACAAAAAAACAAAAACAAACAACAAACAAAAAACCCAACTAATACAGAATATTGATGGTAAGGAGTGAGACTGTTGTTGGGATCAACTTGGCCATGCAGTTTTACAGGCCACTGGACATTGTAGAATAATGAGTAGTATTTCTTGTCTCTACATGTTAGATGATGACAACCCAAAATATCTCCCAACAGTGACACATTTCCACTACTACAAAACTGCTCCTGTTGAGTAGGCACCTGTTGAAAGGCACCACTTTCCTACGGCCAAAAGTGTATTCCATTCTTTTGCAAGACAAACCAGTTCCCTAAAAGAATGGCCACTGTATCAGACACTTTCCACATTGGAGAGGTTAAATTTGATTGTGTTGGGATAATTGCATATGCTTGATATGGATTATTTCTTGGCATCAGGTCTGCCATTATGACTTCCACATGTGGAATGGTGCAGTATCAGTCTTCAGTAAAATGTAATGGCAGTCACCATGTTCTGTGATGAAGAGTATACACAGCCTCTAGAGCAGCTGCATCCAGGAGATGAAACTGACATCATGTGAACACTTCTCTCAGTTTTCATGAATACTTGAGTATGAACTCCGTTCTTGTTCAGACTTACTCAGTAAGATTACTGCCAAGTTTCTAAACTTACATCTTTCATCCTTAAGATATATTCTCTATTTTTCAATGTTTCATTTTTAAGTCTGACACTTACAGGTCTGATTTGAATTTCAGATCCAACTTGTGATGAACTTAGATAAAGGATGATAAACCCACCCATTAGATAAAACATGATTACATAAATAAATATTAAAATTAATAGAAATGGTTTTTTTCTGAAATCCATTTGGAATTAGGACTGCCAAAAATTTTAAATGTGGCAGTGAGGTTGAAGGCAGGAATTAGCACTGATCTGTACAGGCTGTCTTTCTAATATGATACATGAGTTTTATACCTCCTTTACAGAAGCAAACAGCCAAAGCTGGCCTCCCCAGCTTCCTCAAAGTCCCAAGACCTCTCATTAAGAAATATTAGTCACAAAACCTAAAAGAATCAATAATAGTGAGAAATTGAAACAGCATATAATTCATCCCCTTGGAAACTTTTCAAAAATATCACCTCGCTGATGCAGCGGAGGATTTCTTTGCCTACTATAAATTAGAGGGAGAAAAAGAAGCAAAAAAAGGCAGAGGGAGAAAATCTGAGCTGCCTGACAATTACCCTGCGTGCATCACTCACTGCAATCACACCCACACTCCTGTGCCAGCACTCCGGCAACCAAAGGCAAGCAAGCTCACAGCACCCTCACCCACCCTCACACACACCTACTACCTCAGAGTCGGCCCACCAGGCTGACAATCACACTGGCAACTGAGCCCCTCCAAAGCCTTCTTCCCCCACATTATTTCCTAGGTTACCAGCTCCTTAACACCAAAGGGCTTACTGAACTGGGAAGAAAACGCCCCAGAGACACACACCAACGCCCAACTGCACAGAAAATGTAATCTTGGTATATACATAAAATCATTTTAACAGTCTTTCAGAGAAGATAGGCTGCAGGCAAGACCTCATCTACATTATCTCTCTTTCAGCCCCTCTTCCCAAGGTATAGCAAGATCTCAATATCTAATTTGAGATGACTAAGCTTGAGCCATGTTTGCTTGTGCCTGAACTAACAGACAAACCTAACGCAGTTATCACTAGGAGAGATGAGCAGTGTATGAGGAGGAGGAGAATGGAGTGGGTGCCAGGAATTCCAAAGAGCAGTCCTCCCTCGGGGAGCTGGGTGCCAGGCTCTGTGGGATGGGCAGGAGACAAAAATAGCCTTCTCCTGCATCTCTGTGGGGCCAGTGGTGGGTGGGCAGCTGGATCTCGCTGTGACCCAGTTAGAGGAAACCTTTCTGAGGGCTGGAGCTGGCCTCGTGTACAATGAGAGTAATAATAACTGACAAGATGGTTTCCTCACTGTTTAGTGATGACAACAATATTTAATTGACCCTCGAGAATGGTGTAGTAAGGGTTAAACAAAACTCCACGTTCAGAAGACCTTGTTTGGTCTGTGGCTTATCGTAAAAGTTCAGTAAATATTATCTCATAATAGGAGTTTGGCTGAATAATGAAACTAATGCAGAACTGCATTCCACACCTTACAAGGCACTTACCTGTCTATTTTAAACTACATCACCCCCAGATTTTGATTGCCCTAGTTTTGTGGTTCCACAGTGTTCAAAGAGAGTTCATCTTATAATCTGAGTGCACACTCCTTAGCTCCACGTCTGATGAAGTTTCAAAGGTAGCCCGTTGCTACTGCTAACCTTTGCACTTGTTTAACACAGACATGCACTTGGTCTTCCAGAGTCCTTGACACAGTCTGTGTAGTATGCAGATGGGCGTGTGTCATTTTTACTTTGTTGATAAGAGAATAGAGCTTAAAGGATTTAAATGATATCTATAACTAAACAATTAGGAATAGGCAAAAGCTTCCATGTGGGTTCTGGATTCTGAGGAGGAGGCTCATTTACTTTGCCATAGGCAGTATGTGCTTGTGTACTTGGGTGTACACACACACACACACACACACAGAGAGAGAGAGAGAGAGAGAGAGAGAGAGAGAGAGAGAGAGAGAGAGAGAGAGAAAGAGAGAAAGAGAGAAAGAGAGAGAGAGAGAGAATCCATGACAGTAGCAGCAGCTGCTATTTGTTGGCTGTCTATAAAGCTGCAGGTCCTAATCTAGATACTTCCTAGGACAAGAATAGCTGAATCTAGATGATGGATCATCAGTAGTTCTGTCAGCCAACCCTTACACCATTTCTACAATAATTTTGGTGTATATCTTTTGTGAAAATCAGTTTTCTGAAAGCTGCATGCTTTCTGGCAAAACAATGTTTCATTTCATCCACACAGGCACCTTCCTATGCACTATGTAAAAGACTTAATTTCTGTATAGCTTTCCAGCACTCTTCCCTTGCCTCCTCCAATCTCCTCCCAGTCTTAAAAAAGGCTCCCTGAACCTCCCAGCCAGCTGGGTGAGTCATGGGGGAGGCGGCCAGCTTTTCTTTTCTCTCACCCCAAACAAGGACCCGTTTTATTTTGACTTTGCTTTTTTTCATATCCTAGGGCAGAAGAGATAGACAGTGCCCTAAGAAGATCACAGCAACCAGAATATCCACCCCTATTTACATATCCATATCCAGTAGTTTTCTACCATGAAGGAACCTTCTTGCCCCTGTTCACAAGGTATACATGGGGGAACAATGGAGATTTTACTACCATTCAAGACTTCTTTTTTCTTCTCCACAGTAACACTGCTCATTAAATGGTCTCTTGATATTAATGTAAATGTCAAAATGTGGGTTTATTTGATGAGTGCCCTCACCTTAGCAATTTTGAAAGCAAATGTTGAAGGCATTAAAAAATGTTTGGGATCAATTTATGTACTTTAACTGTACAAAGCTGGTAAGAAAGGTTTATCCTTAAAATAAAGCATCATATTTGACAAGGGAAAAGCAGAGAGATATTTCAAAGACACAGAAATGATGCTAAGGTCTCATGTTGCTCATTTGGCACAGATACAAAGTGAGTCATATTTATATCAGAGACTTTTATAAGAGGGGGGTGAATGTAGATCCCTAGAGCAGAATCAAGCAGTGAAAACATGTTATTTGCTCAATGCTATTTCACAAATTGGAGACATAGTACTCAGTTTGAATGGCAAGCATTAGACTCCTACTAGATCAAATGTTCAGACCAGAGACTATAAATAAGGATTTTTTTCACTGATCAGAACAGTATAAT
This sequence comes from Mus caroli, assembly GCF_978045245.1. NCBI lineage: Eukaryota > Metazoa > Chordata > Mammalia > Rodentia > Muridae > Mus > Mus caroli. The sequence continues at coordinate 73,123,002 of NW_028227257.1, forward strand.
TTTAAAATCATTTCAGAAGCATCTCCTTGCAATTTATTTTATTTTATTTGACTCACAAGTTAGACTGACACTCTCTCCCACCTTTAAATGCATAATGAACCAGGGGTCATTGTTTATTTTTCCTTCTTTGAAGTTAATGTCAGTCCAGTTAGGGAATGATGTGAGCTCTTGAAATTAGACTGTTGTGATTCAAGTTCTCTGAAGAATTACCCAGGTGACCCTGAGCAAGCTTCTTTTGCCTCTGGGCTACAAATATCTCACTCAAAGGCAAAGCATATTGACTAGATTTGACCTTGTCACAGAAGGTTCTCTGTGAAAACTGAAAATCAGTCACTCAAATTGAACAGCAGTTTTAGCAGTTAATTTCATCAGCTGTTGGTGATTTTGTTCTCTTTTGCTATATGTTTATCAGGAATATATAATATTTCCAGTTTAAATAAACAAAACAAGTATAAATATTCAATGTTCAATGTTTCTGAATTTTACACTCCGTTGGGAAGAATAGAACAATAAAGCCCCAATAAATACGGTTCTCTATTGAGAACAGTACAGGAAAATATATGAAAATACACAATCCCCAGTACTGGTAAAATCAAGATTTTCCTTCCAAAGTTAGTTGCCTCACACCCATGAAGTATAAGTAAACCCATGAAAAAGAATAATAAACTAAGTCAATATGGAAAGAATCAGATGAAACAGAAAAAAATAACAATAATAAAAATTTAAATTATGATCTAGAAACCAAGGAGACCAATGTTGGTTAAAGTATAAGCCAATACAATGTTAAACCTTTCACTCAAACAGGATTCTCATAGGGAAAGGGGGACCACCCAGTGAGGAGTGCCAGCTGGGTAAGTAAGAAGCCAACCAATAAAGCCTGAAACCTTAACATTTCATTCAATTAAACTCATCTATTTGCTGGTAGAACTATAACTACAGAATATAACATATGTAGCTTTAGCTGAAAAGATACAAGGTATGTGAGCATCTAGATATTCTAAAAGCTAGTCAAATAGACATAAAGAGTTTTAAAATGTTAAGTGGACCTCAGCTTTGAGTTGTTATGCTGTCTTATACAGTGGTCCAGTGTGTGTGCTGCCCTTTCATTTTGGACATCAGCAATCATTTTTGGATTGCATGGTTGGAATGTCACAATTTTATCAAACTTTTCATAGAACCAGCTTCTGGGTTCGCTCATTAATTGTTTTTATCTATGATTTTCCTGTCTTGCTTTCATTGATTTTGCCCTCATTACTGTTGGTTCTCTTTAATTTTTTCATTTTTTGAGAACTTCATAAATAGTGAATTACATAATCTCCCCTTTGCTCTTCTTTCTCCAATACCTCCCGTGTTCACTAACTCCGTGAAACATTCATAACTTCTTTTTCTTTATTTTTTTTAATTGACCAAGTTAGTATGTGTGCACACACAAGCATTTCTTTTGATAATTTACTATTTTGGTTTGCCACAGACCCTTTTTGGTCCCTGTCTACGTAAAATGGGTCTCTGGTTACAGGTGGACAAGAAGTCAGCGAATGAATGACAGACGTAACACAGGAGATTGTGTAGAATCTGAATGTAATTTGTCAAGTCGAGCATCAAACTTTTTATACAGAAGAATAACAAGAAACCAGACGAAATACATCCTCCAAGTTACAGCGACACAAAACATAAGGAATGTATACATCAAAAGATGGTGGGGACCAGGCGCTGCTATTTACCTCTAAGAAGGGAGCCAGGTGTAATGCTAGTCTATTGTTAAACCCACCACCAGGGGTTCTAGAGAAGAAACCTGTTTCAGGGGGATTCCCTAACTCTCTCATGGTAAACCCACCTATTTGCTAGGCCATTGTGTATTCCCTTGTCTGGATAAGACTGGCTATTGTCCCAAGTAAACACTCTGCAGACCAGCCCTGAGCTATTCTGGCTCCGTTCTTTGTAATGCCTAATTATTTTCACTGTTTCTACTAGAAGTACATTTGAATGTTACTGAATAGATAACCCTCTTACTGATTTCCTACTGAATTCCAAGTTTGTAGGCTTCAAGAACTTTCTGGGACTTTGGAACACTGGTGAAGGCTTAGCTATGTCAGGATTCAATCTTTAAAGGCACTTACAGTAAAATAATACTAAAAGAGAGCACGTGGATCCATACACCAGACTAACGCAGGGATAGGGTATGAGTATACAGGTTATGAGAATGTTAATATTCCAGGAAGTGAGTTTCCTTGAAACTCTGCCTCATGAGTGCTTCCAGGATTCTCGGCCTGTCAAGCAGACTACACTGGAGTGTGCGTAGCATTGGTTTACCTATTTTTTAAAAATCTGACATTATATAGATATGTAATTTCAAACATGGGGTGGGGGAAAATACATTAATAATAGCCTTTAGGATGGTTACAGAAAATGTCTTTGAGCACTGTTCTCAAACTTGTAGATTTATACAATTTTGATAAACCTAAATTACTAGGACTCAGTTGTAGCACAGTGGGTAGAATGCTCACCTAGCATTCACAAAGACTTGCATTATATCCAGGTCTACAATCTTCCATTTGGAAGGTGGAGGCAGGATGATTGAGAGTTCAGGTATAGCCTGATCTACATGAGACTCTATTCTAAAAATATGCTAAACATTCTTCTAATCTCAATGACTATGTGTTAGTTAAATAGAGGCTTTGAGAATGGATTAGGCCTTTAGATGGCAGGCATAGCAATGGTTAAGGAAAGTAGTAAGGAGCGACATGTCTGGGAAAGAGGAGGCCACGAGGCAGAGGATGAAGACATGAAAATGCAAAGTCAAAGGGAGCAAATGCTGAGGTAGTTGGCACAGCAGAGAAGAGGTACAAGGATGAAGAGCAACAGGGAAGCAAAAGAGTGACATGAAACGTATGCAAAACCCACACAAAATCATTACTTTCAGTAATTTTATAAATTAAGATTTATGAACAAATAGTCAGGAGAGCTTTTATCCTATCTCTGTATCATGAAGAAACACACAAAATTGTCCATGTCTAAGGAAGGAAGTGAGCCTCACTAGACTCCAGACCTGGCAGCCATGTTAGTGTGGATGTGCTAACCCTATAAAAGAGAAACTGTGTTTCTGTTGTTAAAGTTACTCCAGACTCTAACAGACATTTGGACAAATGTGCAGAATATCTTCATAACTAAACTAATCAATAATTTCCAGTCACTCAAGCAGGATGACAGAAAGTAGATATATACAAAATATTGGCTATGTTTTAATGTAACATGGCATAGTCATGAACACTGGGCATGAACACTGGGCAATTTTCAACAACCTGTAATGACAACTCCAGGGTATCTTACTCCATTTTGTTGGTCTGCTCAAGCACTGACATTTATGTGAATACAACCATACACACACACACAGAGATACATATAATTAAAAACAAAATAAACCATTGAAAATAAGTAAATAAGTATGTTTTAATTGGAATTTTAATTTCTAATATAGTAATTAAGACACGTACTCTTTAGAAGATCTATATAAGGCCTAATAATTTTAAAGAATATAGGAGGTGCTAAGAATAAAATTAAATCAAGAGTTCAATTATGAACCAGAGATTTGTTACATATTTTCTATATGGAATTAGGGAGTAAATATGTTAGACTCTACTACTCTGCAATAAGTGCCATGCTTATTTAATACTTCCTAATATAACAAGCTATTAGCAATACATAAATTAAAATTCATTTACATTTAGCATTATATTAAAACTGTATTTCAACAGTATGTAGTTTAGTTACTTTCAAATTTATCAAAACCAGAGCTGTAAGACTTCAGCAGACAATGTAAACAGTCTCCCCACCCCCCTTCCCCCACCTTAAGCCCCACTCCATGCCCTTCTCTTTATCAGAAGGCATTTGTGAAGACTAGAGAAAAATAAAGAGCAAACACAAAAGCAATGTTTCTGCTTTTGACTGCTAAGTGGTCTCTGTGTTTCAGAAGTTAATGTGTGTTTTAATGATGAGTCTTTTCTCCAGCCAAACCGAGGAATCAAAATATAATGTTCCTTATATTGAGTCAAAATTGGATCTTTCTTCTTTATCCTTAGTATACTATTAGGAGTATTTTCTTGGTGTTAAAAATGTAGATATAAAATGTAGAAAATAATAAATAAATGGGTAAATAAATGAATAAATAAATAAAGCAGTGACTGAAAAATGTCATGACCATAATCAATTCCCACAGTGACCTTCAGCACAAATTTATAATACCTATTGAGAAAGAAAAAATTCTAACCCACAAACATAAATGCATGCAAAAAATAGACTTAAAAACTGGGATGGACAAACAATCCAGCACTTAACAGTACTGATCTTACAGAGCACTTGAAGTTAAGCCTAGTAACCCATCATGAATGTTTATCTACTGCCTGTTCAGTTTCATCTCTGTCCTCAATTATCTGGCTTTTATACAATTCAAACTTTTAGATTTCTACTTTTGCTTATATCAAAGACACCCCTTTATCCTTCTGGAACCATACACCAAAAAAAGCTTTCTCTTCCATAAATTTCTTTTTTTTTTTGATTTTTAATATTTTTATTACATATTTTCCTCAATTAATTTCCAATGCTATCCCAAAAGTCCCCCATAGCGCCCCCCACTTCCCTACCCACCCATTCCTATTCTTTTGGCCCTGGCATTCCCCTATATTGGGGCATATAAAGTTTGCAAGTCCAATGGGCCTCTCTTTCCATTGATGGCCGACTAGGCCATCTTTCGATACATATGCAGCTAGAGACAAGAGCTCCGGGGTTCTGGTTAGTACATCATGTTGTTCCAACAATAGGGCTGCAGATCCCTTTAGCTCCTTGGGTACTTTCTCTAGCTTCTCCATTGGGAGCCCTGTGATACATCCAATAGCTGACTGTGAACATTCACTCCTGTGTTTGCTAGGCCCCGGTATCGTCTCACAAGAGACAGCTATATTTGGGTCCTTTCAGCAAGATCTTGCTAGTGTATGCAATGGTGTCAGCGTTTAGAAGCTGATTATGGGATGGATCCCTGGATACGGCAGTCTCTAAATGGTCCATCCTTTCATCACAGCTACGAACTTTATCTCTGTAACTCCTTCCCTGGGTGTTTTGTTCCCAATTCTAAGAAGGTGCACAGTGTCCACACTTTGGTCTTTATTCTTCTTGAGTTTCATGCGTTTAGCAAATTGTATCTTATATCTTGGGTATCCTAAGTTTTGGGCTAATATCCACTTATCAGTGAATACATATTGTGTGAGTTCTTTTGTGATTGTGTTACTTCATTCAAGATGATGCCCTCCAGGTCCATCCATTTGGCTAGGAATTTCATAAATTCATTCTTTTTAATAGCTGAGTAGTACTCCATTGTGTAAATGTACCATAATTTCTGTATCCATTCCTCTGTTGAGGGACATCTGGGTTCTTTCCAGCTTCTGGCTATTATAAATAGGGCTGCTATGAACATAGTGGAGCATGTGTCCTTTTTACCGGTTGGGACATCTTCTGGATATATGCCCAGGAGAGGTATTGCTGGATCCTCTGGTAGTACTATGTCCAATTTTCTGAGAAACCGCCAGACTGATTTCCAGAGTGGTTGTACAAGCTTGCAATCCCACCAACAATGGAGGAGTGTTCCTCTTTCTCCACATCCTCACCAGCATCTGCTGTCACCTGAATTTTTGATCTTAGCCATTCTGACTGGTGTGAGGTGGAATCTCAGGGTTGTTTTGATTTGCATTTCCCTGATGATTAAGGATGTTGAACATTTTTTCAGGTGTTTCTCTGCCATTCGGTATTCCTCAGGTGAGAATTCTTTGTTCAGTTCTGAGCCCCATTTTTTAATGGGGTTATTTGACTTTCTGGAGTCCACCTTCTTGAGTTCTGTATATATATTGGATATTAGTCCCTTATCTGATTTAGGATAGGTAAAGATCCTTTCCCAATCTGTTGGTGGTTTTTTTGTCTTATTGATGGTGTCTTTAGCCTTGCAGAAGCTTTGCAGTTTCATGAGGTCCCACTTGTCAATTCTCGATCTTACAGCACAAGCCATTACTGTTCTATTCAGGTATTTTTCCCCTGTGCCCATATCTTCAAGGCTTTTCCCCACTTTCTCCTCTATAAGTTTCAGTGTCTCTGGTTTTATGTGAAGTTCCTTGATCCACTTAGACTTGACCTTAGTACAAGGAGATAGGAATGGATCGATTCACATTCTTCTACATGTTAACAACCAGTTGTGCCAGCACCATTTGTTGAAAATGCTGTCTTTCTTCCACTGGATGGTTTTAGCTCCCTTGTCGAAGATCAAGGGACCGTAGGTGTGTGGGTTCATTTCTGGGTCTTCAATTCTATTCCATTGGTCTATTTGTCTGTCACTATACCAGTACCACCCAGATTTTATCACAATTGCTCTGTAGTAAAGCTTTAGGTCCGGCATGGTGATTCCACCAGAGGTTCTTTTATCCTTGAGAAGAGTTTTTGCTATCCTAGGTTTTTTGTTATTCCAGATGAATTTGCAGATTGCACTTTCTAATTCGTTGAAGAATTGATTTGGAATTTTGATGGGGATTGCATTGAATCTGTAGATTGCTTTTGGCAAGATAGCCATTTTTACAATGTTGATCCTGCCAATCCATGAGCATGGGAGATCTTTCCATCTTCTGAGATCTTCTATAATTTCTTTCTTCAGAGACTTGAAGTTTTTATCATACAGATCTTTCACTTCCTTAGTTAGAGTCACGCCAAGATATTTTATATTATTTGTGACTATTGGGAAGGGTGTTGTTTCCCTAATTTCTTTCTCAGCCTGTTTATTCTTTGTGTAGAGAAAGGCCATTGATTTGTTTGAGTTAATTTTATATCCAGCTACTTCACCGAAGCTGTTTATCAGGCTTAGGAGTTCTCTGGTGGAATTTTTAGGGTCACTTATATATACTATCATATCATCTGCAAAAAGTGATATTTTGACTTCATCTTTTCCAATTTGTATCCCTTTGATCTCCTTTTGTTGTCGAATTGCTCTGGCTAGGACTTCAAGTACAATGTTGAATAGGTATGGAGAAAGTGGACAGCCTTGTCTAGTCCCTGATTTTAGAGGGATTGCTTTAAGCTTCTCACCATTTACTTTGATGTTGGCTACTGGTTTGCTGTAGATTGCTTTTATCATGTTTAGGTATGGGCCTTGAATTCCTGATCTTTCCAAGACTTTTATCATGAATGGGTGTTGGATCTTGTCAAATGCTTTTTCCGCATCTAAGGAGATGACCATGTGGTTTTTGTCTTTGAGTTTGTTTATATACTGGATTACGTTGATGGATTTCCATATATTGAACCATCCCTGCATCCCTGGGATGAAACCTACTTGGTCAGGATGGATGATTGTTTTGATGTGTTCTTGGATTCGGTTAGCAAGAACTTTATTGAGGATTTTTACATCAATATTCATAAGGGATATTGATCTGAAGTTTTCTATCTTTGTTGGGTCTTTTTGTGGTTTAGGTATCAGAGTAATTGTGGCTTCATAGAATGAGTTGGGTAGAGTACCTTCTGTTTCTATTTTGTGGAATAGTTTGTGAAGATCTGGGATTAGATCTTCTTTGAAGGTCTGATAGAACTCTGCACTAAACCCATCTGGTCCTGGGCTTTTTTTAGTTGGGAGACTATTAATGACTGCTTCTATTTCTTTCGGGGATATAGGGCTGTTTAGATCATTAACCTGATCTTGATTCAACTTTGGTACCTGGTATCTGTCTAGGAACTTCTCCATTTCATCCAGGTTCTCCAGTTTTGTTGAGTATAGCCTTTGGTAGAAGGATCTGATGGTGTTTTGGATGTCTTCAGGATCTGTTGTTATGTCTCCTTTTTTCATTTCTGATTTTGTTAATTAGGATGCTTTCCCTGTGCCCTCTAGTGAGTCTGGCTAAGGGTTTATCTATCTTGTTGATTTTCTCAAAGAACCAGCTCCTTGATTGGTTGATTCTTTGAATAGTTTTTCTTGTTTCCACTTGGTTGATTTCACCCCTGAGTTTGATTATTTCCTGCCGTCTACTCCTCTTGGGTGAATTTGCTTCCTTTTGTTCTAGTGCTTTTAGGTGTGTTGTCAAGCTGCTAATGTGTGCTCTCTCTAGTTTCCTTTTGGAGGCACTCAGAGCTATGAGTTTTCCTCTTAGAAATGCTTTCATTGCGTCCCATAAGTTTGGGTATGTTGTGGCTTCATTTTCATTGAACTCTAAAAAGTCCTTAATTTCTTTCTTTATTCCTTCCTTGACCAAGGTATCATTGAGAAGACTGTTGTTCAGTTTCCACGTGAATGTTGGCTTTCTATTATTTATTTATTTTGTTATTGAAGATCAGCTTTAGTCCATGGTGATCTGATAGGATGCATGGGAAAATTTCAATATTTTTGTATCTGTTGAGGCCTGTTTTGTGACCAATTATGTGGTCAATTTTGGAGAAGGTGCCATGAGGTGCTGAGAAGAAGGTATATCCTTTTGTTTTAGGATAGAATGTTCTGTAGATATCTGCCAGATCCATTTGATTCATAACTTCTGTTAGTTTCTCTGTGTCCCTGTTTAGTTTCTCTTTCCATGATCTGTCCATTGGTGAAAGTGGTGTGTTGAAGTCTCCCACTATTATTGTATGAGGTGCAATGTGTGCTTTGAGATTTGCTAAAGTTTCTTTAATGAATGTGGCTGCCTTTGTATTTGGAGCATAGATATTCAGGATTGATAGTTCCTCTTGGAGGATTTTACCTTTGATGAGTATGAAGTGTCCCTCCCTGTCTTTTTTAATGACTTTGGGTTGGAAGTCAATCTTATCAGATATTAGAATGGCTACTCCAGCTTGTTTCTTCATACCATTTGCTTGGTAAATTGTTTTCCAGCCTTTCATTCTGAGGTAGTGTCTATCTTTTTCTCTGAGATGAGTTTCCTGTAAGCAGCAAAATGTTGGGTCTTGTTTGTGTAGCCAGTTTGTTAGTCTATGTCTTTTTATCGGGGAGTTGAGTCCATTGATATTAAGAGATATTAAGGAAAAGTAATTGTTGTTTCCTGTTATTTTTGTTGTTAAAGTTGGCATTCTGTTCTTGTGGCTGTCTTCTTTTAGGTTTGTTGAGGGATTACCTTCTTGTTGTTTCTAGGGCGTGGTTCCTGTCCTTGTATTGGTTTTTTTCTGTTATTATCCTTTGAAGGGCTGGATTCGTGGAGAGATAATGTGTGAATTTGGTTTTGTCATGGAATACTTTGGTTTCTCCATCTATGTTAATTGAGAGTTTTGCTGGGTATAGTAGCCTGGGCTGGAATTTGTGTCCTTTTAGTGTCTGTATAACATCCGTCCAGGATCTTCTGGCTTTCATAGTCTCTGGTGAAAAATCTGGTGTAATTCTGATAGGCTTGCCTTTATATGTTACTTGGCCTTTTTCTCTTACTGCTATTAGTATTCTATCTTTATTTAGAGCATTTGTTGTTCTGATTATTATGTGTCGGGAGGTATTTCTTTTCTGGTCCAGTCTATTTGGAGTTCTGTAGGCTTCTTGTATGTTCATGGGCATCTCTTTCTTTAGATTTGGGAAGTTTTCTTCTATAATTTTGTTGAAGACGTTTGCTGGTCCTTTGAGTTGAAAATCTTCATTCTCATCCACTCCTATTATCCGTAGGTTTGGTCTTCTCATTGTGTCCTGTATTTCTTGGATGTTTTGAGTTAGGATCTTTTTGCATTTTACATTTTCCTTGATTGTTGTGCCGATGTTCTCTATGGAATCTTCTGCACCTGAGATTCTCTCTTCCATCTCTTGTATTCTGTTGCTGATGCTCGCATCTATGGTTCCAGATTTCTTTCCTAGGGTTTCTATCTCCAGTGTTGCCTCATTTTGGGTTTTCTTTATTGTGTCTACTTCCCTTTTTAGGTCTAGTATGGTTTTGTTCATTTCCATCATCTGTTTGGATGTGTTTTCCTGTTTTTCTTTAAGGACTTCTACCTGTTTGATTGTGTTATCCTGTTTTTCTTTAAGGACTTGTAACTCTTTAGCCATGTTCTCCTGTAATTCTTTAAGTGAGTTATTAAAGTCCTTCTTGATGTCCTCTACCATCATCATGAGATATGCTTTTATATCCGTGTCTAGCTTTTCCGGTGTGTTGGGGTGCCCTGGACTGGGCGAAGTGGGGGTGCTGGGTTCTGATGATGGTGAGTGGTCTTGGTTTCTGTTAGTAAGATTCTTACATTTACCTTTCGCCATCTGGTAATCTCTGGGGTTAGTTGTTATCATTGTCACTGTTTAAAGATTGGAGCAGAAGCTGTGTTCCACTCACCAGCAGTCTCAAAATCCTGTGGCGGGGGTCGTGGGTAGCTGGCGGTACCCCGGTGTTGGTCCAGCCGGAAGAGGCCTGTGGTCCTACTCAGGCCGGTTTTCTGCTTCCCTAACTAATGCAGTCTCTGGTCCCGCGCAATTGGATTGGAGCAGAAGCTGTGTTCCACTCACCAGAAGTCTTAAGATCCTGTGGCGGGTGTTGTGGGTAGCTGGCGAGTGTCAGTGGACCCTGCGCCCTAGCTACCCCGGTGCTTTTCTGATCGGAAGAGGCTTGTGGCCCTAAGTAGGCCGGATTTCTGCCTCCCCAACCCAAGCAGTCTCAGGTCCCGCGTGATTGGACTGGAGCAGAAGCTGTGTTCCACTCACCAGCAGTCTCAAAATCCTGTGGCGGGGGCGTGGGTAGCTGGCGGGTGTCAGGCGACCCTGCGCTCAAGCTACCCCTGTGCTGATCCGGCCAGATGAGGCCTGTGGCCCTACTCAGGCAGGTTTCTGCTTCCCTAACTAATGCAGTCTCAGGTCCCGCACACAATTGGATTGGAGCAGAAGCTGTGTTCCACTCACCAGAAGTCTTAAGATCCTGTGGCGTGTGTTGTGGGTAGCTGGCAAGTGTCAGCTGACCCTGCGCCCTAGCTGCCCCGGTGCTTTTCTGACTGGAAGAGGCTTATGGCCCTATGTAGGCCGGATTTCTCTCTCCCCAACCAGAGCAGTCTCAGGTCCCTCGTGATTGGACTGGAGCAGAAGCTGTGTTCCACTCACCAGCAGTCCCAAAATCCTGTGGCGGGGGTCGTGGGTAGCTGGAGGGTGTCAGGCAACCCTGCGCTCTAGCTACCCCGGCGCTGATCCGGCCGGATGAGGCCTGTGGCCCTACTCCTCTTCCATAACTTTCATTGGTCATAGTGTTTTATCACAGCAACAGAAGTATAGCTAATACACAAATATTAGATAGTAGGTAGATTAATTACAGATAGGTCAATAGATGCACAGATATGTAAAACACACATGAAATTCTGTAATGATATATATGGGAAAGATAGAAGCAACAGGGCTTAAAGGTAAATAGGAAGTGGCCAATGAGTTAAAGGAAGAATATGTCCAAATTGGACTTTGGGTTGAATAAAACATTGAAATTCACTGAGACAGAAGAGATAACATGAGAGAAGAGGCTGAGGGAGCATCCCTAGCTCCGTACTGATGGTGATAGACCTGCATTAACTCCAAAAAGACATGCAGTTCCAGTGAGTTGTTAGATTAAAAATAAGAATCTGGACATCAATTTTGTGATATTAAATACGTCATCGAAAACATTACTCAAATTCCACTGAAATTGAAATGTAACTTTTGAAACTGTTTCTCTTAACTATTTCTACTTTAATGGGTTTCCCATTGTCTTGACAGTAGGTTTTAGCAAGCATTTATTTTTAATAGGGAGATAAAATTCCTTATTTACTATCCAGAAAAGGTATAAGAACTTTATTCTCAGTAATTTTAACTTTTGTGACATATATTTACTATTTTTGATACAAATACCTGAAGATTTTGTAGTATGTATGCAGGTATTAAGGAAATCAGCCTTAGGGGACTATTAAATATAGTAGTAGTAGTAGTAGTCGTAGTTATAGTCCTAGTTGTAGTCGTAGTCATAGTAGTAATAGTAGTAGTAATAACATCATCAACAACAACAATAATAATAATGGTTAAGAACAACAATGTAGCAGTGGTCAGTCAAGAAAAGGAAGTTACTATTTAGGAATCATTAGGGGAAATAACCTCAGACGTAACTGGTCCTCAAGACAAGAGGAAAGACAACATTAGACAGAAAATAGTAAAATATGTACAGACATATGAGGCAAATAGATGGAAGGTTTAAAGGAAAGGGGAAATGGGAGAGGGAGAGGGGGAGGGGGAGGGGGAGGGAGAGGGGGAGGGGGAGGGGGAGGGGGAGGGGGAGGGGGAGGGGGAGGGAGAGGGAGAGGGAGAGGGAGAGGGAGAAGGAGAGGGAGAGGGAGAGGGAGAGGGAGAGGGAGAGGGAGAGGGAGAAAAAAAAACTACCAAAAGAGGGAAGGTCAAGGGAGGATGGAGGAGCCTCTTTACACAGGGCCCTTGAAAAAGCCCTCAATCATTTCTTTACTTCCCCCCTTATTTTTTTGCCAGTCTTGTTTGGTTCTACCCTAAGTCTCCAGACCAACTGGCCTCTGGTTTCTGGTCCAGGCATGTCAGAGGTGGGATCCCTCTCATCCCATGAGTCTCGAGATTGACCAGTCATTGGTTAGCCACTCCCACAATTCCTTTGCCACCTTTACCATGACACATCATGCTGGAAGGACAAATTGTAGGTTAAAGGTTTTGTGGTTGGGTTGGAGTCCCAATACCTCCACTGTATGCCCACGGGACTGTTTATAGGAGATGTCCAGTTCAGGCTCTGGATCCCAATTACTAGGTAGGACTCTTCCGTAGCTCATCTTAATAGATTTCTGGGAGTTTTCATTGCACTAGGTTTCTTTTTTTTTTTTTTTTTAATATTTTTATTACATATTTTCCTCAATTACATTTCCAATACTATCCCAAAAGTCCCCCATAGCGCCCCCCACTTCCCTACCCACCCATTCCCATTCTTTTGGCCCTGGCATTCCCCTATATTGGGGCATATAAAGTTTGCAAGTCCAATGGGCCTCTCTTTCCATTGATGGCCGACTAGGCCATCTTTCGATACATATGCAGCTAGAGACAAGAGCTCCAGGGTTCTGGTTAGTACATCATGTTGTTCCAACAATAGGGTTGCAGATCCCTTTAGCTCCTTGGGTACTTTCTCTAGCTTCTCCATTGGGAGCCCTGTGATACATCCAATAGCTGACTGTGAACATCCACTCCTGTATTTGCTAGGCCCCTGCATCGTCTCACAAGAGACAGCTATATTTGGGTCCTTTCAGCAAGATCTTGCTAGTGTATGCAATGGTGTCAGCGTTTAGAAGCTGATTATGGGACGGATCCCTGGATACAGCAGTCTCTAAATTGTCCATCCTTTCATCACAGCTACGAACTTTGTCTCTGTAACTCCTTCCCTGGGTGTTTTGTTCCCAATTCTAAGAAGTGCACTAGGTTTCTATCTTATTTCTGAATTGCCTCCACCCCCATTTCAGTTGGCAGTCCTAGTACTCCCACCCTCAACCCTCCCCTCAACTTGATCCCTCCTGTCTGTCCCCACTTGCCCCCCGCCCCCAGTCTACCTACAATGTTTATTCTACTTCCCTGTCCTCAGGAGATCCATGCATCCCCCAATGATAGTCTGCTATAATCACGACAAGGGTCTGGCATCATCCCCATCATGAGGCTCAGGCTCGATCCAGGAACTGAAGAAAAGAGATGCAGAGACCCATAGCCAAACCTAAGACAGAACTCAGTGAATGCTGCTGAAGAAAAGGAGGAAGGATTGTAGGAGCCAGAGGATCAAGGACACCACAAGGAAACCCACAGAATCAACAAACCTGAACTCATACAGGCTCACTGAAGCTGTCTGAAGCAAAAACTTGGGAGTCTGCATGGGTATAATCCAGCCCCTTTGCATATATGTTATTGTTGTGCAACTTGGTGGTTTTGTGGGACTCCTAACAGAAGGAATGAGACCTGCTTCTGATACTTTTGTCTACTTTTACGAATCTTGTCTTCCTGCTGGGTTAGTTCATCCAGCCTTGTCTTGAGTTATTGCAACTTGATAATCTTATTTGGTTGATATCCTTGGGAAGCCTGCCCTTTTCTGGAGGAAAACTGAAGAGAAGTGGATGGGGAGGGGGAGGGAGTGAGGAGGGACTGAAAGAAGAAGGAACGGAGGCTGTGATCCACATGTAATATATAGGAGAATAAATTCATTTTAGAAAATCAAAAAGAGAAGAGAGAAAGAAAAGAAAAATCACTCAGAGCAACCCAACGAACAAAGAAAATCACAGTTTTCAAGCTTTTATAGAGTGCTGGGAAGTTCTACATTGGTTGATTAGTTCAACACACTAAGCCAGATACCTGTTGTGATCATAAATTGGGAGCTACATTATAGCATAGCTTGTTAAATTTCTGTCCCAGGGAGAATTGTAGAGAATATTAGCCAAATCACTTCAGGATTGGGATCTGGATTCTTAAGAGTGACCACTGTCTTAAATGCCAGTCCCCCAATTTAACAGGAAAATGAAATCCTTTGTGTATATTGACAAGACACTATAGAGCACTTAAGAGCTGTCAACCCTGGAGGATTTTCTATGATTTTCTATGCCTCAGTGGCAGAGTTAGTTCCACCTTAATACTTAGCTTATTGCCATCAATAAAAAATCTAGAGCAATATTTTATATCCTACACACACACACACACACACACACACACACACACACTTGGCAGCAGTTTTGTTTGTATGAGAAGAAACAGCAACTGAAAAAACTCAGCATCAACTGGATGGCTGTGCCTATGTGAGATCTCATTTCACAGTCCCAGAGTTACAACAGCAGGGGTCTAATTCTGCAATCACAATTTAGACAGTGCTCTAACAATGCAAGCTGCTCAATTTCATGTAAACTGCACTAGAAGGTCTAAAAGATGTGAAGACAGGAAAGGGAGGGAGGTCTGGTATTTCCAATTTATTGTAGCAAGCAAAGCACTATTTCCTGGAAATCAGAAGCAATCATTGGACTTTTAATTACAGTTTAAAAGAATGATTTCCCCTAAGAAATAGCTACTGTGAATGGCCATTACCACAAACGTATTGCTTCTCTCTGTTTATCTCTGCTAATACTTTCCACATTAACTCAGTTAAGGGAAAAATGCTGAAGTTTAAAACAAGCAAAGAGCATAGGCCACCTAGCTGTATAATATCTGGCTACTTATTTAACCTTCTAATCCTGTTATTTTTTTAATTAGAAAGAAATTGTATATGTACCTCCCATTGCTAAAAGGAATAAATGAGATAATACCAATGTCATACAGAGAGTGTTTCATGGCACATAAAAAATCTCTATACAACATCTCTGACTCAAGTCCCAAAAAATTTCTCTCTTTTTCAATTTTTCTCACTGTTTGCTATCATAAAACACACCCTGGCTGCATATCACATTGTCAATCTCTTCTTAAGGCTTTTCCTTTCTCTGTTTATTTTATACACAAAAGCCAAGTTACTCTAGCCAAAGTAAATTCTGTTTTAAAGAACTTAACTGGGGTCATTGTATCTATAAAAAGGCATCGAAACCTTTATTTTGGTCCCAATGGCTTCAGTCATCTGAACATGACTTCCTGTTTAATTGCTCTATTCCTGCCATGTATTTAAATTCAAGCAAGACTGAACAACATAGCCCATCTCAGGCTTGACTGAGTTTTACTGTTTCACAAAATGGTCAGGAGGGAAAGAAGCCAGATGGGCAGTGGAAATTGTGTCCAGAGGTGCATGCCAAGGCTTCAAACCAAAGGGAAGAAAGCAGATCTGCTGTCAGGACCAAGGGCTGAATTGGGGATCAGGAATGGATGATAAAGTCAAGGTCTGCAGACACTAAAAGCAGTCTGCATGAAATGGAACAACAAAGGAGGAAAGCCAGGGGCATTGTGACTTAAATGGTGTCAGGAAAAATAGCATGCTTCATTAAAAATTATTTTCTATGAAGTTTACAAATGATGATGTTAGTTACAGTTCAAGTTGTATAAAATAAACTTTGAAACTATGACTAAAGTTATGGAGGTAAAGTTATATATTATTAAATAAATAGTCAATATCATTGAAATCCATGTTAATATATATGCTAACAGGTAATATTTATAGAATATATTTATTTTTATATGTGCTATATATTTATGTAACTTAGTATGCAACATATATTTATGTGCTACCTATATTCAGATATGTATATGTCATTCATGTATAGCATATAGCCCCATAAAATTATCAGAAGGCAATGCTGTATATGTCCTAGATAAGTATATATGTGACTGCTAACAATAACTTTAAAAGAATTCTGGCTTATAAGTCTGAATATTTGGTGATTATATATTAAAACAACAATTGAGATACCGTCTTACCTCTTTCAGTTAGTAACTTTTCTATTGTGAAAAAACACCACGATCAAGGCAATTTATAAAAGAAAGCATTTCATTGGACTTACGGTTTCACAAAGCTAGAGTCCATGATGCTGGGGCAAAGACACTGTGGCACAAACAGCTGAGAGCTCCCATCTTGATCCACACATAGAAACTAGAGAGGTACCCTGTTAATGGTACAAGTCTTCTGACACCTTACTGTTCAACCTCAGTGACACACCTCTTTTCATAAGGTTAATAATAGTCCTTCTCAAATACTTCTACCAACTGGAAACCAATATTCAAACATATGAACCTATCAGGGGACATTTTTTTTCAAATGAGCCATCTTTTTAAATAAGCAGTAATAAAGTTGTGATTGATTTCTCTACAAAACTCACAGATCAACAGAATGGAAATCTAAGAGAAAGCTCTAGGCCTTTACTCTTACTCCAGACATTCCTGTGCTTTTCTGTCTAAAGTTCTCCCTCACAAAATAAATAAATAAATAAATAAATAAATAAATAAATAAATAAATAAATAAATAAACTCATTAGTGTAAGCATGTCCCTCAAGTTGTCTGTGCAAAGGAGACGGTAGGGGGAATTCCTGCTCCCTTCAGCATACACGAAATCAGGCTCTCTATTTTCCCTCTTAGAGTATAGTACATTTTTCCTTAAAAGTATATTTGGATACTAGATAACAAAATAACACAAAATTAAATAACACAAAGGGGAAAACAATAGGATGCAATTAAACAGGGGTAAAGGTACCGATTCTTAAACCAAGTAATAAATGAACACAGACATAAAGGCAGGAGCTCCCTAGCAATACAGATACAAACCCTGTGTGATATAACCTTGCTTTGATCTTAGCTACCACCTTCCTTGGGTATCCAGATTACTTTTGCATACATTGCTGCATGCGTTAATGATAAAAAACAAAAAACAAAACAAAACAAAACAAAAACCCTAGATATAGAGAAGACATAAGACTTTGCCATACCTCAAAATGAATCTGAGGCCATTAGATCAATGAAATTTATACAAGCTTCATCTTTCTGAAAATAACCCAAAGTCTGAGACACCACAAAAAAATTATTTGCACAGAGTGTCTTGTATTGTTTAAGCTAAGTGACAGTTTCTATTTCATCACAAGGAAGTTTGACTCTCTTTTTGAAGGGTAATTAGATATTTTTGAAAAGTATCTGAGTATTCTGCAATAATTATCCAATATCCATGCCTTCTAACAAATAAAATTAATCAAATTTAACCAAAATATGTTATGGTTGGTGTGGGAGTTTGAATAAGAATGTACCCTCATAGGTTCATATTGTTAAATGCTTAGTTATCAGGAAGTGACACTACTTAGAAGAATTAGAATGTATGGCCTTGTTGGAACAGGTGTACATGTGTTGGAGGAATAGTATCACTGGAAGATGGGCTTTGAGGTTCTAGAAGTCCAAGCAAGGCTCAGAGTCTCTTTCTATTTCTTCTGCCAGTGGATCCAAGATGTAGAGTTCTCAGTTGCTCCTCCAGTACCTTGTCTGCCTGTGTGCCACCAGGGTTCCTGCCGTGATGGTAATAAAATAAACCTCTGACACTGTAAGCTAACCCCAATTAAATGCTTTCTTTCATATGCATTGCCAATGCCATGGGGTCTCTTCACATCAATGTAACACTGTCTAAGAAAACTGTTTTTAAAAAGTGTTCCCCAAAGGCTCCCGTGTTTGGATACTGGATCCCCAGCAGGCTGTTTGGAGACATTGTGGAACTTTGGAGAGGTAGGGCCTATTTGGCTGACCTAGCCGCTAGACTGTCCTTAAATATTACAGCCTGGCTCTGTCTGCTTCCTGATAGGTTATAATATGAACATACCCAGCTCCTGCAACCATAGACTGGGCTGTACCACCATGTCATACTGGCTCTGGTGGGCTGTATATCCTGAAGCGGTGGATCCAAATAAATACTTCCTCCCTTAAGTTGTTTCTCCAAGGTTTTGTTTCAACAACAAAGGACGTGACTCATACAAAGAACTAGAGAGAAGGAGGGAGGATTTGAGAAAAATAAAGGTTTCTGTGCAAGTAGAGATTCATTTTTAGACAAAGAAAGGCATTTTTCTCCCTTCTTTGCATGTTTTGAACAAATAGTACAATCCGACAAATCCATGGCTAATATGACAACAGGGACTAATTAAGCATATAAACCCAGAACTCATTACACAGATTGAAAGGATATGGACTCCTGTGTATTACTAAACAAGGGAAAGGCAAGCACGAAACAAGTCTCTCGCATCCCACTTGAAATGATTTATTTATTAAAGGCTTCTAGATATGGATTAACCTTCTCTGTTTTTTTTTTCTTTCTTGCATCTGACTTGAATCTAAAAGTGCTTTGATTAATGGATCAAAAGCTCCACAATTCTGGGTAGTTATGTGTCTGTCTCCATGAGCCAAGCTATCATGATGCTATTATTCCTAACATTTTATTACTTCTTAAGTAATAATCCTTACTAAATTACAACAAAATCCATGGTATGGTTCAGAATACAGTGAGGTGTGCTTCCTTGCTTCCTGTAATCAGGAAAAATGCTATAGAGAACAATGTGAGCAAAAGTCAGAAGCTAGTCCTTTCAGCACTATTAAAGCAAGAGACTGAGGCTGCCCATGCTGGGAAAGTGCCCTTGGGCTCCCTGAAGTGGCAGTTGGTTCATAAATAAAAACAACAAGCAAAGAAATGTTTGATTTTTCTGCTTGATGACCTTGCCATTTACAACAATGCATGCTTTATTCATTTTCTGGGGTCTGTTTTGTGTGGGCTCCTTCTCCTAAACACTGATATGAATCCACCTCGTGCTTTAGCATTCTTACCATTTGATGGTTCTTTCCTCAATCCTTGTATGAATACTTCACCTTCTCTAGGTATTTCGTTTTACCCTCCTACTTATCCTGTATCCTGTAATGCAAGCCACAGAAGACCATAAAGAAGCACACTCCTCTGAGCTTTCTTTCTTTATACATTGCTTTCTCTAGAAAATGCCACGTTAGTGGGTATAGGTGCTAGAATCATGACTTTAACTACTAAGTAGTGCCATTTTTTTCTCTGCCCATAGTATCCAGAGGTTTTTTTTCTCATTCATGACTTTATAAAGATAAACTGCAATGTAAATGTGTATTCATTAGTTCAAGTTATAATAAACACTGACTGCATACCAAGTTCTATCGAACGAGTGGCAGAAGACAGAGACCCTGCTTTGAAAGAATTCAGGCTACTGAAACTACAATGACTAAGGATTATAGTACAGTGTGTTAGAAAAGAACATTTTGGAACCATATTACAGAAATAATTTACTATGCCTTGTATACTGAGGCCATAGTTCAGCATCTACACATTTCTCATTGGCAAACTATTGAAAAGAAAGACCTGGAGTCAGGAGTGTCTCCTGGCTGAAAGAGCCGAGCCACCCATATTTGGTTAACTATCTCATTTTGCTGCTGTATTGTTCTTACTATATGCTAGATTTTGTAAGAGTATAACTTTCTCCTACTAAGACCATTGGAACTACAGATGATACATTAAAAAATTCTTTTGGCCATTTTATCAGCAGTCTAAATTTATCTCCCATGAATTAGCTCTGTGACAGACTATGTTACCTTTCCACATGGGTCTCTCTGTTTCTTTTAAATTTTGAAATTCTTTAAGAATATCGTACATTGTCTTTTGATCATATTCAATGCACAAACTCCTACCAGGTCCACTCCCCATTCCTATCCACCCAACTTTATGTCCATTTAAACATTTTGTAGCTGAGGAAGACTAATTCGTGCTGTCAATATTTCTTTGAATGTGTGAATTTCCACTGGAAAATGGTCAGTTTTCCAGGGTCTCTTTTCTTAATGAAAACTTACTTTCCCTTTCACAGAAACTATCAAATGCCAATAACTCCTCGGCTTGAGGTTGGGGGTCTTCATTCCTGCCTTCCTACTCAATGCTGAGATTGGGTCTATATTGAGCTTGTATGAGTCCCGTGCATGATTTCTTGGCAAAACCACACAATCTTGGAAACTGTACTGTAATAAAAGATAAATTTGTCTGGAAAAGACTGAAGCTGCATTTTTAGCTCATGAGGACATCTTTTACATGGTCAACTGAAACTTTGAAATCTTATCAACATGCCTTGGAGTTCTTTAGCAAATTATTATAGGATTCATTGCCCTATTGATTGTGAAACCTGTGTGCCTAGAACAATTAAACGGGGGTGAGAATATCACTGGCTACAATCATAAGAAATTAAATCTATTTCTAGGAGCCAAGTTTGGTATAAACTATATAGGAATATACAAATTAATATTCTAAAGTTTCAGCAACCATAATACCAGCATGTTTCACTTCTTTTGTATTAAAATTGTTTATTATGGTTAAGTTTCTTGGACAAGGAAAAATTCCTTTTAAATTTTTATTTAATGAATCAAGTGAATATATATATATGTATATATATATGAATTTTTATTGTACCAAAATTATTATTCTCTCCTTTTGGCATTTACATTGGCCTACCATTTGATAAAGGTACTAATTTTTATATTCTATCATAAGAAAAAATCTCTAAAATTCCACTGCATAGCTTCCAGTATTACTTTGGATCAATCCCTTTGAAATATATGACTAGTCAATTTCCTGGTAAGGTAGTAAATTATAAATTTTCTTCTGTGATACCCAGTGAAAGAAAAGAGTTGGGATAAAATATGTCTACAGTTAAAGCTGAAGAGCTGAAAAAAAATAAGTCTAGGTAGATTACCTCTTGAGAGGAGCAACCAGAACACTGCTACCCTTGTCACACTGCTTGTACCAAGCTAAGCTAAACAGTACCTGTCAGAGAGATGCTCTCTTCACCAGAACATGGACTCCAAGAGAACAGTGAACTAAAGACAAACTCTCTGGGCTCTGGCGATGCAATCAGAGTCAGAAAATGGAAATCACCTAATGCAACATGCCACAATGAGATAGACAAATTACCATGAGTTTTCTCCTAGGTAGATCCTGAATGTGTGTGTGTGTGTGTGTGTGTGTGTGTGTGTGTGTGCGTGCGTGTGTGTGTGTAGCTTCAAATCTCTTACAGCTAGCTGTGAATTTTGCACTGTAAGTCCTGGGATCATAAATCCTATACTATGAGAGAGCAGGAAGCTCTCATAACAACTGAGTCATTTTTACAGCTAATGTTTTTTAAAAAGGAATTTCTAACACTAGACACTGTATAATTCAGGGAAATTGAAAAGAAAAGAAAAGAACACACACACACACACACACAAAGGGGATTTATTAGAGTAGCTTAAAGGCTGGTCCAGCCACTCCAGTTATGTCTGTCTACTAATGGGAATCTAGTCTGTGAGGCTGGAAGTCTAAGCTGGTCTTCAGTATATACCAGAACCCTTAAATAGTTGGCTCTAATGCCAGAGAATAAATGGACTTGCCAGTAAGTAGGCAAAAAGCAAAATATTCCTTCTTCCATGTGTGACTTTCCTTCTCCTTCTCCTTCCCCTCCCTCTCCTCCTTCTCCTCCTCCTCCTTCTTCTTTTTCTTTTCTTTTCTTCTTCTTCTCCTTCCCCTCCCTCTCCTCCTTCTCCTCCTCCTCCTTCTTCTTTGTCTTTTGTTCTCCTCCTCCTCCTTTCTTTTTCTTGCCCTTGTCTTCTTCCTTCTCTCCTCTTTGTCCTTTTTTTTCTTCTCATCAGACCCTCCTTTTTCTAAAGTTGTTGCCCAAATTAAAGGTAAATCTTCCCACCTCAACAGATCTGGTTTTCCCCACTTCAAAAGTTTCAATTAAGATATACCCAATCACTTGTACTTTAGTAAATTTCAGATAGTTGACAAACAAGAATAACCATCACAGACTCTACATTCTTATCTGGTACAGGAGACCCTGCAACACATGTTTTATTTACCCTTATTAAACAACATGTTAAGTCACAATCCTCTATTAAGAAAATGTGGGATAACATGGAGATTTGAAATACCTGAACTGTAGTGATTAACTGTGGCATGAAAGCTTTTACTTTCTCTGTTAGGAGACTTCCTTGGTCATGGGTCTTTTTACAGCAATAGAACAGTAATGTAGGCAGCCTCTATTGGCCACACTCAGCTTTCATTAATATATATTTTTTTAATTTTTAATATTTTTACTACATATTTTCCTCAATTACATTTCCAATGCTATCCCAAAAGTCCCCCATAGCGCCCCCCACTTCCCTACCCACCCATTCCCATTCTTTTGGCCCTGGCATTCCCCTATATTGGGGCATATAAAGTTTGCAAGTCCAATGAGCCTCTCTTTCCATTGATGGCCAACTAGGCCATCTTTTGATACATATGCACCTAGAGACAAGAGCTCCGGGGTACTGGTTAGTTCATCATGTTGTTCCAACTATAGGGTTGCAGATCCCTTTAGCTCCTTGGGTACTTTCTCTAGATTCTCCATTGGGAGCCCTGTGATACATCCAATAGCTGACTGTGAGCATCCACTCCTGTGTTTGCTAGGCCCCTGCATAGTCTCACAAGAGACAGCTATATTTGGGTCCTTTCAGCAAAATCTTGCTAGTGTATGCAATGGTGTTCGCGTTTAGAAGCTGATTATGGGATGGATCCCTGGATACGGCAGTCTCTAGATGGTCCATCCTTTCATCACAGCTCCAAACTTTGTCTCTGTAACTCCTTCCATGGGTGTTTTGTTCCCAATTCTAAGAAGGGGCACAGTGTCCACATTTTGGTCTTCATTCTTCTTGAGTTTCATGCTTTTAGCAAATTGTATCTTATATCTTGGGTATCCTAAGTTTTGGGCTAATATCCACTTATCAGTGAATACATATTGTGTGAGTTCCTTTGTGATTGTGTTACCTCACTCAAGATGATGCCCTCCAGGTCTATCCATTTGGCTAGGAATTTCATAAATTCATTCTTTTTAATAGCTGAGTAGTACTCCATTGTGTAAATGTACCATAATTTCTGTATCCATTCCTCTGTTGAGGGACATCTGGGTTCTTTCCAGCTTCTGGCTATTATAAATAGGGCTGCTATGAACATAGTGGAGCATGTGTCCTTCTTACCGGTTGGGACATCTTCTGGATATATGCCCAGGAGAGGTATTGCTGGATCCTCCGGTAGTACTATGTCCAATTTTCTGAGGAACCGCCAGACTGATTTCCAGAGTGGTTGTACAAGCTTGCAATCCCATCAACAATGGAGGAGTGTTCCTCTTTCTCCACATCCTCGCCAGCATCTGCTGTCACCTGAATTTTTGATCTTAGCCATTCTGACTGTTGTGAGGTGGAATCTCAGGGTTGTTTTGATTTGCATTTCCCTGATGATTAAGGATGTTGAACATTTTTTCAGGTGCTTCTCTGCCATTCGGTATTCTTCAGGTGAGAATTCTTTGTTCAGTTCTGAGCCCCATTTTTTAGTGGGGTTATTTGACTTTCTGGAGTCCACCTTCTTGAGTTCTTTATATATATTGGATATTAGTCCCTTATCTGATTTAGGATAGGTAAAGATCATTTCCCAATCTGTTGGTGGCTTTTTTGTCTTATTGATGGTGTCTTTTGCCTTGCAGAGCTTTGCAGTTTCATGAGGTCCCACTTGTCAATTCTCGATCTTACAGCACAAGCCATTGCTGTTCTATTCAAGAATTTTTCCCCTGTGCCCATATCTTCAAGGCATTCCCCACTTTCTCCTCTACAAGTTTCAGTGTCTCTGGTTTTATGTGAAGTTCCTTGATCCACTTAGACTTGACCTTAGTACAAGGAGATAGGAATGGATCGATTCGCATTCTTCTACATGTTAACAACCAGTTGTGCCAGCACCATTTGTTGAAAATGCTGTCTTTCTTCCACTGGATGTTTTTAGCTCCCTTGTCGAAGATCAAGTGACCGTAGGTGTGTGGGTTCATTTCTGGGTCTTCAATTCTATTCCATTGGTCTATTTGTCTGTCACTATACCAGTACCACACAGTTTTTATCACAATTGCTCTGTAGTAAAGCTTTCGGTCCTGCATGGTGATTCCACCAGAGGTTCTTTTATCCTTGAGAAGAGTTTTTGCTATCCTGGGTTTTTTGTTATTCCAGATGAATTTGCAGATTGCACTTTCTAATTCGTTGAAGAATTGATTTGGAATTTTGATGGGGATTGCATTGAATCTGTAGATTGCTTTTGGCAAGATAGCCATTTTTACAATGTTGATCCTGCCAATCCATGAGCATGGGAGATCTTTCCATCTTCTGAGATCTTCTATAATTTCTCTCTTCAGAGAATTGAAGTTTTTATTATACAGATCTTTCACTTTCTTAGTTAGAGTCACGCCAAGATATTTTATATTATTTGTGACTATTGAGAAGGGTGTTGTTTCCCTAATTTCTTTCTCGGCCTGTTTATTCTTTGTGAAGAGAAAGGCCATTCATTTGTTTGAGTTAATTTTATATCCAGCTACTTCACCGAAGCTGTTTATCAGGTTTAGGAGTTCTCTGGTGGAATTTTTAGGGTCACTTATATATACTATCATATCATCTGCAAAAAGTGATATTTTGACTTCATCTTTTCCAATTTGTATCCCTGTGCTCTCCTTTTGTTGTCGAATTGCTCTGGCTAGGACTTCAAGTACAATGTTGAATAGGTATGGAGAAAGTGGACAGCCTTGTCTAGTCCCTGATTTTAAAGGGATTGCTTCAAGCTTCTCACCATTTACTTTGATGTTGGCTACTGGTTTGCTGTAGATTGCTTATATCATGTTTAGGTATGGGCTTTGAATTCCTGATCTTTCCAAGACTTTTATCATGAATGGGTGTTGGATCTTGTCAAATGCTTTCTCCACATCTAACGAGATGACCATGTGGTTTTTGTCTTTGAGTTTGTTTATATACTGGATTACGTTGATGGATTTCCGTATATTGAACCATCCCTGCATCCCTGGGATGAAACCTACTTGGTCAGGATGGATGATTGTTTTGATGTGTTCTTGGATTTGGTTAGCAAGAACTTTATTGAGGATGTTTGCATCAATATTCATAAGGGATATTGGTCTGAAGTTTTCTATCTTTGTTGGGTTTTTTGTGGTTTAGGTATCAGAGTAATTGTGGCTTCATAGAATGAGTTGGGTAGAGTACCTTCTGTTTCTATTTTGTGGAATAGTTTGTGAAGAACTGGGATTAGATCTTCTTTGAAGGTCTGATAGAACTCTGCACTAAACCCATCTGGTCCTGGGCTTTTTTTGGTTGGGAGACTATTAATGACTGCTTCTATTTCTTTGGGGGATATAGTGCTGTTTAGATCATTAACCTGATCTTGATTCAACTTTGGTACCTGGAATCTGTCTAGGAACTTCTCCATTTCATCCAGGTTCTCCAGGTTTGTTGAGTATAGCCTTTGGTAGAAGGATCTGATGGTGTTTTGGATGTCTTCAGGATCTGTTGTTATGTCTCCTTTTTCATTTCTGTTTTTGTTAAGTAGGATGCTTTCCCTGTGCCCTCTAGTGAGTCTGGCTAAGGGTTTATCTATCTTGTTGATTTTCTCAAAGAACCAGCTCCTTGATTGGTTGATTCTTTGAATAGTTCTTCTTGTTTCCACTTGGTTGATTTCGCCCCTGAGTTTGATTATTTCCTGCTGTCTACTCCTCTTGGGTGAGTTTGCTTCCTTTTGTTCTAGTGCTTTTATGTGTGTTGTCAAGTTGCTAATGTGTGCTCTCTCTAGTTTCTTTTTGGAGGCACTCAGAGCTATGAGTTTTCCTCTTAGAAATGCTTTCATTGCGTCCCATAAGTTTGGGTATGTTGTGGCTTCATTTTCATTGAACTCTAAAAAGTCCTTAATTTCTTTCTTTATTCCTTCTTAGTCCAAGGTATCATTGAGAAGAGTGTTGTTCAGTTTCCACGTGAATGTTGGCTTTCTATTATTTATATTGTTATTGAAGGTCAGCCTTAGTCCATGGTGATCTGATAGGATGCATGGGACAATTTCAATATTATTGTATCTGTTGAGGCCTGTTTTGTGACCAATTATGTGGTCAATTTTGGAGAAGGTACCATGAGGTGCTGAGAAGAAGGTATATCCTTTTGTTTTAGGATAGAATGTTCTGTAGATATCTGCCAGATCCATTTGATTCATAACTTCTGTTAGTTTCACTGTGTCCCTGTTTAGTTTCTGTTTCCATGATCTGTCCATTGGTGAAAGTGGTGTGTTGAAGTCTCCCACTATTATTGTATGAGGTGCAATGTGTGCTTTGAGATTTACTAAAGTTTCTTTAATGAATGTGGCTGCCTTTGTATTTGGAGCATAGATATTCAGGATTGATAGTTCCTCTTGGAGGATTTTACCTTTGATGAGTATGAAGTGTCCCTCCCTGTCTTTTTTGATGACTTTAGGTTGGAAGTCAATCTTATCAGATATTACAATGGCTACTCCAGCTTGTTTCTTCATACCATTTGCTTGAAAAATTGTTTTCCAGCCTTTCATTCTGAGGTAGTGTCTATCTTTTTCTCTGAGATGAGTTTCCTGTAAGCAGCAAAATGTTGGGTCTTGTTTGTGTAGCCAGTTTGTTAGTCTATGTCTTTTTATCGGGGAGTTGAGTCCATTGATATTAAGAGATATTAAGGAAAAGTAATTGTTGTTTCCTGTTATTTTTGTTGTTAAAGTTGGCATTCTGTTCTTGTGGCTGTCTTCTTTTAGGTTTGTTGAGGGATTACCTTCTTGTTGTTTCTAGGGCGTGGTTCCTGTCCTTGTATTGGTTTTTTTTCCTGTTATTATCCTTTGAAGGGCTGGATTCGTGGAGAGATAATGTGTGAATTTGGTTTTGTAGTGGAATACTTTGGTTTCTCCATCTATGTTACTTGAGAGTTTGGCTGGGTATAGTAGCCTGGGCTGGAATTTGTGTTCTTTTAGTGTCTGTATAACATCTGTCCAGGATCTTCTGGCTTTCATATTCTCTGGTGAAAAATCTGGTGTAATTCTGATAGGCTTGCCTTTATATGTTACTTGGCCTTTTTCTCTTACTGCTTTTAGTATTCTATCTTTATTTAGTGCATTTGTTGTTCTGATTATTATGTGTAGGGAGGTATTTCTTTTCTGGTCCAGTCTATTTGGAGTTCTGTAGGCTTCTTGTATGTTCATGGGCATCTCTTTCTTTAGGTTTGGGAAGTTTTCTTCTATAATTTTGTTGAAGATATTTGCTGGTCCTTTGAGTTGAAAATCTTCATTCTCATCTACTCCTATTATCCGTAGGTTTGGTCTTCTCATTGTGTCCTGTATTTCTTGGATGTTTTGAGTTAGGATCTTTTTGCGTTTTACATTTTACTTGATTGTTGTGCCGATGTTCTCTATGGAATCTTCTGCACCTGAGATTCTCCCTTCCATCTCTTGTATTCTGTTCCTGATGCTCGTATCTATGGTTCCAGATTTCTTTCCTAGGGTTTCTATCTCCAGTGTTGCCTCATTTTGGGTTTTCTTTATTGTGTCTACTTTCCTTTTTAGGTCTAGTATGATTTTGTTCATTTCCATCATCTGTTTGGATGTGTTTTCCTGTTTTTCTTTAAGGACTTCTACCTGTTTGATTGTGTTATCCTGTTTTTCTTTAAGGACTTCTACCTGTTTGATTGTGTTATCCTATTTTTCTCTAAGGACTTCTACCTATTTGATTGTGTTATCTTGTTTTTCTTTAAGGACTTCTAACTCTTTAGCCATGTTCTCCTGTAATTCTTTAAGTGAGTTATTAAAGTCCTTCTTCCTCTACCATCATCATGAGATATGCTTTTAGATCCGTGTCTAGCTTTTCCGGTGTGTTGGGGTGCCCTGGACTGGGCGAAGTGGGAGTGCTGGGTTCTGATGATGGTGAGTGGTCTTGGTTTCTGTTAGTAAGATTCTTACGTTTACCTTTCGCCATCTGGTAATCTCTGGGGTTAGCTGTTATCGTTGTCACTGTTTAAACATCGGAGCAGACTCTGTGTTCCACTCACCCGAAGTCTCAAAATCCTGTGGCGGGTGTCGTGGGTATTCGGCGGGTGTCAGCCGACCCTGCGCTCTAGCTATCCCGGTGCTGGTCTTGCCGGAAGAGGCCTGTGGCCCTACTCAGGCCGGTTTTCTGCTTCCCTAACTAATGCAGTCTCAGGTCCTGTGCGTAATTGGATTGGAGCAGAAGCTGTGTTCCACTCACCAGAAGTCTTAAGATCCTGTGGCGGGTGTTGTGGGTAGCTGGCGAGTGTCAGTGGACCCTGCGCCCTAGCTACCCCGGTGCTGTTCTGACAGGAAAAGGCTTATGGCCCTACTCAGGCTGGATTTCTGCCTCCCCAACCAAAGCAGTCTTAGGTCCCGCGTGATTGGACTGGAGCAGAAACTGTGTTCCACTCACCAGAAGTCTCAAAATCCTGTGGCAGGGGTCGTGGGTAGCTGGCGGGTGTCAGCCGACCCTGCGCTCTAGCTACCCCGGTGCTGTTCAGCTTTCATTAATATATCATCTCGTTTCATCATGTCCATTGTGTCTACCAATGACAGGTCACTGTACCCTAAGCACAATGCTTGCTCTCCCTGCAACACTCACATTAAATAGGTTATAGGCAGGCTTTATCTATATATGTATGTATGTATTTATTTATTCATTTTGGTAAGTGGATATTTGTGTGTGTGGGGGGGGAGAAGTTAAATAATT
Source organism: Mus caroli (assembly GCF_978045245.1). Taxonomy (NCBI): domain Eukaryota; kingdom Metazoa; phylum Chordata; class Mammalia; order Rodentia; family Muridae; genus Mus; species Mus caroli. Next base: position 73,152,013 of record NW_028227257.1, read on the forward strand.
AAAACCTACAGATGCTTTAAACAGTCATTTCAAAGCTAAAGTCCACTCTTTAAATAGATGTACTCAGCTAAGGCATGGCTAAGGCTGGACCCTATGCATGCTGAAGCCCTGTGCTAGTCTTCCTTCCTTCATTCCTTCCTTTCTCTCTGTACCTATTCTGGGATTATGACTTCCTAAAACCACTTTATCTGTCAACAGAAAATATACATGCATAGAACTGCTCTCTAACATGAGATGAATAGAGACAACTGGTCTGACCAATTGTACATCCCTAATGAATTTGAACTACATGTGTGATGGTTTGAATAAAAATGGTCATGATAGGCCCATACAGTGTGGCACTATTAGAAGGTATGGTTTGTTGAGTAGGTGTGGCCTTGTCAGAGGCTCTGCAACACTCTGCAATGGGCAGGTTTCATCCTGCTGCTTAGTGATCTGGATGTAGAATTCTCAGCACTTTCGAGAGCACCATACCTGCCTGCATGCTGCCATGCTTCCTACCATGACAATAGTAGACTACACTTCTGAACTGTAATCCAGCTGCAATCAAATGTTTTCATGAATTGCCATGGTCATAGTGTCTCTTCACAGCAATAGCAACCTTAAATAAGATAGAAGTTGGTACCAGAGACTAGGGTAAGGTTGTGATAACGTGCCTGTGTTCTTGTTTGGAAGGATGTGAACTTTCGGACTGTGAATTAGAAAAGCAGTTGAATCCTTGAAGTGGGACTTAATGGGCCATACTAGTAAGACCGTGGAAGGCAGTGTAGTGGCTATTCCTGGTTGTCAATTTGACTATATTTGGAATGAACTACAATCCAGAATTGGAAGGCTCACCATTGACCCTTATCTGGAGGCTTAGAGATCCTTATCTGGATCTTGGTATGAAGATCTTGAGCCACAGTGGCTATGGATTCCAGAAGATTAAATCTCCGAGTTTAAGGAACACACATTTAATCTGGGCTACATCTTTCATCTGGGATTAAAGGTGTGGTGGAACACACCTTTAATCTGGGCTACACCTTCTGCTGGAGACAATATAAGGACATTGGAAGAAGGGAGTCTAGCTCTTGCTCCTTCGCCTGCTTGCTGTGTGAGACTGAGTAACTGTTAGATCCTTGGACTTCCATTCACAGCTGCAACTGAACCATTGTTGGGAATTGGGCTGCTGACTGTAAGTCATCAATAAATTCTTTTACTATATAGAGACTATACATAAGTTTGGTGACTCTAGAGAACCCTGACTAATACAGGCAGTAATGGTGAGGGTAATTTGAACTGTGGAAACCAGCTCAAGAGTTTTCACAGGAGAATATTAATATATGGGTTAGAAATGGTTCTTGTGATATTTTGGTAAAGAATATGGCTGTGTTTTGCCTTTGTTCAAAAAAAAAAAAATCTACCTAAGGTTAAATAGAAAAATTTTGGATTAATTGTGTTGAAAGAGGAAATTTCAAAATAGTCTAGTATCAATTTTTGTGGTTATGAGTGTTCACTCTTATGCAGGTCTATAATAAAAAAGAGCAAGCTGAGCCAAGAGAATTACAACATGCATAGACTGAGAAAAAAGGAGACACCAGCAAGTGGAATGTAAGTTCAGTCATGGTGGTAAGAACCTTTACTCTCAGAACTCCGGAAACCTAGACAAGTGGTCTATGTGATGGCATGCAGAAAGGAGAGTCTCCCACATAAATGCAGGTTCTTCTGCACTTAGGAGATGGAAGCATAAATGAACTCCACAAAGCATCCAGTAAAGGAACTCATTCTCTTGATCTTTTGATGAAAATAACATCAGATTTTTAGGTAATTGTGTAGTCATTAATATGGTGGAAAAGTTGAATCTTTTTTTAACTGAAATTATAATAAAATAACATTCATGAGAAATCAAAATCATTATACAGGGCAAAAATCAAACTGACTTAAATTCAAACTGATTAAATGAAAAATTTGGTGTTGACATTAGAAATACTCAGTCACTCATCAAATGAATTCAGAACTGGTAAACAGAGCTGAGCACATTTTGTGTACAGATTTCAAAGTTGTATACCTTGGGTAAGTCAAGACACTGCCTCATTGGCTGGACTGCTCTTAGCCAGTTTGTGTCTCAGTATAATTGCATGTCTACCTTTGTTGTAAAAAAAGGGACAAAAAATCATCATTGTGTTCCCTAAAAGTGCTCTTGCAAGCAGGTACTCAACAAGTTAATATGGGTAAAATGTTTGTAATGGTGCCTATCATGTACTGATTGCTCAATAATTACTGCCCTTATTATCATTAATCTTCCAATGACATTCAACTTCCATAAAAGATAGGGAAAATAAATCATATCAATTTTTCAAAATGCATAAGAATAGGTCAATGAGCTTGTGACATAGCTGGAAGAATATGCTAGGGAGATAATTATTTTTATATTATTATTCTTAATCTTGATAGTAATAATATGATCACTACATATTCACTGAATTAGTACCTTGTCTTACAGGAGCTACTTAGGGAAATATAAATTTTTGTTAATGCCTCCTGCTAATAACTGTCCAAAGGCAAATACCATTATATAATTAAGAACTTGCATCACAGTTGTCTAGAAATCATAAATTCAGAATCTGAAGCTCAACAATCTGCATGATTTTTCTGGAACCTACTCTACTTTTATTTCAAAATAGGGAACTCAAATTTATGTGGGTGAGCTGCAAGGAAAAGCAATGAGAAGTCATAAAAGAAAAAAAGTATCAAATGGGCTTAAGGCTGAATACCTAATACAGTTATGAAAAAACAAAATACATCTCACTCTTCTGATATAGTAATATAAACGTGGAACTGGAGGAGTTCTGGCAAGTATTCCTCTTTCTCATATCTTTTGTCTACATATAATTTATCGACATAACTGGATGAAATTTGAAACCAACAGGACTGAGGGTAAATATGATATAATGAGAATATGAAAAGTAGAATGAAAATAAATACTTGAGATTTCTCAGAAAAATAAATGAAGTGACAAATGAACCTAACTGCAAACCAGAACTCTTGGCAGTAAATCACTTCTCAGCCAACTGGGATGTGGTCAGAAGTCAGGACAAAGGGTAATGGCTAGAATTAGTAATATTACAATAGAAGAGATGAAAATTATTTTTAATTTTTATTATTATTCCCATATAAAAATTCAAAATTTAAGAGGTTTAAAGTTACAACAATTTGTATGCTCAAAAATCTGTGATCTGCTGGACCTTTTATTTTCTGAGCAGCATTTGAATAGTATTTACCATTGTGACAATGTTAGCTAAGGGTGTCAAACAGAGGATGTTGGCCAAACTCTACACCATTCATTCAGTGAAATGAGCTAGACTTCGAAGTATGGTCAATATAAGTCTCAAAACATGTTGAGTCCTAAGCCATGGGCTAATGATAGAAACCACTAGTATCACACTGACTCAAGATAGTCATAAAACTAAGCCCAGAATCATGTTAATAGAACCTATGCAAGGGCATGCTTATCAACAGACATCTCCACGTGGCACTGATGTGATTATCTACTGCTATATACAGAAATCAGATATGTTTGGGATTGTCTGCATCCCCCAAAGTGAGACAGTATGTTTGATCTCTTGATCAAAATTATGAAAAATGTTGGTTAGATTATTTTATTCTCATATTTCTTTATTAAATAACAAGACTAAGAAAAATATACTAACCGCACAGTCTCAGAATGATAAAGAGAAATTTCTAGTGGTCCCTTTCAATGCTAGATTTAGTGCTAACTCACCAGACAATAGGAAGATTCCTTAGATTTGCAATACACAATCTATAGTTGTTACCTGCAATGTACTTTAGGGGCTGTGTTCCAACAAAATGATGATTTCTCTTTGTCTTCTTTGATTTAAAGAAGAAACATTTCCCCCAATAACTATTTGATGAGATTACAAAGTAGAAAAACCAAATAAACTTTAAGCAAAGACTTGAAAAATATTGTTTATAGAGTTGCAGGTTAGTATTGGGAAATCACTCTTTGAATGCCTCACATGGTAAGACAATGAATAGAAAGTTTAATGGCATGTGTTCTTGTGAGAAGGAAAACACTACTAGCATTATTATGAAGCTAAAATCTACAGAACAGATTTTCATTATCTGTAGCACAAAGACAATGTCAGGTACCTCTTTCTATCTTCATAAAAATGAGAATCTTTTTTTCCCATTTTATTTTATTTTATTTTACTTTATTTTTTCATTAGATATTTTCTCTATTTACATTTCAAATGTTATCCCCTTTCCTGGCTCCCCCTCTAGAAATCCCCTATCGCCTACCCCTCCCCCCTGCTCACCATCCCACCCACTCCCACTTCCCTGGGAGCTCTGGGGATACTGGTTGGTTCATATTATTGTTCCTACTATGGGACTGTAAGCTCCTTAGGTCCTTTCTCTACCTCCTCCATTGGAGACCTTGTGCTCTCTCCTATTCAGCCATTAAAAACAACGAATTTGTGAAATTCTTATGCAAATGGATGGAACTAGAAATTATTCTGGGTGAGGTAACCCAACCACAAAAGAACACAAGTGGCATAAACTCACTGATAACTAGATATTAGCCCAGAAGCTCAGAATACCCTTGGAATAGAATTCCCAGACCAAATGAAGCTCATGAAGAAAGAAAACTAAAGTATGGATACTTCAATTCTTCTTAGAAAGGGGAACAAAATACCCATGGAAGGAGATACAGAGACAAAGTGTGGAGCAGAGACTTAAGGAAAGACCATCCAGAGAATGCCCCATCTGGGGATCTATCCTGTATTCAGTCACCAAACTCAGATACTATTGTTGGTGCTAACAAGTGCTTGCTGACAGGAGCCTGATATAGCTGTCTCCTGAGAGGCTCTGCCAATGTCTGACATATTCAGAGGTGGATGTTCTCAGCCAAAAATCAGAATCTTAGAGAGCTCTCAATGTTTCTGTATTCTCTGTATCAATGTTAACATAGCAGCAGGAGATTCTAGAATAATCCAGAGGCAGTGCCTGAATGGAATGTTGAGTGTACTCCCATGAGAAAGGATGCATTCTGTCTTGGCATGACTGATGAACATGAGTAGCCAGTGACAGAAAACGGAGCTTGTGGTAGATGTGATGCATTTTCCATTAAAGATCTCTGCTTCTTTCCATGATATAGAGCTATTTCCAAGAAGAAACAAGCAGTGTCAACACTACACTTTCATGTATTTGACTATTTGGCAACATGACTATTTGGCTGATATGATACAAATGCAGGTGATGAATGCTACTTCCATACATAGTTATTACAAAACAAACAAGTGAACAAAAACACCATGTGGCCTTTGTTCATATTGTTTTCATCCATGAATTATGCCCACTGACCTCGGAATAAACCTTAAAAACAAAGTACTAAGGATGGTATGTGTTCTTAGGCTTTGGACTCTGGATGACTGTCTAGAATAGAATACCAAGTCATCCTCTTCCAATTCTTCTTAACTGAGCTGAATAGGAGCCAAAATGAGCTTCTAGTCTGTTAATCCACTGACAGTTGGGAATCTCATTTCTTATAGTAGATGGCACTGCCTTAACTGACAAATGATGCTTGAAGGAATACTAGCTCCACCAGAATTCTAATGTTCATGAATTGGAGTAGTTGGGATAGCAAATTAAGGAATCATGAATTGTGATTTGGGCCCAGAAATTAGCAAGTAGTTACATAAGTGTGTACAGAGAAATGAAGGAGAGCAGCACACTGATAACAAACAGTAGGATATGAGATTAACAAGGTGAGTACTGGCTAATGCTTAGGATTTTGTCTTAGGTCATTTCTTCTAGAAGCATAATGTAAAACAAAGATTTGAGCAAATGTGACTTGGTTAGCATTATCGACTGAAAAAAATAAGGAGAAAATATTATTATGAGAGAATGAGCATTGACTAACCATGGATATGAGCTCAGCTTGAAGATAGCTTTAGCTAGATGCTCCTGGGACACCTCTGGAAAAAACAAACAAACAAACAAACAAACAAACAAACAAACACAGTTCCCCAGAGTTAGTTGTACTTTGAAACAATGGGAAAGCCCAAAGTCTCTGTAGACTAGTAGAAAAAGGGATGTTACTTTACATCTGAGGCAGCTTCTTTGTAGCCAAGGCTCATTCTCAGGAGACAAGCTATTAGCAGCCACTATTATATGATGCGGTTTCCTGGTAAATAAAAACTGGATAAACCCTGATAGCATCTATCATTTTCAAGTCCTTCCACTGCTCAGCTTCACTTGCTTCTCACATCAGCTTCACTCTATCCAGATAATTTTAGTCCAAGATCATGGCTAGTCACAAATTCAGAAAAGTCTGTAAAAGGGAAGTTGGCTGCTGCTGTGGTCTCATAATCATACCAGATGCTCCAATTTCATCATTTGCTGTAGATTGCCCTTCCATCTCCATTTAGTACTTCCAGGAGATAACTGGCTTGTCTGGCAGAGTGATACATCATGCATGAATAGGCTGAGTCTCTGGCTGATAGGATTTATCAGAACTTGATTTTCGCACTTGTACATTAGAATTGAAACAACATGATACTGAAAACAGTAAAGATACTTACAGTGTTATGTCTTCCTTTTCTCTGCACTGAAATATTCCCTCTCTGGGAAGGAGAGAAGCTCATGGAGTTTTGAAGCTAAAAATGATACAAAATTGGCAAGGTACCTCCAAAGGTTACAAAAGGTTATTAGAACATTAAATAATGGCTGGAAAAGACAAGACTCCCCGACAGGCTGAGTTAACTGTAAGGGGTGCAGCTTTCCTGACTTGTCTCCCATGCTGGGGTAAGCCTACTAGTGATGCAGCTGCCTTTGAGTCATCCATACTCTTCTAAATAACCCCTCATCCATGTCCCTGTAGGTTAGACTTGCATGGTATAGATTCTTTGGTTTATCATCAGTGCTATATCTTGGATAAATATAGACTATTTGTTTCTACGGGGCTGAGACTATCACTTTGGGATGACCAGGATCAAACATTTCTATCAGAGCCCCAGTCTTAACATCCTAACCTGTAAATCTAACATATCAAGATTGTAGTCATAGCTTCATGTGTTTTGTGTAGCAAGATTTTTACTGTATCCCATATAAATAGCCTTACTCTCTTAGACGAAGGACTTTTAGACCAGCTATATTTCATTATTGGTGTTTACCAAAAGGGCCAGAGAGTAATGGTACAAATACTATCTATGGTAGATTTATCTTTAATGTGTGAAATATAAATATAAAAGCTCATATTAGTTCATTGCATCATGAAAAACAGGCTATGAGCAGAAACTTACCTATCTACGGTTTGTTGAGTGATTCTCCATATTCACAGAATGTAGGCCAAAAGGAATTAAAACAGAAATAGCATGCATATGTATTGCTAGTGGTCATGTACAAGTTTACTCCTATGTTCTTAGAATCCTATAGTATACTTAAGTTTTGGTGAGAAGTATCTGCTGATGGGCCTTCATGCAAGTTCTGGCTTATCCAAACTGTATTCCATCTTTATAATTCCATCTTTATAAGCATTGGGGCACATAAGCCCCCCCTCCTTCTCCTCCTCCTCCTTCTCCTCTGCCTCTTCTGGTTTTTTTTCTTCTTCTGCTTTTTCTTCATCTTCTTGTAACACTGCAACAATATGAACCAGGATCAGCAGAGGGGAAGAGCAGCTTCCCCCTTCTTCGTTGGAGTGCCTCTTGTCCTTTGGGGGGTTCTGGCATTTATTCCCTCTCCAAAGTCTCCAGAATTAAGCTATATACAGCTGGCAACTGCTCCAAGAGCATGAGACAACCACAGTTAACAGCTGTGAACAAACTGAAATATCCCTATATCGCACACCTGGGATTAAAATAAAAACATTCACACAACTTGACTGGGTTCTTAAAGGAAACCAAAGTTCTCACTATATTTCCACCTTTTAATCCAAAACTAGCTTGTTGTCTAACATTAGTCAACTGTATACAATAAGAACAATTATGGGAACTATCAAGTGTTGCGTCCGGCCAGCGGCTCACATGTCTGGGTTCTAACCTGGGAAGCATCCTGGAATCTGGAAGAGAAGAGAGGGCTAGGCGACACGAGAAAGATGAAACCAAGACAAACGTCTGATCAAGGTTCAATTTTACTATTCCAGGCACTGGGTTATGAAGCAGGAGGAAGGGGCCCATTCCCACCAAATCATCCTGGAGTCCAGTTTCAGGTGACCACGTGTTTGGCTCTGGAACAGCTAGGCGGCAGGCAGCAGCAGTGGGAATGGCCAAATGATAGGGCGGCAGGCTCCACCCAGAGGCTCTCTTTTGCTAACAGTGAAACCTGAGCAACCAGATTTCAGGCTGAGGAGGGGGAGGTTACAATCAAGTAAGAATCATATTTACAGTGACCTGCCCATATATATTTAGCAATCTTAGAAAAAGTATTCCACTATCCTATCTTGATGAGTCTGAAATTTTGTACCTAAATCGCTCTCTTAAAATTTGCATTTATCAATCTAAAAACATCTTTTTAGACACTAACATTTTCTTAGATCCTAAACCACTTAAGCTTTTATATCTTGTAAGAGTATAACTATCTACCTCATCAGATACCTGAGTGGATCGATATTACCTCAGTACATTGGAAGAACAGAGTAAGCAGCTTCCAAAACTATAGAAATGACAGAGAATCCAGGACACTTAGACAGTCATCCAAAGTTCCTCTGTTTCATTGGGACATCCAGTCTTTGGACTACAGGCCCATAATACCTAACAGTCTTATCCATAAAACAGAAATTTTGAGGGAATGGCTTCCCTTGTCTTGGGGAGTCGACTTTCCAGTGTCCTACTTGCCCATAGTTTGTACAAACTACTGTCAGCAGGGCATTTAACAAGGGCTCCCCACCCCCCTTAGTGGCTATATTTGCCACATTTGAAGCAAACTACCTGTGGATGTTCTTTAATACCCATCATCTTATTTGAAAGAGATTGGGGGATGCTACCAGGAGCAGACATGTCTCTGTCAGAAAAGCCTTTTATTATTAAGACATCATTAAATGACAGATTATATAGATCTCTGAAGAATTTGAAGACCGTCTACCAATAGTATAATTGAAAAGACAAATGTTGCTTGTTTCTAACTATTTATTATCTGCTTAAATTTGAAAACATATACAGGAAGCTAAATAAAGCTGATTTCTCTAATTAACAAAACTAGTATCTAATAAAACTACAAGTAAGATTACTTATAGGTGACTAACTACTAACTTGCATTTCTAACTACCCTAAATAGTTTTATTAGTAGCTTCCAAAAGACCAGAATTTTACATTTTTAAATGAATTGCATATGAACAACATATTATGCAAGAATTGAACAAAATAACATTAAATTTATAACAATATACAATAATTCAACATGTGTAAAATATTTGAGACTCATAATTCAATAAATTAATATCCTGTAAAAAGCATTTTATTTAGCATCTGTCCAACTGAGAATTAGTTGGTTGGCTGTTATAATGAAAGTATTTTTCCCATGTACCTGCTTGAGAGAAAATGAGAATGCCCAGATGTAGATTTCTGTATCAACCAAAGAGACAGCAAGGTATTTTGCCTCTTACAAGTTATGGTATTTTGTTTTTTCAGAATTTTTAAATGATTCTAGATTCTTTTTTTTATTAGATATTTTCTTTATTTACATTTCAAATGGTATCCCCTATCCTAGTTTCCTAACTGAAAATCCCCTATCTGCTCCCCCACTTCCTGCTCCCACCCCACCCACTCTTGCATCCTGGCCCTGGCATTCCCCTATACTAGGGCACAGAACCTTCACAGGACCAAGGACCTCTCCTTCAATTGATGACCGACTAGGCTGTTCTCTGCTACATATGCAACTAGAGACACAAGTCCCATCATATGTTTTCTTTGATTGGTGGTTTAGTCCCAGGGAGCTCTGGGGGGTAATTGTTAGTTCATATTGGTGTTCCTCCTATAGGCTGCAAATCCCTTCATCTTCTTAGGTATTTTCTCTAGCTCCTACATTGGGGACCCTGTGCTCCATCCAATGGATGACTGTGAGCATCCACTTCTGTATTTGCCAGGCACTGGCAGACCATCTCAGGAGACAGCTATATCAGGCTCCTGTCAGCAAAATCTTGTTGGCATCTTCAATAGTGTCTGGGTTTGGTGGTTGTCTATGAGATGAATCCCCAGGTGGGGCAGTCTCTGGATGGTTATTCCTTCAGTCTCTGCACCGGACTTTAACTCCTTCCATGGGTATTTTGTTCCCCCTTCTAAGAAGGATCAAAGTATCCACACTTTGGTCATCCTTCTTGAGTTTCATGTGTTTTGCAAATTGTATCTTGGGTATTCTGAGCTTCTGGGCTAATATCTACTTATCAGTGAGTGCAGATCATGTGTGTTCTTTTGTGATTGGGTTACCTCACTCAGGATGATATCCTCCAAATCCATCTATAAGAATTTCATAAACTCATTGTTTTTAATAGCTGCATAGTACTCCATTGTGTAAATGTACCACATTTTCTGTATCCATTCCTCTGTTGATGGACATCTAGGTTCTTTCCAGCTTCTTGCTATGGACATACTAGAGCATGTGTCCTTATTACAGGTTGGAGCATCTTCTGGGTATATACCCAGGAGTAGTATTGCTGGATCGTCCAGTAGTACTATGTCCAATTTTCTGAGGAACTGCCAAACTGATTTCCAGAGTGGTTGTACAAGCTTGCAATCCAACCAGCAGTGGAGGATTGCTTCTCTTTCTCCACATCCTTGCCAGCATCTGCTGTCACCGGAATTTTTGATCTTAGCCATTCTGACTGGTGTGAGGTGAATCTCAGGGTTGTTTTGATTTGCATTTCCCTGATGATTAAGGATGTTGAACATTGTTTTTAGGTGCTTCTCAGCCATCCAGTATTCCTCAGTTGAATATTCTTTGTTTAGCTCTGTACCCCATTTTTAATAGAGTTATTTGGTTTTCTGGAGTCCAACTTCTTGAGTTCTTTATATATATTGGATATTAGCCCCCTATCAGATTTAGGATTGGTAAACATCTTTTCCCAATCTGTTGGTTGCCGTTTTGTCTTATTGGCAGTTGAAGATAGAATGAAAGAATCCTGTTAATATCAAATGGAAATGTCACATTCAGTATAAGCTTTACTTACATAGAAAAAAGAAAATAATAATTTCTATCTAGTATTAGAGAGAGAGAGAGGGAAAGAGAGAGAGAGAGAGAGAGAGAGAGAGAGAGAGAGAGAGAGAGAGAGAGAGAGAGAGAGAGAGAGAGAGATTTCAATCAGAGCCATGTAAGATGACTGATTCAATTGCTTAAGTGCAAAAGGCCTCACTTCCTTGAACACTGAAAAAAATGAGATGAAGATATATTTTATGCAATGATGTTCCCTAGGGAGCATACCTATATGTTTTATCATTTTCCTTAGATTCAAATCATATACATTACTCATTTTTGCATAGATTTCATCTAGCCCTAACCTACATGGAGTCTGGCATATTACCTTGTATTGTGTGTTAGGCTCAAGAAATAATTAAAAGAAATGGGTAAAAGTCAGTTAACATCACATAAGTGAAAGATAAATCAGAGACCCATTTGTCTCAGGGACTTCCTCTATGGGACAAATGTGACATTTCAAATATTGAAGCCTGTCCTTTAAACACTTCTTTCTAGGCAAAGCCCCATCATTACTTACTGGGCTCCAAAGGATAGAAGTCCAATCCTATCACTTACTGCATCACCTAACTGTGCATATGTATAACATCTTTAAACCATAGTCACTGCTCCATGGCCTATACAAATGGAACAGTAATTTCTACTTGGTTATAAATAATCAATAACTCATAACAAAACACATAATTAGCTTTCAAATATAATTAAGGTATAATGAAATGGTATAATAATACTATAAGGGAATCCACTGATAGATGTCCCTTAACTTTCCCAAGTTATGTATAGAGTTAAAAGTTATGTATAGAGTTAATTATTTACTGTGGGGTGTGTGTGTGTGTGTGTGTGAATGTAAAAACACATATTCTAATGTATTCCAGTTCAAATAAAACAATTTTTTCCAAGCAAGGCTCATTTCTGTTTAGCTAACTTCCATCTCTTGTGTGGTTAATAAATACTTTCTATATGCATTTTCAATTCACCAGGAACTTTAGGTCATATTCTCTCTGCATAGTATCATATTTTATTTTTATAAATATTTATCATCTATTATATACAATGCACTATACTTGGTTTTTGTGAAAGAAAAAAAAACTTATCAAGAAAGAAGCATGTCTATAATTAGTAATAAAAGAATAATACAAAAAGACCTCTGAAGCAGATACAATGTATCTTGGTGTCTATGGTGTTAATGTTGTCAAAGTCAAAGAGTTGGTCAGAGGCTTAGATGCCCACCAGGGAATGAGTGGAAGGTAGATAGCAGTCCTCCCACACCTGACTGACCAGAGAATAGGTGGAATTCTGATCTAGAATCATCTCAGAGATAAGCCCCTGAGCTTGCCTAGAGGAAGCCATGTGATTGAGGTAAGAGAAGTAGAAAAACAAATCTTAATATAGGTAGTACTATTCCATGAACTGGGACTCAGGACTAAAGGAAAGGGACCCCTAGCATTCATCTAACTGTGGCTGCAGTGTGAGCAGCCCCCTCAAGCTCTTGCCATAATACAAGGCATCTTCAACTGTGAACCAAAATTAACACTTAAGTTGCATTTGGTCAAGTATTCTTATCATAACAATCAAACAAGTAATTCATACAGAAAAATGTTATCAAGGAATAGTGCTGTTGCTAGGATAACTCTTGACTATGTGGTTATTAGACTTATAAAACTTGGTTAAGAAAAAAAATGTGAAATAGTTTTGAATTTTTGAGCTAAAAAAAAAAAGCCTTAGAGTAGTTCATTAAAAGCTTACTGGGTCATATTGGTGGGGATTGGAAAAGCAAAAATGCTGTGAGAACTATGGAGAGTAGAGGCCTAGCTCATGAAGTTTCTGAAGGGAGTAACAATCGTATAGAGAATTGATCTAGAAACCACTAAAGAGATATTCTGTGAAAGAAGCTATTTGCATTCTATGGTGCACTGAGAACTTAATTGGAGGTTATCACATAAAGTAATAGACAATTTTTTTTTCATGGAAGAAAATTCACAGGAATATATCAGCCTGTGACATGGATACCATTGGCAGCCCTTTGTTAGATTTCTCTCTTTCTCTCTCTCTTTCTCTCTCTCTCTCTCTGAACTTGTTTTCAGATTTCAGAAAAGAAAGAGGCTCCCAGGAACCAACAGGCATGAAATCTAACTGAAATGTCCAACAAAGGGGAGGGAGAACCTGTAGAGACCATATCCAGAAGTTAGGCAAAATCCCTGGTTGTGGGAGGGGGCCACTCACTCATCTCCAAATTTTTAACCCAGAATTGCTCTTGTCTAAAGGAAATACAGGGACAAAGTGTGGAGTTGAGACTGAAGGAAAAGCCACCCAGAGGCTGCCCCACCTGGGGATCCATTCCATATACAAATCCCAAACACAGACACTATTGAGCATGTCAAGAAGTGATTCCTGACAGGAGTGTGATAGATATATAGCTGTCTCCTGAGAGGTTCTGCCAGAGCATGATAAATACATATGCAGATGCTGGCAGCCAACCATTGGACTGAGCACAGGGACCCCATTGGAGGAGATAAGGAAAGGACTGAAGGAGCTGAAAGGGTTTGCATGGCTCCAGCCGCATATGTAGCAGAAGATGGCCTTATCTGGCATCAATGAGACTCCAAGATGCCCTTGGTCCTGTGAAGGTTGGATGCCCCAGTGTAGAGGAATGCCAAGGTGGTGAGGTGGAATTGGGTAGGTGGTTGGATGAGGGAGCATGCTCATAGAAGCATGGGAAGAGGAGAATGGGGTACAGGATTTGTGGATGTGAAAGTGGCAAAGGAGATAAATTTTGAAATGTAAATAACTTAAATATTCAATAAAAAGATAAAAATAAATAAAATATCCAATAAAAATCCAATATAAATAAACAGAAAAAAATTACAGGGCCACTGGATACAGGAGCAGATGTATCTGTAATAACTTCTATTCACTGGCCTGGATGTTGGCTTAAAACAACTACCATTACTCAATTACAAGGGATAGGGCAAAGTCAGAGTCCTGAGCAAAGCAATGATCTCTACATTGGGAGGAGAAGGAAGGTCTCCAAAAATATTTTCAACCTTATGTTGTTTTTAATTGCCTGTTAATTTATGGGGAAGAGATATATTGAAGGACATGAGAGTCCTTTTATATAGTCCAAATAACAAAATTACACAACAAATGTTTGATTGTGGTTATTTAACTAATCAAGGATTAGGAAAGCAAAATCAAAGAAAATTAGCATTCATTTTAGCTGTCACCAGAAAAGGAAAAACAGGTTTAGGGTATTTTTACTGGAGACCATTGATAAGCCTGCACTCCGTGCAGATAAATTTACTCAAAAAAGTGGCATTCCTGTGTGGGCCTGGGTACCAGAGGCTTTCCATGAAGACCTCTGTTCAGACTGAGTGCGAGGCTTCTAGCAAAGGGAAGCAAGTGCAGGCAGGAAGACGAAGTCTCTGTCATGCCTTCCAGGTCACTGGGTAACTCTGAGCTGCTTTGAACTGAGTCAGGTAGGGCTGGGCCAATGAAAAACGGACTATCCAGTGAGTGTGGGGCATTGGGCTGTGCACAGACAGTCTGGTCTCCAGTGGAGCTGAGATGCTGGACCCGGGGACCCTGTGGTGATAATTCATCTATATGGGATGGAAGGAGTTCTCTCATGTCTCCTGGAACTCTGGCTCCTGCCTACTGTTACCGCCCCCCACCCCAGCTTCCACAGATAATCATGGCTAGAAGTCAGGTAGGCAATGGCCCAAGCTTCTGACCTTCAGGCTAAACTCCTCCCCAGTTACCTAGCAACAGTAAAGACCATAAAAAGGGCTGTTCAGCCCCACCTTGATCTCTTAACTCTTACTTCTCACTCTCTTACCTCTTACCCTTCTCTCACACCCTCTCTCCTCTCTGTCTTCTCTCCTCTCTCCTCTCCTCTTCTCTCTCCCTCTTACTCTCTTTCTCTCTAGCCTTTCCTCCCTCTCTCTCTCTCTCTCTGTCTCTCTCTATCTCTCTCTTTCTCTCTCTCTCTCTTTCTCTCTCTCTCCTACCTTCTCTCTTTCTCCCTCCCTTTCTATAATAAAGCTCTAAAACCATGAAGAGTCTCTGCTCCAGTCAAGATCCACTGCACTCACTCCCGTCAGTGTTGGGAACCTCTTCCCTAATCCCTCTCTTCTTTAACCCCAGTGGCTTTAACAAAGTAGCACTGGGGCTCCCAGGTAGGGCTGCCACTTTGCCATCCCCCGAAGAGTGAAAAGTTGGTCAGAGTCTTAGATGCCCACCCGGGGATGAGTGGAAGGTAGATAGCAGTCCTCCCACACCTGACTGACCAGAGAATAGGTGGAACTCTGACAGGGTGTGGGTCTTCCCCTTCCCCCTCTTCCCCTGCCCCCCCTTTTTTTGTTGTTCCCAACAAGTGAGGAGTCCGACAGGACTTCAGGTGGCTTTTTGAGAGAGAGAGCTCTTGGATCAAAAGACTCAGACGAAGGAATAGTTTAGTGTACTTTTAATTCTCTGGATAGATTTATGTACAGTTCTGGGGGTGATTCATGGTTCACACCCTGAAATAGTAGGTACCTCTCATTGGCTTGGACTGAGAGTTTAGGGGAAACCTTATTTGCATGGAAAAGGTTTGGTGGTGTTCCTACGTAGCCACACCCCTCTCCTGTGGGGGCTGTAGGGATGGTAACTTTGACAGGAGCCAGGGGTCCAGGAGACAGGATCGAACGCCTTCTGTCCCATGTAGGTGGAAATTACCACCCATCATGTCCCACAAGGTTCAAGACCTCAGCTCCACTGGAGACCAGGTGTCTGTGCATAGCCCATTGCCCCACATTCCTGTATGGGTTGATCAGTGATCTCTGACTTCAAAAAAAACTGGTACCTCAATAGCTAGTGCAGGAGCAATTGCAGCCTGGACACATAGAGGTTTCTAACTCCTCCTGAAATTTACCTATATTAGTAATTAAGAAAAAATCAGGCAAGTAGAGATTATTGCAAGATTTATGAAAAGTTAATGAAACTATGAAACTTATGGGAGCATTACTACCTGGCTTTCCTACTCCAGCTGCCATTCTAAAACATGCATATAAAATTATAGATTTAAGATTTTTTATACTATTCCTTTTCATCCTGATAATTATAAAAGATTTGCATTCAGTGTGCCTGCCTGAAATTTTAAAGAAAACATGAAGTGATATTACTGGAAAGTTTTGCCCCAAGGAATGACTAATAGCCCTACATTATTTCAAAAATTTGTTGCTGCTTCAATTCAAGAAGTTAGGACTTTGAATCCTTCTGTGTATATCATTCATTGTATGGATGATATATATATATATATATATATTTTGGTTTTTCGAGACAGGGTTTCTCTGTGTAGCCCTGGCTGTCCTGGCACTCACTTTGTAGACCAGGCTGGCCTCGAACTCAGAAATCCACCTGCCTCTGCCTCCGGAGTGCTGGGATTAAAGGCGTGTGCCACCACGCCCGGTGAATGATATTTTATTAGCTGTTTCCTCTGAAGGCATTTCACTACAAACCTTTGCTCTTTTACAAGCTTTAAAATCTTGGAGATAGTTGTTGCTCCAGAAAAGACTCAAAGCCTTTTCAATATTCGGAATATCAGTTATATTCTAAACAAATTCTGGCACAGAAAATTCAAATAGGAAAAGATAATTTACTTACTTAAAATGTTTTTTTAAAGCTGTCAAGAAATGTCAAATGGCTAAGACCTCATCTTAAGCTTGCTGCAGGAGAAGTTAAACCTCTATTTGATATTCTCAAGGAGAATGCAGATCCTAATTCTCCTCAGCAATTAACTGATGAGGGACAAATATCTTTGCAGGAAGTAGAAGAAGCTATTAGTCAATAACAGATACAGTATATAGACTATGACCAATTGTTGGCCAATTATTTGTGTTCTTGCTACATCTCATGAACCCACACCAGTTCTTTGGCAAAAGGGGGCATTAATGTGAATTTATCTTTCCTCATCTCCAAAGAAAGTTTAATGCCCTATTATGAAGCCTTTGCTATCTTAATAGAGAATAGAATCATGAAAGAATTTTGGGAAATGGCCTGATGAAATATTTATTCCTTATGCCAAACAGCAATTAATTTGGTTGTTACAGAATACTGATATTTGGCCTACTGCATGTGCAAATTTTTCAGGCAGAATAGATAATCATTATCCAAAAGATAAGTTGTTACAATTTGCTTTTATGAATACTTTGGTATTACCTGTAAATTTTCACATGCAACTGAAAGAGAACACATTTACTGTATTTACAGATGACTCATCTGATGGAAAGGAAGCATATGTAATTGAATCACATGTTTATTCTCTTGAGAATGCCCCCCATGCTTCAGAACAAATAATTGAATTATATACTGTAACTGCTGTTTTTGAAATGTTAAAAAAAAAATCAAGCTTTTAATTTGTATACTGATAGCCAATATACAGCACACGGTTTACAATTGCTTGAACTGTTCCTTTTTTGCTGTTGCTAATTCTCAAAATTTGCAATTATTTATGCAAATACAACTCAATTTAAGAGAACGTACTGTTCCTTACTTTATAGGACATTTAAGAGCTCATACTAGACCCATTAGTGAGGGCAATGCCACAGCAGATTTATATACCAGGCAGATTATAGACCTTATACAGTAACAATTAGCCAAACAATCTCATTCTTTACATTATCAAAATAGTAATGCTTGATACATAAATTTGATATGTCTAGAGAATGTGCATGTCAAATTATAAAGACATGTCCTCAACATCCACAATTTTTTCCTGTACCACATAATGGTGTTAATCCTCAAGGACTTGTACCTAATCAATTATAGCAAATGGATATTACTCATATTTCTGGCTTTGGAAAATTAGAATATGTACATGTGACTATTGACACCTTTTCAGGCTTTCTTGTTACAACTGCTTTAACAGGAGAAGCAACAAAAAGTCTAATTACTCATTACCTACATTGTTCCTCTGTGCTGGATGTTCCAGATAAGATTAAAACAGATAATAGAACTGGCTATTGTAGTCCTGCATTTGAGACCTTTTGTCAACAATTTAATATTACTCATATTACTGGGATTCCTTATACTTCTCAAAGACACGATATGGTGGAATGGACCCATGGAACCTTAAAAAATCTTCATAAAATAAAAAGGGGGAATTATATCCCTGTATATCACAAAACTATTTAAATTATGCTTTTTTATTTTTATTTTTTTTTTTTAAATTTGGATGTTCATGGTCTTTCAGCTCCTGAGCATTTTTGGCATCCTCGCACTTCTAAGTATGCTTTTGTGAAATAGAAGGATCCTATGACAGGCCAATGGCATGGACCCAAACCTGTACTCATATGGCACCAAGGTCATGTTTGTGTATTTTCACAGGAGGAAAATGGAACAGCGTGGCTACCAGAAAAGCTGGTGTGACAAATGGAACAATCCAACATTCCTTCAGATTCCCTTACTGATGATGATGATGGTTCCCATTCTCAGTGAAGTCTCCTGGGCCTATGTTCCTGATCCACCACTGATACGCCATCAGTGTGGTCCAGACCAGAGATTCTCATGACAAGTAATAATACTCAACTCCTTGGATCTCCTTGGTCAGGGGAGTAAACTTATAATAAGACCATGACTTTCAATGCATTTGGTGATGGGATTCCTGTTTGCTTTGTGAAGAATAGCATAAATGATGACTGTATTTCTCTGTTCCCTCAAATTTGGAAGAAAAATAATTCTCAAACTGTTACTCAAACCATAGAAATTGGCATATATAAATATTATGAGAAATCTGCCCCTGATCATCCAGAGATATGACTTGTAGATCTGAACTCACAGAAAATGTAGATCTGGCATTTAACAAAACTGATAGATGGAAAGAATTTTATAATTAACCCCAATGGGCTTTAATGTTTCCGGTAATATGTGAACTATTGATTAGACAAGAAATCAGTTAAACACTGGACAAAAGGAGATGTCCATAGGTCTTTAGCAGTCCATTTTGGTCATTTCAACAGAATTTGGAAGTTAGCTGCAGCTCTCTATGAAGTTACATTTGCAGTAGATAAGATTGGGACAGGAATTGAATTTAGATCAAGTGTTAGTGCTTGCATTAAGGCCCATACTTAATCTTTTATTAATTTGTCATGTTAAAATTACTTTTGTTTCTTCTACTGTATTTAATGTAAATTGTATTGATTGCATACTTTCTAATTGTGTTAGTGTATTGAAATCTGGCATGTCTGCTATGATGGTCTATCAACCAGCTTTTGTTTTATTGTTTGTGAGTATGACAGGGTCTTGCTACACTGAAAAATGCTTAGAAATATTGGAAGAAGTGAGTCAGGCTTTAAGTAAAAGCAAGAGTGGAAATTGACAGCATTTTCTTTTTTATTTTATATTTTTATAAGACATTTTCTTTAGTAAATGTTTCAAATGTTATCCCCTTTCCTGGTTTCCCCTCTGAAAACCCCCTATCCCATCCCCCTTCCTCCTGCTCACCAACCTACCTACTCCTGCTTCCCTGTCCTGGCATTCCCCTACACTGGGGCATAGAGCCTTCACAGGACCAAGAGCCTCTCCTCCCATTGATGTCTGACAAGGCCATCCTCTACTACATATGCAGCTGGAGTCATGAGTCCCTTCATGTTTACTCTTTGGTTGGTGGTTTAGTCCCAGGGAGCTCTGGGGGTACTGGTTGGTTCATATTGTTGTTCCTTCTATGAGGCTGCAGACCCCTTCAGCTCCTTGGGTCCTTTCTCTAGCTCCTTCATTGGGAACCCTGTCCAATGGTTGGCTGAGAGCATCCACTTCTGTATTTGTCAGATACTAGCAGAGCCTCTCAGGAGACTGCTGCACTACTGAGTTTCAATGCTGAAGATACAGCTAATAAACGTATTCATGGCTTAAGGTCAGTATTTGCATCTTGGTCAAACTTCAAGAAGGGCTTATATAGTTTGATCACTCCCTCCATTGAGACCCTGTGGACTGACTATGTTGGATTGGTCATCCTATCCAACATTGATGCCTATAAAGCACAAGATAATCACCATGGCACAACATGCCTAAAGGTGCCATAGTGGCCATAGTGGTATGTACACCATGGCAAAAAACAATATCTCTCTAATGAGATCTATGACCTGGTTGTGGAAAACTAACTTTTCTGTGCTAATTAAAATCATGGTTACTGGAGGAGAATCTATAATTGCTATATTACTAAACCAATATAATCTTAACAACAATATCTAAATATTGATGCCTTTACCCACAGAAAATTATAGTCTTCATCCCTCACCAAGAAAGCCTCTCTTTGTTACAGAAAGACACCATTACAGGAAACCAGTCAAAATACACTTTTGGGAATCCCAATTCCAATGGATACATCTGCAAAGCACTTCACACACTCAAGGAACATTGCATAAGAAGGGCAGAAAATAAAAAAGGAACTAGAGCATCAGGGAGCATGCTGTGAGATGGCATTTTCTGGTAATGTCAGAAGCCATATACATGCCATGAACTCTCACCAACATAACTGCTCAAAGGTGAGTTGAACAAGGATGATGTCACTGTATATGCCAAAGCAAGCAAAAAAAAAAAAAATCATGAGCTTCAACCCTATACAAAGATCTATAGGCAACGTAGCATGGATCAGGAGATGTGTTCTCCAGGACATGGAAGTGGACACAAATTGCTTGTCCAATGCCAAATGGTCATCTCTAAAACATATATACAAGTAACAATATATAGACTTGACAGTTATATTTAGGAGTGTGTGTGTATTATATATATATATATATTCATATACTTATATATGAACATATATTCATATATTCATATATATAATAATATATATGAATATATTTTCCTGTGTATAAACAATAACAAATAAAGTCTGTATTTAGGAGTATATAGTATAGATAGATTTGTATAATTAAATTATATATAATATATTACTAAATATACATGCACATATATGCATGCAATGACAATCAAAAAGAGGCCACGAATTTGAGAGTGAGTAGTGTTATATGGGAACAATTGGAAGGAAGGAAAGGAGGAAGCTAAGGAAGGGATAAATATTATAAGTATATTAAAATCTCAACAAGTTAAAAAATAGAAAAATATTTCCTTAGTAGGTAGTGCAATAGCCATTACAAAAAGAAGAGATTAGGGGGTGGGGAATAAAAGATGGATCATAATTAAGCAGAACATAAAGAAAATGGGCATGTCATTGTGATGTGGTGTACATGAAGACAAGAAAAGTGTGCAGTTAGGGTATGGTGGACTCAGAGATATACCATGATTATTATAGGCTCTGATTCAACTTGTATTGGGATAATAGGCATAGATAAACAAAAACTCAGTAGTAGACATAATCAGAAGCTTGACGTTGCCTTAAGGAGGTTAAATTTGTCTTTATCTTGCAAGATATTTAATTAATTTTTATTATATATTAAATGACAAAGTTCTTAGACACAAATTTTTTCTAAGGGGGTTTTATAACATGCATCATCTTAATTAGGGTTATTATTGCTATAATAGGAAGCCATGATAAAAACCAACTTAAGGTGCAAAGGGATCATTCCACTTACACTTCCATACCACAGTTCATCATAGAAGACGTCAAGGCAGGAACCCAAGGAAACCAAGAAGAGGCAGAGGTTATGAAGGAGTGATGCTTACTGGTTTGCTCCATGTCACCTGCTTAGTCGGCTTTCTTATATAACCCAGGATCACTAGCCCATGGGTAACATCACCCATAATGGGCTGGGTTCTCCCATATCAGTCACTGATTAAGAAAAGGCCTATAAAATTGCCTGAAGCCTGAAGTGAGCAATATGTTTTCAGAGATGACTGTCACCAATGTAAGGTTGCTATTTTTGTTGTTGTTTTGGAAGTGGTGGTAATAATGTTTTTTTATGTAATCTACATATACAACATAGTAATAATAAATTAAATCATGACCAACACCATTAGCACTACATTACCACCATATTCACTATCACCATGACTATTATCATCTCAGCTACAACCACCACGACCACCACCACCACCATCATCATTAGGGCACTGTCTGAGCTCTTATGTGTCCTAATTTAATAGTTTTCTAAAATGTCACAATACTCTTTTAAGTATAGTGCTCTATTTTAAACATGGTTAAACAAAAACATATGGAAAATTAGACAATATCTTCTATTCTATGTGGCTAGTAAAAACAGAGTAGAAAAGATTCTTAACTCCTCCTAGCATCGAGCTTTAACCTTCATACACTCTTGTTTCTCTTGATAAGAATCTGTCCTTTGACAATTCATGCAACACAATGTTACAATGGTACAGTTTCTTTCTGAGAACAGTGTAATGAGTTCTGCAGTGTGTGAGATCATCTTAGCTTCTGGGACAGATGTGAGTCTCACCAACAGTGACTAACTACATTTAACCTGGAAACCCAAAAATATACAAGGCAAAGAGTACTTGAGTACTTTTCCAACTATGATAATTGTTTTTTATCTTTATCTTCCCTGAAATTGACAGGTATCATTAAAACCTCCTCCATAAAACTTTTTAGCAGTTAACAAAATCTGAGTCTCTATTGGGAAAAGTGAAGGCACATTTTTTAAATGTATAAACTGAATTTTGAGAGGTACAGCGTTGGAGGTTGTCATGGTAACTTTTCTCTCTCCTTCCCACTGTTTGTGGCATTCTTTTTATTATTAAAGAAAACAAATACATACATACATATACATATATATATATATATATATATATATATATATATATATATATATGCTGTAATTAACACTACTTTCAGTGGACTGAGACCACTTTTCCAAATATCTTATAGTCCAAGGCACACAGCAATAATACACTGAACTGGGAAGAAAAGGCAGTTCAGTTTCTCCACTTTTTTTTTTTAATATTTTTTTATTACGTATTTTCCTCACAAACTGAGTTGAGCTACTCACATATTTACTACATACAGTCTTGGACTTCCTTACCAAAAGTATTCAAATCTAGGACCTTGTGAATATACACTTGAGAAAAAACCCTCCCTTTGATACTTAAGAGAATTGTATCATGAAGAAGAAGAGAGAAAACCGAACATTGAAGACAATACATAAGAGAAACTCAAATGCTGTGGGGTCATAGAAGAGAGGTATCTCAACAGGTAGTACTCATCGACATTTCATTGGGAGAAGCACTTACATTGTTCTAAAAATCCTAACCAGGAATTGGCAGCTGGAAAGTTAGGTTTGATCATTCCACGTGCTTTTCCCTGCCTGAAGACCCAAGGTTATGTTTACCCAAGACATACTCTTGGCTTGTACGTTTGTAGAAGTGAATAATCTGTCTAATAACTGAAAGCATGGAACAACATAAAAAGATAATATGAGAATTTGTGAGGATAAAGAGATGGAAAACCATAAAGTTGAGGGAGTTAGCTGGTGTGGGATTACTCTTTATTCTCCATATATTGAAGTTTTCTCTCTCCCTCTCTCCCTCTCATCTCCTCCTCCTCCTCCTTCTTCTTTTTCTTCTTCTTCTTCTTCTTCTTCTTCTTCTTCTTCTTCTTCTTCTTCTTCTTCTTCTTCTTCTTCTTCTTCTTCTTCTTCTTCTTCTTCTCCTCTCTCTCTCTCTCTCTCTCTCTCTCTCTCTCTCTCTCTCTCTACACACACACACACATACATCTTATAGCAAACCTAAAATAATTTCTGTGTAAGATTAAAATTAAATGTTTTCTAAAATATCAAAAATCTTTAGTTAAGGCGCTATGTGGCTGTTTTTTAATAAACAACAGTTGGAAGCCAATAAATTTGTTGCACTTAAATACTCTCCACACCTTGGGGGTAAATTTAAAATAAAAAAATCTCTTGAATCCATGAATTCATGGCAGTTAGCAAGTACAGAAACCATTGTATCTTATAATAAAAACACATCCTGGACATCCAGCGAAAGTGGGGCAGTCCTTAATATTATCAAAATTTAACTCAAAAGTGTCCTAACTTCAGTTATTTTTAAAAGGCCATTCAACCAACCCTCGTAAAGTCTCCAGGCTTTTACTTGAAAACTTAACAGTTGTCAGTACGTCCTAGCCTAGATTTTCTCACCGTGAAGTACTTCCACAAACAGAGGAGAACTGCATTTTTTCAAGGTCAGATGGTTATTTTAACACATAATTGTAGCTCTCCATTTCAGCTGGCAAGGCTGGAAATTTCCCTTCTTCCCACTGGATACAAGCATTTCAGTGTGGTCATAGGCCTTGTAGCTCATGCTGATCAGGAGTTATATTTGGCAGCTGTTTAAGTCCCCAGTTAATTAAAAATGGGAAAGCAAATTAATTATTACTTAATATATGCAGTTGGCTTGATAGCTAATTTTTATAAGAACAGAATCATAAGGGATATAAAAATATAAGCAAATTATCCTAGCAGATAAAAAATCTGAGGTACAGAAAATTTTTGACAGTTCAGCTATTACCTTTCTACCATAATAAGAATAAATTATCTTTCACAAGCACTGAAGGCAAAGAATAAGATGGATATATTTTGATATGTAAGTACTAGGGGGGAAACTAAGACATGGCTTGGTACAAAGACAACAGAGTCCATTAAGGCTAGAAACATCTAGACCTGGTCTGGCTCCTTTCAAGTCTTGCTCTTGGCCAGGCTTGCTATACTGCAATTATCTTCATATCATTTAAACAGCATCAGGGTGAGCAAAATGGCTAGTTGAACAGCTATGAATGGGAAGTGAGAGATATTGGACTCTTTCTGCCATGGTGACTTGTTCCATGGCTTCACGTAAGGTCCAATGATTTTGCAAATCTAACTATAAAGTCCTGTGTGTTCCTAGAGTTTGGAACACACAGATTCCAGTAGCAGCTGATTTACCCAGGAGAAATCATTAAGTCTCCAACTCCGCTTTGTTAAAACGGGAACAATGCATCTTGTATCCTAGGCAGAGAAGACACTGGGAAACTTATATACACCTATTAACAGTTCAGAGGAAGAAATTTAGATTCTTCCTAGACTTAAAAGCTGATGGCCTTTTTCTTCCTTTTTTTTTTCTTTTCTTTTGCCTTTGGGCATTCATCTTAATTGACATTTCTACAGCTTTCCTAATACCAGGAGACCCACTATGTCTAGACATCTTTAGGGCAATTTTATGCTGCTTCTACAGAGCAATTATTAAGGGTAATTCATTGTGTATATCTGTCACCTTTCAACCGTGACATCAAAAATGACAGTAGTTTTCTTAAATTCATATTAGCATTTTTTCCAAGGGCTCTAATCCCTCTTAGCTCATTGTGACCTACTATCATCCCAAAAGAGACCTGTACTCAAGTCTTCAATTCTCATTACAGACAGGAAAACTGAGAGTTACAATGAGTAATTGGTCTCAGGAGGAAGGAGAGATTAGAAAAGAGAATCTTAGCACTCTGGCCCATAGGAATAACTTCCATGGTGAAATTCAATGAGAGACACAGAAATGAACACTTGAAATACAATTTGAAGTACAATTGGTCCCTTCTCAGCTCATTAAGATATTTTATATATACCTTAGATATGTACATAAACAGATTGTAGTAATATAAATACAGCTAATAGTTATAGAGCATGAACATCATATAAAGCATTTACCTCTCATAGCAATCTTCATAAAGCAAGATTGAATAATTTGTATGAATAAAAGAAGTCAACATATCCTAAAGATGCTTACATATCACATTATAATTCTTCATGTACAGGAGAAATGAAAGTAGAAGAAAAATGTCTAAGGGAACAAAGAAGACAATTTGAAGGGTAGAAAGGCATGAGACAGGAGGTGAGTGAAAATGAGGTAAGTATGCATAAGTGTAATACATACATTGATGAGATGGCCTTATGCAAACCAATATGATAAAAATAAATCAAATCTAACAAAAACACCTTATAAAAGAACACATTTTTACTTAAGTAAGCTGATATGAAGAAGCGATATAGACATGGGAAAAGAGGGAAACTAGTCAATTCAGTTCATATTCTACCTTAGCTGCTCATGGATTATGTGATGTGAGATGTGATTCAATCAAAAACAAATGCCATGTGAGCCATGTGGTTTCCCTGACTGGTTCATTTCTGGCTTCCCACTTCAAGCCCTTAACAGCTCCCTTTTCCTGACTCCACAGTATTATGTCCTACAAGTTTTTAATTTGCTCTGTGGGTTAGTGCAATCTACTCCACTCTTAGACTTTCCAGTAGACAATTGCTTCTCTACCTCAGGGCCTCATATTCTGATTCCTTTTCCTGTAATTCACTCTCTGCCTTCAAACTCTGCTTAAACAGTTGATTGTGTATACAATATGGCAAGCAGATTCTCCTTTATCTATGTTTCATCATCCTGACAGTTTGGGTGGGACACATTTGTTCATGCATTTTAAATAAGGACACACAAGTACAGAGAATCATTATATGACCCAGGAACAAATGGGTAAATAGTGACTAAATTAAAGCCCAAATCTAGTTCTGATTCCAAAATTTTGTTTGTTTGTTTGTCTAGACTGTTCAAAACTACCTTCATTACTGTTCTCATTACTGTGATTAAATGCCTAACTGTCAATTTAAGGAAAGAAGAGGTTGGTTTAACTTGAGCTTATAGAACTAAGAGAAATAGTCTGTCATAGCAGGGAAGGCACAACAGCAAGAGCAGATAGCTCGCCTGCCATAATTCCTCTGCAGTCAGAAAAAGAGAGTGGTAAATGCTTATGCTCAGACTGCTTTCTTGTTTTGACTCATTCTCAGATACTAGCTCAAGGCATGATGCTATGTAACCCTAAGGTGGGTCTTCCCTCCTCAATCAACCTAATCCAGACATTCAGAGGTGTTCTCAGAAGTTCACCGAATCACAATAATCACTCAGAAGTATGCATGAAGATTTGTTTCCTAAAAGATTCTAATTTCTATCAGTGCAACACTATTAATCACAACAATAACTTCGATATCAGGGCATCTCATGGTATAAGTCGTGAGCTCTTTTCACAGTACTACTGGGATAACTGTTCATGCTGCCCAGGAATGCATGATCTCTGACCACCTTGCAGACCATCTTCCTAATAATGGAAGAAAATCTCATGGCATCAACTCAGTTCTGTTCTTCTGGATGTGGTTACTTTAAAATGGATTTGAGATAAAATCAAAATTACTTGGCCAGTCATAGTGGCCAAATATAGTATTCACAATCTCAGCATTTGACAGGTTAGTCCAGGGGGAGTACTAGATAGAACTCAGTCTGAGTTAGTTAATTGTAACAAGATGTTTTCCTTCTGGCCCCAAGCACCCAGAATATATTTAGAGATACCTAGAGCATATAGCTAGGCTCATTCCCTGACTAGCTAATGATTTAAAATAACTGATTTATACTAATCTATATTTTGCCACATGGCTGGTTAGCTCTGCTCAGAGGTGCCATATTATCTCTCCTCATCACATACATGTTGCCTTGCAACTGGCTCTGTCAGAGAATTCCTTCTGCCTACTGGGTGTTCCATCTTCTATTCCTCCCTTTCCTATAGGGTTTTTAATTAACAGGCGATGAATACATGCAATACAGAAAATACTCTCTCTACGGTTCGGTATTCCCAGTTCATAGTTAGAACATACTTGTTCCCATAGGAATATTCTAACTATGAAATCTTAATTGTTTGGGGGATGCAGGTAAGTGGTAAAGCACCTGTCTAGCATTCAACAGGCCATGGGTTTCAGTGCTTCTGCAGGACTCACACAGATAAAAAGAATACAGGTCACTGAGGTCGGATTATTGTGTTATATGAGCTAGCTAACTTAAAGTAACTTAAAACGATGATGAATGTTGTGTCCTTTCCTCATTTACTCTGTTTAAACATGAAGTTTATGGCACCTGCTGTACTTAGGTCTTAGCCTACTACAGCAGATAGATGAAAATTAGATATGCGACTTTACCAATTTATGAGAGTTCAAACAAGAATCAAAAAGCAAAATGTACCAATAAATACTGCAAACTGTGGATGTGAAAAAAAAAAGAAGAACTCAGAGATGGGACAGAGAATCATAAAGGAAAAAGATAGATGTTCTAAATGCTTTTTCTTTTGGTCTCAGACTTGGAAGAACATGCCATTTCTTCAACAATCAAAAGGCTAAGGTAAAGGGAAAGAGAAAAATTGTCAAAGCCAAGAGAGTGTTCAGGATCAGAGAGTGTACTATAATGAAAGTATAGAAAGAAGAAAAGAAGCAGCCTACCTGTGGAGACAGGGAGACAGGAAAGTCAGCCACATACCTGTACCATGGCCTGAGTACTCAGCAGTATAAGTTCAGGTACTAGGAGAGAGGCAAGGACCAAACCAAAGTTCACAGTATCCTCGTGTTCTGTGAGATTCAAGATATTTTTTAATTAGATATTTTCTTTTCAAATGTTATCCCCTTTCCCAGTTTCCCCTCTGCAAACCTCCTATCCCTTCCCTTCCCCACCCCCGCTCACCAACTTACCCACTCCCTCTTCCTGGCCCTGGCAGTCCCCTATACTGGGGCATATAACCTTTACAGGACCAAGGGCTTCTCCTCCCATTGATGATTGACTAGGCTGCTATCCTCTGCTACATATGCAGCTAGAACCACAAGACCCACCATGTGTTTTCTTTGGTTGGTGGTTTAGTCCCAGGGAGCTCTGGAGATACTGGTTAATTCATCTTGTTCCTCCTATGGGGCTGCAAACCCCTTCAGCTCCTTGGGTCCTTTCTCTAGCTCCTTGATTGGATACCCTGTACTCTGTCCAATGTATGGCTATCGGCATCCACTTCTGTATTGGTCAGGCACTGGTAAAGCCTCTCAGGGGACCGCTATACCAGGCTCCTATCAGCCAACTTTTGTTGGCATCCACAGTAGTGTCTGGTTTTGTTGGTTGTTTATGGGATGGATCCCCAGGTGGGGCAGTCTCTGGATGGTCATTCCTTCCATCTCTGCTTCACACTTTGTAAGCATCTGTAGCTATGGATAGACATTATGCTGTAAAAGTTTTGCAAGAAACAGTAAAGGCTTTGACTTCGATATAATTGCATGTAAAGCCTCGAAATAATTTGACCTGATATATATTTGAAAAGCTTGCTCTGACTTTCTCTATATGGTGTCAGCCAGAAACACCGAGGATTATGGTTTCATGATATTTATTGGTATCAATATTAAATATTTTGGATCCTTGAAATTGTGTTAGTACAGTGACAGAAGAGTCTAACCACTGATGAGAATTTCTAAGATGACATAGCATAACACAAGGCCTTTTGCTCTCAGAGTCTATTCCCTTCAGATATTACTCAAGGTATAACTAACTGGAATGTTAGATAATAATATTCATATGGCAGAAGATACATGGGGAACATTAAAGGGAATGAAAAACACAGCAATTACCTGTAGATAGAGAAAAAATTTCTTTATAATCACAGCCCAGGCTTCTCTACAGCTACCCTTTCCCACTCTAAACATAGACATTTTCAGAAGTGGAAGATAGTTCAATTCTGACCCTTTATGCTGTATTGGCAGTTTTCGTATTCTGTTGGGAAAAGTAGACTAATTCCTTACCTCCTTCAACCTTGGATAATGTTCTTTTTCTCTTGGAATGGGAGAGACTGAGTCATAAATCAACTCCAGGATTAACTGGAAAACACTGGTACATTATTAAACTTAACAAAAACAAATTTAAGCAGGTGTTGAAACAAAATTTGCCTACAAATATTTATAGCAGGACTAATATAGAACAGTCCCAAGTAGAAGCAAGTCAAAATGTATATCAGATAATAAACAGATCATGTGGGCCCCATCCATTCAAGGAAATAGTATTACCTCATAAAAAGGAATAGGGTACTAATATATGTTACATGTGATGATATTTTAAATTTCAGGAGCATTATGCTAAGTAAAAGAAAAATGTATAAAAATATGTTTGTATGATTCCATTGGAATGAAATGCTCAGAATAGGCAGGCACCTGAAAATAGGCTCGTGAGGCACCTGATCGAGAGGAGGAAGTTCTTAGATGCTATGGCAGGGGACAAAGAAAGTCGTTGAGTACTAGAGATTTATTATTATTATTATTATTATTATTATTATTAGATATTTTCTTTGTTTACATTTCAAATGTTATCCCCTTTCCTAGTTTGCCCTCTGAAAAACCCCTATCCCCTCCCCCCTTCCCCTGCTCCCTAACCCACCCACTCCCATTCCCAGTCCTGGCCTTCCTTAACACACTTTTACTTCTGGGTAGAGTTGACAGATGTGTAGTTTTCTGAGAATACAAGTGCCACTGAATTATGTTTATTTTTATTGAAGATTTTATTTTTAATTGGATTATACATGTGAAGAGAGGCATTGAATCCACAGCAAATGAAGTTAACAGGCAGTCAAGTTTCCCCATATGGATGTTGGGAGTTCAAGTGAATACTCTGCAAGAGCACTAAGCACCCTTGATTGCTGAGCCATCTCCCCAGTCCTGATATCTTATTATCCCATGAAAGATTTAATATCTGCCTTCTATACATCTTTTTGTGTACATGGGATATTTTTTAATTAGTGCATTTAAGCCAAGCATCCTTAATCTACTTTGAAATCAAAAGATCTAAAGCTAGAAAAACCAGGGAATTCATCTGAATTTATAAACATTTATTTTCTATTTAAAAAATATAATGTACAATATTTGAACATGTGCACCTTCTACAAGCTACACACTAGTCTTGTGTCTGCTATGTGTGTAATCTTAGATGTATAATTCCCATTTGAGAGCAGACATTATTCAATCATTGTAAATAGTTTTAGATTTGGAATATACAGTTGATAAGATTGTGGTCTAGAACTTCTAGGTATTTTCTGAGCTTCTGAGTATTGATCATAATTTGAACAATTTAAAAACTAAAATAGCCGGGCATGGTGGTGCACACCTTTAATCCCAGCACTCCAGAGGCAGAGGCAGGCGGATTTCTAAGTTCGAGGTCAGCCTGGTCTACAAAGTGAGTTCCAGGACAGCCAGAACTATACAGAGAAACCCTGTCTCGAAAAACCAAAAAAAAAAAAAAAAACAAAAACAAAACAAAACAAAAAAAAAACCAAAAAACAAAAAACAAAAAACAAAAAACAAACTAAAATAAACTCAGTTTAAGTTATTCTACCAAATGTAATAGGTCACAATCGTAAACAAAACCAAATTAGCTCAATAATGCTCAAAATTGCCTAGAATTTTCTATTTAATAAGGTAAACAGTCTATAAAATGAATATTGTTATAACAAAAATAACCAATAGAGTTTTACAATACACAACCACCTTGAATGAAGTCAAAAATATTTCTGTTGTATTTTCCATTCACAGAGCAATCCACAGTTTCACTAGCCTCCTCTTGTTCAAGCTTGTCAGCTCCCTCATGTTGGTCAACATTGTACATCAGCACAAAGCAGATTATAACCCCTCACTACTCATGGCCCATTCCCCTGGTCCCCTTCCTTATAAAATTTATATAGATATCAATTTCTAAAAAATTAAAAAAGAAAAAGTTCTTTTACTCTCTTGTTTTCTATTCAGGCTCAGACCTGCTACCAGCAATTGATCATAGAGCATACAAAGCATGCCTAATGTTTCTCACAACTGTTATCACATCTGTATAAGTAACTCACAACAATCTGAAGAAACAAAGTGAAGTCAGGTTATCACACCCTATCTAAAATTCTGAAGTATTTTTCAGCTTTACTTTTTTATCCTACACCTTTGATCAAATAGAACAGAACCACATTTCTCCTCTGATATATGTGGTTACCTATCCATAACTAACTAAAACATTTCTGATAAGCAATCCTATTTCATGGCTAAGACAAGGACAAATTCAAACTAGTTACTGACTACCATATTTACATGTTTATGATTTGTCAACTGAAAATTTTGAATTTTAAACAATTAGTATTGAGAGTTTTCTAAAGGTCTCACCTGTATTATGAAGGCATACTGTAGGACTAGATTTTTCAAATTCTACTTTAATAAGGGTTCTTAAATGCTTCACTATCCTTTATAGCTCACCGACCACAGGTAGGGGAGGAAAATGGCTAACAGGACAAGGGGTGCATGGATCGGCTTAGAAGGAGTTCTCTGGGGCAATTCCAATTTGGATGCTACATTCCAGTCTACTAGTAACACACCAAACATGAATCAGCAGTGGCTCAATATAAAAAAAAAAGCACATACCTCTTCTGATTGGCATGAGCCTGCCAAAGCATCAAGAAGCAGCCAAAACACTACCACAAGTTCTTTGGTGCATTTTCCTCTACAAAGTCACAACAAACAAAGATCAGCAAAAACCAGCAAGGTGGCCCAAAGCCAAAATATCATCCACTGTCTGTCGGGTTATATGTATACTCTTTCCAAACATCATGTGTCCTCTCAAGCATCTGCTCCAGCAACGCATAACACGCCCTTTCACTAGATAGCTTCCAGAAAAACAAATGGCTGTTCTCAGCTAAACATTCTCTCACGTGTCTGCTTCAACAAAATATCCCCTCATAAGACAGCTTCCTGAAAAATATCAAATGATACTATTGAGTCTCCAAGGAAACCAGAAATTACCACTTAACCTATCTCAAAATGTCGTGCATCTAAAGAGTTAAAACAACCCATGACATCATAGTGAGTCTTGACAGTAATTAATGAAACCATCTTGAAGACATATTGTTCCCTAGATGGTCATTGGGAGGAACAAAATACAAAAGCTCTCCCCACATAGTATATTATGGTATGTTAGTCTATCATCTGGATCCATTATCAATAATTTCTTTCAATCCATTAGTAAATACACTGAGAATTACCAAAAGTCAACTGCATCATCAGAAGAAGATCTCACTGACAAGCTTACAAAGCAAATAGTTCAGAGCATTAATGGAGTTTATCATACAGATAAACTGACCAACCCTAGGTTCCCAGAATGTGTAATAAATTCTGCACAAGTTACCAATCTGCAAACTACCATATCTGCATTGTTACTCCTGAGAACTCTGATCCCCTATATACACATATATACTGCCTTTATGCTAATACCAAATAGTATTTTTTTGGTATTGGTATTTCTTTGCTTTAGAAGATCATTTCTATTTTGTAGACTATCTTCATGTTATATAATAACAAATTAGACTTCCTTCTAAATGGTAAAATATCTTATATGCCTTATATGCAATGATGTCCATTCTTTTGCACTTGCATTCCACATTGCACTGAATGTCCTACCCAGCCCAGCTAGGTAAGAATAAGCTATGACAAACACTCAAATCAGAAAAAAAGTAACATCACCTGCTTAAAGAAATAAGCTCATAGAAACCCACCAAACTCCAGAAACAAAGTTTCAAAACTAATAACTTTGTTAACTATGTTCATAGCAGCCTTATTTATAATAGCCAGAAGTTGGAAAGAACCCAGATGTCCCTCAACAGAGGAATGGATACAGAAAATGTGGTACATCTACACAATGGAGTACTACTCAGTTATTAAAAAGAATGAAAAATTGAAATTCCTAGGCAAATGAATGGACCTGGAGGGCATCATCCTGAGTGAGGTAACCCAATCACAAAAGAACTCACATGATATGTACTCACTGATAAGTGGATCTTATCCCAAAAACTTAGAATACCCAAAATACAAGATACAATTTGCAAAACACATGAAACTCAAGAATAATAAAGACCAAAATGTGGACACTTTGCCCCTTCTTAGAATAGGGAACAAAACACCCATGGAAGGAGTTACAGAGACAAAGTTTAGAGCTGAGACAAAAGGATGGACCATCTAGAGAGTACCATATCTGGGAATCCATCCCATAATCAGCCTCCAAATGCTGACACCATTGCATACACCAGCAAGATTTTGCTGAAAGGACCCTGATATAGCTGTCTCTTGTGAGACTATGCCGGGGCCTGGCAAACACAGAAGTGGATGCTCACAGTCAGCTATTGGATGGAACACAGGGCCCCCAATGGAGGAGCTAGAGAAAGTACCCAAGGAGCTAAAGGGGTCTGTAACCCTATAGGTGGAGCAACGATATGAACTAACCAGTTCCCCCGGAGCTCGTGTCTCTAGCTGCATATGTATCAGAAAATGGCCTAGTCGGTCATCATTGGGAAGAGAGGCCCCTTGGTCTTGCAAACTTTATATGCCTCAGTATGGGGAAACTCGAGGGCCAAGAAGTGGAAATGGGTGGGTAGGGGAGTGGGGGGGGGAGGGTCTGGGGGACTTTTGGGATAGCATTTGAAATGTAAATGAAGAAAATACCTAATTTTAAAAAAAGAAAAAATCATCATTCAGAAATTAGCAGTGTATATACAGCACCAACAAAATATTTGAAAAATGTATTTAGTTCTTTGTTACTATATGCCCTAGTATAGGGGAACGCCAGGGCCAAAAAGTGGGAGTGGGGGAGGGTATGGGGGACTTTTGGGATAGCATTGGAAATGTAAATGAGGAAAATACCTAATAAAAAATATTTTTAAAAAAGACATTTCTTACAAAAGACCAAGACCATCACAGAAAACCACAACCAATCAAAATGCAAAGTTGTGAATCTCAGTCCCAGTTGATATATCTACAATACAACTCCCGTAAGGCAGGGATTATTGCAGAAGATGGGGAAGAGATATTGGACAAACCAGAGAATCCTGAAGATTATTTGAGGATTCATCTCCTAGGAATATTAGGACTACACCCTTAAAGTCTCACCCACATGACTGCCCAAACATGAGCTGAACCAAGACAAGATCTTTGGGCATGCCAGTGCTGGTGGGTGAAAGTCCAAGAGTCTTAAATCCTACTCAAAGAACTACAGAAAACTAATAAATGTTGAGTATGAAAAATAGTCTTCTGCAGCAAAGAGCACATGAACTGCTTATCCAGTACCAATGGATAACATACCTGAAAACACATATATGTCATGTTATAAAGATATGTGTATGTACATATGGATAAATGTATGTAATAAGAAATTAAGAAAGAATAAAGCCATGAATTTGAAGTAGAATGAGGAGGGCTATATGACATGGTTTGGAAGGAGAAAAGGGAAAGGGGAAGTTATGTAATTATAATCTTAAAACTGAAATAATTAAAACGATAAAAACTAAAAAAAAAAAAAAAAAAAAGAAGCAACTAAATAAATAGCCTAAGTTTACTCAATAAGCTAAAAAGGTAAATAGTAAAAGCCAGAAATACATTAAACGAGAGATTAGAAAAACAATTAAGAAATAGTAGTGCAACTAAGAAATCATATTACAGAGAGACGAGTTACATGTCCCAGCTTTTACTTAGCCTAATATAATAGTGAAAGTAGGTCTTAGTACCAAAATTGTATGAAAAGGTAGATAATTCAGGAGCCAGTATGTTACTTGGTATAAAAAATGGTCAAAGGACCTAAGATATTTCACAAAAGATATGTCAGCTAACAGGTAAAAAAATTTAAGTTAAAAATAACTGAACATCAGAGAAATGTAAATTAAAACTACAATAAGGTCTCACCTTACACATACTGAAACCTGTGTTATTTTTAAAGAATGAAAGTCAGTATGTATAGTTGAGGGTGCAAAGCAAGAGAAACCCTTGAACACTGTGGGTGGGAATGCAAATTGCGATAGCTATTATGAAAAACAGCCTGATAGTTCTTCAAAACCATTAAATATAAAGCTTCCAGGTGACCTGGCAATCCCATTTCTGGGACTACATCCAAAAAAGTCCAGAATCAAGATACCAAAGAGCTATGTGAACTCTCTTAGCCATTACATTATTCAGAATAGCCATGATTTTGTGTCAGTATAATTGTCCACTAAAGAATGCATGGGTGAGGAATATGCAGTAATACATACAATGGAATACTAGGAATATTTTAAAAAGTCAATTCTGTCATTTATAATAACACGAATGAGCTTGGGTCATTACAGTATATAAAATAAACCATTCACAGATAAATGTGAATGATACAGTTCATATGTAGAATCAAACAATGTTGGCATCATAAAAACTGAAGGTAGAAAGCTCATTTTGGAGTCTGAGGGAAAAAGAAAAATAGGCAAGGGAAGGTGTTGGTTAAAGTATGGAAACTACTCCTAGCAGGCTTTACATTAGGTAGAAAATGTGGGCTTGTTTGTTCTTTTATACTTTTTGAGTAACATACGAAGTTCAAACAAACCTGGCATGGGCCATAAAAAGGAGAGTAATGCCAAGAAAAATTTAAAAGATGCTAAACTTCATCAATTGGGTATCACTTGACTTTGAATTAAACATTGAGAATTATGATGAGTTGATTGTTTAAATCTCCCACTGGCTTTAAGTAGAACTCCAGTCTTCCACCAACATTCCTATGTTGTCTAGGAAGGCCTTGGTGTCAAACAGCATTGTTTCAAGTAAATCTCTTCATAATAAAATAGTAATACAGAATAATTATGTAACTTTTAATTTGGCTTTCCCCTCTTCATATTTATAAATGTGTGTTATAGCTTCTCAAGAGTAAAATGTTTTCAATAACTGTGAATTAAGTTTCAAGATTGAAAAACCTTTATGTTAAAGGTTTTTAACACTAAAATAAATTTAAATTTGGAGTAAAAAATAATTATATAACTCAATATTTTAAATGAGATTTCCTTTTAGGTTATAAGTCAAAGAGTTTTAGAGGGAAATGCAATATTCACTACATTTGTCAATAACTTCTAAGTTGGTCAAATGCACTTGTATAATGCACAATGCTAGAGGTTTAGTATCCAGGACTGTACTAGTAGTAATTTATTTGTATCACTTATTTATATTTAGAACTTAATTTTGAAATTTTATTTGACAAAGAAGTCACTAGGTCAATGATGTCCTAACTGAGTCATACTTTATTGGGGAAAATCAAATTGATTCTTCAAATAATTATCTAAACTAGTTTATAGTTAATCTTTGTTTCCAATATAGTTCTCTATAACTGTAAATTACCTATAAATTCATCAATGCCATTATTCTATATTAGATTCATAAAACAAGATTTTTCTCTACCAACTCAGAAGCCTGAGTTGAGACAAAGCAGATGAATGAAATATGGAGAACATTGAGAGAGGGCCCTCTTCACAGCTAGATTTGTAGAAGGTATACGAGAACCTCTGACTTCTCCCTGAAGAAGGTAACAGTCAGTAAACAACAGTGGTGATATCTAGAGCCAATGCATCAAAGCACTGATTTTTTTTATTCCCCAATAAATCAGGACCTGTCCTGTACAGAATGCTCTTCCAACTAAGTACCCATGATCTGCACAGAGAGATAGTTGGAGAATAAATCTCTGAAAGTTCTTGTGCCCTAGTCAGCTTGCCAAAAAAAAGAGCTGGCAGAAAATGTTGCATCAATGTTTCAGAAACCAAAAAGTGGACTAGCTATCAATGGCCATTCCTATAACCTCCAACAATCACTTTGCATTAAGTTGTTGCCAAAAGATGAGGAATAATATCAATATTTTAGCAAGTTCTATACTTCTCTTTGTGAATGAATAGCAACTAGAATCTCAAACATCAGGTTAGAAATAGTTTAGACAATAAATTACTTCACAAAACATCAAGAAATGCTGGACTTTCTCTTTAGTTTTGATGACGACACTGATAATTTCTAAAAGCTCCTATGGAGGCATCCACAAACTCTATCAACTTTATTTTAATTAAGAGGTAGAAAGAATGCTGTATGTAAAAGAATTTTTAAAAGAGCTCCTATCACATTAGATTAATTATAGCTTGCTTTTGCAATTTGATGTGGTGGGAAAGGATAGCTCTTCTGATATCTAAAATATCTGCGCATTTTCTGGGTAAAATATGGCCCTGTGAAGGAACAGAAAAGTGGTAACTGCTGAGTAGAATCTGCCAGACAGCATTGTGTGTGTGTGTGTGTGTGTGTGTGTGTGTGTGTGTGTAGTAGTTCTACTTTTTTACTGTTCTGCTAATGTCAATGTCTTTGAGGAAAACTTTTATTAGAAATTTTGTTAAGGTAAACATTCTGCTTATATTGTTTTCAGCGTACAAAGTAATGCTCAAAGGCTATAAAGCCTAATGAAACCCAGATGGGTTGACACTGTTTGACTTCATTAAATATCTCCATGGAACCCAAGGCCAAACCATTTCAAATTCTTGTGATGACCCAGATTTCCACACATAAGTGAATTATCCAGTAATGCTATCCAGGATCAGATGTAGCACAGAAATTTTGTGTGTATAAGAATTAAATGGAATGGTGTTTATGAGCTTCATTTAACCAAAAGTTGGGCATCAGTGCTACAGGGAGTGGGAGGATGAATGAGACTCAAAACTGGGAAAGCTATCTTTTATTTTTGATAATTATTCTAACATAGAGAGGCTTGTGAACATAAATACTTCTAACCACATTTTAAAGAATGTGCAATTATTATCTACCAAAAATTCAAAGAGGTCTGGATGAAATATTCTATAGATGTCTGTTAGGTCCATTTGATTCATAATGCCTATTAGTTTCATTGTTTCTGTTTACTTTTTGTACGGATGTCTTGTCATTGGTGGGAGGGGGAAGGGAATGGGGTATTCAGAATCAAGTGTAGAGAAGGACAGGAGAGAAAACTAGATGGCCATGAAAATGAATGGAAAACTGCAACTGATGGGGTGAGGAGGTAGGGGTTATCTCCAGGATGAGACAGAGGCCTGCGATAAGGGAGGCACCCACGAATCAATGGGAGATAATCTTTTTTTTTTAAGATGTATTTATTTATTTATATGTAAGTACACTGTAGCTGTCTTCAGACACTCCAGAAGAGGGCGCCAGATCTCGTTACGGATGGTTGTGAGCCACCATGTGGTTGCTGGGATTTGAACTCTGGACCTTCGGAAGAGCAGTCGGGTGCTCTTACCCACTGAGCCATCTCGCCAGCCCAATGGGAGATAATCTTAACTGTGAGCACTTCATTGGGAATATGGAACCTGAAGAAGCTACCTCCTGTACCGACAGGAACCCAGTGGACTGCTAGAGACAACAAAACTTTCAACCCAATATTTATCCTTTCTACAAGTAACGAAGGCACAGAGGAGAGAGCAGAGACTAGAGGAATGGCCAACCAATAACTGCCCCAACTTGAGACCCATCTCATGGGCAAGCATCAACCTCTAACAATATTAATGATACTTTGATATGCTTGCAGATAGGAGCATATTGTCTTCTGACAGTATTCAACCAACAGCTGACATAGAAAGGTACAGTACAAACACCAACAAAGAGTGGATGGAGCTTTGGAACTCTTATGGAAAAATAGGAGGAACTCCATATGGAGACCAACAGAATCAGCTAACCTGGACCATTGAGGCTCTCAGAGTCTTAACTACCAACCAACGAACATGCATGGGCTGGATTTAGGCCTTCCCACTCATATTTAGCAAATGTTCAGCTGACCTTCATTCATGTGGGTCCTGAACAACTGGAACAGGAACTACCCCAAAAGCTGTTACCCATACATGCGATATGTTCTACTAGCTGGGAGGCCTTGTTTGGCTTCAGTGGGAGAGGAATAAATACAATACACAAATTTTAAAATACCTATAGTCATGTTGTTATTCATAGACTTCACATTCAGTTAATATTTATTAAATACCAGGTGCTGTGGTAAGCTATTGAAACTCATTTTCCTATTTACCTGTCAGGTATTAGTATTCATGATTTTTCAGGTGAATTTTCAGGTGCATTCCTATGTCTTAGTTCAGTGTCTCAAGACAGATAAAACAATCAGATGATGGAGATCTAATGCCATTGGTAGGCATTAATGTCACAAAGGAGCAAGACTTCAAGTCTGGAGGAAGTAGCTTCAGTTTCAGACAGCACTTCATCCAAGTTGTCTCTCAGGAAATAGACACTCACATTGTCCCAAAGTAATACACATTTTATTAAGCAGGAAGTTCTACAAAGATGATGTTCCTAGGGGTGAATGCTTCATATAGGTCTCCTTATCTTTTCCATGTTCACCAATCACAGAGCTTACTAGTCCAGTATCTTTGAAAAGAGACTCAATTTAGCCATAGGAAGTTCACTTAGGGGAGGGTATCATTCAGGATCAATAAAGAGATCTGAGAAAGGAAGGGTTAGATAAGGGAAACATTAAACTATGAAAAAAATTTGTGGCAGAGGTATTTGCAGATTCCTTAAGGAGGTTTGGAACAGAAAAGAATACATTTGTCTAGTGTTGAGGCAGAGACTTAAGACTTTGTGGCTGCAAATTCAAATAACAAACACAAAAACAAAAACAAAACAAACAAACAAAAAAAACAGCATAGTGAAAACTTCTGGGGGAATCACCATCCCTAACCTCAAGCTATATTACAGAGCAATAGTGATAAAAACTGTATGGCACTTATACAAAGACAGATAGGTAGATCAATGAAACGGAATTGGAGACCCAGAAATGAATGCACACACCAATGATCACTTGAACTTTGGCAAAGGAGCTAAAAGCATCCAGTGGAAAAAAGACAGCATTTTCAACAAATACTGCTGGTTCGACTGGTGGTAAGCATGTAGATGAATGTAAATTGATCCATTCTTATCTCCTTGTACAAAGCTCAAGTTCAAGTGAATCAATGACCTCCACATAAAACCAGATACACTAAAACTAATAGAAGAGAAAGTAGGGAAGAGCCTCAAACACATAGACATAGGGTAAATTTTCCTGAACAGAACACCAATGGCCTATGCTCTAAGATCAAAAAGAGACAGATGCAAAGCTTCTGTAGGGCAAAGAACACTGTAAATAGGATAAAATGGCAACCAAGAGATTGGGAAAAGATCTTTACCAACCCTACATCTGATAGTAGGTTAATATCTAATATATACAAAGAACTCAAGAAATTAGACTGCAGAAAACCAAATAACTCTATTAAAATTGGGGTACAGAACTAAACAAAGAATTTTCTTTTTTTTTTTAATTTTTAATATTTTTATTACATATTTTCCTCAATTACATTTCCAATGTTATCACAGAAGTCCCCCATAGCGCCCCCCACTTCCCTACCCACCCATTCCCATTCTTTTGGCTCTGGCATTCCCCTATATTGGGGCATATAAAGTTTGCAAGTCCAATGGGCCTCTCTTTCCATTGATGGCCGACTAGACCATCTTTCGATACATATGCAGCTAGAGACAAGAGCTCCGGGGTTCTGGTTAGTACATCATGTTGTTCCAACAATAGGGTTGCAGATCCCTTTAGCTCCTTGGGTACTTTCTCTAGCTTCTCCATTGGGAGCCCTGTGATACATCCAATAGCTGACTGTGAACATCCACTCCTGTGTTTGCTAGGCCCCGGCATCGTCTCACAAGAGACAGCTATATTTGGGTCCTTTCAGCAAAATCTTGCTAGTGTATGCAATGGTGTCAGCGTTTAGAAGCTGCTTATGGGATGGATCCCTGGATACAGCAGTCTCTAAATGGTCCATCCTTTCATCACAGCTACGAACTTTGTCTCTGTAACTCCTTCCCTGGGTGTTTTGTTCCCAATTCTAAGAAGGGGCACAGTGTCCACACTTTGGTCTTCATTCTTCTTGAGTTTCATGCGTTTAGCAAATTGTATCTCATATTTTGGGTATCCTAAATTTTGGGCTAATATCCACTTATCAGTGAATACATATTGTGTGAGTTCTTTTGTGATTGTGTTACTTCACTCAAGATGATGCCCTCCAGGTCCATCCATTTGGCTAGGAATTTCATAAATTCATTCTTTTTAATAGCTGAGTAATACTCCATTGTGTAAATGTACCATAATTTCTGTATCCATTCCTCTGTTGAGGGACATCTGGGTTCTTTCCAGCTTCTGGCTATTATAAATAGGGCTGCTATGAACATAGTGGAGCATGTGTCCTTTTTACCGGTTGGGACATCTTCTGGATATATGCCCAGGAGAGGTATTGCTGGATCCTCCGGTAGTACTATGTCCAATTTTCTGAGGAACCGCCAGACTGATTTCCAGAGTGGTTGTACAAGCTTGCAATCCCACCAACAATGGAGGAGTGTTCCTCTTTCTCCACATCCTTGCCAGCATCTGCTGTCACCTGAATTTTTGTTCTTAGCCATTCTGACTGGTGTGAGGTGGAATCTCAGGGTTGTTTTGATTTGCATTTCCCTGATGATTAAGGATGTTGAACATTTTTTCAGGTGCTTCTCTGCCATTCGGTACTCCTCAGGTGAGAATTCTTTGTTCAGTTCTGAGCCCCATTTTTTAATGGGGTTATTTGACTTTCTGGAGTCCACCTTCTTGAGTTCTTTATATATATTGGATATTAGTCCCTTATCTGATTTAGGATAGGTGAAGATCCTTTCCCAATCTGTTGGTGGTTTTTTTGTCTTATTGATGGTGTCTTTAGCCTTGCAGAAGCTTTGTAGTTTCATGAGGTCCCACTTGTCAATTCTCGATCTTACAGCACAAGCCATTACTGTTCTATTCAGGAATTTTTCCCCTGTGCCCATATCTTCAAGGCTTTTCCCCACTTTCTCCTCTATAAGTTTCAGTGTCTCTGGTTTTATGTGAAGTTCCTTGATCCACTTAGACTTGACCTTAGTACAAGGAGATAGGAATGGATCGATTCGCATTCTTCTACATGTTAACAACCAGTTGTACCAGCACCATTTGTTGAAAATGCTGTCTTTCTTCCACTGGATGTTTTTAGCTCCCTTGTCGAAGATCAAGTGACCGTAGGTGTGTGGGTTCATTTCTGGGTCTTCAATTCTATTCCATTGGTCTATTTGTCTGTCACTATACCAGTACCATGCAGTTTTTATCACAATTGCTCTGTAGTAGAGCTTTAGGTCCGGCATGGTGATTCCACCAGAGGTTCTTTTATCCTTGAGAAGAGTTTTTGCTATCCTAGGTTTTTTGTTATTCCAGATGAATTTGCAGATTGCACTTTCTAATTCGTTGAAGAATTGATTTGGAATTTTGATGGGGATTGCATTGAATCTGTAGATTGCCCTTGGCAAGATAGCCATTTTTACAATGTTGATCCTGCCAATCCATGAGCATGGGAGATCTTTCCATCTTCTGAGGTCTTCTATAATTTCTTTCTTCAGAGACTTGAAGTTTTTATTATACAGATCTTTCACTTCCTTAGTTAGAGTCACGCCAAGATATTTAATATTATTTGTGACTATTGAGAAGGGTGTTGTTTCCCTAATTTCTTTCTCAGCCTGTTTATTCTTTGTGTAGAGAAAGGCCATTGATTTGTTTGAGTTAATTTTATATCCAGCTACTTCACCGAAGCTGTTTATCAGGCTTAGGAGTTCTCTGGTGGAATTTTTAGGGTCACTTATATATACTATCATATCATCTGCAAAAAGTGATATTTTGACTTCATCTTTTCCAATTTGTATCCCTTTGATCTCCTTTTGTTGTCGAATTGCTCTGGCTAGGACTTCAAGTACAATGTTGAATAGGTATGGAGAAAGTGGACAGCCTTGTCTAGTCCCTGATTTTAGAGGGATTGCTTCAAGCTTCTGACCATTTACTTTGATGTTGGCTACTGGTTTGCTGTAGATTGCTTTTATCATGTTTAGGTATGGGCCTTGAATTCCTGATCTTTCCAAGACTTTTATCATGAATGGGTGTTGGATCTTGTCAAATGCTTTTTCCGCATCTAAGGAGATGACCATGTGGTTTTTGTCTTTGAGTTTGTTTATATACTGGATTACGTTGATGGATTTCCATATATTGAACCATCCCTGCATCCCTGGGATGAAACCTACTTGGTCAGGATGGATGATTGTTTTGATGTGTTCTTGGATTCGGTTAGCAAGAACTTTATTGAGGATTTTTGCATCAATATTCCTAAGGGATATTGGTCTGAAGTTTTCTATCTTTGTTGGGTCTTTTTGTGGTTTAGGTATCAGAGTAATTGTGGCTTCATAGAATGAGTTGGGTAGAGTACCTTCTGTTTCTATTTTGTGGAATAGTTTGTGAAGAACTGGGATTAGATCTTCTTTGAAGGTCTGATAGAACTCTGCACTAAACCCATCTGGTCCTGGGCTTTTTTTAGTTGGGAGACTATTAATGACTGCTTCTATTTCTTTGGGGGATATAGGGCTGTTTAGATCATTAACCTGATCTTGATTCAACTTTGGTACCTGGTATCTGTCTAGGAACTTCTCCATTTCATCCAGGTTCTCCCGTTTTGTTGAGTATAGCTTTTGGTAGAAGGATCTGATGGTGTTTTGGATGTCTTCAGGATCTGTTGTTATGTCTCCTTTTTCATTTCTGATTTTGTTAATTAGGATGCTTTCCCTGTGCCCTCTAGTGAGTCTGGCTAAGGGTTTATCTATCTTGTTGATTTTCTCAAAGAACCAGCTCCTTGATTGGTTGATTCTTTGAATAGTTCTTCTTGTTTCCACTTGGTTGATTTCGCCCCTGAGTTTGATTATTTCCTGCTGTCTACTCCTCTTGGGTGAATTTGCTTCCTTTTGTTCTAGTGCTTTTAGGTATGTTGTCAATCTGCTAATGTGTGCTCTCTCTAGTTTCCTTTTGGAGGCACTCAGAGCTATGAGTTTTCCTCTTAGAAATGCTTTCATTGCGTCCCATAAGTTTGGGTATGTTGTGGCTTCATTTTCATTGAACTCTAAAAAGTCCTTAATTTCTTTCTTTATTCCTTCCTTGACCAAGGTATCATTGAGAA
Source organism: Mus caroli (assembly GCF_978045245.1). NCBI lineage: Eukaryota > Metazoa > Chordata > Mammalia > Rodentia > Muridae > Mus > Mus caroli. The sequence goes on from NW_028227257.1 coordinate 73,196,855, forward strand.
GAGTGTTGTTCAGTTTCCACGTGAAGGTTGGCTTTCTATTATTTATTTTGTTATTGAAGATCAGCCTTAGTCCATGGTGATCTGATAGGATGCATGGGACAATTTCAATATTTTTGTATCTGTTGAGGCCTGTTTTGTGACCAATTATGTGGTCAATTTTGGAGAAAGTACCATGAGGTGCTGAGAAGAAGGTATATCCTTTTGTTTTAGGATAGAATGTTCTGTAGATATCTGCCAGATCCATTTGATTCATAACTTCTGTTAGTTTCACTGTGTCCCTGTTTAGTTTCTGTTTCCACGATCTGTCCATTGGTGAAAGTGGTGTGTTGAAGTCTCCCACTATTATTGTATGAGGTGCAATGTGTGCTTTGAGATTTACTAAACTTTCTTTAATGAATGTGGCTGCCTTTGTATTTGGAGCATAGATATTCAGGATTGATACTTCCTCTTGGAGGATTTTACCTTTGATGAGTATGAAGTGTCCCTCCCTGTCTTTTTTAATGACTTTGGGTTGGAAGTCAATCTTATCAGATATTAGAATAGCTACTCCAGCTTGTTTCTTCATACCATTTGCTTGGAAAATTGTTTTCCAGCCTTTCATTCTGAGGTAGTGTCTATCTTTTTCTCTGAGATGAGTTTCCTGTAAGCAGCAAAATGTTGGGTCTTGTTTGTGTAGCCAGTTTGATAGTCTATGTCTTTTTATCGGGGAGTTGAGTCCATTGATATTAAGAGATATTAAGGAAAAGTAATTGTTGTTTCCTGTTATTTTTGTTGTTAAAGTTGGCATTCTGTTCTTGTGGCTGTCTTCTTTTAGGTTTGTTGAGGGATTACCTTCTTGTAGTTTCTAGGGCGTGGTTCCTGTCCTTGTTTTGGTTTTTTTCTGTTATTATCCTTTGAAGGGCTGGATTCGTGGAGAGATAATGTGTGAATTTGGTTTTGTCGTGGAATACTTTGGTTTCTCCATCTATGTTAATTGAGAGTTTGGCTGGGTATAGTAGCCTGGGCTGGAATTTGTGTTCTTTTAGTGTCTGTATAGCATCCGTCCAGGATCTTCTGGCTTTCATAGTCTCTGGTGAAAAATCTGGTGTAATTCTGATAGGCTTGCCTTTATATGTTACTTGGCCTTTTTCTCTTACTGCTTTTAGTATTCTATCTTTATTTAGAGCATTTGTTGTTCTGATTATTATGTGTCGGGAGGTATTTCTTTTCTGGTCCAGTCTATTTGGAGTTCTGTAGGCTTCTTGTATGTTCATGGGCATCTCTTTCTTTAGATTTGGGAAGTTTTCTTCTATAATTTTGTTGAAGATGTTTGCTGGTCCTTTGAGTTGAAAATCTTCATTCTCATCCACTCCTATTATCCGTAGGTTTGGTCTTCTCATTGTGTCCTGTATTTCTTGGATGTTTTGAGTTAGGATCTTTTTGCATTTTACATTTTCCTTGATTGTTGTGCCGATGTTCTCTATGGAATCTTCTGCACCTGAGATTCTCTCTTCCATCTCTTGTATTCTGTTGCTGATGCTGGTATCTATGGTTCCAGATTTCTTTCCTAGGGTTTCTATCTCCAGTGTTGCCTCATTTTGGGTTTTCTTTATTGTGTCTACTTCCCTTTTTAGGTCTAGTATGGTTTTGTTCATTTCCATCATCTGTTTGGATGTGTTTTCCTGTTTTTCATTAAGGACTTCTACCTGTTTGATTAGGTTATCCTGTTTTTCTTTAAGGATTTGTAACTCTTTAGCAGTGTTCTCCTGCAATTCTTTAAGGGATTTTTGTGCTTCCTCTTTATTGTCTTCTACCTGTTTACCAGTGTTCCTTTGTATTTCTTTAAGTGTGTTATTAAAGTCCTTCTTGAAGTCCTCTACCATCATCAGGAGATATGCTTTTAGATCCGTGTCTAGCTTTTCCGGTGTGTTGGGGTGCCCTGGACTGGGCGAAGTGGGAGTGCTGGGTTCTGATGATGGTGAGTGGTCTTGGTTTTTGTTATTAAGATTATTACGTTTACCTTTCGCCATCTGGTAATCTCTGGGGTTAGTTGTTGTTGTTGTTACTGTTTAAAGATTGGAGCAGAAGCTGTGTTCCACTCACCAGCAGTATCAAAATCCTGTGGCAGGGGTCGTGGGTAGCTGGCGGGTGTCAGCCGATCCTGTGCTCTTGCTACACCGGTGCTGTTCTGGCCGGATGAGGCCTGTGGCCCTACTCAGGCCGGTTTCTGCTTCACTAACTAATGCAGTCTCAGGTCCCGCGCGCAATTGGATTGGAGCAGAAGCTGTGTTCCACTCACCAGAAGTCTTAAGATTCTGTGGCGGGTGTTGTGGGTAGCTGGCGAGTGTCAGCTGACTCTGAGCCCTAGCTACCCCGGTGCTTTTCTGACCAGAAGAGGCTTGTGGCCCTACGTAGGCCGGATTTCTGCCTCCCCAACCAGAGCAGTCTCAGGTCCCGCGTGATTGGACTGGAGCAGAAGCTTGTTCCACTCACCAGCAGTATCAAAATCCTGTGGCGGGGGTCGTGGGTAGCTGGCAGGTGTCAGCCGACCCTGCGCTCTAGCTACACCGGTGCTGTTCCGGCCGGATGAGGCCTGTGGCCCTACTCAGGCCGCTTTCTGCTTCCCTAACTAATGCAGTCTCAGGTCCCGTGTGCAATTGGATTGGAGCAGAAGCTGTGTTCCACTCACCAGAAGTCTCAAGATCCTGTGGCCAACAAAGAATTTTCAACTGAGGAATATCGAATGGCCAAGATACACCTAAAGAAATATTCACCATTCTTAGTCATCAGGGAAGTACAAATCAAAACAACCCTAAGATTTACCTCACACCAGTCAGAATGGCTAAGATCAAAATCATAGGTGACAGCAGCTGCTGAGGAGGATGGGGAAAAAGAGGAACACTCCTCCATTATTGGAGGTGTTGCAAGCTGTACAACCACTCTGGAAATCAGTCCAGTGGTTCCTCAGAATTGGACATAATATTAACTGAGGACCCAGCTATACCACTACTGGGCATATACCCAAAGGATGCTCCAACATATAACAAGGACACACACTCCACTATGTTCATAGCAGCCTTATTTATAATAAACAGAAGCTGGAAATAACTCTGATGTCCCTCAACAGAGGAATGGATACAGAAAATGTGGTACATTTACACAATGGAGTACTACTCAGCTATTAAAAACAATGAGTTCATGAAATTCTAGGCAAATGGATGGAACTAGAAAATATCACCCTGACTGATAGAAGACAAAAGAACACACATGGTATGTACTCACTGATAAGTGGATATTAGCCTGAAAGCTCAAAATACTCAAGATACAATTCACAGACCACATGAAGCTCAAGAAGAAGGAAGACCAATGTGTGGATGCCTTGGTCTATCTTAGAAGGGGGAACAAAATATGCATGGGAGGAAATACAGAGAAAAAGTGTGGAGTGGTGTCTGAAAGAAAGGCCATCCAGAGATTGCCTCACCTGGGAATCCATCCTATATACAGTCACCAAACCCACACACTGTTGTGAATGACAAGACGTGCTTGCTGACAGGAATCTGATATAGCTGTCTCCAGAGAGGCTCTGCCAGAGCCTGATAAGTACAGAGGCAGATACTCACAGCCAACTATTGGACTGAGCACAGGGTTCCCAATGGAGGAGTTATAGTAAGGACTGAAGGAGTTGAAGGGGTTTGCAACCCCATAGGAATAACAATATCAACCAACCAGATCCCCCCCCCCCCCCAGAGCTCACAGGGTTTAAACCACCAACCAAAGAATGCTCATGGAGGGACCGATGGCTTCAGCAGAGGATGGCCTTGTCAGGAACCAATGAGCAGAGAGGCAGTTGGTCCTGTAAAGGCTGGATGCCCCAATATAGGATAATGCTAGGGCAGGAAGGCTTGAGCAGGTTTGGGTGAGAGGAGCATCCTCATAGAAGCAGGAGGAAGGGAACTAGATAGTGGATTGGGGGCAGGGTACCGGGGAAGGCTATAACATTTGAAATATAAATAAAGAAAATGTCCAATAACAAAAAAGACTTCATGTCTCTACACTGATTAGTCTTTAGTCACAGGCCGATCCGAGTGGGTAGTATACTATAGGCAATACTGTGCCCTTAACTTGCTGAGATTTTTGTATTTGTGACTCAGCTGTGAGATATCACCTGTTAATAGTGCTACAGTTGAACAGAAGACTCCCTTGATTCTCAAAGGTATGAAATAGGTATAGAAATGGCATTCCTTAGGCAAGTGGCCAATAGTAATTGTCTATCAGAAATGTATACACATGTTAATAAAAAACAAGAAAAAGATTCAAAAAGATGAATGACAATTATATTCATATTATTATTCACAGATATTTGTCCCCCAAAACGTTCCCTAAGTATTTCACCTAGGCTTTATTTTAGTGATTATATGACTTTTATATGATTTCAGGTCATATAGTTAAGTCTCTCTCTCTCTCTCTCTCTCTCTCTCTCTCTCTCTCTCTCTGTATATATATATGTGTGTGTGTGTGTGTGTGTGTGTGTGTAAAACTTAAGGCAAAGATTTGTAAGGATATCTTAGTAGACTGAAAAAAATATATCTTAGTTGCCTTTGCTAACCAAAGTGATGGACAGATCTATTTTATCATTTATCAGAATATAACATTCTTCAAAGAGCCTGAAAAAAAATTGTATGCAACCATAAAAGATCCTGGGTAGTAAAAGCAACCCTGCACTAAAAAGAATGAAACTGAAATTACCACTAACTCAAAATATTCTACAAAGTTATAGTAACCAACATAGTAAGGTAGTAGCATAAAAGACATCATATGAACCAAGCACACAGAAGTTAGGACATGGAAACAAATCCATGAATGCAAACTGGTTTTAGTCAAAGATAAACTGGATAAAACCTTTTGCCAATGAAATGACAAAATGCTGGAAATTAGACATCCATACTGAGAAGAAGGAGACTAGACACACCCTCAACTGGCATATTTAAAACCAACTCAGAATGAAATAAAGACTTAACTCTATGACCTAAAACCGTATAATCACTAAAACAAAGCCTAGGTGAAATATCTCTGAATATTATCCCACAAGTTCAAACTACCTAAGCAAAATTGGCAATTAAGAATTTTTTTTTTCTTTTGGTTTTTCGAGACAAGGTTTCTCTGTGTAGACCTGGCTGTCCTGGAACTCACTTTGTAGACCAGGCTGGCCTTGAACTCAGAAATCCACCTGCCTCTGCCTCCCAAGGTCTGGGATTAAAGGCGTGCACCACCATTAAAGGCTGATTATTTTCAACCCAAAAATATGCACACCACATGAAACCATTAAGACAGTGATAAGAAACCCCTCAAAATGGGAGATGATGTTCTAAAACTATTCACCAGACAAGGAATTAGTACTCAAATACTCAAAAACTAATACTCAAATAAGCATAATACTCAAATAGATATATTCAAGTAACACAAATAAAATTAATTCCCTCAAAAGTAATTAACATCACACAGTTATAAACCCTAATATCTACAATAGCAATCTGTCTAGAAGACATACAGGTGAAATGGCAGCACAAATGTTATGAGAGTAACTAACTATTTAAATTGGGTTTACTGTCCACTCCCTGACAAGGTATTCATACCTGATACTGCTAATGTGGTTAAGAACCCAAGACTAGATAGGCCGTGGGTCTAAAGAAAACCTACTACTATTATTCCACTAACTGAACATGTCAATAAAATGACTATTAATAATATATTGTTATACCCATAGGTCAGTGACACATTAATTCTTAATCAGAGATGCTTCTTGCAACCCATGAGTATTATCACAGAGACCGGAACCATCACTGGACAATGGTGTAAAGAGTGAGTGAAAGACTCTGGAGAACTGGATCCTAAGTGGGATGTCTTCATCAACTTCCCCCCTCAAGACTAAGGGACTGATGAAGAAAAAGCAGTGAAAACACTGTAAGAGCCAGAGCTGATGGATGACTCCAAGGAAACAGTGTCTTCCAGTCACAACAGGACTGATGCGTGTAAAAACTCACAAAGACTATGACAACACATATAAGACCTGCAGAGGGTCAAGCTAGATAGGTTCCTGTTGCTCTAAATCTCCTCCCAAATATGCCCCAGCAAGGAAAACACAGCACAGTTAATATGATAACATGCTGTGTGCTTAGATTGGGCAGGTCTACCGCTACACTACCATCTTCCACAGCTTATGAGACCCCTTAGAACTTGCCGTTTCTCCAGGCCATGTGCTTCTGCTCTGCTTTTCTTTGTCTTCCTCCTCCTCTTTGTCCTCTCCCTCTTCCATTTTCTCCTTCTTCTCTCCCCATACCTTCCACTCCACCATCCCTTTTATCTGCCAATTATCTGCTCTCCTTTATATTACAAATTAAGGTGGGAAGCAGGTTTATAGGAAATCACCTGAGGGCTGACTCTTTCCATGTTCACAGCCACTCACAGGAGAATGGAATTAACATCAAATATAATTAGCCCCAGGACTGTCCACAACAGGCTCCCAGCACTCCGAAGGTGAAGTAGACTTGGGATCTTGCTCCTAACCAAGAAGCTATTTACAATCATTACCTGCTGGCAAGGGAAAACTCGGTTTCTCCAATAGAGTGTCACTGGATATGTCAACTACCTTTCTTGCCCAGTAATTGGCCAACAGAAACAAGGTTTATGGTGTGTGTGTGTGTGTGTGTGTGTGTGTGTGTGTGTGTCATTTTTGTTTCATTGTGTTTAGTTTGGAAAATAATGTTATTTTACTGGGTTTTGTGTTTGTTTTTAATCTTCATTTTTTTTTTTATTTGAGAGAGGGGAAGTGAGAGAAAGCAGATGAACTTGGATAGAGATGTGGGGAAGATCAGGAAGGATTTCAGAAAAAGAAAAATACCTGATCACAATATATTGTATGGAAAATACTTAGATTAAATAATTATATATGTAATTAACTAATTAAGTGAATTAATGATCCAAAAGGCATTTCTCAAATGGATATAGAGTAATCTGTCCAGATCCAACATATAGCTCTCAATCTGTAGTCACACAGACAGCCCTAGTTAATCTTCATAGGTCACAAACAAAAAGGGTAAACATGAACACAAAAGAGATTTTCCTGGAGGGAAATAGACAGGGCAGTAGGGAGGGTGAGATTGCCTGAAAACAAATGTAATTAATGAAAAATAGCCAACAAGTATTTGCAAAATTGCTCAGCATCACTAGTCATAGAGAAATGATAGTCACAGTGGTAATGAGATAGAGAGTGGCTGGTATGAAAAAGACAAAAATAGCAAATCCTAATGAGGAAATAGAGAAAGGGCATTCTCATAATTTGCTGGTGGGAGTGTCAACTAACACAGCATTTATGGGTCAGAAATTTGGAAACAAATAGCTATGTAATTATGCAATAGCAAGCAGGAAATCTACCAGAAGCAAGTGTAATCAAAATCTCAAAAGGATATTCTCACTTCCCTATTTATTAGTATAAAGTAACAGTAAGTAAAGTAATAGAAGGAACCATGTCAGGTATTTTCCTGGGTGGGCACACATGCACACACATACCACATAAACATAATACACACACACCACACACATCACATACAGTTCAGACAACACACACACCACATCACACACATACATACCACATAAATATCACACACTAAACACACAAATACCACACACTGCATGCACACACACATGCATCACACAGGCACACACCCATACCACATAAATAAAATACATACACGTACACCTACACATCACCAACACACCACACACACACACACACACACCACATATACTTGCACACATACATGCAGGCACACACACCACAAACACCATGCCACATACATACACACCATACAAACATCCCATAAACACACTACATACATCACCACAAACATACCACACATACACACACACCACATAAAAATAGCATTGCATCATATTACACACGTATCAAATACTCACACACTGCACACACAACACAGACACACATGAATACACATGAACACTTATTCATACATGCCATATAAACACACATACCACAGATACACACCACATACACACACATACACCACATGAACACACAAAAGCCTATACATATATGCATACACACATCACATAAAATCCATACCACCACACACATACAAATGTACATACATATGCATGCACACACAAGAACACCATAAATATACACATGCACACACACATGTACACACACATCACATAAAATTCATACTACCACACACACATACAAATGTACACAGATATTCATGCACACACAAAACACCATAAATACATACATGCACACACACCTCATCAACACACACTACATACACACCACACACACACACCACAGAAACCAATATAGACACACACAAACCATATACACATAACACACACTCACACAGGCACATACCCATGCATGAAAACCCACACATACAACCATGTACTCATTATATACATATGCATAACACACACATATGTATACATACATACCCCCACACACATAACACACAAACATGCCTGTACACATACATGTACATACACACACACCATATAAACAGACACCACAGATACTACACACAGAGAGACACATCACATAAACACAACACCATCCACTCACCACAGAAACACACATACCACACATACATACACCACACCTATACAGAAATCACATGAAAACACACACATACATGCATACACACAAACACACAGCACACATATATAGACACCACATATACCCACACTACATAAACACCACACCATACACACACATACACACATACCATACATTCCACACACACAGCACATAAACATCACACATACCACACACATATCACACCCAAACACACACCACATAAACACCACACACACACACACATATCTACATACATACTACATAAATACCACACACAGACCATGTAAATACCACACACACACCACATAAACATCACCACACACCACAAACAAACACATACACACACACACACACACACACACACATACACACAATAATAATCTATTATTTGCAGCAACATTAACAAAACTGGAATATAATTTGTTAGATGGCATGGTGTAGGGTATGTGGGAACTTATTACCAGAGAGGTATAAGAACTGTAAAGTTGAATGAACTCACACCCTAGGAATCTCAGAACTGAACTGCAGGAATGGAGCCATTCTCCACCTACCTCTACCTGCTTGGGAACAAGTAACCATAACACTGCACTGGGGACCATGACAATCAGTCACATAGCAGAAAAACCCTGAGTTCTCCATGCTAATGAGGTATGTAGATAGAACCTCAGCATTTAGCCAATGAGCTTCTCTTCCTGGGCATTCCTTCTCACAAAAGGTATTTAATTCCTGGTTCACCCTGAGTAAAGTGTATGCATTCACCTCCACCATCAAATAAGCCAGTGTGAACAAGCAAGAACTGTCTCTTATTCAGGATTGCCACGGGGAAGGCCTTCATCTTAAAGAGATCCTAAACTCCCCAAGAAGGCCTTCTCTCCTCCGGCCCCTCCATACTTTCAGAGCTCACTGGAATCAGAGCTGTTCCATCCATCCTGAATTCTGCTTTCCCCTTCCTGCCTGGCACATAGATGCCCTAAGGGGAAGCATGGTTGCAGACCCTGTTCCTCAATCTCAGCAGCATGCCAGCAGAGCCTGAGCACACAGGAGACCAGACCGGGAACCACAGCATTCATACCAGATCCCTGCTGTTTCTCCTTCAGGTCTTTTGAAGGAAAACATGGACTGTGGGCTACACATAGGGAACTTTATTCTGCCTTCTTCTGGTGTTAAGCAGACAACATTCCAGGAATGCCAAAGGAGAACCATGGCGCAATAAGATAACAAGCAGGGGCGAAATGAAGGAAATGGATGGCACACATTCTTGGTTTCCAGCCTCAAGAAATTAGAAAGTAAAAAGTTACTGACCCTATCTAGAAAGAGATACAAAAGAGGACATGTAAAAGGACTTACTGACAAATTTGGGCACATATCAGTAATAGGAATAATTAATGATTATTGTTGTTAGTTAATTAGCACACAAGTAATATGTTTTACTGTGGCATTTTCATACATTGTTTCTGAAGCACTGAGGCCCTTGCTCTTTTTTCTCTTCTCTGCCCTTTCCCACACTCCTTCCTCACCCCAAAGCCTCTGTGGTGTCCTCCTTCCTCCTTTCCCTTTCCTTAAGATCTGTGGCTCCTCTTTTGGACTGCTTTTTAGTTTCATCATCTATTATCATCGCATTCATACCTATATACAACTACATATATGAAAATATATATACACATAACATTCTACAGACTGAACAGGTAATATTTAGGAATGTATGTATGCATATGTACATGTAACTGTAAAGTCAAACCAACTCCAGTTTTGAAGAAACTCCATTTTGTGTGAGACCAGAGATTAAATTCCAATTCCAGAAGAAAATCAGAGTCCTCCTGAGCAAGCATCCTATGTCAACCCACAGGTATATATAGATACACTTAAGACATCCTGCAGAAAATATATAACCTAGCCATCCTGTTTGTCAGGTAGTTTTGTCCCTGTGTTCAGTTCCTGCAGCTTTAGCCAGCAATACAGTTTTTTAAATATTAACTTGTTGACCAATATGAAAATTCTCCAAGTTTGCTGTAACCACAATAAAGAAAAAAAAAAAAAAACCTGAACCCTTAGACTCAGAGCTCTGACTCTGACCTGCTGCAATAGTGAGTGTAGCTGTCCAGCAGCCATGGATGAACTGGGTTACCTGAAAGGGGGACTGGAAATGAAAAAGGTGCCAAAAAAAGGATGAAGCCAAGACAAAGGTTTATTATCAAGGCTCAGTTTTTTTTCAGCACTGTGTTTATATAGGGAAAGCCTACTGACCCCATCCTTTGTTTCAACTGGATTGAGTTGCTTTGTTTCAGTTGGATTATGTTGCAAGGCAAACTCAGCAGACAGTCTATGCCTGTAGAAAATTGGCTCCACCTGGTTTATTAAGGTCCAACTGTCGAAAACACTTAAAGTCTATTGAGCCTGCTCAAGGCTGAGGGAAGGGCACAATTTCCCCTTTTTTGTCTTTTAAAGATGAGCTGGATGGGCACAAGATTTACTTGTCTTATATAATCCAATCTAGGGTACAGAGTGGCTGGTGGCTGTGCCTGTCTTAGGTCCATGTCTATATTGCTCCTTCTTACCGATCATGGACCACAAAGCTTTTTGATGTATGTGTCTGGCTTAGGTGGATAGGAGCTCAAGAACATGGTTACCCATCTCTGGTCACTGGCCTTCAAAAGCACACTCTTTCCCATTCAGACCAAAGCCACAAAGGACATATGCATTTTCTTCATAGTGATGAATAACTGCCATGGTGAATAGCTGAGCTTGCTGAAAGTGATCCTATGTGAAGGCAACCAATCTTCTTAAGACACAAGGCCCAGAAGTTAAAAGCAACAAGATAATAATTAGAAATTAAAGTTGTCTGTGGGGATGCCCCAGGTATTTAATTCAGCTGCTAATTTGCAAGAATCTAACACAAAGTTTGGCCACCAGGTATATGGGTTGTGCTATCCCTGGGCTAGTAGCCTTAGGTTCTATAAAAAAGCAAGCTAAGCAAGGCAGAGGAAGCAAGTCATTAAGTAACATCCCTCCATGGCCTCTGCATCAACTCCTGCTTCCTGACCTGCTTCAGTTCCAGTCCTGTCTTCCTTTGGTGATGAACAGCGATGTAGAAGTGTAAGCTGAAACAAACAAAGGATGGGGTCTGTGGGCTTCCCCTATATAAACACATTGCTGAAAAATTAAACTTTGAGTCTTGATCAGAAACTCTGTCTTGGCTTTATCCTTCTCTCACACCCCGTACTTTTTCATCCCCCCCCACCCCCTTTCATATAACCCAGTTCATCTATGGCTGCTGGACGTCTACAGGTGACACCCAACATGGGGCCTAAAAACAGGGGACCCACTGAGAAATGCTGTATTCGGTGGAACACCACAAAAAAACAGAAGGAAAATAACAGTATCCTGCATAGTGGTAAGCAACGAACAGCATTAATGCTAGTGCTAGCCATAAATTTTATTTTTTTGGAGGCTGTTGTAGGAGATCCATTAAAGAGAGGATGCAGGCTAGGCTGAGACAGTATCAACGGGATGCTGATCTCACCTAGAAGGTGACAGTGCAAATGGGATAGGGAAATTCTATATAGGCATTTGTCTGCAGCCAAGAGCTAAATCAGGTGAGAGGAACAGGTATAAAATAAAATAAAATAAAACAAAACAAAACAAAAAATAGCAACAAAAAAAAGCTGTTAGAAAAATTCTTAGCTCATGTATATTTATGCTGTGCATAGTTCCCAGAAGTAGGAATGGTAAATATACAAATGAGAAAGAGAGAGGGAGAGGTTTCAGGAAAGCAGTTGTCCCCTGTCCAGGACACACTAGCAAAAGAGAAAGAAAATGGATGTAAGTTATTTCAGAGTTCTCCTAGGGACAGGAAGAAATTGCGAGATGTCCTGCTTCCTCTCCAGCTCCTCCTGGAGATATGCTTAATTCAGGTTCAAGTTCTCTACTCTCTATGTCTATTGTCTGTCTTTGGTGCACCAATCTGTCCTCATGTCAACTTATGTCAGTTTTTATTTTGTTGTTTGAATTATTGTTGTTCTGTTTCATGTTCAAAGAAAAAATGGTTAAAACTTTATCTACTGGCTATTCATACCTTGATTTAGTTTATCTTGTTTAGAAGGCAGAATTTGCACAGCAGAAACTGATAATTTGCCCTGCACCCTTAGCTAGGAGTCAAGAACAGCAGGAGAAGCCCTGCCAGGAGCTGAAAAGCTGCTCTTAAAGGGGCCAGCAGCTCCACAAATTCTATGGTAAATAAGCTGGTGGCTGTTTTCTCCTAGAAATTTCTCTTCAATTGTGTGACAAGGTGCTTAAAAAAATTACAGCTAAAAAGGACAAGAAAATTTTGTTTGGTCTAAATATGTAAGATGTGTGCAGCCACCCCCCCCCCATATACCTGGTGGCCAGTCTTTGTGTTTGATCCTTGTCAATTAGCAGCTGAATTAAATACCTGGGACATCCTCACAGACAACTTTAATTTCTAATTATTATCTTGTTGCTTTTAACTTCTAGACCTTGTATCTTAAGATTGGTTGCTTTCACACAGGATTGCTTTCAGCAAGCTCAGCTATTCACCATGGCAGTTATTCATCACTATGAAGAAAATGCATTGAGTGGCTATTCATATGTCCTTTTGTGGCTTTGGTCTGAATGGGAAAGAGTGTGCTTTTGAAGCCCAGTGACTAGCGATGGGTAACCATGTTCTTGAGCTCCTATCCACCTAAGCCAAACACATATAGTGAGAGTCTAAGAGACCTTTCCCTTGAGCTTGTAATAAGGAACCTTATGTGCTTTACATCGGAATTGGCTCCTACGTGGTCTTTGGGTATATACAACTTGGACCATAACAGCAAAAATAATTAATGAAGCAAGAGGCCATGAATTTAAAAGAAAGCTTAGAGAGGTATATGAGAGGATTTAGATTCTAATCTTTAGAGAGAGGAAAGGGAAGATAGAAATGTAACTATATTATAAAGTTAAAAAAAGAAAGAAAATCCATGCATGTAAAGAAATTAAGGCCTAGCATCTACATATATTTGGTATTTGTATTTCTGAATCTGAGTCACTTCATTTAATATAATTTCTAGTTCTATTCACTTTCCTACAAAGCCATAATTACCACTCCTGGGCATATACCCTCTAGATGCTCCAACATGTAATAAGGACACATGTTCCACTATATTCAGCCCAGCTTTATTTATAATAGCCAGAAGCTGGAAAGAATCCAGATGTCCTTTAGAAGAGGAATTGGTACAGAAAATGTGGTACATTTACACAGTGGAGTACTGCTCAGCTATTAAAAACAAAGAATTCATGAAATTCTTAGGCAAATAGATGGAACTAGAAAATATCATCCTGAGTGAGGTAACTCAATCACAAAAGAACACATATGGTATGTGCTCACTGATAAGTCGATATTAACCCAGAAGCTTTAAATACCCAAGATACAATTCACAGACCACATGAAGCTCAAGAAGAAGGAAGACAAAAGTATGGATACTTTGATCCTTCTTAGAAGGGGAAACAAAATACCCATGGGAAGAGATACAGAGACAAAGTGTGGAACTGAGACTGAAGTAAAGACCATCCAGAGACTGTACCACCTGGGGATCCATCCCATATACAGTTATCAAACCCAGACGCTATTGTGGATGCCAACAAGTACTTGCTGACAGGAGCCTGATATAGCTGTCTCCTGAGGGGCTCTACCAGTGCCTGACAAATACAGAGGTGAATGCTTACAGCCTACCATTGACTGAGCACAGGGTCCCCAAAGGAAAAGCTAGAGAAAGGACCCAAGGAGCTGAAGGGGTTTATAGCCCCATAGGAGGAACAACAATATGAACCAACCAGCATCCCCAGAGCTCCCAGGGACTAAACCACCAACAAAAGAGACACATGGAAGGACCCATGACTCTAGCCACATATGTAGCAGTGAATGGCCTTGTCAGACATCAGTGAGAGGAGAGGTTCTTGGTTCTGTGAAGGCTCAATATCCCAGTTTAGGGGAATGCAAGGACAGGGAAGCAGGTATGGGTGGGTTGATGAGCAGAGGGAAGGGAGATGGGATTGGGGGGTTTTGGAGGGGAAACTAGGAAAGGGGATAACATTTGAACTGTAAATAAAGAAAATATCTATTAAAAAAAGAAAAATAATTATCAATGTGCTACTCTACATCAGGAAACCTTGGTTTACAATTTTATTATTATTATTATTATTAAATTACTGTTATTGAAAATACTCTCAAAGTAGTAAAGAACACGTTGAATGTTCCCAGCACTAAGAAATGATCACTGTTAAAGGTAATGAAGCCAGGTAATCCTATCTGCTCATTTTACATTGAATTTTTGTCTTGAAATGTCACACTGTATTCTATGTATTTGTAAAATTATTACAAGTCAATTAAAATTTAATTAATAAGAAACACGGAGATATAGAGAGATGAGAATTACAGTTAATTTGAATTCATTCTGTTGCCTTTGTCTACAGTGCTTGAATGAGATATGAGGGCAGCTTCAGTTGATTGCACAAATTGACATCTGGCCTATACAGAGAACAGAATGCTACAATTTAATATGGTATCTATGAGGCAGTGGCCCTAATTTTTTATGTTTGCATGCCTGAATACTACTACTACCCATTCCTTTCATTTGAACTTCATATTGAGCTTTACTGACTCCAGACAATTGTAATAGCTGTTTTTAAAAGTCTCCCTTCACACAGAATCAAAATGTGCCTTTCTCTGAGTCTTGAACAGTTTGTAAATCCTACATTATAACAGCCAACAAGACTGGAAATAATACAGATGTCCCTAACTCAAACCTACAAAAAATAAGAGACTCTTGAGTTGCAAAGTTGACCATTTAGTTTATTTTGCAAGTATTAGTTTTGAGTTTTTAAGTTGTGTCCACTTTCCAGTTTATGAACTACTGTTGTGTATAAAATATATCTAATATTATTTTGGATAGCACTGTTTGGATACCTATGGTTGTATAGTATAACTCTAATTTTCTTTTATATATCACACTAAGATTGTTCTAACATACATCCTTAAATATAAGCAAGCATATTGATTTAAGCATTACACTTATAGTGTAAATTCTTAAATATCCTACAACCAGCACCTAAAATCTCAGTATTATAATTCTAAAATATATGTTTGCCTTTGAACGGTATGATACATATACTTCATAATAATATAGATATGTATAAGATTTTTTAAACTTGTAAACATCAAGTTTCATAAACTACTGGTTTAATTTCTCAAAAAAAAGAGGAAAAGGAGCATCAGCGAGATGCCTCAGCAGGTAAAGAGACTTCCTATGCAAGCCTGGCAAGCTGAGCTTGAAACTTGAAACCCATGTAAAAGTAAAAGAAAACTGACCTTACAAAGTTGTCCTTTGACCACCATATTCATGACACAAGTATCCTACACATAAACACCATGCATACACAATATAATAACAAATTATGAATTTTTAAATTCAAATGTGGAAGCATTAGTGTTATATAATTTCTCGTGGTGGGGGGTAGGAACATCCATGTGGAGACAGGAGGTTAGGGAGGAAGTATGGGATGTGAAATAGCCAGAGGGTAAAAAATGGGGGAGGAACAAAAATATAAATTAATAAATTAATTTTAAAATGATTTTTATTCTTCAAATCTCACTCCACAGCACTCTATTTGAACTTTTAAAGGCAGTTATAATGCTTTTTCCTAACCACATTATTATTACACTAACATATTCCAAGCATAGGTAGTCATTGCTGGGCACCATGAATGTCAATAGAAACAAACTCCCAAAGGAAGAGAATTTACAGGGAGTTCCAAGTTGCCAGTTCCTGAATCAGAGACTGGCATATAATCCCTGCTCCTTAACTGAAAACTGAATAAAGAACATCACAGCTGTGTGCAAGTTCCATTACAGAAATCTCAAAATTGCAATTTTTCTGTAGATGTCTTAAGTTCTCAAAGCAGATCTCTACTTATCTGTAAACTCTCCAGGATTAAAATTTTAATTTTATCAACTAGATCAGTGACTATTTCATCATTTTCTTGTTTTTCTAACATGTATAGAAGATATAACATGCTTCAAATTTTACTTACAAAGAACATCCATTGTAGTGACAAATTTGGAATTTTAATTTATTTAAAAAGCACAGAGATATCATGAGAATATGTTTTAATTTTAATTCCAGGTGTTGGATATGAGACTGCTTCAGACTGTTCACAGGAGCTGACCATGATTTGCCTCATGCTCTGCAGGGAGATGATTTTGCCAGCTGCAGATCATTTCTCCAATTATGTGACTTTGGAATTCTGAGGACTTTCCAGTGAGTTCCTAAATGGTTCAGCACCAAGAGGTGCTGTGCATTGTTGTTGGATAGTTGGTTGGTGGTTGCTTGCTGTTGGTCGTGGTTCATAATGAACTTGTGCACAAAGAAGAAAGAAAAAGATGAAATTCGATATCCTGGTGGCAAAGATCAAACTTGCTCCAAGAAACTATATGCTCCTAATCAGTAAACTAAGGATAATGTTGTTGTTCCATTTCTGACCCCTGACTTTATTCAGGGATATCTTTCCTCTCTCCCCTCTATCCTTTCTCTCTCATACCTAGTGTTAGGAGGTTGAAAGGATGGAAACAGGTAAAGAAGGGAGGAAGAAAGAAAAACTTGCAAAATAGCCAGAATTCAGCTATAACTCAGGACTGATCGAGCGGAGGTTAGTAATAGAAGAAAAGGGTGGAACTTTAGAATGGAGATATCTAATCATTTGGAAAGAAATATCCAGGCTTTACAATAAAACAACTTTGGTGAGCCAATACTAGTGGCAGAAGGTTATGATCTTAGCTACTTGGGAGCTTGAGACAGGAGGATTGCTAATCCAAGTACAGCTTGTGAAACTTATCAAGGCCTTGTCTCCAAATAAAACTAAAATGAGAATAACAACTTTAGGAAGAGGATATCTCAGATCACATGCAGCCATCCTGCCACTGACTTCTCTATGATTGGCTGTAGTTGTAACTGACAACAGTTCGCAACTCATAGCCACTATGGATGTGATAAGCAATATTTCTATGAAAGCATCTTGGTAACTAAGGTTCACCACTCTCCTCTCATGCTCCAGTAAACCAGAATCCCCGTGAAGAGATTAAGATTGAATTCTTAGGTCTGCATAATAAAACAAATGAATAAACAAACAAACAAAAACATCAAATTATTTAACCAGTTTCAAACATAGACCCTGACAAACCAAAAAAAAAAAAAAAAAGATAAAAATGATGACTATGCACAGTCTGTATTATTTTTTATTCATATATAACACATCATATAACTATTGACTTTATTAGCATATATTTATTATCTCACACTCCCTGGAATAATAATCTGTCTTGGATTAGCTAGGATTTCTTTCCAGGGTTACATAGCCTGGAAACAAAATGTAGGCTGATAGTGTTATTTTCTACTGTTCCATATTTCTTCAAAACTCAGAGGGTTGTTGGCAGATGTTTACAGCTGACGTACTTAGTCCCACAGGTTTGACCATAAGTTTCCTGTCATCTAGTTCCACCAGGAATTTATCACACATTAGAAATTTTTGTGGAACAGTAAACCTCCTAAAATAGTCTAATGCAACAGTTATTATCAGAGCAATGTCTTATGAACTTTGTCACTTGTCAAAAACAAGTCAAGAGGTGCATGCTTCTCTATTCCATGTTGTGTTAACTGGAAACAAGAGAAGATCCCACCAGTTACCAAGAGGAGAAGGCTAAAGAAAACAGTGACTCATTGGGATTTGCCTAGAATGCAGACATAGTACTTTTCTTCTTATTTTGTCTAACAATAGAAGAGTTCTTTAAGCACATTTGTCCTTATTCCAGTGAGGACAGATGCATTAAAGACTTTGGCTTAGATATTGCATAAGAAAAATAAATATGTAGTTATAAACATGAAAAATAAATAAAGGAAATTCCAGCCCAAATCTCTGCCATAGTGGAGAATACTTGCTGTGTCACCAAAGGATTTTTATTTCCTTTCAGTATTACACACCCATAGGAAGATGTTCAGAAATAAGATCAGAGAACAACCTTAAGCTTTACACACATGAGGATCTTCTAAAGAATTTATGAAACTGCTGATCCTTGGTTCCTGTCACACTCTGCCTATATAAGATGAGGTCTATCAATTTCTAAATTCAGGTTTTTTAATCCTCACGATATTTGGAAAATTCTCCAGATAGTCATATTGAGAAATAAGATGCTTCAAGTGATCAAATTCCACAACTCAATGAACTCTTTGACCCATATACCTCTACACCAAACAACATTTTAAATACTGAGGCAGTAAGAGGAATATTTTCATTACAATTATATACAGAACCAGGAAGCTTGGTGAGTGGAAGGTACTATGGTACTTCTCTACATACTATGGACAAAAATGTCTTTGAAAAATGTCACATCTCAAGTTTTAGTGATCAATACCACTCTCTGGAAAACATTTTATGCTGGACCTCACATCTTTCTTTGCACATTGTTCACCTCAACTATAACTGTGGCAATCAGTTGATGGTAAGTACAACTTCAGAGCAATTCTTACCTGTCACTTTTTGTCACATGGCCTGAGGAATGGTGCTATTTGGGATGGCTGTAAAATAAATGAAATGTTCTGAACATTCTATTAAAATCCCTGGGAAATTTCTGATCCATGTAAATTAAGTGTTTGGGACAGATTACAAGGCACAGTCAAATAAGTTATTTATTGTCTTTTTATTTTATCCCCAAGGCCTTGATGGAGAATTATAGCATTGAGTTTCAACTGGCTACAACTATAAAATGATTTTTAACACACAAGGGCAGGTTTGCTCTTAATTACTTTCAGAGTACTTCCTATTCTTTGTCATTACTTCCAAAAATAAATTTTATACACAAAATCCTTAATCTGGTGCTGTTTTATTTGTTACAGCCCAAGGGAGGGCAACTGTTGTAAGAAATAGTTTAGGAAAGCAGACTAACCTTTATTTTTTGGACTAAACATCATATCAGTTAAACCATGATAAATAATCTGTTCCTGTTGACTGTGGAAACCATGACAACCTGTAGTCTATACATCTAACTGTTTGAGATTTTCATTAGTATGAATTCTGAAAGGTACTAAGGGTATGATGAGGTATTAGCTTATAAGATAACATGGATTCCAGGATGAAATGTAAGCAATGATGATAATAAAGGGTAGGAAGTTGTCTTGTTTCCTTAAAAACAGAAAGTGGCAATTCTAACATGACCAAGCATCAATTCCTCATGTACTTAAACAGGGGATCCATGACAACAGAACTATTATGTATCAAACTATTCCTAGGGTTAAAACAATAGGAAGTTAAATAGTGTGTATACTCAGACAGACAAAATCAACTCCTGAAAGGTAGAAAACTGAGATCAGCAGCTATAATGAAGACCATAATCCCTCACAAGCATCCAGTATCTGTGTCAGTTCTTATCTCAGAATTTGCTTGCTGTAGATAAGACATTTCTCTCTGGAGAAGAAATTCTACAGTTTGTTTCACTACATACAACCAAGGTTCTTTTCCCAGAGGCAATTTAAACTCATCAGAGCAACTATATTTTTCAACAATGACAATACAATACATAGACCATTCCAGTTCTGATGGGTACGTAGTTTATTACAAGTTTTTAGTACCTTTTTATAACTGAGACCAAAATGTGGCTATGAACTTAGGAGAGATCAAGTATTTACAGAGGTCATTACCAAATGAAACCCAAGCTTATAATAGACAGTCATTTTATAATTTCTCCAGTTCCTGCCTCTGTAATTAGCATCTGGAATAGTCTCACCCATTCCCTATGCTGGGAACGAGAAACCCTGTATCAACAACCATGATGTGTAAAGAAGCCCTTTAAATTGCACCTTGCTCCTACCACTGAGATAATAGCTCATAAATCATCAATACCCCAGAAAAAATCATCTGTGTTCTTTTTATCTACCAAAGGTTTTTTTTTTTTTTAAAGACTTTGATACTGTACAATTCACACATGTGGAGGTCATGATGGCAGACCTGATGTCAAGAAATAATCCATATCAAGAGTATGCAATTCTCCCAACACAATCACATGTTACCTTTCCAATGTGGAAAGTGTCTAATACAAAATGGCAGTTCTTTGAGAAGACTGGTTTGTCTTTTCAGAGAATGATCACAGACATTGGTATCAGGAGCTTTAGCAAATGGAGCCCCTAGTGGTTCACTTTTGTACAACCCATGGGCAAGTATGGGAATGGCTAAGGCTCAGCTGAGTGACATCCTTAGAACACACTATGCTGTCAAAATACAGCCAAAGACCACTTTGATGAAGGCTTTGTGATCAATTCATTTTAATGCATAGCACAACTCCAGGAGCAGAACACACTTTCATTTTGTTTCACTCCACCTGTTGTTGACAGGGCACTCAGGGTCCTCATGCCGTCTGTCTGTGAAAGCCATTTGCCTCCTCAACAATGCCACTGATTCCCGCGTTCCATCTCAAGGTGTTTCTAAACTGATGACTTCTGTTTTCTTCACAAAACTTCTCAGCTCTCCCAATGGACAAGCTTCTGTAATGAGGTAACTACACAATGGGTTTATTCTTTCTAAATGGGAAAAGGGGTCTTCCTGCACCCCATCCCTTAGACAACTTTAAGCGGCTCAAGTAGTCATAGAATTCAATCTAATTATCTAGTTTCAAAAGAAAAGAACAAATGCCTAATTCATTCTTAGATTAGCCGTCCAACCAATGATGCTATTTTGTTTTCCTGATCTTTCAGCCTGTGTTGTTCATAGTCATCAAAGAATGTTTTTTTTTTTTTATGCCTGGCTCTGTGTTTTCAAAAAAATCCTCAAAATAAATACTCACAATTTGTAGATAGTAAAAACTACAATTTTGTAGCACTCGAAGAAAATAAACTAACAAAATGTTTAAAGTTGGGCTTGAGATGTGATGAGTTTTCGTGTCATGCTTACCAAATAAAGTTATGTCAAGCAAATCCAGACATTGAAAAGTCAAGAAGAGTATTCTTAATGTTATTTTATATAACCTAAAATTATTGTGCAGTTATTATTGTCCTATCTGTTCACAAGATTTTCTATGTATTTATAAACAATGCTTTGGTGATTTGAGTAACAATAGCTAACATAGGTTTATAGTATTTGAATTCTTGATCCCCAGTTTGTGGGTTTGGGAAGGATTAGAAAGTGAGTCCTTGTTTGAGGAAGAATGTGGCAGGATTTTCCCTGTCCAATTTATTTAAATATTAGCACAGCAGGAGGCCTGTAATTGGACATGGAAAGGGGAGGCTGAGCTTAAGAATTGCTGAGACAGAGAGTGACTCAAGTAAGAAAAAGGAAGCAAGATGGAAGACGGACAGGAAGAAGATCCCTATCCTGCATGGTTTTAAATAGCCACAGGTAGTTATGAATATCATATAGGGATAAAATAACTGAAATTGCTTGTCTGACCTAGGTGGGCAGCTTGTACAATTATCAATTGGCCCAGAAATTATTGTGTGGACATCTTGTGAATTTAGAATTTATTGATATATGAATCTGACTGATTACTTATAAGCATCTAAAGTTTTGTTTTACTGGGTTATTGGAAGGTGGGACTGCTGACCCCAAAGGGATTATGGCTGAGAGGGTACAGGGGGTACTGAGGCAGAGAACTGGAGCTGGGAAGACTGTGATCGCTCACTGCCTGGGGCCAGCCATGAAGGCAGTTGAATTGGCAGGCAGAAAGTAGCTGGATGGAGCATGGGAACTTGGCAGTTCTTTTTTAATAATTCCTGCAACAGAAGAAAGTCACTGGGAGTTGGCTTTGAGGTTTCAAAAGCTCAAGCCATTCCCAGTTAGCTTGCTCACTTTCTGCCTCATAGTTATTCCCAACATGGAAGCTCTCAGCTATTGTTGCTGTTCCATAGCAGCCTGCCTGCTATGCTCACCCTTGGGATTGTCATGGACTTAAACCCTCTCAAACCATACACTACATAAACTTTCTTCTATAAGTAGACTTGGTCATGGTATCTTAGCACAGTGCTAGAAAATTAGCTAATAGACTACCTACAATTCCTGATTTTTAAACAAAGCTCATATAAACATCTGTTTTATATTTCTTTTTGAAGTTCCCAATTTCATTTTAAGATCCAAGTATTTTATACCTTATCTTTGTTACTAATGCCTCATACAAATATAATGATGGTGTTTCTATATAGTCTATATATTCTGCTTGTCCAAAGTTTTGATGACCATTTTAACTTCAGTATTATATAAGTGAACATTTATGAGATATATGTATTGATTACATACGAATTGCGAGATAGCCATCCCAGACACTAGGAATAAGATGCTGAGGGGTCTTCACCTAGATTTTGAATTTGTATGATGTGACTCAGGACATCTCCTGCTTGATGTGGTCAACTAATTCTTTGTTGTGACTTAAACAGATCTTTGAGTATTTGTATTATTCTGATTGTGAATCATTCTCTGCCTTCCCTGGACTTGTCTTAAACTCATCCTTAACTCATAACATGTGCCTGCTTAATAGGGAGTCTATCCCAAGTTTCCTTCAGGCAATATTCTCTTCCTCCAGTTTGTATGAATTTACTGTCTTAAACATTAATCTGATCCCTCTTGTGCATGCAAGTATAAGAATAAAAGACTACAGACACACAAAAGTATTCTCTATACTGGTTAAATGTAAACCTCTCTATTTCCCAGGTTTATATTATGTTATGCTATTATATCATAGATAATCTTAGACATAATATTATCTTATGTCTATTTGAAGATGTTCATTTTATCTTCCTAAAGGATTCTTTAACACAATGTTATAAACCCTAGCCCAGATCAATGCTTTCTGTCCTATATTTAAAGCCTCTCTTCTCTCCTACACTCTTACTTTCTTCTTATCATTAGCACAAATATTCCAATTATAAATAAAGTTTTGGTTACACCTTTCTAACCAACATTTTAGTATTGCATGGTTGATGAAGTTTCATTGTGTTGCGGATAGCCCTGAGCCTAATTGTATTTGATGTTGTGTGTGTGTGTTTTGTTTTGGTTTTGTTGTTGTTGTTGTTGGGGTTTTTTTTGTGCTTTTTTGGTTCTGTTTTTGTTTTTGTTTGTTTGTTTGTTTCGAGACAAGGTTTCTCTCTGTAGCCCTGGTTGTCCTGGAACTCACTCTGTAGACCAGGCTGGCCTCAAATTCAGAAATCCCCTGCCTCTGCCTCCCGAGAGTGCTGGGATTAAAGGCCTGCACTATCACTGCCCATATTTGATGTTAATTCTTTTCTCTTGTGAGGGGTTGTGAACAAGGAATGAGTCAGCACTCAGGTGATTTCCTGTAATCCTTCTTCCCACCTTAATTTATAACAATAGCTGAAGGGTTCTCTTATATGGAGAAGATGGTAGTATAGTGGTAGAACTGCCCAATTTAGGCCCACAGCTTGTATTCATATTAATTGAGTGGTTTTCATTGCCTAGGCTTATTTGAGTTGGAGATTTACTTCATTAGGCCCTCATGCATGTCTCTCTCTCTCTCTCTCTCTCTCTCTCTATATATATATATATATATATATATATATATATATATATATACATATATTCTTCAGGATTTCTGGCTGCAGCTTTCATCACGTGAGTCTGCCCCTCAGTCTTGAATTTTGCTTGGTCCTCACATCTGTGGAGCTTCTTTGTTTCTGCATGTGATCTTTGTCAGGGTCATGCCTTTGGATAAGACCCACCATATGCTCTTTTCAGTACATGTACACTCAAACCTATTGATTACCAAAGTCTGGAAATGCAGGTCTCTAAGTCTACCCTATTCAGATGGCAGAATTCACACACTAAACTTTATATCTTAAATATCTCATAGTAAATAGGCCAAACAACATGAATGATTCTTAAGTTTACAAAGAACAAACTCTGTACTCTCTCAGCAAGTTGTTTCAATCATTCAGCTTCTATACAGAACCCTTGTATTTCTTAAGGCTCCAAAAAAGAGCCTGGACTTCATATGGGTATCAGGCTAATGTTGACAGCTGTTTTTCCATCCCCATCATCTGCACTACAGTTATGGTAATACATTTCACTGTAGGTACAAAATGTTTAGCAATTTGAAATCTGACCTCTAGTCACCCAGAATTCAGCTTTAAAATTTCCAGTCAAGGCCATTCTAGCAGAATGGAGTGCATATGTAAACACATACAGTTTGTTAAAAAAAAAAAATCAGTACTCTACATATAGCTCATCAACCTGCGCTTCTTACTCGATATGCTTCAGATACCTTTTTTTTTCTTATCATACAGATATACCACTAGGTATATCCTTTTGTTTTAGGATAAAATGTTCTGTAGATATCTGTTAAGTCTATTTGTTTCATAACTTCTGTATGTTTCACTGTGTCCCTGTTTAGTTTCTTTTTCCACAATCTGTCCATTGTTGAAAATGGTGTGTTGAAGTCTCCCATTATTATTGTGTGAGGTTCAATGTGTGCTTTGAGCTTTACTAAAGTGTCTTTAATGAATGTGGCTGCCCTTGCATTTGGAGCATAGATATTCAGAATTGAGAGTTCCTCTTGGAAGATTTTACCTTTGATGTGTATGGAGTGCCCCTCCTTGTCTTTTTTGATAACTTTGGGTTGGAAGTCGATTTTATTCGATATTAGAATGGCTACTCCAGCTTGTTTCTTCACACCATTTGCTTGGAAAATTATTCTCCAGCCTTTCATTCTGAGGTAGTATCTGTCTTTTTCCCTGAAGTGGGTTTCCTGTAAGCAGCAAAATGTTGGGTCCTGTTGGTGTAGCCAGTCTGTTAGTCTACGTCTTTTTATTGGGGAATTGAGTCCATTGATATTAAGAGATATTAAGCAAAAGTAATTGTTGCTTCCTATTATTTTTGTTGTTAGAGTTGGCATTCTGTTCCTGTGGTTGTATTCTTTAAGGTTTGTGAAGGATGACTTTCTTGCTTTTTCTAGGATGTGGTTTCCATCCTTGTATTGGTTTTTTCCCATTATTATCCTTTGAAGGGTTGGATTCGTGGAAAGATAATGTGTAAATTTGGTTTTGTCACGGAATACTTTGGTTTCTCTATCTATGGTAATTGAGAGTTTGGCTGGGTATAGTAGCCTGGGCTGGCATTTGTGTTCTCTTATTGTCTTTATAACATCTGTCCAGGATCTTCTGGCTTTCATAGTCTCTGGTGAAAAATCTGGTGTAATTCTGATAGGCCTGCCTTTATATGTTACTTGACCTTTTTCCCTTACTGCTTTTAACATTCTATCTTTATTTAGTGCATTTGTTGTTCTGATTATTATGTGTCTGGAGGAATTTCTTTTCTGGTCCAGTCTATTTGGAGTTCTGTAGGCTTCTTGTATGTTCATGGGGATCTCTTTCCTTAGGTTTGGGAAGTTTTCTTCTATAATTTTGTTGAAGATATTTGCTGGTCCTTTAAGTTGAAAATCTTCATTCTCATCTACTCCTATTATCTGTAGGTTTGGTCTTCTCATCATGTCCTGGATTTCCTGGATGTTTTGAGTTAGGATCTTTTTGCATTTTGCATTTTGCATTTTCTTTGATTGTTGTGCCGATGTTCTCTATGGAATCTTCTGCACCTGAGATTCTCTCTTCCATCTCTAGTGTTCTGTTGCTGATGCTCACATCTATGGTTTCAGATTTCTTTCCTAGGGTTTCTATCTCCAGTGTTGCCTCAGTTTGGGTTTTCTTTATTGTGTCTATTTCCCTTTTTAGGTCTAGTATGGTTTTGTTCTTTTCCATCACCTGTTTGGATGTGTTTTTCTGTTTTTATTTAAGGACTTCTACCTGTTTGGTTGTGTTTTCCTGTTTTTCTTTAAGGACTTGTAACTCTTTAGTAGTGTTCTCCTGTATTTCTTTAAGTGAGTTATTAAAGTCCTTCTTGATGTCTTCTACCATCATCATGACATATGCTTTTAAATCCAGGTCTAGCCTTTCAGGTGTGTTGGAGTGCCCAGGACTGGCTGAGGTGGGAGTGCTGGGTTCTGTTGATGGTGAGTGGTCTTGTTTCTGTTAGTAAGATTCTTACTTTTTCATTTCACCATCTGGTAATCTCTGGAGTTAGTTGTTATAGTTTTCTGTGGTTAGAGCTTGTTCCTCTCATGATTCTGTTAGCCTCTATCAGCAGACCTAGGAGACTAGCTCTCTCCTGAGTTTCAGTGGTTAGAGCACTGTCTGCAGGCAAGCTCTCCTCTTGCAGGGAAAGTGCACAGATATCTGGTATTCAGACCTGCCTCCTGGCAGAAGATGAAGGCTTGAAACAGGGTCTGTCCCAGAAGCTATTAGCTTCTGTAGTCCACACTCTCACCTGCACAGACTAGTCTCAGAGAGATCTAGGAACCAAGATGGCTCTACCAGGTGCTCCCAGAAAGCCCTCCCGGGCACGGTGGGGAACTCTCCTCTGGCAGGGAAGGTGCCCCGATGTCTGGAGCCTGAAAAGGGGTCTGCCTCAGAAACTCTGCAGCTTCTGCCTGTCTCAGAAACTGTTAGCTTCTGTAGTCCACACTCTCACCTGCACAGACTAGTTTTGGCGGGATCAGAGAACCAAGATGGCTCTCCCAAGTGCTCTGGAAAAGCCCTTCAGATACTTTTCTATATTTCAGTTTTAGTCATAATATAGATAAGCTAAGTATATCAATCAATATACCTCTCTGATTTATAAACATGTAAGGAGATTACAAAATCTTGCAGAATTCCAAAGACCATTGTTTTATATAATGATTACAATAAATACCATTAATTAGATTAGACTCATGTATTAACCAAGTTTGAGTTCATTTCGACATAGATATTAGAAGGAAAAGTTCAGAAGTTTGAGTCCAAGAAAAAAGAAATGGGAAGTTATGAAAGTCCATTTTTTTCACTAGAGAGAAAAGAAGCAAAAAAAAAAAAAAACCCAAGAATTAAAATAATACAAATATTTACATTGTGAATTATAATTACTTGTTGTTAGTGTATCATTCAGCTATTGCTCATGTTATTCATATTCCTGTATCCTCTCACTTGTCATTTTCTTACAAGGATGCAGCCATATCTATACTCTCTGGTCTTTTATATATTTCTCCCACTACCTGGAATGCTCCTTCCAGATACTAATTGTGATGTATTTAAATACTGTTACATACTTCAAATCTCAGCTGCAAAAAGCATTTATGGCCATGTGATATATCTTATCATCTTTCTGTAGTTGATTTTTTTCTAATATATTTATTACCTTCAGGTTTATTTTTGAAAAGCATGACATTTTTACTTCTGGGTGAACTCCAAAGGTCCTGTGTAGCTTCTGCATTCACAGTCACCCCTCTTCCAAGTGTATCCCAACTACTCTTGAGTAGTTAGAGTCTATATTTAGGAAACAAATAGGAGTCTCTTTTTTACCTTTTCAATTCTTTGTTTTGTAACAAATTTGCTTTAATATATATATATATATATATATATATATATATATAATCTGTCTGTATGTATGTCTGTGTACTACATGCATGCAGTACTTAAAGAGACTGAAGGAAGGTATCAGATTCCATGGAAATAGAATTATAGACAGTTGTGCACTGACATGGGTGTGTTGAGAATTGAACTCTGATCTTCTGGAAGAACAGTCAGTGCTCTTAGTTGCTGAGTCATCTCTTCAACCCCACAAATTTATTTTAAGAAGTCTAAAGAGTACTGAGAAACATCAATATTTAAGAGTTCATAAACATACTGACTAGGAAATAGTCTCTGTAGAATGAGCTGGGAAAATGTCTTAGATTTCTTTAGGGAAATGTGAACAAAATATTACTTCCACTTTTCCTTTTCAATCTAAATACATAGAAATATTAATCTCCATGATTTGTATTTATTATATTCTTTTTTCTTAGAGTGCTAAATCTCTAGGCCTTCTATGCAAATTATCTCTACATTAGCCAAGGCTAATTATAAAGGTGACAGTAATGACATGAAGAGGTCATCTGAAAGAAGTGTTTGTTACTTGTATTTTAAGAGGAACAGTCACACTACATCATGTAAGGGCACATGATGAAGCACCAGGTTAAGTCAGTAAGTAGAAGGAAGGGAAAAGTATAGCTTGGATCTTTATTCCTTTAGTGTGGGAAATTGTTAAGGTAAGTTCTTTTTCCCCCCATTGGATATTTTCTTTTTTTAAAAAAAATTTATTAAATATTTTCTTCATTTACATTTCAAATGCTATCCCGAAAGTCCCCTATACCCTCCCCCTGCCCTGCTCCCCAACCCACCCACTCCCACTTCCTGGCGCTGGCATTCCCCTGTAGTGGGGCATATAATCTTCACAAGACCAAGGGCCTCTTCTCCCATTGATGTCTGACTAGGCCATCTTCTGCTACATTACAACTAGAGACACAAGCTCTGGGGGGTACTGGTTAGTTCTTTCTATTGGGGAGTTGTGTGTGTGTGTGTGTGTGTGTGTGTGTACTGTGTTAAGAGGGTTGGGTATTAAGAGTGTGTGTATGTATAGAGCATTGGTGGGGGTCAGGAGGGTGTGTGTGTGTGTGTGTGTATGTGTTTGTGTGTGTGTGTGTGTGTGTGGTTCATAAGGAAAACAAGAAGATTATAAACAACTTTGGCTGTAAGCTTGGCCCTGTGATCCACAGGTAACAAGACTTTGATTATGATGCATAATACAATAAAAATAGGCTCCATAGATACTGCTTATAACACAAAATATCCAATGAGAATCAATTTAATCCTTAAACATTAATTTTCTCATAAGTCCAGAACCCCGAAGGTTCCAAGGACTTTACTGTGGTCCTAGCATCTAATCAAGTCCCAAAGGCTTTGCAGCAGCTCCAAGCCCAAGCATGCTGTATCAACCCTTTTCCTTCTCATTGAATGATTCTATATCTAGGACTTACATCTCTGGAACTACTGTTCACATACAGACATTGCATTTTAAGAAGGAAAAGCTGAGAGTAGTTTTGAGGTAATGAAGCAGTAGCTTTAACTCTATTGGTCTAAGGATTAAGTATTTGTAATAAGGACAGAGAAGGTGAGAATGCAGTCGCATGCTTAAGATAACTAAGGCATTGAAGACTGAGTAACAGAGAATCAGAATCCTCTGGCTGCAATAAAGAATGTGTGAGAATATGAACTAACCAGTACCCCCCAGAGCTCGTGCCTTTAGCTGCATATGTATCAGAAGATGGCCTAGTCGGCCATCATTGGAAAGAGAGGCCCATTGGTCTTGCAAACTTTATATGTCTCAGTACAGGGGAACGCCAGGGCCAAGAGGAGGGAGTGGCGAGGTAGGGGAGTGGGGAGGGTATGAGGGAGTTTTGGGTTAGCATTGGAAATGTAAATGAAGAAAATACCTGTACTGGCTAGTTTTGTGTCAACTTTGACACAGCTGGAGTTATCACAGAGAAAGGAGCTTCAGTTGAGGAAATGCCTCCATGAGATACAACTGTAAGGCATTTTCTCAATTAGTGATCAAGGGAGAAAGGCTTCTTGTGGGTGGGACCATCTCTGGGCTGGTAGTCTTGGTTCTATAACAGAGCAGGCTGAGCAAGCCAGGGGAAGCAAACCAGTAAAGAACATCCCTCCATGGCCTCTCTATCAGCTCCTGCTTCCTGACCTGTTTGAGTTCCAGTCCTGACTTCCTTGGTGATAAACAGCAGTATGGAATTGTAAGCTGAATAAACCCTTTCCTCTCCAACTTGCTTCTTGGTTATGACGTTTGTGCGGGAATAGAAACCCTGACTAAGACAATACCTAATAAAAAAAATTAAAAAAAAAAAGACTGTGTGAGAATACTTATATCTAGTTAAGTCTGGGCAGTTTTCCTGAATCTATATGGCACTATATTCAATTAATTATACTGATTCATTTAAAAAGACATGGATTAGTTGTAAATAACAAAAGAGCTCCCGGGCTGGTGAGATGGCTCAGTGGGTAAGAGCACCCGACTGCTCTTCTGAAGGTCCAGAGTTCAAATCCCAGCAACCACATTGTGGCTCACAACCATATGTAATGAGATCTGACTCCCTCTTCTGGTGTGTCTGAAGACAGCTACAGTGTACTTACATATAATAAATAAATAAAAAAAAAAAGAGCTCCCAAATCATGTAATCCATTTTGTGTTGAACAAATACTCTTATATATGGGGCATGTCTTAGTGTGGTTGACACACCAGTACAGTGGCACTCCGTTAGGTAAAACTGATTTTCTTTTGTCCAGCAGGTATCAATTGTAAATTGCTACTTTTTTTTAATAGAATGGGTTGAATGTCTGCTTCCCCTTCCTCTTGCTGCTGATTTCTCTGGTTTGAACTTGTACAAGTCTACATGGTGTCAAGGCCTCAGTAAGTTCATATGTGTATCAATCCTATTGCGTCTAGAAGACATTACTTCCTTGGAACCATCACCTCTTGTTCTTACCAAACTTTCCCCTTTTTTTCACATAGATCCTTCAGCCTCAAGGGGAGGGGTCTGATAAAGACATCTAATTTAGGACTGAGTGGTCCAAAGCATCTCATTCCTTGACCTTTGTCCACTTGCTGGTCAATGTATTAATTACTATCTACTATAAGAAGCTTGCCTGATGAAGGTTGAGTGTCACTCTACAGTCATAGAAAATTTTCATTAGGAATCATTTTATTCCTGTTTGTTTAGGTGTGTGTGTGTGTGTGTGTGTGTGTGTGTGTGTGTGTTTGCTTGCTTGTTTGCTTGCTTGCTTGCTTGCATGTTTGTTGTTTTCACAGACTAACAGTATTAAGGTTTTTCCAAAAGCTTATGTTGTATGCAGTACCAGGTTCTAGGCCACCTTAGCTGTGATAGCTATGCATTCCATCTCATAGAGTATTCCTTAAACTCATTTCCCAAAAGCTTATGTTGTAGGTAGTATCAGGTTCTAGGCCACCTTAGCTATGATAGCTATGCATTCCATCTCATAGAGTATTCCCTAAACTCAACCAAAGAGTGGTTGTCTACTTCCATAATATTTGTTACTATTAGATTGATAGAACTTGAAGGCAGGTTACTGTTGTAGGTCACAGGGCTTGTAGCTGGGTGCTACTGATGATCACTTTTCTCCTTCAGGAGAATTCCCTTTGTAAAGCATCATAAAGTCCAGACAGTCTGCATGAATCTTCTAATAGTGCATCAGCTTGATTTCTCCATTGTAAATGGCATAAGTTGTGACTTCACCTATAGGTTCTTATGTTTGCAGTGGTCTATGAAATACATTTGGTCAATGACTCAACAATATGCACTCCATTACTTGCACTGGCAGTTTTTCTTGGTGATATAGGATATACAGTTGCACGATTGTCTCCCTCACTAAATGTTGGCTTCATTTGAATTTCTTTCACATGTGTGTGGGGGTGGGTGGGTGTGGGGGTATGTGTATTACACCCACACCCCTATATATATATATATATATATATATATATATATATATATATATAAAGGCCTATTTTCAAAAGACCTTTATTGTGATGGGGAGAGAAAATGGTGGATTTTAAAGCAAGATATATCCATAATTCTATTGGAAACCCAGCATAGTTTGCATCTGAATTAGCAACTTGAATGTCAGCTTGTGACATATTAAGGAAAAGACAACCCACAGTTAAATTAGAGTTGAACTAGGAGAGGAGAGGGAAAGGAAAAAGAAAAGAAGAGGGGAGACAAGGAACACTTTGCAAAACCAAAATCAAGATATTTCCTTCTATTGTGCTGGAAATCATACGTGGGTTTGGAGCATGACAGCAAAGTACCTGACCAGTTAGTTGCATCGCCAGACCTTGAGACTTTTGTTTGTTTAATGCTGTCTTTGTTCAGGAAGCTCAAACAGCAATTTGTTAGTTGGTTATATATTGTCTCTTCAAAAGGAGTATTGTCTTTTTGTCTCCAGTAGAAATATTTCCTTCTTGTCATAACAATATGCAATATCAAAGGCAAATATAGACTTACAGGAAGTTGAAGAATGTTTTATTTCAAACTTGAATAGAGAAAGAAAATCAGATTTAGTTAAATAAGATAATTTTTAAATCATCTTCAAAGAAATAAAACAATCACTCACACAGCAGGGTGAGTTAGTTGTCTTCCCCTCAGAAAAAGTTACATTTAAATGTAAAGCTATCTAGATTGTCAAATCCTGAGAGCTCTGCAAAAATACTGTGTCTTTCAGAAAACATAAAGTTTGTACTGTGCTAAAACAATTTATAATGCTAGCAGTTACAAAAGGAATAATGTTTAAGAGCTCATCTTAGTCTGTTTCTACCTTTTTTTTCAACTGGTTTATTGTATTATTGCCCCAATTTTTTAAAAAAAAACCTATTGCACTATTGTTATAGTATGCAATATGCACTGCACACAGAATTCCTGTTGATAAGGTCCCAGGCAATAAAGGTATATGACTTTTTAATGAAAAGAAATACATATCACATTTTGAATTTTATTGGTTATTTTATTACTTATATTTCAAATGTTATTTCCCTTCCCAGTTAAACCCCCTATCCTCTCCCCTGTGCTCCCTGCTTCTATGGGGGTACCCTCCACCCACCAACTCCCTCTCACATTGTGCAAATTTGCATCTCAGGTTTGTAATGAAGTAGGCAGAGCACAATAACAAGGCTGGGCATTTTCAAAACAGAATTAATGTAAGGAGTTGCTTGCACAGTTATTACAACAGAGTGTGCAAAAATGACAAAACAAAAATATTAGAAATAAAAAAATGATGGCCCTGGATTTAAGGAAAAAGCAAAAATGTTGGTGTTATTGGAATCGGAGTCTCACATTTATGAGGAAGGAAAGCATCCATTCATGCTGCTCCCTGGAAGAGAAGAACTGGACAGGAGAGCATCCCTCTTCTTTTAACTCTTTCACTGTCCTCCCATCTTCCACCATCACCTTTCCATGTCTCCCTCTTTTTGTGTTGTCACAAAGTTCAATAAAACATCCTGACAAATTAGTATAAAGCTGAATGTATTTACATAAAATCAAACTGATTTTATGTAAACTTATGTCATATCCAGGAGAGAATTAATCTTGCCTCCAGTTATTCCAAACCGAGTCCCTAATCTTTTTCTTTTCAGTTGATGTTTGCTCTATACACAGAGTCAGAAACACAGACACAGACATAGGCGCACACACACACACACACACACCAGATGTTAATACCTACAAAGCACACACACAATCTGCCAACTGTGCTTCCACTTCAGTGTTAGCTCATTCTTCCTTTCCCTCAGGCAGAGAAACTGAGATCTTCTCGCCTCCTCCTTTGCCACATCCTCATATCACATCAAATCTACTGCTTTTCTTGTGAATTATTGTGGTAGCATGGTTTTGGATTCAGCATTACTCCATTGCAGCATGGTGATCTCTTTAAAATATAGAACAGATTGCATTTATTCTAACTCAGAATCTACAGGGCTCCCCTTCCACAGTGTCAGCCAGTTTTGTACTTGCTGGCTTCTCTTTGTCATATCTGATTATTTCTCTTAAATGCCAGCCACATTGGATTTATTTGTGTTTTCAAGCATATCTGCCCTGCTTCTCTCTCATCTCTGGGACTTCAACTGACTTCCTTTTTTAAAAGTAAATTATGAAAGTAATGTTTTTTATTTAAAGGTTTTATATAGATTATATTTTGATCATATGATTTCCTTTCTCCAAGCTCCTCCCAAGTCCTTGCCACCTCTCTACCAATTTCATATTCTCTGTCTCTCTGTCTCTGTCTCTCTCTGTCTGTCTGTTTCTCTCTCCCTTCTTTCTTTCTTCAAAAACAGAAAAGTGTAGAGGAGTTTTAATTTAGCAGCATGGCTACTCAAACAAGAGATCATATTCAAAAAACCCTCTAGGTCTGTGTGATCTGGCTGAATGGCACACCTTTAATCCCTCTGGGTAGAAGACTGATGGGCCCAAAGAACACATCTTTAATCTCAAACAATGAAAGTAAACATAGTTTGTAGAAGGAAGCAACCATGTTGGAAAGTGATGTCTAATTGAGGAGCAGACAAAGTGGCAAATAAGAGAAAATTTTGACAGAGTGTGTCAAAGATAGGATAGCACCCAACTCTTAGGAGAATAGAGAAGAAAGAGAGGCTACTTAAGAGCAGGGATGAGTGAGACAGGAGGGAGGGATGTTCAATGATTACAGTTCAGGATAGTTCAATTGAATCCAGTTTAGTTCAGGTGAGTGCACACAGTTGCCTTCAGTTCTGTTCCTTTCCATTGAGATCAGGCAGTTCACTGAAGTTCAACTGAATGCACTTGACTTCATTTGAGGTCCTGCAGTTCCATTCTGTTCAGTTCAGTTAATTCAGTCAGTGAAGTCCAGTTTGTGTAATTCAGAGGTAGTTTTTCCAAGCAGAACAATTCAGTGAGAAGCCATGAGAAGCCACTTTGAATCAGTCAGCTTAGAGAGGCATTTTGGAATAGAACACCTTAGCTGAACTAGCCAGCCAGAGTTCAGAAAGAACTAGAAAAGGTGAGCTTATTCATTAGTAAGACTCTAAGATAACAATTGCATCTGGGTAATGAAAGTTAATTTAACAGATGGAACTCAATATGTTGGAAAAGAAGAAAACCCATCATTATCCAGAATGCAGAGGACTGAAGACATTTGGAAGAACACTGCAGAGAAGAAATTCTCCTGGAATCATTTCGAGAGGAAGCATCAGTGCTTTCAATTTAGCAGGATGCCCAGAGAGACTCAGCAGACTCCAGAGCAACAGGACCCCCAAGCACAGAGCAAGGAACTGTGCAAAGACTCTTACTCAGGAAATCACAGGAAGGTACCCCAAAAGGCAATCTTCATTATATAGACAGACTTCCTACATTAAAAAGTGGGAAACTCCACTTCAGATCTCTTAAGAGCAAGGGGAGGAGTTAAGGGGATAGAAATGTTACTTGAAAAAGCCATTGCAGTACTTATTAAAACTGTGACCACTAGAGCATACCCCTCTCTATTTTCAATTGCAATCTTTATATATTTCCTCTCAAAAAAAGTTGAAATAATAACTGTACAACAACAAAACTAAGATAAGATTGAAAAAAAGTGCTTAATTTTGAACCTATGGTACATAAGGAAATTGAAGATAGGCAGCCCATTAAAACAATGGTGTCACCTCTTAATGAAATTGTGGAAGGGTGACCCCCAACACTAGCTTTCCAAGTTACTTTGGGGAACGAATGCAAGAAGATGGTGAAAATTCACAAAAATGAACACCTAGTCTGGAATCTTGTGAAAATACAAGATCTTAAACATTTAGAAGAACCAATAGTAACTTGTAGATACAATCACCCTATGTGACACAGACATTAAATACATGCCCAAACAAGATTACCCTCCCCCCAAGTCTGGGAAGATGTACAGCAGCTTTACTAGAAACTGGTCCTCAGTTAAAATGGCTGACATGGTGGCATGAAGAAGATAAAGCTATGGAGAATTGTAATAGGTGTAAAGGTACTAATCTCGTGAAAGACCAATTGTTAGGTAAGGTCAATTTGCTGATTCAAGACAGCAGATGTAATTTAATGACTCTGTAACTATGCAATATACTTAACAGCTTTAAAGGCGTGGAATAAAGTGGCAAGCCAAGAAATGAAGTCTACATCATTCACACAGATTTTACAAAGCCCCAGGCAGACTTTTACTGGCTTATTACATAGACTAACATCCACTATAAACAGGTAAATATCAGATTCAGATGTGAAAGAAGAATTGAAACTTTAGCTTACAAAAATGCAAATGCGTAGTGTAAAAAAAGTTCCTATACCTTTAAAGGCTCAATCAGTACCCGTGCATGAATGGATTAAAACTGCTGCTGATATTAATGCTAATGACCATTGGACAAGCAATAGCCAATAATTCTAGATATTAAATGTTCATTATTTTGACTGTGGGAGATGAGGTCATTTGAAAAGGGATTGTAGACACATTCCTATAGACTTCTCTAGAAGACCTCAGTCTTCTACGACTTATAGAAAATCTGGCAAAGGTAGGCATTAGACTAATAAATGCAGATCAGCAGGAGACATGCTAGGTAATCTCTTACTTGTGGGAAAATAAGAAACTCTGCATATTAACATTTTATGGAATATGGCTTGAATGTTTTGTGTTTAAAGGAGTAAGAAGCCTGGCAGAATGGCATGGAGCCAGGCAGAGCATGCAAATGCCTAAGTGTCTAGTTCATGTGTAGGTTCATAAAGATTTAATTGTACCTTCAGAAACAAAAATACAGAATAAGATTAGCTGAAAGACACTGGATTGCAGAAAAAACTGCTGAATTAGATCAACCTGTATACTGTAAGGATGTTTTAAAATCAGAATAGAACTCAAGAAATGTGATACATTGGAAGAGAGCTTTTTTCTATGTGTACATAGGCTATAGGATCTATATCTAAATTGATAAAGATCCAATCAGAATAAGTGAAGCTTCCACAAGAAAGACACTACTCAAGAAAGGAAGAGATACAGAAAGACAACACCTATGATTACATCTGGTGAATAAAAGGTTTTTTTTTTTTTTTTTACAAAAAAGGAAGAAGCAAAAATCAAAACGAGTTAACTAAAATACCAAATAACATGAAAAACACCAAAATAAAACAGTACACACAGACACACATACACTGGCATACACATCCCAGCACCACCACTAACAACAACAACAATAACAAACAGTCAAAATATAAGTACATTTTATGTTTGCCAATTACTTCCTGGGACACTGCCTGTCCTAAAATGTGGTTAGTTTAGCTAATGCATCTCCATTGGAGAAAAAAGATTTTCCCTTTCCCAGTGGGTATCAATTGCAAATAACTTATCGGTTATAGGTAGGTCCCCAGTCCATAATCTCCTCTATGTGCTGGGACTCTTCTCAGATATGTGATTTTCTTAAATTTTAGATAAGATTTTATGTTTCTTGTTTTATAGAGATTTGTGTGTATCTGGAAATTAAGCTTTTTCTTATAAATTGCACCAAAGAAAGCATATTGCATTTCATTACAAGGTTCTGAAATATTAATAACAAGAAGAAGTTGGTATTGTTTTCTAACTTTCAAGTTGCTAAACCTAAAGAATGCTTTTGAAATTCACTCATAATAGGATTATAGTTTAATAGGTAATTGTTGATAGAAAACTTCATTATATACCCTCTGTATTTTGAAAAGAAATTAGAAAGATAATACCCCAATAATTAAATAATAGAATGCTTAATTTTAGAGGTGAGTTATCAGAAAATATAGATATAGCTCTAAGCATTTTGAATATTGTGGCATAGATGGGATCTGTTGATCTCAGCATTCTGAATTTGAAGATGTTTTATTATTATTATTCCTTGCCATCGTAAC
Source organism: Mus caroli (assembly GCF_978045245.1). Classification (NCBI taxonomy): domain Eukaryota; kingdom Metazoa; phylum Chordata; class Mammalia; order Rodentia; family Muridae; genus Mus; species Mus caroli. Next base: position 73,234,840 of record NW_028227257.1, read on the forward strand.
CACCTAGTTGTGTTCCCCATCATGAAACTTATGAATATAAAGAGCACATGAAAACAAAAACGCAACAATGAGAGGCCAGGAAAGTCACTAAAGAAGGATAGAAGAGCTCATTGGAGGGTAAAGTAATGCAGTATATGTGTCATGGAAACAGGAGGAACTAAGGGAGAGCAGTGGATGAAGGACTTGATTAAAACTAAGCATAATATACATGTGTTTGAAAATGTCACAATAAAACCCATTTCTTTGTAGTCATCCAAAACTTTAATGTAAAAAGTGACAACTGAGCTACCAGAGGACATAGCATTTATGTGAATAAGTGTTTATAAAACTATTTCCTCATAAGAGAACAGGATGGAAGTTACAGAGAATGAGGGATTGGGAGTATGAGGTGATGCTCACAGGATATGAAGTCTCTTTTATACAGGAGGATAAAAAGGCTCATTCTTTTTCTGAGATCTACTTCAAAGGACAGTAAGCATATTAGGTAATAGTATGTCAAATTTCTGAGAATGAATTTCAAATGTTCTCATCACAAAAAATGACATGCATTTGAGGTACATTCATATACACTGAGGTGATGGATATGTTAATTAACTTGATCTAATTGCCCCAAATTATATTAACAAATGACAGTATTACTTTGTACCCCATAATATATACACTTATAGCTAATTCACAATAAAATTAAAAATTAATTTCCGTGATAGATCTAAAGCCTCATTCAGATATAGTCATGCTGAGTCTAGTCACCAAATCAAATTAATTTTTTTACCAAGCTCTAAATGTTCTACAAAATAATTGATACCCTACTTCCGATTTCACTTTCATTGCCTTAAGTGTTACATTTTTTATTTGACTCTAACACAGTTCTCAGTACACTAAATCTTCCATGTCAAAAATGTTAACATGAAGAATGAACCACTTTTAAACTACCAAGGTAAAATAATTTGCACTACATGAGCATGACTAAAATGAGAGCATGACAGTGCATCTGACAGCCTCCCCAGGGGATGGGAAGTGGCAGATGATGATCTTAAAGACAATTTTAAATAGCAAATATGGCCCAAAATTAACTAAATCAGGGGTGTTACAATCAAGTAGGCTTCATCTTACTGCTCATTTTCTATTAGTACAAATGTATTCCCTTAGTCAGTTTCAGTAGACAATCCTTTTACAATCATTTGCTGTATAATGTAAGGAGAAAGCACAGCTCCATTCTTTGCTGTGTGGATATCCAAGTTCCCCAGCACACCCTGTTGAAGTATCTTGACAACACTGTAAAACTTCAGTAGACCATAGTGGAAATCTACTATCTCATCCACCCAATTTTCCTTGACTGTCTTAATTATCATCCTTTTGAATTCCTTGTGCATATTTACAATCGTTGATATGAAGTTCTTAAATTCAACATTGTTTTTCTTTGATTTGTATATAACACACACATATTTATAGGTTAGTCTTTATTACATACAAGATAATTTGACTTTCTTATATTTGTGTCACAAATGTATGTGTATTAGTGGTCAAGTTTTCCGAATTTTTAATAACTTCATTCATTTTACCATCCATTATTGAAAAAGAAACTTTGAAGTTCCAAGCTATTTCACTGAAGTTGTTATTATTAGTTCTCATAGTCAACACATATTTCTCATTCCCATTTCTTTCAGATTGTTGCATTCATTATCATCTAATATGATTTTGACATAGAACTACACATGTTAACTTACGTTTGCCCTTTATCCATCTCATCTCCTTTTCTGCATCTTACTTTTTTGATAATCTTATTTTTCTAATTTAAGATTTTCAACATTTTAATGACTTTATAAATATTTTTAAATTTTTAAATTTTTCTTGGTGGTTGTTCTGCAACAATGCATGCATCTCTTTTTACCATAATCTATTTCATACTTCTATGAACTTAATTCAAGTATACTCATATACCAGTTATGAACTTTATATGCTATAGTGATCACACTAGACATCATCACTCAGACACACCATGGCCACCTCAGCTTGTGTTTTTAAATCCAGTAATCTGTTCATAGTTATGTCTATTCCCCTCTAAGGTAGCTCTCTGATTTAACCTGTTTCTATAAAGCCGAATTCTTCATCTTAAATTTTACCATCAAGGTGCACTGAAGTAGGCTCTGTTCTCGGACACCCCTTTCCAATATGTAACTTTGTCCTGAATGAAAACCAGTTGAGGGTAAAATGGTACCTACAATTCTTAATCATGTTGAGCTCTGGTATTGTACCAAGGAAAGCACAGCATGGTCAACTCATTCTCTCTTTTTTGGAAACTTTAATGAATGAAGGGTCATTTGAAAAAAAAAAAAAACAAACTATGACGTGACCAACTATGGGACATTCATGAAAGAGCAGTTGCTTTGGGCTCTTTCTGTTGCCACCCTAAAGGTAAAAATCTAATTGCCATCTTCTGATTTTTACTCTACTTTAATGAGATCTTGGGTCAATACATTTATCTTCAGTGTTGCAATGATAGTATACCCACTTATACATATTAGCTCATGATAATCTCCAAGTTCCCAAGTCTTGCAGATACACCTGGTTCTATAAATGCCAAGAGTCTTTGGAACTTAAGTGTTGAGCTAGAGCAGCTTGGGTGAGAAAAATATGCTCTGATGAGCAATTTTCTTATCTTTCATAAACTGAAATGATATAAATTAAGTACTAAAAAAAAATATCCTGCAGAGTGACAACTTTAACCACAGTAGTCTAAACCTAGCTGATAAGCATCTAAGATAAAAATCACATGAATGGTTTTCCTTATCATGCAAAGAAAAAGAGACTGACCTGATAACAACAGCCTTATTTTATAAGGAGTTATTTCACCCTCTCTCAAATATTAGACAATAATGCATAAGTTTACCTAGCCAGGATTTTGAAAGTGATGATTTGTGGTGAATTCTTATAAAAGCAGCTTGTGTTTCCTTGGAGTATGTTTTCCCAGACTGTGTGCTTCGCTGGTTGGTTCTTAAGCCAATGCAATGCATCATTTTGATGAACAAATGGAGCTAAAAATAGAGTGTTGCACCCACTGCTTGCTGCGAATATAACAAAGCTTGTCATTTGTATTAGTAGAAAGTAAGTCTCCTGAATTGTAAATCCAAACACTATGGCCAAAAATAACTTCAAGTGCATGTCTGCTCAAATAGGCAATTAAAATTACACAAAAACAAAGGCACGTATGTCAAAGGATGCATTAATTCTGGCAGTGCTGAGGGGTACTATACTCTCATGCATAAAAGACAGGTTACTCTTCACACTGGAACAGGACAATGGCATTGTCAAACAGTTGGCACTAGGAAGAATATCTAAAACTGGATTGCTGTTTATTTTAAATGAGACTGTCATATGTTATAAAGATGTGTGAATGAGAACATTTCAATAGCAAAGAGTCAATGCATGTATCCTTCATATGGTCTAATAAAAGAGAGGTCTTTTTACTAGGCAAAACAAAATTTTATTGCAAATTGATTCTAAGTGCTTCATCTTACAGCAGAAGAGGAAAAGGAGTCTTTTTACTTTGAATGTAGAGATGACTCAAAACCCTGAAAATAAAAATTGGTTTCCTTCAGTGGAATGACACTGGGTATAACAGCCATGGCTAAGGGCCAGCCTCATGCAGGGCTAAGGGCCAGCCTCATGCTCATGTCTACATGATGCCAGACCCCATGATTTTGTGTGCACTTTGTTGTTATGCCTTGATATTTGTGTCTTTTGAGGTTTTATTTTGTGTTCTTGATTCTTTTCTTTGTTGTCTTTTTGTTTTGTTTTATTTTGTTTTGTTTTGTTTCAAGAATAAGAGAGAATGTGAAGTTTAGTAGAGAAGCAGGGAGGATTTGGGATGGCTTGGAGGACGAAAAAGAAAATAATCAAACTATAGTGTATGATCATTTTTATTGAATTTAAAGACTACCCCATGAGATGGAACACATACCTGACACCGCCAAGGAGACTAAGAATCTGAGACTATATAATCCATACTATTATTACTACTATTTATATTCTACTAAAAGGACATGGCAATAAAATTATTCCTAATGGCAATACCCATAGATCAGAATATCACTGAACCCTCATCTGAGAATATACTTCTTGTTGTAGATGGGAATTAGCACAGAGACTCATAATACAGCTATTCTACTCTTGGGCTTGTACCAAAAGAATCTTGAACTCTTATGTAGCGATACTTGTTATCCATGTTCATTGCTGCTGTGTTCAGAAAATATAGGAAATGGAAACAACATAGATGTCTACCGAAAACATTAATGAATCATGAAAATGTTGGCTATTTATATAATGAAATATTATTCAGTTATTAAGAAGAACGCAGTTGAGTTAGGGAAGCAGAAACCGGCCTGAGTAGGGCCACAGGCCTCATCCTGCCGGATCAGCGCCAGGGTAGCGGGAGCGCAGGGTTGCCTGACACCCGCCAGCTACCCACGACCCCCGCCGCAGGATTTTGGGACTGCTGGATCTTAAGACTTCTGGAGAGTGGAACACAGCTTCTGCTCCAATCCAATTGCACGCGGGACCAGAGACTGCATTAGTTAGGGAAGCAGAAAAACGGCCTGGACCAGCACCGGGGTACCATCAGCTACCCACTACCCCCGCCGCAGGATTTAGAGACTGCTGGTGAGTTGAACACAGCTTCTGCTCCAATCTTTAAACAGTGACAACGATAACAACTAACCCCAGAGATTACCAGATGGCGAAAGGTAAACGTAATAATCTTACTAACAGAAACCAAGACCACCCACCATCATCAGAACCCAGCACCCCCACTTCGCCCAGTCCAGGGCACCCCAACACACCGGAAAAGTTAGACACGGATTTAAAAGCATATCTCCTGATGATGATAGAGGACTTCAAGAAGGACGTTAATAACACACTTAAAGAAATGCAGGAGAACACTGCTAAACAGGCAGAAGACAATAAAGAGGAAGCACAAAAATCCCTTAAAGAATTTCAGGAGAACACTGCTAAAGAGTTACAAATCCTTAAAGAAAAACACGATAACATAATCAAACAGGTAGAAGTCCTTACAGAAAAACAGGAAAACACATCCAAACAGATGATGGAAATGAACAAAACCATACTAGACCTAAAAAGGGAAGTAGACACAATAAAGAAAACCCAAAATGAGGCAACACTGGAGATAGAAACCCTAGGAAAGAAATCTGGAACCATAGATACGAGCATCAGCAACAGAATACAAGAGATGGAAGAGAGAATCTCAGGTGCAGAAGATTCCATAGAGAACATCGGCACAACAATCAAGGAAAATGTAAAATGCAAAAAGATCCTAACTCAAAACATCCAAGAAATACAGGACGCAATGAGAAGACCAAACCTACGGATAATAGGAGTGGATGAGAATGAAGATTTTCAACTCAAAGGACCAGCAAACATCTTCAACAAAATTATAGAAGAAAACTTCCCAAATTTAAAGAAAGAGATGCCCATGAACATACAAGAAGCCTACAGAACTCCAAATAGACTGGACCAGAAAAGAAATACCTCCCGACACATTATAATCAGAGCAACAAATGCTCTAAATAAAGATAGAATACTAAAAGCAGTAAGGGAAAAAGGCCAAGTAACATATAAAGGCAAGCCTATCAGAATTACACCAGATTTTTCACCAGAGACTATGAAAGCCAGAAGATCCTGGACGGATGTTATACAGACACTAAAAGAACACAAATTCCAGCCCAGGCTACTATACCCAGCCAAACTCTCAATTAACATAGATGGAGAAACCAAAGTATTTCACGACAAAACCAAATTCACACATTATCTCTCCACGAATCCAGCCCTTCAAAGGATAATAACAGAAAAAAACCAATACAAGGACAGGAACCACGCCCTAGAAACAACAAGAAGGTAATCCCTCAACAAACCTAAAAGAAGACAGCCACAAGAACAGAATGCCAACTTTAACAACAAAAATAACAGGAAACAACAATTACTTTTCCTTAATATCTCTTAATATCAATGGACTCAACTCCCCGATAAAAAGACATAGACTAACAAACTGGCTACACAAACAAGACCCAACATTTTGCTGCTTACAGGAAACTCATCTCAGAGAAAAGGATAGACACTACCTCAGAATGAAAGGCTGGAAAACAATTTTCCAAGCAAATGGCATGAAGAAACAAGCTGGAGTAGCCATTCTAATATCTGATAAGATTGACTTCCAACCCAAAGTCATTAAAAAAGACAGGGAGGGACACTTCATACTCATCAAAGGTAAAATCCTCCAAGAGGAACTATCAATCCTGAATATCTATGCTCCAAATAAAAAGGCAGCCACATTCATTAAAGAAACTTTAGTAAAGCTCAAAGCACACATTGCACCTCATACAATAATAGTGGGAGACTTCAACACACCACTTTCACCAATGGACAGATCATGGAAACAGAAACTAAACAGGGACACAGTGAAACTAAGAGAAATTATGAATCAAATGGATCTGGCAGATATCTACAGAACATTCTATCCTAAAACAAAAGGATATACCTTCTTCTCAGCACCTCATGGTACCTTCTCCAAAATTGACCACATAATTGGTCACAAAGCAGGCCTCAACAGATATAAAAATATTGAAATTGTCCCATGCATCCTATCAGATCACCATGGACTAAGGCTGATCTTCAATAACAGAATAAATAATAGAAAGCCAACCTTCACGTGGAAACTGAACAACACTCTTCTCAATGATACCTTGGTCAAGGAAGGAATTAAGAAAGAAATTAAGGACTTTTTAGAGTTCAATGAAAATGAAGCCACAACATACCCAAACTTATGGGACGCAATGAAAGCATTTCTAAGAGGAAAACTCATAGCTCTGAGTGCCTCCAAAAGGAAACTAGAGAGAGCACACATTAGCAGCTTGACAACACACCTAAAAGCACTAGAACAAAAGGAAGCAAATTCACCCAAGAGGAGTAGACGGCAGGAAATAATCAAACTCAGGGGTGAAATCAACCAAGTGGAAACAAGAAAAACTATTCAAAGAATCAACCAATCAAGGAGCTGGTTCTTTGAGAAAATCAACAAGATAGATAAACCCTTAGCCAGACTCACTAGAGGGCACAGGGAAAGCATCCTAATTAACAAAATCAGAAATGAAAAAGGAGACATAACAACAGATCCTGAAGACATCCAAAACACCATCAGATCCTTCTACCAAAGGCTATACTCAACAAAACTGGAGAACCTGGATGAAATGGAGAAGTTCCTAGACAGATACCAGGTACCAAAGTTGAATCAAGATCAGGTTAATGATCTAAACAGCCCTATATCCCCCAAAGAAATAGAAGCAGTCATTAATAGTCTCCCAACTAAAAAAAGCCCAGGACCAGATGGGTTTAGTGCAGAGTTCTATCAGACCTTCAAAGAAGATCTAATCCCAGTTCTTCACAAACTATTCCACAAAATAGAAACAGAAGGTACTCTACCCAACTCATTCTATGAAGCCACAATTACTCTGATACCTAAACCACAAAAAGACCCAACAAAGATAGAAAACTTCAGACCAATATCCCTTATGAATATTGATGCAAAAATCCTCAATAAAGTTCTTGCTAACCGAATCCAAGAACACATCAAAACAATCATCCATCCTGACCAAGTAGGTTTCATCCCAGGGATGCAGGGATGGTTCAATATACGGAAATCCATCAACGTAATCCAGTATATAAACAAACTCAAAGACAAAAACCACATGGTCATCTCCTTAGATGCGGAAAAAGCATTTGACAAGATCCAACACCCATTCATGATAAAAGTCTTGGAAAGATCAGGAATTCAAGGCCCATACCTAAACATGATAAAAGCAATCTACAGCAAACCAGTAGCCAACATCAAAGTAAATGGTGAGAAGCTTGAAGCAATCCCTCTAAAATCAGGGACTAGACAAGGCTGTCCACTTTCTCCATACCTATTCAACATTGTACTTGAAGTCCTAGCCAGAGCAATTCGACAACAAAAGGAGATCAAAGGGATACAAATTGGAAAAGATGAAGTCAAAATATCACTTTTTGCAGATGATATGATAGTATATATAAGTGACCCTAAAAATTCCACCAGAGAACTCCTAAGCCTGATAAACAGCTTCGGTGAAGTAGCTGGATATAAAATTAACTCAAACAAATGAATGGCCTTTCTCTACACAAAGAATAAACAGGCCGAGAAAGAAATTAGGGAAACAACACCCTTCTCAATAGTCACAAATAATATAAAATATCTTGGCGTGACTCTAACTAAGGAAGTGAAAGATCTGTATAAGAAAAACTTCAAGTCTCTGAAGAAAGAAATTATAGAAGATCTCAGAAGATGGAAAGATCTCCCATGCTCATGGATTGGCAGGATCAACATTGTAAAAATGGCTATCTTGCCAAAAGCAATCTACAGATTCAATGCAATCCCCATCAAAATTCCAACTCAATTCTTCAACGAATTAGAAAGTGCAATCTGCAAATTCATCTGGAATAACAAAAAACCTAGGATAGCAAAAACTCTTCTCAAGGATAAAAGAACCTCTGGTGGAATCACCATGCCGGACCTAAAGCTCTACTACAGAGCAATTGTGATAAAAACTGCTTGGTACTGGTATAGTGACAGACAAATAGACCAATGGAATAGAATTGAAGACCCAGAAATGAACCCACACACCTATGGTCACTTGATCTTCGACAAGGGAGCTAAAAACATCCAGTGGAAGAAAGACAGCATTTTCAACAAATGGTGCTGGCACAACTGGTTGTTAACATGTAGAAGAATGCGAATCGATCCATTCCTATCTCCTTGTACTAAGGTCAAGTCTAAGTGGATCAAGGAACTTCACATAAAACCAGAGACACTGAAACTTATAGAGGAGAAAGTGGGGAAAAGCCTTGAAGATATGGGCACAGGGGAAAAATTCCTGAATAGAACAGTAATGGCTTGTGCTGTAAGATCGAGAATTGACAAGTGGGACCTCATGAAACTACAAAGCTTCTGCAAGGCTAAAGACACCATCAATAAGACAAAAAAACCACCAACAGATTGGGAAAGGATCTTCACCTATCCTAAATCAGATAAGGGACTAATATCCAATATATATATAAAGAACTCAAGAAGGTGGACTCCAGAAAGTCAAATAACCCCATTAAAAAATGGGGCTCAGAACTGAACAAAGAATTCTCACCTGAGGAATACCGAATGGCAGAGAAGCACCTGAAAAAATGTTCAACATCCTTAATCATCAGGGAAATGCAAATCAAAACAACCCTGAGATTCCACCTCACACCAGTCAGAATGGCTAAGATCAAAAATTCAGGTGACAGCAGATGCTGGCGAGGATGTGGAGAAAGAGGAACACTCCTCCATTGTTGGTGGGATTGCAAGCTTGTACAACCACTCTGGAAATCAGTCTGGCGGTTCCTCAGAAAATTGGACATAGTACTACCGGAGGATCCAGCAATACCTCTCCTGGGCATATATCCAGAAGATGTCCCAACCGGTAAAAAGGACACATGCTCCACTATGTTCATAGCAGCCCTATTTATAATAGCCAGAAGCTGGAAAGAACCCAGATGTCCCTCAACAGAGGAATGGATACAGAAATTATGGTACATTTACACAATGGAGTACTACTCAGCTATTAAAAAGAATGAATTTATGAAATTCCTAGCCAGATGGATGGACCTGGAGGGCATCATCTTGAGTGAAGTAACACAATCACAAAAGAACTCACACAATATGTATTCATTGATAAGTGGATATTAGCCCAAAACTTAGGATACCCAAGATATAAGATACAATTTGATAAACGCATGAAACTCAAGAAGAATGAAGACCAAAGTGTGGACACTGTGCACCTTCTTAGAATTGGGAACAAAACACCCAGGGAAGGAGTTACAGAGACAAAGTTCGTAGCTGTGATGAAAGGATGGACCATTTAGAGACTGCTGTATCCAGGGATCCGTCCCATAATCAACTTCTAAACGCTGAAACCATTGCATACACTAGCAAGATTTTGCTGAAAGGACCCAAATATAGCTGTCTCTTGTGAGATGATGCCGGGGCCCAGCAAACACAGGAGTGGATGTTCACAGTCAGCTATTGGATGTATCACAGGGCTCCCAATGGAGAAGCTAGAGAAAGTACCCAAGGAGCTAAAGGGATCTGCAACCCTATTGTTGGAACAACATAATGTACTAACCAGAACCCTGGAGCTCTTGTCTCTAGCTGCATATGTATCGAAAGATGGCCTAGTCGGCCATCAATGGAAAGAGAGGCCCATTGGACTTGCAAACTTTATATGCCCCAATATAGGGGAATGCCAGGGCCAAAAGTATGGGAATGGGTGGGTAGGGAAGTGGGGGGCGCTATGGGGGACTTTTGGGATAGTATTGGAAATGTAATTGAGGAAAATATGTAATAAAAAAAATAAATAAAAAAAAAAAAGAAGAACGCAGTTGTGCAAGTCACAGGTAAATGGAAAGAACTAGAAACAACCATTCTGAGATAACCTACACAAAGAAAAATAAACATTCCATATCTTTTTTTTTTTTTCATTTTTGGGTGTTATATCTGAATTCTCAGATACATGTGTTTCATTTGAAATACCACTAGATGTCCTGCAAGATGTGCTGGGACAATAGTGGCATAAAACTTGTGGGAGTGGTCAACCATTCTTTGTTAACTTGATGTCCATGCCACAAGAGGGAGTCCATGCCCTCCACTGCTTGGGTGGCCATAAACAGGAGATAGATAGCTCAGAGACCTAGGGCAGAGCCAAGCATGACTAGAAAAAAAATCAATGAAATGATTTCTAATGATATTCTGCTATACTCATAGATGTTTGCCTTGTCCACTCATCATCAGAAGCCCTCCTCCAATAACAGAAGGGAGCAGGCACAAAGATTTATACCTAGGCATTTTTCAGAGGAGGGGGATCTAAATTGGAGGTCTCTGTTGGATTCCTCCCTTCATAGATTGTGGAACCCCCTAGAAAAATGGAAGGAAAGATTATTGGAGTCAGAGGGGATGGAGGACAACGGGAGAACATGGTCCACTAAATCAACTAAGCAGGGCTTACATGGGTTCACAGAGACTAAATATACAAGGTCCTCTGTGAATATATTGTAGCTGTTAGCTTAGTGTTTCTGTGGGACTTCTAACAGTGGGAGCAGCTGTCTCTGACTCCTTTGCCTGATCTTGGGGCTCTTTTCCTTTTGTTGACTTGCCTTGACTAGCTTTAGTATGAGGGCTTGGCTTTGTTTTGTATTTTGCTTTAGCATATTTGGTTGTTATCTCTTAGAGACTTGCTCTTTTCTGAAAGGATGTGAAGTGGGAGATCTGGGGGAGAAGGGAGACAGAGGTAGCTGAGAAGATTGGAGAAAAGGGAATCTGTGGTTGGGATGTATTGTATGAGAGAAGAACCTATTTTCAATAAAAATAAATAGACACAAAATTATCCTTGGTATCTAATCTTCAGTATCAAGATGATTAGATTTGGAATTATCTAATGTACACAACTCTGGGCATGCCTACTAAGGTGTTCCTGGAAAGTTTAACAGAAGGGATATGGGTGTCAGCAACTCATGAGCTGAATTTCTGGACTGAATAAACAGGAAAAAAATCAAGGAAGTCAGCTGAGTACCACATTCATCCCTCTCTGCTTCCGGACTGCAGATATAGCAGGCACAGCCGGCCCATGCCTTTCCATCATGATAGACTATATTCCCTCTTTAACAATGAGTCACAATTAATTTGCTTTTGGCAGGCATTTGATAACAGTGATGAGAAAAGTAACTAAAATATCATTATTTGCATCCTTCATGTTAATCATCCCTGGGACCAAAACTGAATAAACATTTCATTGTTTTTATTGGTATGAATTACATGATCTTATGTATATCCTCACCTGGTCACTATTGTGTAATATGAGGCCTTATGTGCTGTGCCTGTGACAACTCCTCTGACTCATGTTGTATTGCCTACCCCTCTCCTTTTTCTCCAGCTACTGACACTCAGTTAAGTTTTAAGCAAGAACAATTCCTTTAAAGGGCTATGCATTTCATGTTGCATCAGGAAGCCACATGTTTTTTCATTGAGGACTTTGCTTTTCTTTCCTTTCTTTATTCAACCAATATTTACAAGGCACCCCCACATGAAATGGAAGCTTCTCAATATATCAGATGATACAGATTCATGTGTTGTTTTGCTAAAGCAAGACTCATGGGAGAACATGTGATGTTTGGAGAGAGTGTAAATAGGATTCAACAGACAATTACTGCACACTTGCATAGCTGGCCAGGCAGTGCTTCATTGGTCTCAAGTCTTCATCTTTACTGATCTTCATTTTGTTGAGGGAGGCATGACAGAGAACTTCTCCTGGAGTCCTGGTTTATCCTGGTTGCTCCTGATGACTTCTTCCGATTCAGCAGAGACCTGACTGTTTCTGATTGATTGTGCCACTTCAACTGATTCCTCTTTGGTATTCTAACACTACTACTGAATTGGACTGCAGGTATCCTGAAAAACAGAGATTGGAATCATCCCCAAGGAACTACTTCTAAACAGGTTCACATCCTCTTGTCCTTTTTACCATAATTTCTCCCCTACCTTTGGATGGTGGGCTAGAAGGAGGTTGAAGCATTTGTGAACCCTTATTAAAATTGGGTTTTAAAAAATCTAAGCCTACAGCCATATGGCATAAATTATCATGAGCCGCTCAGTTTTATGCCTCTCATTTTTGATTGGTAGAGACAGATCTTAGACAAAAATCAAATTATGTAGATAAATAATAAATCACAAGATGAGGATAGAAACTACAGTGAGATAATCAGGAGAAGAAAAATGGGAGGTGATAAAAAGTAATCAGAGGATTCAGTCTGTCACTAATATGGAAGGACTAATTAATGGTGTTCTATGGTACAACACAGTGATGAAATTAGTGTGTGTGTGTGTGTGTGTGTGTGTGTGTGTGTGTGTGTGTGTATACACACATCTGTTCATTAATTCACTCATCCTATGAATATCCATTGGAAGTATCCTTACTCTAAGCAATGTATGAAGAGCTCAGTGAAGTATAAAGTATTCTGCTAGTCAAGCTTTGCAATTATAAATTAGCTATATAATTAAGCATTCTGATAAATGCTATAAATGGTCTGAGAGATGCTATAAAATTCATAATGTGAGGACCAAAGCTAATCAGAGAATAAAAGATTTACCTCTGAAAATTATCTTTGCAAGGTATCTATGAGCTGGATAGAAGGTAATAGAAGATGAATTCCCTGCCCCCAGAGGAGTGAAGAACATGTGTGTTAATAGTTTCATGCCAGAACACTAAATGAGCTTTATATGTTCTTTATAAACAGAAGTTATTTTGCTGCTTTTCATGTGACCTTGATCAGTTCATTTATTCACCCCAATTTTAAAAGGAAAAATGCGAACAAAGACGCTTTAAAATTTTAATAAGCTTAGGCTTGCTTAACAACCTGTTAATTACCAACACAAGTACTGGGATAAAAAGAGCAGCAGATATTTGCTGAATTAATGAATGGATCTCTTCATCACCCCATCTTCTGAAGTTATTGAAAGTGGATTTGTAATAAAATCTAAGCTTCTTATTCCTATGGTGTTATTAGTAACAAAGATTCTCTTGGGTTGATCAGATCTTAAAGTGCAAAAATTCTACAACACATAGAAGTTTTCCCTCAGAAGTCCCAATTCATGTAGGTCTCATGTGATCATTGAACATTGAAGCTTTGCATTACATAGATTTTAACACTTACAGCATCCTGCCTTCAGCATGCTTAGAACCAGTATCTTAAGAGTTAGATTTATTCTGTGGAAAGGGTCTACAGAGTGCATACAATCTCAAAAAAGAATGAAATCTTGGTAGGTAACATAAGTATGGCATAATGGTGAGAATGTTGAAGACTAAATGCTGCTAGCATGAAAGATTTCGATGGGGAAACTGGAAAAGTAGGGCTCACTAGAATAGACCATAATGAAATCATAAGAACCTGAGTGTGGACACTTTGATCCTTCTTAGAACTGGAAACAATCACCCATGGAAGGACTTACAGAGACAAAGTTTGGAGCTGAGACAAAAGGATGGACCATCTAGAGACTGCCATATCCAGGGATCCATCCCATAATTAGCCTCCAAACGATGACACCATTGCATACACTAGTAAGTGTTTGCTGAAAGGACCCTGATATAGCTGTCTCTTGTGAGACTAGGCCGGGGCCTACCAAACACAGAAGTGGATGCTCACAGTCAGCTATTGGATGGATCACAGGGCCCCCAATGGAGGAGCTAGAGAAAGTAATCCAAGGAGCTAAAGAGATCTGCAACCCTGTAGTTGCAACAACATTATGAACTAACCAGTACTCCGGAGCTCTTGACTCTAGCTGCATATGTATCAAAAGATGGCCTAGTCGGCCATCACTAGAAAGAGAGGCCCATTGGACATGCAAACTTTATATGCCCCAGTACAGGGGAACCCCAGGGCCAAAAAGGGGGAGTGGGTGGGTAGGGGATGGGGGGGTGGGGATGGGGGACTTTTGGGATAGCATTGGAAATGTAATTGAGGAAAATACATAATAAAAATATTTTAAAAATTAAAAAGACAGGAGAGAAACGTCAAAAAAAAAAAAAAAGAACCTGCTTTAATGCCTTTAATACCAGCACTTGGGAGGCAGAGGAAGGCAGATTTCTGAGTTCGAGGCCAGCCTGGTCTACAAAGTGAGTTCCAAGACATCCAGGGCTACACAGAGAAACCCTGTCTCAAAACAAAACAAAACAAAAAAACCAAACAAACAAAAATAAAAAAGAGGAAGTAAAGAAGAGTGGTGGGTCTGAACAAAACCACAGAGCTAGTCAGTAGGATAGAACACTGGATCAGCTCCCGTGATAAAGGGAATATGATAGAAGTCCATTTAATCACATATCCTCTTTATGGGGTTTCAATTAAGCTCAACTTTAAAAAAAAAGTTAAGCACCTCACCCCTCCCCACCACCTCCTAAACCATCCCTTCACAGAAGTAGGAAGAATATTGAAGGAAAGATGTCTGGTTGTTCTCTTCTACCAAATTAATTTTCCTCACCCCCATATGTCAATCGTTATATGCAGCCTGTTCTAAATTTTGATCTAGTGCATTATTGATGAGCTCTTAAAAAGAGATGAGAACAATGATCTCCCACTCTCTTTCCAAGAGAAAAATCTTCATGCAGAGAAAGAATCGACAATTTAACTCCCAGGAGTTATTTCTCTAATGAGCTAATTACACTTAATGGCTTTCCTTTTCACAAGCTCTCTACTACCTTTGTAGACCTACTGTGTATAAAGTACTCCACTCGAAAATCAATATATTTACCAACATTTAGTTATATTTATATTAGCTTCCATGAGGATACCCAGATATGAAAGCTGTTGTCTTTGCTAATGATAGCTCTAAAGAATACCTCACACACATTTCAAACTGGGCAGGTCTAATTCTTTCCGAAGAGAATTTTATGTCTTAGCATATCTCTCTTGGATACACTGATGCAATTTTATTTCTCAGTGTTACTTTATTTTAGAAAGTCCATGTTAAAGTTGGATGGTTATTTTTTAAAAATACAATTCTCTGTGTTTGATTTGAACATTCCTAATTAGAATTCAATTTCTGAATTGCTAGCATAATAAATTAAATGAAAATGATATTTGAAGACCACGTGCTGAAAGCCAGCCTATTTTTACATATTACCCTGTTAATTGACAAGCACAACCATTTGAGTTGCAAGGGAACAAAACATATTATGTTCACAAAAATAATCTTGGCTGAGTTCAAAAAACTAAACAGTAATTAATTCACTTAAAATTAATTTTCTAGACTCAGTGAAGGTTTTGAAGTTCTTTTATTTTAACTTACTTGTGACACATTTTGACATTTATAAAGCACTAACTTCTAATTATAGAAATAAAACATGTTTACAGTAGGAAGACTGAGGAGAAAAAAAATGAATGATTAGAAAAGTAAGTAGAAGAATGAAAAGATAAAGAAAGGGGCAGAAAAAGAAAACAGAGAAGAAAAGGATATGAGGGGAGGTGGATAGGAGGATGAGGAAGAGGAAAGGGGCATTTATCATATGACCACCCAAGTGGCAAGATTTTCTGTATTTTATGTGTTTTTCAATGAAAGTCTAATTTTTATAGTAAATAAAAATTATGTGCTAAAGTACTCAATTATAATGTGATTATCTCCCTCAGACATGTTAATACAGACATGTCAATAATATTTTCATAATTTATATTATTTACAAATTAAATTCATTGAATACAAAATTATATTTATTATGTCTTTAAATATTGACGTCTACACTGTTTCTTACATATAAAATGCTATAACAAATAGAGTTGAATAGATAGATAGACAGATACACTGAAAGATGATAGATAGATAGATAGATAGATAGATAGATAGATAGATAGATAACAGATAGATAGAAATATAAGAATAAACAGAGTGTTGTAATTTGGTTTACTGTTTTCTTAAAATCCACACATTATTTTGCTTGAATATTTATTTCTAATGTCAGTATTTTCATCCTGGATAGCAATGTTGTTCTGTTTTCCTTTGTTTTGTTTTTTGTTTTGTTTTGTTTTGGTTTTTTTCCTACAGTTGGGAAACACTTTAAGCCCAAGTTCCCAGCAAGGTTTGGAAGTTTGAGTAAATGCTGTGCTCCCTAGCACTTTACATTCAGTAACGCTAAGAAATTGAAGTAAAGATACTGAGCTCCTTCTGCAGTGAGTGGGGTGATTCCAAAGTGCTTATTTACATCAGCTCCATGGCTTCCCCAGAGGATTGGGCTCAATAAGTCACTATATCCAGTATCTAATGTGCACTCTACTAAGCATGTTTTCCTGTGGCACATCTTCATCTCACCCCTCTTAATCTTTATATCTCACAAACAATTTAATTGCATCTGAGTGTTTATCTCTGTATCTGGGTGCCCATATTAGACAGGATAAAACTATCCAGAAATGAAACTTTTTAGTATATTTTGAGCCTCTCTCTCTCTCTCTCTCTCTCTCTCTCTCTCTCTCTCTCTCTCTCTCTCTCTCTCTCTGATAATTAATTTGTGCATGAAACTTACTTATGTGTGTTCACATACTAATGTGCCTGCATGTATGGCATAGCATGATGTGAAGTTTAAGAGACAAACTTGGGTATCTGCTCTTGACTATCACTTTGTATGACATGCAGGCTCTTAATCATTTGCCAGGTCACTTCATTGTTTCTGTTCCTCATTTCTTTGCAGAAGCACTGGAGCCATGTAATGTCAAACTTTACATAGGTTTCTAGGAAGATTAACTCAGGTCCTCTTCCTTCTACATTAAGTCCCTTTATCCACTGATCCATATTCCCAGTCTCATTTTGATATTTTAATATATGTTTCCCCTCTTCAAATACTCCATGTTCTCTCATTTACACTGTCTTATCATAGTCTTGACAAAAGGTAGATATTTCATGTTTGTAAAGACTACCAAGTTTGATGAGCAATATTAAGTTTTATTTAATTAAATTTGTCTTGTTAATAATAATGAGATGATTTATCTGTCAAGATGGTAATTATTATTTATATTTTTATGACTTTTCTTATTGCATTATTGGCCTGCATTTTAATATTTTAAGTGTGTGTGTGTGTGTGTGTGTGTGTGTCAGTGAGTAGATATGTGTATATGAGTCCTGGTGCCCATAGAGTCCAGAAGAGGGCATTATATCCCTCAGGAGTTGAAATTAACAAGCAGTTGTAAATTATACGGCATGGGTTCTGGAAATCAGACTCAGGTCCTTTTAAGAAATGTACATACTCTGAATCACTGAGCCATCTCTGCGGTCCTCACACTCTACATTCTAACTGGAAAATGCTTGTTTTCATTCAGCATATGATCTCCTTTAATATTAAGGGTATTGATGCTCTCGTACATTGTAAAATTAGCTAGTTAATCCTTTGCACTCACATGCTACTTGCCTCCTAACCAACTGGGAAATGTTTCCTTCAATGTGCTGTGTCTTGTGTGATAGACACACTATTTGTGTTGTTATTGACAAACCGCTATTAATGCTAAATTAATTTACTTGTGTTGTTATGGTGGTAGTGAACACGAATGACAAATGGTAAACTGTCTGCAGTTCAAAGAAGCAATGGTCTTGTACGTTATCTTGTTTATAAAACATGAATGGGGATCTCTCAGACAATGAGCCACCAACCAGGCAGCATACACCAGCTGATATGAGGCTCCCGACACACACAGCAAAGGACTTCAGAGTCCAGACTGAGTCAGAAAAGATGCACCTAAACATTAAGAGACTTTGCGCCCCAGTGAGTGGGGAGGTCTGGTGGGGTGGAGGGGGGACATCCTCTAGGTGAAAGGGGGGGAGGTGTGGGATATGGAACAGTCAGAGGGTGGACCAGGAGGGAGACAAAGTCTGGACTACAAAAAATGATTAAAGAATAAATTTTTTGAAAGAAAAATAAATAAAACATGACCGGTCCTAATTTGCTTATCTCTATACATCCTTAATACCTTAACCAGGGAACATTACATTATATATCTTTTCCTATGGAGTATAAATTCACATTAATATCACTATGAGTTTCTTAGATCCAGTCTCTGTCTAAATATAATGAACTACTGCCATTAAATCAAATTTCAAGTACCAACAGGCATTCTTAGGAATAAATTAGCCTTTATTCTTTCTAACAAGTCATCTGTTCTGAGCATTTTTGTGATCCCATTTCTGACCCCGATTAAAACAACTCAGACTGTATGGAATTTTAAAAGCATTTCTACTATGCATCATTATCATCCCTGGATAATTTAAAAGGCTTATGAAACACAAGTGTTATTCTGGGTAACATGTTCTGGACTGGGTTAATTCCCTCATTTACAAAATTGGCCTGCTGTTGACTAGATATCTCTGCATCGATGGCTCTGATCTGCTAGACCTGATGTTTAGACCATTTATTATATTATTTCTAATCAATTTTCCTTTTTATCGTCACAATAATTTCCAAATATTGGCTGCTTGCCTCTCCACTTAGGGCCAACATATTTCATAATAAAACATGCTAAATGATTAAGCCTCAACAATTGGCAGCCTAAGGAAATTGAGGGAAATGTAGATTTATCCTCACTGCACTGCCCATCTGCCTCTTATTCAGGAAGACCTTTAGGTGCATCATTATATACTTGCATAACCTTTGTACTTAGAAATCAGAATGAAAGAGGCCAGGTCTATGAGTTATGTGCCCCACTTCCCACCAACTAGGAACTTCTATCCTCTAGAACACTGGAAGGTGAAGACATTTTTGTATCCCATATAGTAGTATTTTCCAACCTGTGGGTCATGATTTTCTTGGGGGTCATATGTCAGATATCCTGAATATCAGATACTTACTTTAAGATTCATAGCAGTAGAAAGATTATAGTTATGAAGTACCAACAAAATAATTTCATGGTTGGGGATCACCACAACATGGAAACCTGTATTAAAGTGTTACAGCATTGGGAAGTTTGAGAACCACTGCCACGTAGAATCTTGATGTCTAACATAGCCCTTTTCTCATGATTATTGAGATCATGATCTTTAAAAGTTGTGTTAAATGAAGTTCAGGTGCCATCTTATTTAATCCTTAAAATCATATGGAGTACAAAATTTTACAATTCCCATTTCATTCACAAGCAAATTAAAGCGTGGAAGTTGTTCTGTCAATTACTCAAAATAATAGAGATTTTGGTTCCATAGTTGTGCCAGGCATTCCCATTACAGAAACTTTCCTGTACAAATTTAGAATAGTTAAATAATAAGTAATGAGCCATAAAACAATATTGGTAATGTATAAAACATAGTCATCAGTCTTTATATGGAGATAAATAGAAAAGACAGAAAGTACCAGGTAAGGTGGAGTATCCCTTAATTCTTACACTAGTAAAGCAGAGGCAGGAGGATATCTATGAATTTGAGGCTAGTTTTATTTGTATGGTGAATTCTAGTCCAGTAAGTGCTTTATAGGGAGACATGGGTCTGCAAAATAACAATAAAATAAACACACTTAAAAGAAATGATAGAAATTTTATACCATGATTATGAAAGCTAATATTTATATTATAAAATTCAACCTGATAAGTAAAAATTGTGTGTTTAGATGGATCTCAATTTGGGCTGGTCACTGGAGGCCTGACACTATTACTGATGCTATCATGTACTTACAGACAGAAGCCTAGCATGGCTGTCCTCTAAGAGGCCCAACAAGCAGCTGACTGAAACAGACACAGACACATCCAACCAATGGACTGAAGTCAGAATCCCTGTGATTGAATTAGAAAAAGGGAATGAATGGAAGAAGAAGAAGTTGAGGAGGAAGGTGACCCCAGTAGGAAGACCAGGAGTCTCAACTCACCTGGACCCCTGAGACCTCTCAGACACTAAACCAACACCCAGGCAACATACTCTAGCTAGTATGAGAACCCAAACACATATACAACAGAGTACTGCCTGGTCTGGCCTCAGTCAGAGAAAACGCACTTAACCCTAGAAAGACTTGAGATCCCAGGGAATGGGGAGGCCTTGTGGGGTTGGGTAGAGTGAGGTGGGTTTAAGTAAGGTGGGTGACTGGGGGGTGTGGTAGGGGTAGGATGGTGAGGACATCCTCTTAGAGACAGGAGAGGAGGAATGGGATGAAGAACTGTCAGAGGGTAGACCAGAAAAGGGATCGAGACTGGACTGTAAAAAGAATTAAAGTTTAATAATAATAATAATAATAATAATAATAATAATAAATGGTGTGTTTATTAGTAAGTTAAAAACTGTGTATTATGATTGCTTGTGTAAGTGATGTATGTGAAATGGCATATATAGAGGAAAGAGGAGAAGTTATGGATTTTGGTTTCTCCTATACTTATATGGGTTCTAGGAATGAAATGAAGGGCTATAGGATTGTGTGAGAAGCATGTTTTCCCACTGAGCTCTCTCAGTCCTATTAATTTAAGGAAAAACATACATGGAACTAACCAAAATGTAAAAAGAACTTTCACATTCATAGACCAGGATAATGCAGAGTATTCCTTACTTTTTTAAAAATGCTTTTGCTTTTAAGAATGGCCTATTATTTGCTTTAGAAACTGTAGAACTGTGAGTATCTCAGAGAATTATCTGGGAATGTGTACTGAGATTAACATAAGAATGGTCTCCATGCTGGGGCAGTTGTGGTATATGACTTTAATTCCAGCACTTGGAAAGCAGAAGTAGGTGGATTTCTGAGTTCAAGGCCAGACTGGTCTACAGAGTGAGTTACAGGACAACCAGGGCTACACAGAGAAACCCTGTCTAGAAAAAACAAACAAAAAACAAAAAACAAAAACAACAACAAAAAAGAATGGTCTCCACAATACTGCTTAAGATGATGGACAAAGGACAATTGTGAAAAGTTGGAGGTGATTAATAAAAAGCATACAATTAACTGGATGCTGATTTTTGCCAATGAGATAAATAATGAAGGAATATGAGTTATGTTTATAGTTAGAAAAAAGATTCACAAAAATGATTCAATTAAGTTTAATTTGCAGTTCTTATTTAACACAAACACACACTGTAGAATCCAAAATAAGTTCAAGACCACCTAGCCCCTTCTGCTCTGAAGGGATTTTCAAAAACATAGCGGTCAAAATGACTAAGTCTACAGCTGCCAAAAAAAATGAACTATTCTCAGAAAAATAATCATAACTAGCAGTTCTCAAAAGAATCCCCCTACCCCACCCCACAGTGAATTCTGAGCAAAACCACAAACTGCCCTGATCTTTTTGCCAGAATTCCCCTGACATTAATAGATGTGACTTAATAGCTGTGACATTAATAGCTGACCCATAAGTTCAAAACATACTGCTGCTTTGCTGAAAACCCACAAGGGCAGGCAGAGTGAGGGACTAGGCCAAAGGGTTACTTAGTCACCCTATACAAACCAGCCAATGCCGGAAAAGGTTACTTGCTACACCAATGAGAATAAGCCAGCTAGCCCTGTTGCCTAAATCTGCCCCCTCACAAGGTATGAAAAGTGTGTTCTTTGTTTGTTCTTGGTCCCTCTTCTTGCCTGCATGCTGAGGAGGGTCCCCAACACGTTGGATCAATAAAAATTCCTCTGGCAGTTTGCAGCGATGATGGTCTCTATGGTCTTTGTGAGTGAGGGTCTTTTGGCAGACTCCAACAACACACATACACTGAAAATGAATGAAAGACTAAAATCTAAGACCTTAAGTGCCTGGAGGAAAATATCATGAAAAACTTCATGGCATAGGTCTTGATAAAGGTTTCTTGGATATAACAAGCACACAGAAGTCAAAAACAGACAAGTAGATATTTTATCAAACTAAAAAGCCTCCACTGAGCATAGAACATGATCACTAGAGAAAACATAAGAAAGGAACAAATATTTACACATCAAAACAAGGCTGATGTCCAAAGCAGAAAAGAGATTCCTAGCAAAATTTGGTAGCAAACCCACCAACCAAAGAGTAAACTCCAAAACAACCCAATTTAAACATGAAAAAATGAGCATGATGGACATTGCCTCAAAAAAAAAAAAAAAAAAAAACCACTGTAAATGAAAAAGAAAAAGAACTTTTATATAGCCAACTACTGTTATATTATTTATATAAAAAGTGCCTCCATATTATTGTTTGGGAAATGTAAATCAAGCAACAATAAAGTATCACCTCAAACCTATTACCAAAACAAAAGCCAAGCATCAGATGTTTGTGTGGATGTGGAAAGTGGGGATTCTTGTGTAATCTGATGGGAGAGTAATGAGATGCTACTACCTCAAAAAATTAAAACTAGAACCACTGTATATGACCATTTGACTTCTGGATTCCTGATAAAGAAATTAAAAATCAGAATTTCTAAGAGATAGCTAGTGACCATGTTTGCAAAATTATTCAACATATGAAAGGATAAAAGCAAACAAAATTTAGTGCAAGAGCAATGTGAATAATGAAATTTAAGTAGTAGTGTGCACATATACAGAATTTAAGGATACAAAGAACAAATACTGCTACTGACGACTTAAAGTCATGAGTGAACTCAGAGGATATTATGTTAAGTGAAATAAGATAGACATGGAAATTCAAATATTACAAGAGCCACTTACAAGTAACAAATTTAACATAGTCAAATGCTTAAATATAGAGAAGAAAATGGTGGTTTTGAAGGTCTCAGAGGGTAAAGAACTGAGAAATCTTAGTCAAAACACACAATATCTTGCTTACAAAAGATAAAACAGATGGATTCCCAGGTGGTAGTGATATGTAGGAAGGGTATAGACACTTAGGGGATGAGGCCTCATTGAAGGAAGCATGGGAACTAGGCCTTTGGAGCACATGTCAGTCTCAAGTATCTTGCTTCTCTGCGCTTCCTGCTTGCCTTGAATGGATCAGGATTGTCCACCACATACCATTCCCACCAAGATGTTCTTAACTCTCAACAACTTCTCAGCTATGAAGCCAATGGCTGTGTGTTGAGATCTCTGAACATGGAACAAAATAAATTAGTTTATGTCAGATATTTGCTGGGAAATGATGAGAAAATGTATCCAACAACATTGATATTATGTTAAATGTTCTTATCATAAAAGTGAGTAGGAAATATGGAAGTGAGACAAACTATGAAATGTAGTAGATAGGTTTACAGCATTCAGGACTGTGGTGGTTTGAATGATATGCCCTCCACTCCAGGTCACAGGTATTTGAGTACAAGGGTTCCAGTTTGGGGTACTATCGGGAAAAGCTTAGCAGTCTGGTCCTAGTTGAAGGAAGTATGTTGCTGAAGGGATGCTCCAGCATATAACAAGGACACATGTTCCACTATGTTCATAGCATCCTTATTTATAATATCCAGAAGCTAAAAACAACCCAGATGTCCCTCAACAGAGGAATGGATACAGAACCTAGTCACAAAAACCACACATGCTATGTACTCACTGACAAGTGTATATTAGCCAAAAGAAGCTCAGGATACCCAGGATACAACTCACAGACCATATGAAACCCAGGAAGAAAGAAGACCACACCAAAGTGTGGATGCTACAGTCCTACTCAGAAGGGGGAAGAGAATAATATTGGGAAGCAGGAGAGAGGGATCTGGGAGGGAGAGAGGAAGAGGAGAAAATAAGGGGGGCAGTTCTCATTCATTTGAAAGAATTTGAAAGAAGGAGAATAGCCCTGGGGGAGGAGGAACTAGGAGTAGCCACTAGAAAGTTCCAGATGCCAGGAACTAAGAGTTTCCTAGGACACAAGGATGACATTAGCCAAAATACCCAACAAAGGGAAAATAGAACATGTAGAGACCATATAGACATGGCCCCCAGTTGAGGGATGGGGCTACCCACCCACCTCAAAAATATTAATCCAGAATTCCTCCTGAAAAAATAAAGTGCAGTGACAAAGAGTGAAGCAGAGACTGAAGGAAAGGCCATCCAGAGACTGCCCCACCTAGGGATCCATCCCATCTGCTGACACCAAACCCAGATGCTATTGCTGATGCCAAGAAACACTTGATGATAGGAGCTTGGGATAGCTGTCCCCTGAGAGGTTCTGCCAATACTTGACCAATTCAGATGTGGATGCTCTCAGCCAACATCAGACTGAGTATGGGGACCCCAATAGAAGAGTTAGGGGAAGGACTAAAGGAGCATAATGGGATTGTAACTCCATAAGAAGAACCACAGTATCAACCCCAAAGCTACCAGGGACTAAACTGCCAAGCAAAGAGTACAAACGGAGGGACCCATGGCTCCAGCTGCATATGTACCAGAGGATCGCCTTATCAGGAAGGAGAGCCCCTGGGTCCTATGGAGGCTCCATGACACAGTGTAGGGAAATGCTAGAGCACTCAGGGTGGGTGGGTGGGTAGAGGAACACCCTCATAGAGGTAGGGGGGGGAGGGCATAAGGGATTTGTGGAGGGGAAACTGGGAAGGGGGATAATATTTGAAATGTCAATAAATAAAATAACAAATTAAAAATGAAAAAAATGAGTAAAAACCCTCACCTACTCCTAGTTTACTTTGTTTTATGTTTTCAGTTGAAGATGTGAGACCATATGAAACCTAAGAAGAAGGAAGAGCAAAATGTAGGGTGCTTCAGTGCTTCTTAGAAGGGTGAAAAAAATACTCACAGGAGGAAATATAGAGACAAAGTGTGGAGAAGAGACTAAAGGAAAGGCCATCCAGAGACTGACCCACCTGGGGTTCTATCCTATATACAGCCACCAAACCCAGATGCTATTGTGGATGCCGGGAAGTACTTGCTGATGGAAGCCTGATTTAGACTCTGCCAGAGCCTGACAAATACAGAGGCAGATGTTCACAGCCAACCATTGGACTGAGTGTGGGGTCCCAGATGGAAGAGTTGGAGAAGGGACTGAAGGAAATGAGAGAGGTTGCAGCCCCTTGGGGGGAGCAACAGTGTCAATAGGCCAGACACCATCCCATCCCACCCCACGCCACCCCACAGAGCTCCCGGGGAATGGACCACCAAGGAATACACATAGAGAAACTCATGACCCTGGCCACATATGTAGCAGAGGGATGGCCTTGTTGGACATCAGTGGTAGGAGGGTGTTCGATGACTTGGGCCTGAGGGTGTTGGATGCCCAATTATAGGGGGATGTCAGGGAGGGAACTCAGGAGTGTGGGGGAGCACCCTCATAGAAGCAGGGGAAGGGGGAAATGGGATAGGGGGCTTCCAAAGGGGAGACCTGGGAAGGGGGAAAAAAATCCAAGAAAAAAAAAAAAAAAAGAGTGAGCTCTCAGCTCCTATTTCCAGTTGTGTACTAGTTGTTTGATGCTTGTTGCCGAGTTTGCCAAACCTGATGGACTCTTATTCCTTTGAAATAATAAGTTCAAGTAAATACTATAAGTATTTCTTTAAGTTACCTTTGTCTGGTGTTTTGTCACAGCAACAGAAAAGTAACAGATATAGAAGGATGTTTATGTCCCAGGGTTATTTATTTCTCCAAGCTTATGAAGTTGTAGATATTACACACATCCTACTTTTATATGCTAGTCATACCTCAGCCAAGTGTTTTAAAGAAAAAAAAATCTTTGATAACATTAAGTTGAACAGGCTGAAGGATGATCAACTTCTACAATATATACATATTTCAAAATAGAAGCGTAGACTTACAGTAGTATGTTAACTACTAGTAGGTATATGATAGAGCTATAATCATTTACTTATTTCTATTTTATGGTAGCTAAATATTCTACAATAACATTTTTAATTCTTACAGCTATAAAATTATATTAAACATAATTATGAAGCAAGTCTCTGTGTCCCAATTCTGAAGTGAACCAATTGTACATCTCCTACAAGTGAGGCAAGGTGGCATGTTGTTATGGAAAGAGTGGAGTGAGTTATTTATGTCTGAGTTATCTGTAGGAAGCTGGCCAGCCGTCTGTTTGGGGTGGGGCAGTTCTCCATCTGGGGTAGCTAATTAGTGATGATAGCTGCAATCTGTAATGTTGCTGCTTTGTTGAAGTAAGAATCATTCTTTGTAGAGTACCAGATCCTTTTAGGAAGAAAACACTTCAAGGTTATCTTTTTAAATAATCAAATTTTCTGAACTTAAAATCTCATTTATCAAGCAGGTTACCACACAAATAAATTAAAGAAAGAAAAGGGATGAGAAGAAAGGAAGGGGAAAAAAGAGCCAGAAACTGAAGAAGGGAAGGAGAGGGCAAAATTTGGTTGAATCCTCGGATTACAAAGTACCTAGAGGAGAATGACTTTTTATAACTAGTTTAGCCTCATCATGCAGATAAGAAAGCTGAAAGTCTGATTTCTTTCCTAGGGTTGCTATCTGGAGGGCATCATCCTGAGTGAGGTAACACAATCACAAAGGAACTCACACAATATGTACTCACTGATAAGTGGATATTAGCCCAAAAATTTAAGATACCCAAGATATAAGATACAATTTGTTAAACTCATGAAACTCAAGAAGAACGAAGACCAAAGTGTGGACACTGTGACCCTTCTTAGAATTGGGAACAAAACACCCATGGAAAGAGTTACAGAGATAAAGTTTGGAGCTGTGACGAAAGGATGGACCATCTACAGACTGCCATATGCAGGGATCCATCCCATAATCAGCTTCCAAACGCTGACACCATTGCATACACTAGCAAGATTTTGCTGAAAGGACCCAGATATAGCTGTCTCTTGTGAGACAAGGCTGGGGCCTAGCAAACACAGAAATGGATGCTCACAGTCAGCTATTGGATGGATCACAGGACCCCCAATGGAGGAGCTAGAGAAAGTACCCAAGGAGCTAAAGGGATCTGCAACTCTATAGGTGGAACAACATTATGAACTAACCAGTACACCAGAGCTCTTGACTCTAGCTGCATATGTAGCAAAAGATGGCCTAGTCGGCCATCACTGGAAAGAGAGGCCCATTGGACTTGCCAACTTTATATGTCCCAGTACAGGGGAATGCCAGGGCCAAAAAGTGGGAGTGGGTGGGTAGGGGAGTGGGGCGGGAGTGTATTGGGGACTTTTTGGATAGTATTGGAAATGTAAATGAGGAAAATACCTAATAAAAAAATGAAAAAAAAAAAAAGAAAGCTGAAAGTTTTCCTCTGCTACTTCAGAGAATGGCCTTATGTGTGGGAGGAGAGGCCCTTGGTCCTGTGAAGGCTCGAAACCCTAGTGTAGGGCAATGCCAGGGCGGTGAGGTGGGAGTGGGTAGATGGGTGGGGGAGCACCCTCATAGAAGCAGGGGGAGGGAGGATGGAATAGGGGGGTTGGGGAGGGGAAAGTGGGAATGGGGATATCATTTGAAATGTTAATAAATAAAATATACAATTTTTTAATTTATAAAAAAAGAAGAAGAAAAGGTGCTTGGTGTTCAGCAACAGTATTAGTCTTAGTCGATGTTTGAGTGCTGTGAAAACACGCCATGACTATGGCAACTCTTATCAAAAGAAAAAGCACTTAACTTGGCCTTGCTTATAGGTTCGGAGGTTTAGTTCATCTTCATAATTGCAGGGAGCATGGCAGCACAAAGGCAGAATGGTGCTGGTCGAGCAGCTAAGAGTTCTACATCCAATGTCACAGGTAGCAGAAAAACAGAGGGCCCCTGACTTGGCCTTGTGAAAACTCAAAGACCATCTCAGTGACACCTTTTCTCCAAGGCCATGCCTACCCCAAGAAGGTCACACCCCTTAATCCTTCTAAGTACTGTCACTCTCTGATGACTAGGAACTCAAATATGTGAGGCAATGGTGAAGTGGAAATTTCTGGTTTCTTTTTTTTTTTTTTTGATTTTTAATATTTTTATTGCATATTTTCCTCAATTACATTTCCAATGCTATCCCAAAAGTCCCCCATAGCGCCTCCCACTTCCCTACCCACCCATTCCCATTCTTTTGGCCCTGGCATTCCCCTATATTGGGGCATATAAAGTTTGCAAGTCCAATGGGCCTCTCTTTCCATTGATGGCCCACTAGGCCATCTTTCGATACATATGCAGCTAGAGACAAGAGCTCCGGGGTTCTGGTTAGTACATCATGTTGTTCCAACAATAGGGTTGCAGATCCCTTTAGCTCCTTGGGTACTTTCTCTAGCTTCTCCATTGGGAGCCCTGTGATACATCCAATAGCTGACTGTGAACATCCACTCCTGTGTTTGCTAGGCCCCGGCATCGTCTCACAAGAGACAGCTATATTTGGGTCCTTTCAGCAAAATCTTGCTAGTGTATGCAATGGTGTCAGCGTTTAGAAGCTGCTTATGGGATGGATCCCTGGATACAGCAGTCTCTAAATGGTCCATCCTTTCATCACAGCTACGAACTTTGTCTCTGTAACTCCTTCCCTGTGTGTTTTGTTCCCAATTCTAAGAAGGTGCACAGTGTCCACACTTTGGTCTTCATTCTTCTTGAGTTTCATGCGTTTATCAAATTGTATCTTATATCTTGGGTATCCTAAGTTTTGGGCTAATATCCACTTATCAGTGAATACATATTGTGTGAGTTCTTTTGTGATTGTGTTATTTCACTCAAGATGATGCCCTCCAGGTCCATCCATTTGGTTAGGAATTTCATAAATTCATTCTTTTTAATAGCTGAGTAGTACTCCATTGTGTAAATGTACCATAATTTCTGTATCCATTCCTCTGTTGAGGGACATCTGGGTTCTTTCCAGCTTCTGGCTATTATAAATAGGGCTGCTATGAACATAGTGGAGCATGTGTCCTTTTTACCGGTTGGGACATCTTCTGGATATATGCCCAGGAGAGGTATTGCTGGATCCTCCGGTAGTACTATGTCCAATTTTCTGAGGAACCGCCAGACTGATTTCCAGAGTGGTTGTACAAGCTTGCAATTTCTGGTTTCTTTAACAACTCCATTGTATCATGTGATGCTTTTCCTGGATGCTGTCTTGTGAGCAAGCATGTGATGCTTTGCTGAAAACAGACAGTTGAAAGGGTACATGACATTTAGAAAGAATACAAATGGAACCACACAAACATTGAGAGGAAGCTCTTGCATTGTTATGCCTTGCAATGCTTAGCTACCTCACTGGTTTTTACTGCTCTTCACTGGTCTTCACTAGTCTTCACTTTGTAGAGAGAGATGTACCAAAGAACTTCTCATGGTATTCCAGCTGATTCTGGCTGCTTCCACTGAAGCTTTTCATGTGAAAAGAGCCAGTAGGAGGAGAGCAGTGGGTCAGGCTTAGTGTCTGAGACCACAAAATTACTACATAATGAAAGAAGCAAAGTAGGCTAGAAGGAAAACTGGCTCCCCATCCTGCTCCTCATGCTTTGATTGCTAGGTGCCCAGAGCATCTCTGTGGGACTAGGGGTGGGGAAGAGCAAGAAGCAGTAGATAAAGGGTTAGTTAGTGTTCAGCCAAGAGTTCTACCAGAGGTTTTGCCTGGGGCTATACAGGCACCTTTAACCTTCCCAGTCTTTGTGCAGCATATACCTGCCAGCAATGGTGGTCATTCCTATAATGAGTTGATGTGGCATCCAACAGAAATGTGAGAGCTAAAGCACTTGAAGGAGGTTTTTGTATTGTATGGCTTGCATTGTCCATTCATCAAATAAATGCAAAATTACTGGACTGCACAGCATCAAGTTAGTTGACTATATTGAAAGGGATTGGTGTCAGCTATGCTATAAGCTGGCCAACAATTACAGTGGTTGTTGTGGTGGGCACATGAATCCATGAAAATAGAGTAACATAACATAGCAAAGGGGTAAATGTTGCTAAAGACCGACTGCTTGGTGAAGAACATTATGCTGACCTACAAAAATAAATTTTTCTCATGATGTTATAACTGAACGATATCATGTTTCAGCTTTAAGAGCTTAGAATGTGATTGAGGAACCAGAGGGGGAAATCCACCTTATTTACTAAGGTAATACAGCATCCTGCAGAATTATTTACTGACTTCCTACAGAGATTGGGTTCAGCTATAAATAGATCATTATGAGACCCTAAAATCAGACAGTCATTGATAGATTATGGCCTTTGAAAGGCAAATAGGGAATGTAAGAGAGCAGTTATAGCATTGAACTTTTGCCACGAGACATTAGCCTGCTCTCTCCCCTTGCTGGCTAGCCAGCCTTCCTCCAGCTCAGCCTGGCTCAGTTCAGTGCAATAAGTATAGTGACAGCAGAGACAGCAGCAGCAGCAGCAGCAGCAGCAGAGATGGTAGAGGCAATTCCCCCTCCCTGCTCTGGCCTTTTCACCTTAACTTGAACCCTCCTACCTGGCCAGGCCAGAGATCTCTGAGGATGGACTCTCGTAGACAGGCTTAGAGTTAATTATGTTCCTTTGGCTTTAGGGACAATAGGAATAATCTTGGGGAAAAGTGGAATAACTTCTTAAGGATTTATTCTGCATCCAGGTGTAGTAGGTGGGGAAAGCAAGGAAGAAAGTAAAATTATGGCATATGTGAAAAAGGAAATGCAAATTAATGCAGGAGATAGAATGCTTGGTTGTTGCCAACCAAAGAAAACTCATGGTGTGACTCATGGCTCTAGCTGCATATGTAGCAGAGGATGGCCTAGTCAGTCATCAATGGGAGGAGAGCCCATTGGTCATGTGAAGGTTATATGCCCCAGTATAGGGGAATTCCAGGGCGAGGAAGCAGGAGTGGGTGGGTTCGTGAGCAGGGGGAGGGGAGAGAGGATAGGGGATTTTTGGAGGGGAAACTAGGAATGGGGATAACATTTGAAATGTAAATAAAGAAAATATCTAATTTAAAAAATTGCTTGGTTGTTATTGGTTGTTAAAAAGGGCAAGGCCACACCAGTTAGAATGAACAGGAGCTTTTGAGAGTGTGGGAAAAATGTATATTCTCCAAATAGTGGTTAATGCTCAAAGACCCAAAT
Organism: Mus caroli; assembly: GCF_978045245.1. NCBI lineage: Eukaryota > Metazoa > Chordata > Mammalia > Rodentia > Muridae > Mus > Mus caroli. The sequence goes on from NW_028227257.1 coordinate 73,266,318, forward strand.
TAATGGTACAAGTGAATGGTGTTAAAATAAAAGGTTTGGTGGATGCAGGAGCTGATGTTAGTATACTTTACCAAAAGTTTTGGAATCTAAATTGGTCACTTCAGAAAGTTTTACACACAGTTTATAAGAATTGGTAAATTATCACGACAGGGCAAAGTGTTCAATAGATTGACTGTGTGAGACCAGAAGGACAAACAGGGAAGTTGAGATTTTATGTGACTGATATAACCATAAATTTATAGGGAAGGGATCTTTTACAACAATGGGGTACTCAAGTGACTAGTCCTGCAATTTCAGGGACAGCAAATGAGGAAATCAGGGGAGATATGGGAGATACTCCTGGGAAAGGTGTTGATAAAGTTGACTGAGAGCAATCACAAGTTGTGCCCATTGTCCAAACACTGGACATCATGGATTGAGTTTCCACATTTATAAAAGGGCCATATACTAACAGTTTTGTCATTAAAATGGTTACCAAACAGACCTGTGTGGCAAGAGCAGTGGTCCGTTATGCAAGAAAAATTGCAGGCACTTGAACAACTGGTACAAGAGCAGCTGGGGGCACAATATATAGAAGAATCTACCAGCCCATGGTTTCCCCTCTGTTGTAAAAAAAAAGGAAATCAGGTAAGTGAGGATAATAATGGATTTAAGAGGAGTAAAGAGAGTAATTCAACCAATAGGTACTTTAATTCCTAGACTTTCCTTACCTTCTTTGTTACTGAGATCATAGCCTATAATAATAATGGACTTGAAAGACTAGTTTTCTCACAATACTGTTACATGAGCAAGATAGGTTTACTTTCTCAGTACCTACTCTGAACATCAGTGGTCCAATAAAAAGGTACAATTGGAATGGACTTCCACAGGGAATGTTAAACAGTCCAACTTTCTGTCAATATTGTATGCAACAAATATTAGAAATAATTTGTGAGTAAGTCCTCTGTCTATCTCTTATCATTACATGGATGACATATTTTTGGCTAATTCTGATGAAGATGTTTTAGAGAAAATGTTTAAAGAAACACAAAGAATTCAGCCATGCTGGGGGATACAGATTGCTCCAGAAAACTATAAAATTAATCAGCAAAAAAAATTTTACCCACAAAATTAAAATATTAAATATAGAAATTAAAATAATAGTGACCAATTTCAAACTTAAAGATTTTTTTCTAAATAATGGGATATATAACTGGCTGAGGCCTACAATTAAATTAAGTAGTTATGAGTTAAGTATTTTTTTCAGACATTACAAGGAGATTGAAATTTAAATGGTTTAAGATGTCTAACAGCTGAAATTAGAACTCTTGCAAGGATTGCAAGATGCATATATAGATCAGATTGATCCTAAATTTAATTGTATTTTGGTAAGTTTTCCTTCAATTCATTCTCCTACTGGCCTCATTATGCAAAGAGAAGATAATATTAAGGAATGGATCTTCTTAGCACATAAGCAAAGTAAAAAATTGCAAATATATGTAGAAAATATTTCTAAATTAATTGTAAAAGGTAGAATAAGACTGTCAATTGTCAGGAACATATCCAGGTGAAATTATAGTACTTCTTAATAATATTGAGATAATATTCTTATGGCTGATCAATAAAAATAGGCCAAAGGCTTATAGTAACTACTTGGGAGAAATTAATAGCAAATATGTGAAAAGCAAATGTATGCAGTTTATAAAAAAAAAAAACAATTGTATTCTTCCACATATTTTATAAACAACACCAAATCTCAAGGCACCAACATTCTATACTAATGCAAACAAGACACTGGGTTTGTGCTACCTTTTCTTTGGAGCTTGCCTTTGACTTTGACAGCTGAACCTTGGGGATAAGGTTCATAGTGTGTGGGATTGTGGTTGTACCAATCCAGGTGTTATTTCAGGAGCAATCATTCTCCTTTCAAACAGAGGCAATGTAAATCACTATTTTACTTAATGTTTCAACAACTCTCTCTCTCTCTCTTTCTCTCTCTCTCTCTCGTGTGTGTGTGTGTGTGTGGTGTGTGGTTTGTGTGGGATAGGGAGAGTATATGCTATGGAAGGTATGTGGAAGACAAAGGACAGTTTTGTGGAATAGGTATTTTCTTTTACCTTTTTACAAGAGTTCCAGGACTGACCTAAGGTAACCAAGCTTGTGCCACAAGTGCCTTTCCATTTTTTCTGGTATTTTAATTATTTTATTATTACCAAAGAATTTTCTGGATGTAGTAGCTCATCTTTTCATTCCTTCACTTCTTAAGGTAGAAAACAGAATTTCTGTGTTAGTCTTCTTATGCATAAAAAAGGGGGACACATTCATGTACTATTCTGTTGAATTAGCACCTGATACATAGGACATATAATAGGGTCTAGGACATAACTGCTCATTGCATGTTATCTTTGCTTATGTGTTCAACAGCTTTGAGGTTCTAGCCTAAATAATTCAGCATGACTAAGTCCTCTCTCTCTCTCTCTCTCTCTCTCTCTCTCTCTCTCTCTCTCTCTCTCTCTCTCTCTCTCACACACACACACACACACACACACACACACACACACACACACACAAACACACACACACACACACACACGCACAATCTCTACAGAGTTATTATAAGGAACAAATGATGTCACTTGCTATGAATTATAGAAATATTTGGCATATTAAAGCCTCCAAATGGCTAAGCCAAGATGAGTGGTTTTTCCATGGCCCATCAGCTAGAATGGTTTTGACAGTTGGCAATGTATAAGGGGCAATAACATTGAAACACAATGAAATTTTGAGTCAGAATCAGTTGGAATTAAAAATCAAGTTACATCTTTAATACAAAGGAGTATGACTTTAGCAAGTCATACTAAATTCCTAAAACTTAGGCTTCTGGCCTATAAATTGGGGCTACTGCCAGCAGGGTAGTTGAATAGGCTTACTACACTGAAGTGATGTATCCAATATTGTATTGCACTTTGAGCAGCCAACGGAGACTGCCTATAAAAGAAACCATTTATGATCTATTAATATCTATAAATCAGTTATTATATCCTAATTTTTCTACCTGAGGTTCAGTGGGAAACAAACTTGAGACACACTTGTTTCCACAGAATCGAACCTAGAGCACCCTCATCTGATCCCCTTCTGTCAACAGGCAAAAACATTCTGTAATCACTCTGGAGCCTGCTGGCAGCATGGCCAACTGTTCTCAGAGATGACTCAGAAACAACCAGCCTGTGCTTGAAGGGGCTGTAAAGCTCTCAAGTCTGAGTCATTGAGGTGCCACAGCCTCCAGCCCTGATGTTCCCAAGTGACTTCACAACTCCCTACTCAGACATCTATGCTTCATTCAGAAGACACCTGAGGGCTTAATGGCATTGAGTCTGAAGTCATCACTCACATTTGCATGTACTTCTGATGATCTAGTCACCTGTTATCACAAGTTCAAAAGTCTCCTCTTCAGTGAAACCTTCCCAGATGATCCTGGCTAGTGCCCAGGACTCTCTACTGAGTGCCCTGCTCTTCCTCTGTAAGCCATTCCAAGGCTTTACACTTCTAGAACTATACAATACTGAATAATAATGCTTGAAACTGTGGATATGTTCTTTTTAAGCTTTTCCTTCTTGCTAGAAACAAAACTGTTTTAATTCCTAAATCTGTTATGAGAAATATTGGTATGTTATTCATTCCATATCCCCTCAAAGTGTAAGATACACATTGAGAGTTCAAAAACACTAAAGGGTCACGAACACATCAAACATATCCAACTTTTGATACACAAAAATAGAGACTGCTCCATAGTGAGTTTCAATCATGTTAATTACCTCCAATGAGTCTTATAATTCAGTATTTCATACAAAATTTGGCTTCTAGTTAAGCTCATATTGTTGAATTTTTATTAAATATTATAAAGAGTTATTAGAAATATTTAATGTAGTCATTTATATTTATTTTATACACTAAAGGTTAGCTGACATTGCTACATGTTTTCAAAACAATGGTTTGTGAGGCTTGCAAAGCTTCTTGACTTCTTGTGAATTTGAATATCATATTAAAGTCTGGGGTTTGCTCCAAGTCACTGAGCTGAGCTCATTAACCTCCTCTAGCAAAATTTCCCAATCTCAGTTTCACTCTCATCATCGTCTCACTAACATGAATTCTAAGTCGGCAGAATGGCTCACTGGTAAAACACTTGCCTGGATTGCAGAGACTGGGCTTTGATCCCCAATATGTCAAAAACAAACAAACAAAAATATATCTACCCAGTAATGCCAAATTTTGGTGTCAATTACTTTGAAAACAAGAGAAAACAACACAGGTCTGATCTGTTCATTTTAACCCAAAAGCAGGCAAAATTCCTACTGGAACTACTTGCCATTTCTCTCTTTACCAAGCCTCTGTCTATTTTCTCAGACACAGACTTGCTCCTCATCCCAAGCCACTTCTTCATACCTGATCACAAGAAAATTCTCTTGTGGGATGCTTGGCTGTCACTCACTTGATCTGATCTATTTTAAGTACAGCTTCACAGAATTTTCTACCTTAAATAGCACTTTTGTAATGTTTCTTCGATGCTTAAAAAACCTTTTATGGTTTGTGAGCTCTTACAACTCTGAGACTAAATTATCCCCAATCCTGGATGGAATCGTTATTTTCTACTTGTTTCTTCAGTGTGATAAACTTCTGTAAAGCTTTGACTGACACTCAGTGGAGGTGATTTCCTAGGCTCTAGCATCCCAATGTGTCCTCTGTGCAAACACTGTGTATGTGGATGCATGAATGAGACAAGTCCCCAAGATTAGGATCAAGGAAGTTAGAGATCAAGGAGATTTTGAGCAGGGTATATAGTGACTGAGGAGTGTAAAAGGTCTGGAAAAGGTTTGAAAGACATTAAGCCAAGGCTGATCTTCTGTAATCTGCGGGAAGGTCTGTCATATTGCTCCTTCCCATAATCCTTCACTAACTTAATCTATATTCCTCTACTTATATAGTAATAGTCAGATGTTATAGTAAATTAGGGCAGGATGGTATTTGAGTTCACTCAGAAACAGATCCTGAAACAAGGATCCCACAGAAAAGGACTTATTAGTGCCAGGAACACATGTAAACCCAGGAGGAGAATAAGGAAAGAGAATAATGAATGTGAGATATATTGTCTAGTAAATTTCAATTCTTTGTAACCAGGGCTGGATCCAACAGGAACAGGAGTATGAAAATAGGGTGAAATACAACCTTTAGAGGTCATGCGTATAGTCAGGAAGTGAAGGCATCCACAACACTGTGTCAGTCAGTATTTCAAGTATGCATTCACCCCTGCATTCAGACAGAGCAATTTGCAGTGTTTGAAGTCCTCAGAAAGGAGATGCAGATTCAGGTAGTCCATAGTCTTCCTTTGTAACTCTTGTTTTTATGGAGGCAAAAGAAGATGCACTGGTAAACAAATGATCTATAGGAGTCAGCTATGAACTATAATGAGCATATGCCCTGTTCCTCTTACTGTATGCATGCCTTTGAGTAAGTGAATTTCTTCAATCTCAGCTTCTCAATTTTCAGAGTAATTGGTCAGATATCATTGATGTGTTTGTATTTTACCAGAGAACCAAAATCATTTCTCCCTAATGAAAACCTTGAATAAAACTGGAAAAAAAACAAAAGCAGAATGATCCTCACTGAAGTACAGACAGGGAGTCTCAGCTGAGAAATGTTATCTTGGAAACCTAATACTTCCAGAAAGCAAAAAATAAAACACACGCACCACTGGTCTTTATCTGAATCCTGGCACCATCACATACTGGCCCCTGCAAGTGCTCTATGATGCTTAGTGGTATTCTGTGATATTTAGTGTCGATCCAGTTCTTTACCAGAGAAGGAAAGACATCCCTAGCAGATATTATAATACAATTTCATTCACAGATTGCTGTATGAGACTGTTAATTGATAACCAAGTTATAGTACTGCTACTTGACATGATAGGGATGTGGAAATGGTGTTCCAATAACAAATGTATAATGGATTTTACCTAGATGGTAGAGAATCATTTCTGAGGTTTGTGGAATTGAGAGACTGTGGGTGATTCAAAATGACCTGATAATTTATTTTTACCATCACTCTTTACTTTATTAAATATTATACTGTTAGATAAGTATTGCTACACTGTAATTTTCATTATTATGATGATATATTTTCTCAAAAACTCAACAAGTTCAAACTGGAGTCATAAATCAAGTCTACAGCTTTTAAATCTCAAGTTCGCCTCACACTAGTATTATATCCATGTAGCATGTGACTGTGTCACAATACAATTTACAGAAGCAATCTCTAAATTCCTGAAAATATCAAGTCCACAGATTGTCAACATGGAGGTCAAAGGGCGTGACTAACTACATATAAGGAATTGTAATGAAGACTTATTATATTGAGTTATTGAACTTTTCATTTTGAAGTTCTGCTAGGAAAAAACCAAAGCAAGTATGAAAATTCATTGTTGTTGTTTTGTTGTTGATAATGATGATGATTTCAGTAGAGAAAATCACAAATACTTTACTTCAGAACTAGCTTTTATAGTGAGCGATTTCCATTTCATTCATTCACCCATTCAATATAATTTGCATACCTATAAAGTTAAAATGGTAACAAAGATATGGTTTTATTCCACATTATTTATAATGACTGAAATATTGCAAATGTTTCACTCTATATAATAATAAATATAATATTACGATAAAATATTTGCTTAAAGTAGTTCATTTATCTATCATTTCCCCCTGAAAACCTTATACTACTACTACTACTATTTTCCCTCTTTCACAGATGAAAAAATAAAGCTAGGGAATAAATAATATCCCAGTAGCTTCAGCATTCCTAAGTAGAGAACTTTAGAGTAAAACTCAAGCCATTTTCTTTATTAACAAACCTCTCATGTACACTAGAAATGGGAGAGTTTGGGAAGAAGAAACCTTGGAAGACTACAATGATTCTCTTCTTCTCCATAGATGATTCTTTCTCAGATCCTGCTAGGGGAACTTTAGACTCTGGGTAGAAAAGCTTCATACCTAAGCTCTGCACTTTCCTATGTGTACATAGAGTCCATGCCTTTCCTTCCTTTTTTTATATTTTATTTTTTGTATTGGTTATTTTATTTATTTATATTTCAAATGTTGTTCCCTTCCCAATTTCCCCTCTGCAAACCCCCTATGCCATTCCCCCTAATCCCTGTTTCAATGAGTATGCTCCCTCATCCACCTACTCACTCCTATCTCACTGCCCTAGCATCCCTCTTCACTGGAGTATTGAGCCTCCACAGGACCAAGGGGCTCCCCTCCCATTGATGACAGATTAGGCAATCATCTGCTATATATCCATCTGGAGCCATGGGTCCCTCCATGTGTACTCTTTGGTTGGTGATTTAGTCGCTATAGTCGCTAAGAACTTTGGGATGTTTAGTTGGTTGATATGGGGGTTCCCCAGCTCAGTCTGATGGTTGGCTGAGAGCATTCACATCTGTATTTTTCAGGCTCCCACATAGCCTCTCAGGTGACAGCTATATGAGGCTAGGCTCCTTCTTAATGGAGCCTTTATCACATGATGTGGCCATGGCTTGTAATTAATGTGGGTGAGTAAACCTAACACAAGTTTCTTTGTCTTTTTTGCCAGTTTCGCTGACAGATTCACCTTGCCAAAGGTTATCATCAATTCTTTTCTGTACTCATGAACTCTAGAATTTTCATTTCTTTTTACTTAATGTACATTTTGTTACAGTTTCTTATTTGCATGTCCAAACTTAAAGTATCACTCTTCTTGCACTCTGCAGCCAAGATTAAGTAAAATTAAAGTAGTATGAACAGAGCACATAAATATTGCAACAGCTAATCTAACAACCCAGATGGATACACGTGGTAGACAGGCAATTGGGACATAGAATATAAATTAAGACAAACGACATAGTTCATGTCCTAGACTTGATGGAGATGGACAACCTATTTAACAGTGTTACTAATAATATGAAAATTTTATTGTTTAATTTTGAGCATTTCATACCATACTTGGCCACTGATTTTTAAAACTATAAACAAGGATAGACAGTTGTACCAGAAGATTCACAAGGAAAAATATTACATACTAACAGAAATTTTATTATTATTTAACTTTTCATTACCTCCCTCTTTATCCATCATGTAAATTTCTTCAACAGCAGCATCTAATATCTGATGAACTTTCAATGGCAGAACCTTCAAGACATATACTTTTTTCATCTCAGCATCCAATGTTTAGTCAAACTTTACCAGTGTGACATTTGGCTCAATATTTTATTCTAGTTTGCTTTCTGGTGTTGTGATAAAAAAACATTGTGACAAAAAATAACATGGAGAGAAAATGGCTTATTTGGCTTATAGTCTACAGTCTACCATAAAAAAACCAGGGCATGAGCCTAAGGTAAGAATCTAGAGGCAGAACTGAAGCAAAGACTACAGAACACTGCCTGCTAACTTGTTTCTCTTGGTTTGCTCTTCTAACATTTTTATATAGGCCAGGCCTACCTGTCCAGGGATTGTATTGCTCAGAGGGGGCTGGACACCTACATATTAATCATCTATCAGGAAAATACCCCACAGGCACATGCCTATGGGCCAATCGGATAGTGGAAATGTCTCAATTGATTACTCATTTCTCGTAGCTTTTCACACAAAGATAGCATCTTCCTATGAAATAATAGAAATCCAAAGAATGTGATTTACCTGCTGCTGGCCATTTCAAACCCTAAGTTTGGTATATAAGCACTTCCCCAATGATGTTTCTATTCCTAGATCCTACCTTAATCACTCAGAATACTCTGACAGAGAGCCATTACAATTTTGAAGACCATTTTGGTTCATTGACTGTACCATACATGCAAAGAAAGAATATTAAAAGCTGTAAGGGAAACAATCCAATTAACATATAAAGGCAGACAATCAGAATTACACCTGATTTTTCACCAGAGAATCAAAAAACCAGAAGATTCTGGACAGATGCCTTGCAGATCCTAAGAGATTACAGATGCCAGTCCACCCTACAATGTCCAACAAAACTCTCAATCACTATAGGTGGAGAAACCAAGATATTCTATGAGAAAACCAAACATAAACAACATGTTTGTACTAATCCAGTCCTAAAGAGAAAACTAGAAGGGAAAGTATAACACAAGGAGAGTAACTACACACACACACACACACACACACACACACACACACACAAACTCAGAAAAAATATCTCATAACAAACCCAAATGAACAACCAAATGATAGGAATTAACAATCACTGGTCATTAATATCTCCTGATATAAATGCACTCAATTCCCCAATAAAAAGACATAGGCTAACAGAATAGATACTTAAACAGCATCTATCATTCTCCTGCATATAAGAAACAAAACTCAGAAACAAAGATAGACACTATCTCAGAGTAAAGGGCTAATAAAATATTTTCCAACCAAACAGTCCTAAGAAATGAGCTGGAGTCACCATTCTAATATCTAATAAAATAGACTTTCAACCAAAAAATAATTTAAACAATATATGGGGAAGAACAGTGTATATTCACTAAAAGAAAAATCCACCAAGCTGAAATCTCAATTCAGAATATCTATGTCCCAAGTGCAAGGGCAACATTATTTGTCAAAGGAAATTTACTAGAGCTCAAAACACACAGTGAACATGACACAATAATAGTGGGAGACTTCAACATTCTATTCTAACCAAAAGACATCAAAACAGAAACAAAAGAAAGATACAATGAAACTAACAGAAGTTATGAATCAATAGATTTAACAGATATCTACAGAACTTTTCACCCCCCCCAAAAAAAGAATAACTTCTTCTCAGCATCTCATGGAACTTTCTTGAAAACTGACCATATAATCAGACTCAAAACAAGGATCAACATATACAAGAAAATTAAAATAACCCTTTACATTCTATCAGATCACCACAGATTAATGTTGGACTTCATCAACAACAGAAGTAACAGATGCCTACATTTTCATGGAAATTGAACAACTTCTTACTCAATGATCTCTAGGCTAGAGAAGTACTAAAGAAAGAAATAAAATATTTTCTGGAATTCAATGAAAATAAAGGCACAATATATTCTAACTTATAGGACACAACAAAAGCAGTGTTGAGAGGAAAATTCATAGCACTACGTGTCTTCATAAAGAAATTGGAGAGATCCTATTTTAGCAACTTAACAGCACACCTCAAAGCTCTAGAATAAAAAGAAGCAAATGTACCCAAGAAAAGTAGCAGGAAAAAAATTGACAAACTCAGGGTGAAATCAACCAATTATAAACAAAGAGAACAATACAAATAATCAACAAACCCAAATATTCTTACTATAGCTGAAGCTTAGAGAAAATCAACAAGACTGGCAAACCCTTAGTCAAACTAATAGTCACAGAGACACTATCCAAATTAAGAAAATCTGAAATGAAAAGAGAGACATTACAACAGGAAACTGAAGAAAATGAAAAAAAAATAATCATCAGGTCTTATTTTTTTTAGTTTTTTTATTAGATATTTTCTTCATTTACATTTCAAATGCTATCCCGAAAGTCCCCTATACTCACCCTCCCGCCCTGTTCCCCAACCCACCTACTCCCACTTCCTGATCCTGACCCTGGCATTCCCCTGTACTGGGGCATATAATCTTCACAACACAGCAAACCAATAGCCAACATCAAATTAAATTGAAAGACATTTGAAGCAATTGCACTAAAATCAGGGACAAGACAAGGCTGCCTGCTCTCTCCTCATCTACTCAACTTAATACTTCAAGTTCTAGTTAGAGCAATAAGACAAGAAAAGATCAATGGGATGTAAATTAGAAAGGAAGAAGTCAAGATGTCTCTAATCACAGATGATAAGATAGTATACATGAGCAACCCTGAAAACTCTATCAGAGAACTCGTTCAGCTGACAAACACCTTTAGCAAAATGGCTGGATACAAAATTAGCTCAAAAAAATTCACTAGCCCTCGTTTAAAAACTTATATATGGGCCGAGAAAGAAATTAGGGAAATAATACCCTTTACAATAGCCACAGATTGATATATCTTGATGTAACTCTAATCAAGCAACTGAAAGATCTGTATGACAAGAACTTCAAATCCCTGAAGAGGGAAACTGAAGACCTCAGAAAATGGAAAGATCTCCCGTGCCCATGGACCAATAGGATAAGCATAGAGAAAATAGCCATCTAACTAAAAGCAATCTACAGATTCAATGTAATCCCTATCAAAATTTCAACACAATTCTTCACAGACATGGAAAGAACAATTCTCAAATTCATATGTAAAAACAAAAAACCCAGGATATCCAAAACAATTCTCAACAATAAAAGATCCTCTGGGAGGAATCACCATCCCTGACCAGAGAGAATGAAAAGAGAACCATATTTATCACCTTGCACAAAGCTCAAGTTCAAGTTGATCAAGGGCTTCAACATAAATCCAGATACACTGAGTCTAATAGAAGAGAAAATAGAAAATATCCTCGACTGAATTGACACCGGAGAAAAATTCCTGAACAGAACACAAATGGCTCAGGCTCTAAAGTCAAAAATTGATAAATGTGACTTCATGAAACTACAAAGCTTCTGTAAGGCAAATAACACTATCAATAAGACAAAAGGCAATCTACACCTTCATGTCTACATCTGACTGAGGGCTAATATCTAAAATTTATAAAGAACTCAAGAAGTTAGACTCCAAAAAACCAAATAACCCCCAACTTAAAAATAGGGTACAGAGCTAAACAGAATTCTCAACAGAGGAATTTTGAATGGTCAAGAAGTTCATTAAAAAAATGTTCAATATCCTTAGTCATCAGGAAAATGAAAATGAAAATGATCCTAAGATTCCACCTTACACCAATTAGAATGGGTAAGATAAAAAAACTCAAGGGACAGAATATATTGACAAGGATATGGAGAAAAGGGAACACTTTTCCATTGCTAGTGGAATTGCAATCTGTTACAACCACTCTCAAAATCAATCTGGTGTTTCCTCAGAAAATTTGAAATAGTTCTACCTGAAGACCCAGCTATACTGTTCCTGGGCATTTACCCAAACAATGTTCCAACATCTCATAAAGATACTTGCTCAGTTATGTTCATCACAGCCATTTTTGTAATAGCCAGAAACTGGAAGCAACTCAGATATCCCTCAATCAAAAAATGAATACAGAAAATGTGGTTCATTTATACAATTGAATACTGTTCAGCTATTAAAAATCAATGTCATCATGGATTTTGCAGGTCAATAGATGTAACTAGAAAATATCATCCTGAATGAGGTAACCCTAAAAAATGGACATGCATGGTATGTACTCACTGATAAGTAGATGTTAGCCAAGAAGTATAGAATATCCATGATACACCCCACAGACCCTACAAAGTTAACAAGAAATAAGGCCCAAGGGTGCTTAAATTTCCACTTAGAAGGAGGAACAAAATAGTCATGGGAGGCATAGGAAAGAAGGGTTTTGAGTGGGAGAGGGGTATTGAAGGGAAAATGTGGGCAGGATCAGGTATGTGGGGAGACAGGAGAGAGGCCCAAAGGGTCAAGAAAATGAATAGAAATATGCAGCTACTGGAGCAAAGTTGGGGTAGGGTGAATCTCTGGGAAGTCCTAGAGAACTGGGATGAAGAGGTTCCCAGGACTCAGTGGGGATGACCTTAGCCAAAATGCCCAACAGTGGGGAGACGGAACCTAAAGAGACCAACTCCAGTAGTCAGGCAGGGCCCCCAGTAGAGGGATGAGAATACCAATCCACCTACAAAACCTCCAACCCAAAATAGCTCCTGACTAAAAGAAATGCAGGGAGAAAAATGGAGCAGAGACTGAAGCAATGGCCCACCAGTGACTGGCCCAACTTGGATCTACCCTGTGGGCACCAATCTTTGATTGCTACTGATGCTATTCATGCTTGCAGATAGGAGCATAGTATGGCTGTCCTCTGAAAGGCTATACTAGCAGCTGACTAAGATAGATGCAGATACTCATAGCCAAGCACTGGACGGAGGTTGGGGACCCCTATGAAAGAGTTAGGAGAAGGACTGAAATAGCTGAAGGGGATGACAACCCCAAAGGAATTCCAAATGTGTCAACTAACTTGGATTCCTGGGAGCTACCGACAAACAGCATACATGAGGTGTTCCAAGGCCCCAAGGGCATATGTAGCAGAGGGATACCTTGTCTGGCCTCAGTGGGAGAGGATCGCCCTAATTCTTTAGATACTTGATGCCCCAGAGTGATGGAATATGGGAGTGTGGTGGACTCAGAGGTGGTCAGGTGGGTGGATGAGGGGAAGAATTCTGGGAGGGGCATCATTTGGGATGTAAATAAATTAAATAACTAATTTGGAAGAGAAAAGAATATCATAGATGTGCTATCATAACACTATGAGATTGGTCATATCAGAGTCTTGTCAAACTATCAGGAATCCTGTATGTGTTGACAATGTGTTAGCTATTTGGTAATAATGTTGAATATGAGGACAAAGATGTTGGAGAGTCATATAAACATAATATCACACTAAATCTCTGAGAGACAATTATAGAAAAACTAAGGAATGAATCAGCATCCTTTGAATAACTGACATTCAAACTGCGTAAGAGTCATTTTTTTCATCTCAATATTTTTCATTCCTAGATTTTTTGATACTTCCTCCAAGACATAGAGCATTTCTCTTCTTCAGTGTCACACTTATGGATCTCTCCCATGGAATTCCGCTGTTTTGTCCGATTAATACATGCTAATGAAAATTAACAAAATAAAACGAATAATACTGAGTGTTTCCAAGAATCAGTTTTGTCTTGAGATATACCTGTATCTTTGGCCTGCTCACTCTAGTTAGCCTGAAGCAAAGCACCATTGGCAGCTATCGTGTGGAAGAGTCAATGCACTCATTGTACTGGATGACCTACATAAATAGATTTCCAGGCAGAATATTGAATCTGTCTGCCTCCTTCTAGATGTCTATTGTAAAACACAAAAAGACAGAGAAAATGCAATGAGAAAATTGTTAAATATTAAAGGAGCCAGGACTTCTGGGTAAATAAGCATTTCACATTCATTTTATGATCTTCTCTGGAAAAGTAAAAGAACATAATCTATAAACTTAGAATTAAATTTAATTCTAAACTAAGAAATGACTCCAGGTTAATGAAAGAGTCTAGCACACAATCGAGAGATTGTGAAGTATGATAATGCCATGACCGACCTTTCACATTTTTGTTAAGCATTTAAAAACAATGCTTCAAACACACAAAAGGCTTTCTGAGAAAGTTTTGGTATTCACCATGATTCTTTCTATAATACAATAATCACAAAACAAGTCCAAAGACTCACTAGGACCACTGTGAAATAATCTTTGGTTATGGCTTATGTTGAACTAAGTGTACTATATATTGACACATGAAAAACATAAATACTTGGAGCTGGAAAGTTAGCTCAGTGGTTAAGAGCACCGGCTTCTCTTCCAAAGTTCCTGGGCTTCATTCCCAGCATCCACTTGATTACTTTCAACCATGCAGTACCAGAAACTCAGGGGATCCTATGGCCTCTTCTGAACCCAGTACTAGGGTTGCAAGTTGTGCACATCCAAGCAGGAGAAAGATCTATATGCATGAAAAGTAAGTACGTGAACAAAGTTTTGAAAGTGAAAAACTTCAGAGTAGAGAAAAGGGGGCATTAGTCTGGAAAATGTTTATAAACAAGAATAAGTTTTAAACTACTGAGTTCCACACATAGACCACATTATGTCGAAATTAGCCAAGTCATGGATCTGTGGGAAAATAATTTTCAAATAATGTAACTGAACCTGAAGCGATAGTCAGGGGTATTTCCTGCTGGATTTTGCTGGTGGTGGTGGTTATCGTTTGGTTTAGGTTGTTGTTGTTGTTGCTGTTGTATTGGTTTAGTTTATTTTGGTTTGATTGGTTTGGTTTGGTTGTTGTAGTTTTCCAGAGTAAAATAATACCTGTACTTCCATTTCCTCTTTTCATATGGAAACATCCAGCATGGTTCATGGTTATTCTATATATCAGTCCAAACCACTAACACTATGTGTGGTGTGTGTGTGTGTGGGGGGGGGAGTTACTCAGATATAAGCTCAAGAAGCCTGACTGGAGAGCCTAACCAACACTTAATCTCACCTGGTATTCTACAATTATGGGTATTTTACAGTTTGGGGTCTTTAAGCATAAGTCTAATGCCTTGAAGAGAATTTGAAAGACTGTCTTAGGTGATTGAGAAATAGAATGAGTCAAGGTTACTTGGAGAATGGATGTGTATTGTTGGTACTATAAAGACAAATATGGCAAATTTCACTTTCTCAAACTTGCCAGGAAAATATTATTATCAGTGTTCTTATAAAATCTTGTATTGATCCTAGCAAGCATGAAGTCTATTTCTGTTACTCTCAAATAACATAAATGAAATATCAAGGGAGGGGGTATGACATAACATGGAAGGTTAGTTCAGAAAATATTAGTTGTCTCCACCTTGCTGAAAAATGCACTTTGAAGCCCTGAGCCATCACATAAGAAGCATGGCTACCTTCTTGCTGATAGACTAAAATGGCAATGGGGACTGGACACAGTCAGAGAAAGACTCTACAGATTCAGCAGTTCCAATCCATTCCCATTTCCAGTTTCTTCTCAGGATATTAATGAGGGTTAGTATGCATTCATATGGCACCCTTCTTGCCCCAACCCACCTGCTTCATTCTAATTGCATCTGCTTTATGAATTAAATGTAAACCACTATGCAAAGCCACAACTTCCAAAACCATGAAAGACAAACATTCAATAATCACAATTCTTTCAAGCCAAGAATTCTCAAATGCTAGGGAAAGTAATGTAGCCAAATGGTCTAAGGTGATTGAGCATCATGGAAGCCAAAGGAAGAAACTGAAGGAAAAAAAGACTTGCTCCTAGATATGGCTGCAGAAGGGAAAAGGAAAAAGAGTACTAGAGAAAAGCATGAAAAATGAATGCATACACTGTCTGTATCTAGCATGAAAAAGAATTGCCTTAATATATAAACAGAACTAAATAGCAGAAGGCACTAGCCTGTCAAGTTCTTTCTTACCCTATTTTCACCAAGGTCTTCTCAAGCTTGTTCTAAACCTGGGTATTGAAAATAAAGCATCATTCTCTCCACAGATGAGGGCAAGGCAGGGGGTAGGTACCTTACAGTGCCTCCATTGGTAATCACAAACTTTCCTCTAAGTGAATATTATTCTCATGTCACTGATGAATAAATAATTCATAATTTAGGGATGTAATTAAGTTGGAAATAATTATATAGCTAGCAAACAGTATACCTGTTATTTTTTTTAACTTAGTCTAGTGTTACCCCAAAGCCTAGAGTGAAGACTACAGTCATATCTTACAGTCAAATCGAGTCCAGTGAAAACTAAAATGGCTTCTGATGATTTAAGCGCCAGTCCTCTCTGAACTCCTCCCTCTTCCATATGGTATCCCCCAGATGGCTGGAAGCTTGAGAGGGTGATCTGTGGCAATCAGTTTTCTCTCTCCTTACCAATGCCAGTTCGTGTATTACCTCCCCATAATGACCCTGAATTCCAAGAGAACTGCCTTCTGTAGGTGCAAATTAGGCCTGGGAAAGTTAAGCTAGAAATTCTAAAAATGAACCACAGAAAAGTATGTTTAACACAGGAACCAGGTTCCAGATTGTGTCCTGTTTACAAAAGCACATATTGTGCTAATAGTAAAATTGAGTTCTACTTTCATAATGATGGCTTAAAATGAATACCACCCACCTACACCCCCACCCTAGCCGAACTCACACTCCATCAAAGCAATTAAATCTTAAATAACCTTGATCTAAACGACACTAGCAAATGGAATTGTGGGCACATAGTTGTGAGGTTTGTTTACCAGTTTCCCCGAACTGCTTTACCAATCAAAATATTAAAAAATGAGCTCACCCACATATGCATTCTGGACTCCTAAGTTTTAACTCACAAGATAAATGTATTTTCATAGGGATCTGGGAAAAACCACTCGTATAAAACAGGTGCCATCCATTATCAGAAGCCAGGGCTTTAAACCACACTCCAGAGACTTCCAGGTTCTATAATATGTTCACTATTGTTCACTAATGATAAGGCAGTATACTCAAATACTTTAATCAACCACAGAAGGCTGTTTTAATTTCTAGGAATTTTACATATCATATTATCATTTCGAAGAATATTTTAAAAATCTATAAGCTGCAAATATGCTTGAGTGTGCTTAAATCTGGAGGCCCAAAATTTCTGTGTGTGTGTGTGTGTGTGTGTGTGTGTTACTGGAATTTTAATGCCATAGAATTCCTGTTACCTTCCTTTCATAACAAAATTTTTTAAACACCGCATCACAGCAAGTACGTAACTGATTTGAGTATCTGGAGTTGATTTTTGGGTGGTAAGAAAAAAAATAAAGTTAGAGAAAATGCCATGACGATAGAAAATAGGATTTTAAAAAAGCACACAGACTTGATAGACATTAAGTTACCTAATCATTTATGAACAGAGGACGCTCTTTCAAAATGGATTAAAGCAAGGCATTTAATTTTCACAAGCTTTAACATCTTTGTGTATAAATCAGGTATAAAAATAGGTACTGTGTAGGAGTGGCTATAGGGCTATAGTCAAGGATAGTGTGTAAATTGCCATCCAAAGGACAGATATGGAGTGCCTAATACTCTCTCCTTCTGTTTACACACATCCCTCACTTGAGCAATTTTATAGTTTCAGATAACAAAATGATACTAGATTAGCTGAACATGAACACCCAAGTTCAAGTTAATGATACTCTTATTCAGGGTTACATCACTACAGAAATATAGTAATGACACAGAACAAGCACTCATGGCAGGCCTACATTACCTTGTTTGTGTTTGGATCACTCCAAACCATCATAACACATATGCCTTAAATTAAAAAAGCATGTTCTTCCCATTCACCCAAAAGTCAAACTACTTGTTCTCTATCACTATATTTAAAATTATTCTGCAACGTGAAAATCCTGCAGATGGAGTTTTTTTTTTCTCTGCAGGTCTGCTCTCATACTAAGAGAAGAACTGTGTATACTTAGTAAATCCTAAGCCAGTTCTTCATTCTTTATAAACCACAAGTATTTATCATTGATCTGGACTTATATAGTTTCCTTGGTGAGTATTTAGAACTAGTCTGTGCTATTATTAGTACAGAGAAATGATGTGGACTGAGACTGACTTTATCTGCCTCAAGTTTATCAGTTGAAACCAGGCAGCCAAGATGGTGCTTTTGATGGTGTTCATCCTCAATGAAGCCCCCAGAAGATCATTAAGTTTAGGTGAGACTAGGAGTGAGACCCTTGTGATGACACTAGTGAGTTCCCAAAAAGTTAAACTGGAAAGTCTCCTCTTCTCCACCATGTAAGGACATAGTGAGGAGTCTATCTACCGGACAGAAAAAGAGCCATCAACCCAGACATACTTACTGACCTTGAACTTCAGCTTTTAGAACCATTAGAAATGTTAATTTTTGTTTTGTAAGTTGCCCACACTACAGCACTTTGTTCTTACATCCTGAGCTGACTGAGTTAAGCAGTATAAGGTTTGAAATGCTAACAGCTAGACTCTTGAAGATAATTCTCTTTTCTGAATTTTCCCCTTCTGTGTTCAGACGCATTCATGTTTGGAAGTATCTCTTTTTAGATAGTGTTAGGGGACTACAGAAATCAATCCCAGACATTTCCTTTCTGGGTTATTTCCTAAAGAAACATTTATCCAAAGAAAAATCACTGAAACTTAAATCCCAGAAGAATCATATTTCAAACACTTAAATTTACCATTATTGGAACTTATAGTTCCACATGCAAAGTTTACAACATGATTAATAAAAGAAAGTGCACATTTGAGCACTTACAATTATCCACAGACTGACTTTATGATTCTACATGGGCCCAAAGAGTAGACGCAAGAACTAGGAAAATCAATGACAAAAGCAGTGTCTTCTGGAAACCTACAAAATTATTACTGTTTCATGCACTTTATAAAAAACAAAAAGAATGGAAAGCTCCGCATGTCCCAAAGTCATTCAGCTTGGAACACATAATTCGATAAAAAGGGATAAAAACTGCAATGAAAGTTTCTATACTGAGATAGTATCCACATAGGAGATTTCAAACTCCAGGAATAAGCAAATAACATCCACAAGACAGTATACTGGGCATTAAAGATAGACACAGAACAAATACTTCTGGGTTATTTTGTTCCAGAACAAGCCTGGTTAGTTTAAAAGCAATACTTGGAGCGATACGAAGGGAATTAATACATTCCACCCACCAAATAACAACCCATCAACTATCAAAGTGAGGGAAAGTTTTAACTACTGAATTAAGATGAATAAGGCATATCAAACACAAAAGGAGGTATGAGAAACACATACCAAGATAGTCATAGGAACACTTGTACTGTGTACTTATAATCCAGTTATAAGATTTCAGAGCAGTTTCTGCTTATCTGACTCATAAACTTAACTACTAGTATCCATATTCTTCCAATATCTAGGTTTTATTCATTGGACTTCAGTATGAAGTAAGTAGTCAAGTATACCTTTGAAAAGTGGTATTCTTTCCAATCCACTTTTAGGAAGTGTAAGCTGATTTTGTGTCATTTTCTTTTTTTTTTTTTTTTTTAAAGATTTATTTATTTATTATATGTAAGTACACTGTAGCTGTCTTCAGACACTCCAGAAGAGGGCACCAGATCTCGTTACAGATGGTTGTAAGCCACCATGTGGTTGCTGGGATTTGAACTCTGGACCTTTGGAAGAGCAGTCGGGTGCTCTTACCCACTGAGCCATCTCACCAGCCCTTGTGTCATTTTCCTGTGCACATCTAGGTCTTTGAAGAACTTTGAAATGTGCAATGCCTACAAGATAATATACTCCTCTTCATCCTCACAGTACTAATATACTGAAGGTTCCTGTTGCAGCTGATGCTAAAGTTATCCATCCTATGGCAAGAAATCCCTTTCTCTTTCAGTCACACATGGTGGGATGTGTTAGGATTTATATGAAATAACAATAGAAAACCAGTCTGAGGACTCAGGCCTGTAATCTCAGCTAATCAAGAATTTAAGGTAGAAAGGTCCCAAATTCAAAGCCTGTTTGGCTTATAGTGGCTGTATATCAAACCTTGGTAACTTAGTGAGACCCTGTCTCACAAGAAGTAAAAAAAAAAACCAAAAAATCCAAAAGTAAGAAAGTCAATCTTTTATGCTCTTAAGTGTCTGGTATTTTAATTGGTAATTTTCTTTTTTCTTATACTTTGTCACAGATACCAGTTCCTTTTAGAGATACAGACATGGTCCCATAGGAGATAGATCACAGAGAGAATAAATAAGATGCTAATAGAGTTCCTCTCAAAATCTCTACCCACACTGCCCCACGGTATCACTAAAGAATCTTGCTGACAGTACAGCTGTTTGATCAAAGTGCTACCTTCGTTTTGATAAACTATTCAAATTGTCAAATAACCATTTTGTAAGTCCAAGTTCTAAGACCAATTGCATGAGTCTATCCTACCCAGTTACCTTGTGTTCCACAGGGTTTACCAGGACATTCAGGGGCAAAAGAAATGCATCATCATTCTTAATGTTAATTCACTCATGAGAGTTAGGAGACATTCTGTTTAAATCATGTGTCTATCACAGTTCTATGATGTTTCAGTATGTTACTTCCTCCCTTTGAGCTTTGACTTTTTTCTTTTAAATTGCACATTTAACTCAAAACTCATTTAAAGAAATATTGAAATGATGGCCATAATTTAACAAAGTCTCAAGACACAGTGAGAACTAAGTTCATGTGCATCAGGGCCATAGTCATCTAAATACTGCATTTTTGCCCCATTGTCTAGATTTCCACAAAGCTCGTAAAGATACATCCTTTGACTATCCTGCTGATGCATGAAAGTATTTTACTCCAAGACAAGAAGAACTGGTCTCTAAAACACTGCCATATATAATTTCTCCGCTGTGATAAAGACAGTAATAACAAATAAAATCCCATAACTATATGCATTGTTTTATGAGCTAATATTCACAATAGGTGTTATAAGACTGAGCGATTAAAAAATATGCAAGAAGGATCCACTGTTGTAAGAAAGTAAAATTAAGCAAGAAAATATAGGGATATATTTCATTTTTAATGTGAAGATACTTAACACACCCCATAGGGAAAGAGAATTTTGATGTAAATGTGCTTAAGCTTTTCAGACAATTTAACCACCAGGAGGTTAGAAATATGGCCAAGTAAAAATATAATAAAGAGTAAATGCTTCTGAGCACAACATGAAAACAGAAGAGAAAAATAGGCATATTGAGAACTAAATTGTATCCTTGAATTTCTAAAGAGAGGTTGAAAATGACAGCCTTAGGTACATACATTGAAGCAAAGTATCTTACTACAAATTAATCCATAGAAAATAAGGACCTCTGAACTCATGGCATATAGAAAATGTAAAGCATTTGATAAATATGTCAGTAGCAGCTCACGCTAATGCATAGAAATCCTTGAGAACAATGGATTACCATGGATGAAGATTAATCTCCTGTAGACTTTATCAGTTGTTAAGCCACAAGTATTATATGGTATATTGCCAAATGGACTTAAATTTTCTGTGTCTTAAGAAACAATGGAGAAAATAAAACTCTTATTTATAGTAACTGTAAACATCTATGTTTGTATAGGGTAGCTTAGTGGGTAACAGTGCCTGCCACCAAACCTATCAACCATCATTCTGTCCCTGGGAACCATTTGGTAGAAGGAGAAAACAAACTACAACACACTACCCTCTAATCTACACACATGCACAAAATTAATTAATAATAAATGTTTAAAAATCGGACGTCTCTTACATTTTTTGAAGAAAGTAACATGGAATGGAACGTGATGCTAATTTTGCAAATAAGACCAAATTTTCTCTTAGGTTCTCACCAGCTGGAGTTTCTGAGTCAGGCTCAGGTAACAGCTATTTTGAAATTCTTGAGGAACTAGAGAGTGGGGGGAACCCTCAGGGAGAACTGACTCTGCATCAGCAGATGAGAAGCTGAATTTTATGAGAGGGTTTCAACAGCTGACTCCGCAAACTTCAGAAGGGTAGGAGGTGATGTCACTTTCCCCCTGAGCGTTAGCATACACATTATCCAGGTGTGACACCCCAGCATCTTACTGTCACTGCAGGAAGGTTGTAGGTGTATCTGAGAAGCATATCTCATGACAGCAGGTGCAGCTGGATTTAAGAGCATCATTGGTGCTTGACTGATCTCTTGGCAATTATTACGTATTATGTTTTCCTGTTTTACTTAACAGTCTTATTTATATGTATTTCTATTATCATGTAATGGTGTTACCATGCCATCTCCTTAAGGAAATACATTCATCAGAACTTTAAATACGTTTAGTTTGAATTTATGCCTATGTGAACCTAAAGAAAAAAAATACATGAAGTGTTACCTCATTCTTTTGTATTTTTTTTAACTTTGGCAGTATGGCCACATAATAAAAATTACACCGATATGAATAACTACCATACTACTTCAGGGGGTCTGTCCATTCTGAAATATTTAAGAGAAGGAAAGTCCATAAAGAATTTATAATTACAGACTGAAAAGATATTAAAGAATCACATGTCAACGTTAGAGCCAGGCAAAGCTAGAATCCCAGGTCTCCCACGGATGGTAAGGCTTTGAAGAGTTAATATTTTTTAGTAGTGTAATTTTCCAAAAAAGAAGAGAGGCCTGCTGGTGTGGTAGGAGCATTTGTGCTTCTGTGAAATAACTTAGCACACGGTAATACACTCCATTCACTGGTATCCATTTTGATTCAGTTTGGAGTTTTCTAAACTGGGGTATAGTGTTTGCACTCTTTTATTTTACTGTCTGCCAGATGGGTGACTTGAAAAACTGTGTACTCATGCATGAGCACAGTTTGAATTTCCTCAGAGGGATACCAATAACATCTTAATGGGGTTAATAGAAATAGAAGGGTATAATGTAACAGTATATTCTTTAGCTAGTGATGTTGTAGTAAATTACCATGAGTCTAGTGACACCTTTAGTTCTATTAGTAAGATGGCTAAAATGAGCAAGCAGGCCAACTTTAGGAAATAGTCTTTTTTCCTGTCTAGAAACTGCCCTAGTACTCTGGGCTTGAGTTGACTGAGTTCTTTGGCCCAAAGTTACAACAGCCTCTACTGACCCTATCTCCCTATCTGACTCTTATGTCTCCCTGTTTCACTAGCAATGGCCTATGAAATCACTCTGAGAACTTCCCAGTATTTCAGACATAAGTCATTAGCATACATACATCTGCAGAGTAACCCCTCTAGTGTAATTAACACATTCTCGGGATGTGATCATTAGAACAGAGAAGTCATTTGCCTACTGTAGACCAGCTGCATACTATGTAAGCCCCTTCATTGATAGAATTGTAAATTGGATGAAGACAAATATAAGAGTCCACCTGTCCTCTCTACTCTCTCAATGTATGTCACCACTCATGACACTCATGACAACTGATTTTGCTAAACTCTATGCAAATAATTTGGTTGTTATCACAACAACGTGTATGAGTAATTAAGATTGGATCATTCTCTCTTGCATACTACGTAGCATAGTTTGGAATATTCAGTACTATTGAATACAGACCTTCTAAACAAGCACAGAAAATAGCTACATTACATTCCAGTTGATCCCAGTAAAGTCAATCAAGGGAGTTTGATTTTGTTTCTCAGTCTGTAATAATATTTTCACTCATTTATTTGAATCCTAGAATGGTGCAGGCAGAGACAGACAAATCTCTATGGTGTCTACACAGCAAGTTTTAGAATACTCAGGACTACACACTGACAGAAATTATATCAAACAAAGTATGTGTTTTATAGAATACAGAGGATTCAGATTTATTTCCTCATATAAAAATAGAAAACATCTTGCAAAGGGTTAGAAATTCGAAGTTAATGTTTCAGAAAGTTACCCTTCAACAAAAATGTGGCTCTTTGATAGAGTAAACCATCCACCTATGCTGTTTTCTCTTTATACATTTCACTAGTTCATACACAATGTCACAGCTCTTTGCTCTAAGAACAAACAAAATTTCAAATTCACTCCCTGTACAATAGCAAAACTGTCACCCTCTCCTTAGCAGCATTCATGGATCAAATTACAGTGTCTGGATTAGAATTTGGGATCTTAAGCTCTAAAACAATAATTTGTTCAATATATATTCTCCATGTCATTTCACAATTATTGCTGTGAACTGAGTTTTTGTATTGTTTTAGATCACAGGATTCCTAGTGCCCATGACAATTCTACTGTCAATATCTCCTGGACTCAGCCTGCTGATGCATACTTTTAAGTCCAGCACTTAAGAGACAGAGATAGATATGAGGTCAACCAGCCTGGTCTACAGAGAGAATTCTAGACTAGAATCATCTGCATAGTGAAACAATGACTCCAAGAAAATGCAAACGAGAAAGAAGAAAGAAGAATGAAAAAAAGAAAAAGAAAAGAAGGAAGGAAGGGAGAGAGGGAGGAAGAAAAGAAGGAAGGAAGAAAAATGAAGTAGGAGTAAAGAAAAGACAATTAAAAAGAAAGTAATGATTAAAAAAAAGGAATAAAAAAGAAATGTCCTTGAACTTGACTGTTGTAGAACACATGCAGCACATGACTGTCATACTTTTGTATACAGTTAATAAATATTTAGTATTATATATTATATAAAACAGATTATATATTGTATAAAACAGCTGGAAACATTGGTTTTAGAACAATCACTAAAATACTATTACACATGTCATTTGGAAAAATAGGGACTCAACCCTAGTCATTTGTATACACACAAGCCTAGAAAGTGATTAACAGGCAAAAATATCCCTCTGGTATACCTAAGGATTTTTGTATTTTTAGACTAGAAGAAAATAATATGTGAAACTTGAATCTCCCTAGACTTTATTTGTCTGAGATGTACTCCCATGACTCCTGGAATGTACTTTTGTAAGTGACTTAACAGTTAGCTTGTCTCTCTCTGTGCTGAGGTTTTGATCTTGTTAACTAGCATCTTATCATCCCCTCTGTTCTAGTTTTCTTTCTATTGCTGTGATAAATGCCATGGCCAAAAGCAACCTGGGGGAGGAAAGGGTTTATTTCAGGCTGTTTGTCCAGCTTACAGGCCATCATTAAGGAAAATCAGAGTGGGAATTCAAGCAGAAACTGATGAAGAGACCACAACGGAATCTGATTACCACTGAGCTAGCCCTTCTAAACAGCCAGACCCCTTGTCTAGGGGTGGTACCATCCACAATGGGCTAAGCCCTGCAACAAAAACTAACAGTCAAAACAATGGCCCACAAATATGCCCACAGACCAGTATGATCAAGGCAATTCTTCAACTGGGGTTCCTTTTTCCCAAATGACTCTAGTTTGTGTCAAATTGGAGAAACAAAACAAAAGTCTAACCAAAACTGTTTTCAATTACCAGGGTACCCTGCAAGGAAGGGACCCAGCAAGGCTTTCCGACTTTCATAGAGATATCTGAGTGTGTAGCTCAGTGGTACAGCACATGTACACGGTGCACAAGTCTCTGGGTTTGATACCTAGCATCAAAAAACACTTGTACTGACAGCAACATAACAGCTTCTCACCAAAAAAAAAAACACAAAAAACAAAACAAAACTAATGCCAGATTCCATAAATGTTTCACCACAGAAAATAAACTCAGTGCTTGATCTGATGGTAAGTGACCTGTTTTATAATATTTCACTTTCTACATCTGAATAGCATAGTACATCCAAAGCATAGCATATAGATTAGAAAAGTCAAGGAAATGTGGCTGGTTACAAAAGCACCAGTCATTTTACTATGGCGAAATGGACTTCACATCCCACAAAGCAAAACAGTCTTTCATAGTCAGCCCTAGTAAATGTGACTTTCCTCTAACTGCCACATCGTTTTAACAGTTTTAAATAAATCGTTACAAAGAATTTAGAAAGAAGACATAAGCATCGGCTGTGGAAGGGGGCCTGTGTAAGTTGCAGTGAGAGATTCAGATCTGAACCTGAGCTCTGGCTACACAGATAGAAATAGAGTTTAAGCAGAGGCTCCATGGAAGTATATTTTAGAATTGTGTCTCTTTGTTAAGTGAGTCGGAGGAGCTGTAAACCCAAAGTAGCCTCTGGGATAAATAGAAAGATTAGGTCAAATCCGCCATTCTTATAAATGATAAAATGATCCTAGGTACCAACCAAGGGCAAGCTATATATATTCTATTACATTTTCCTGCAGAATTTCCATTTAAAAAAGTACAAGAGAAAAATCTATCTATCCACAAAGGAATTTGACAGTTAAAGAAAATATAAAAGCTTTGTGTAGAACACAGGCCTTGAAATATCTAACTCTCACATCTGTGATCTTAGAAAGTAGGAATAGGAAAAGACAGGGAAATCCTGCTGAGTAAAAGGGAAAAGAGAAGAGAAATCTCCAGTGCCACCATTTGGGCAGACACATCCTAGGGACCAGGAGAACTTCCAAGGTGATGGTCCAGCATCTGAAGGAAGAGGGAAGAGAGCAGTATGCTGAGTTCATTTTATGTAAATATCTCCCCCAAAGGATAAGATGTAAAGTCTGTTTCCTCTGTGTGGTGTCCATCTTCTTTTCACCATCCCCACTTGTTCCTTTAACTGCCTCAGATGCACAAATTCTTAAGCTTAATACACATAAATAATTTTTCTTAAAGATAAAAAATTTAAAAACCACACATAGCCATCAATTTAAAAGGTCATAAAGGTGAAAACATTGAGATCTTGTTTTTATAAGCCATGTATTCTTCAAATTCCCAAAGCCCTTTGGTTGTTTGTATGTTTGGCTTATTTGATTCTTGCTTATTTTATTTTATTGTTCGGAAACTTGGTAAAGCATTGAGTGGGTGGCATACACGTGTGACAAGAGCTGGAACCATGGGACTTGGTGATTACATCAAATCACGTTTCAGCCCTGATACTCAATAGCCTCATCTTCCCAAATCTCAGGTTTCTCTTGGGTAAAATGAAGACAGAACTACTTATTCACATATTTCTGAGAAGCTACCAATGGCATCACAGCATTGAGAAGGATATAATAACTGTATAGCTGTTTTGTAAAAGAAAAACAATGCAATGAGGTAACATTGCTAAAATCTGCTTCTCCATGCTCTTCCTTAAGCAAGCACACATTCTGGAGTCAACAGATTGCTCAATGGTTCTCAGCATCAGCTTCGTAAGGCAG
The DNA here is from genome assembly GCF_978045245.1 of Mus caroli. NCBI lineage: Eukaryota > Metazoa > Chordata > Mammalia > Rodentia > Muridae > Mus > Mus caroli. The sequence goes on from NW_028227257.1 coordinate 73,293,641, forward strand.
AACAGTAGGTGGAGATGGAATAACCAACTGATTGAATACCTAGCTCAGAACATACCTTTTCTTTCTTGATTTTCTTCTTCCCCTTCCTGTTTTTAGCCCTCCCTTTTCTTTCCTAATCATCTACACTAAACAAGTATCACATGTAATAAATAAAAATACAGTTGATTCTTCCAGAAGGTTGGGAAGGTCTAGGGCAGTGGTTTTCAACCTTCCTACTGCTGCAACCCTTTAATACAGTTCTCCATACTGTGGTGATCCCCAACCACAAATTATTTTTGTTGGTACTTTACAACTGTAATTTTGCTACAGTTATGAATCATAATGTAACTCTCCGATATGCAGGATATCTGATGTGTGACCCCTGGGCTCTTTCACACACACACACACCCAAAAGGAGTCAAGACCCACAGGTTGGCAGCCACTGATCTAGGGGCAGAAAAAAAGAAGTTAGCAGTTAGATGGGAACTGAGTGTTCTTGATTGCTACCAAAGCTTCAGATAAGGAGGTAAGTAAGTATAGGAGCATTGAGACCAGTGACAGTTCCAGAGAGCCCTGGTAGACATAAAAGATCTAGAACATAAAACACATAAGACACTGCCTGAAATAAGGTCTGTAAAGCCACAGGTATCCAACTTGGCTTATCTAGGATCAGCACCTTAACCCTCAGAGACAGGCAGTCTTTTCCTAAATCCAGTAGTATAAAAAGACATAAAATGTCTTTTTAAAGACCAGGTATGGTTGCATGGTTATAGTCCCTGCACTTTAAAGGCTCAGGAGGAGACTTAGAGTTCAAGGCCAGCCTGAGCTACCTGGTGAATTCAAAGTCAGCCTGAGCTATGTGATAAAATTCTTTCTATAAAAAAATGTCACTTAATTTGGAGATTTACAGAGTCCACAGAAGGTATTATTCAGAGTGGCTGTCTCTGCTGTGGAATGAGATTGACCTACATTTCACTTGAGAGCTGAATTAGGCAGAAGGCAGTACATAATGAGTCTAATAATAAAATTAACTTCACTCCCATCTTAAAACTACTGACAATCTTTAATGCTCTTTTCATTTATGTTCTGGAATGATCCACACCATTTTTATTTGTCAGCCAAGTATCATGTTCCTTGTTTGGGATTAATAATATATAGGTATTTTTTAACCTTCATGACCACAGAAATTTTGTCCATTGTATTATTTGTAGAAACCGAAACACTGTGTGAACACGGTAGCTGCTCAATAAACACCTGATGTGTAAACATACAAAACCTCTCCATCGAAGGACCATAAACCTGACAGATTCTTTCTCTCCTGGTGTTCTCCCTCTTTACAGCTCCAGTGAGTCTTGTGCTCTGCCAGTTTGTTCAAATTCCCAAAGCTCTTTGTCTTTTTATTTGCATATTTGCTTGATTTTTTATTTTGTTTCATTTTATTGTTCTGAAACTTGAAGCATTTTGGTAACTCTTTTACACATTATGTTCACAAGAAACTCTTCTCAACTAGAACCCCCCTGAAGCTATCAGGACTACTGGGGTTGGTGTCACTGAAACAGTTGAGATTCTTGATGTGCAACCCTTGTCATCCCATCACTCAGAAGAACCAGGAACATGAAAGAGAGGAAATGATGATGAGCTAGGAGCTGTGCTGGACCCTCCATACTGAGGTGCTGAAACTGGGAGGAGAGCACGGGAGCAATGACAGCCAGGAGCTGAAGTCGGAAGATCAGAAGATCCCTGAGCAGGATTCTAACCTGAGTAATGTTAGACTGTGCCAGAAAATGCACAATTGCATCTGATGGAAGCATAAGCCCTACTTCAGACAACTAGGAATTACTTTAAAATTATACATTTTGATATTCCTTCAGAGAAGATTTAGCGAAACAGGCACATTCAGAAACTACTAATAAAAGAACAGATTCAAATCAGATTATTTAACATACTATATCAAACATAAATAAATTCAAGAGCCCTGGGTCAAGATAGTCTGTTTTTGTATGTTCAAAGATTCATTTGAATTTGTTAAACAACAATAAGAATAAAATAATGCAACTAGTTTTAAAACCCAAACAATTAATAATAGTTATGATCACCTATATTAAAATTTCTCGACATTTCAGAATATATTGTTAAAATTTATGTTTTAGAATATCTATTTACACTAGGATTGAGAACTCTCCTTTTTCCATTTTTTCCTATTTGCTGAGTCCTCTGGGGTACACTAAAACTGCCCTAAGCGACCTGCTATCCTGTCCAGATCTCTATTTTGCCCCCCACCTCTCTGCCCACCTTCATCAGACCTGCTGAGCCTGAGCCCTACAGGTTAACTTCCCTTCTCCCACCCATCTTCCATGCTCATTGAGACCTCTGGAGCATGCCAAGCTGCCTTGAACAGCCGGATATCCCTGGTGGACCTCCATTTTCCCACTACCTTCTCTGCACACCTTTATAGATCATGTGGCTCCTGAACCATTGAGACCTGCGGATCCTAAACCATACAGCTCTGCAGATCTGGAACATGGATCCTATGGTTACTGACCAGACACCTGCCACAAAAAAGACCAGTGAAGTTAATCCCTTTCTAAAGCCTAATACAACAGGAACATCCTGGAACTAAAGCCATTAACATAGCTAAAGGCCCTCAAATGTACACAATCCACAAAAAAAAAAAAAAAAAAAAAGCCAAAGCACTACTCTACTACAGCAAGCCCTGGATATTCTAACACAACCAAGCAAAAGAAAATGGTCTTAAATTCAGTCTTATAAAGATCATAGAGGCCTTTAAAGAGGTAATGAATACATCCCTTAAAGAAATACAAGAAAATACAACCAAACAGATAGAAGTCTTTAAAGAAGAAACAAATAAATCCCTTAAAGAAATATAGGAAAATGCAATTAAACAGATGAAGGAAATAAATAAAACTGTGCAAGTCTGAAAGTAGAAGTAGAAGCAATAAAGAATACACAAGCTGAGGGAATCTTGGAGATGGAAAACCTAGGGAAGAAGACAGGAAAAACAGATGGAAGCATCACCAACAGAATATAGGAGATGGAAGAGTGAATCACAGGCATAGAAGATATAATAGAAGAAATTGATACATCAGTCAAAGAAAGTGTTAAAACTAAAAAATTCCTGACACCTATATCAGGGTCCTTTCAGCAAATTCTTGCAAGTATGTGCAATGGTGTCAGCGTTTGGAGGCTGATTATGGGATGGATCCCTGGGTATGGCAGTCTCTAGATGGTCCATCTTTTCATCTCAGCTCCAAACTTTGTCTCTGTAACTCCTTCCATGGGTGTTTTGTTCCCAATTCTAAGAAGGGGCAAAGTGTCCACACTTTGGTCTTCCTTCTTCTTGAGTTTCATGTGTTTTGCAAATTGTATCTTATGTCTTGAATATTCTAAGTTTCTGGGCTAATATCCACTTATCAGTGAGTACATATCATGAGTTCTTTTGTGATTGGGTTACCTCTCTCAGGATAATGCCCTCCAGGTCCATCCATTTGCCTAGGAATTTCATAAATTCATTCTTTTTAATAGCTGAGTAGTACTCCATTGGGTAAATGTACCACATTTTCTGTGTCCATTCTTCTGTTGAGGGGCATCTGGGTTCTTTCCAGCTTCTGGCTATTACAAATAAGGCTGGTATGAACATAGTTGAGCATGTGTCCTTCTTACAGGTTGGAACAAGCTGTCTCTTGTGAGGCTATGCCAGGGCCTAGCAAACACAGAAGTGGAAGCTCACAGTCAGCTATTGGATGGATCACAGGGCCCCCAATGGAGAAGCTAGAGAAAGTACCCAAGGAGCTAAAGGGGTCTGCAACCCTATAGGTGGAACAACAATATGAACTAACGAGTACCCCCCAGAGCTCCTGTCTCTAGCTGCATATGTATCAGAAGATGGCCTAGTCGGCCATCAATGGAAAGAGAGGCACATTAGTCTTGCAAATTTTATATGCCTCAGTACAGGAGAATGCCAGGGCCAAGAAGTGGGAGTGGGGGGATAGGGGAGTGGGGGGGAGGGCATGGGGGACTTTTGGGGTAGCACTGGAAAATGTAATTGAAGAAAATACCTAGTTAAAATAAAATTTAAAAAATCCTGACACAAAATGTCCACAAAACCTGGGGTACCATGAAAAGATACACTCTAAGAATAGTAATATAAGAATGTGAAGAGCCCCAACTCCAAGATGCAGAAAATATGTTTAATAAAATCATAGAAGAAAGTTTTCCTAATCTAAGGAAAGAGACGCCTTAAAGAACCTTATAGAATACAAATTAGACTGTACCAGAAAAGAATATCCTCCTTCCACATAATAATTAAAACACAAAATCTACAGAATAAAGAAAGATTATGGGAAAGGGCAGGTAACATACAAAGGCAAAGGTATCATTTCTCCATTGCTGGTGCAAGTACAAACATGTACAATCACTTTGGAAATCAGTTTGGCATTTTCCCAGAAAATAGTTCTACCTCAAGACCCCGCTATTGGTTATATACCACTCCTAGGCATATAACCAATAGCTGCTCTACCATATCACAAAAATACTTGCTAAACTATATTCATAGAAGCTTTATTCACAATAGCAATAAATTGGAAACAACCTAGATGTTGCTCAACTGAAGAATGGGTAAAGAAAATGTGGTCCATCTACACAATGGAATAGTATTTGCCTATGAAAAACAAAGACATCTTGAATTTTGCAGGCAAACAGGTAGAACTTGAGAATATCATTGAGTGAGGTAACCCAGTCTCCAAATGGCAATCATGGTATGTATTCACTTAAAAGTGCATATTAGTCATGAAATACAGGGTAGCCATGATATACATCACTGACCCAAAGAAGCTAAAAAAGAAGGAAGGCATAAGCAAGAATTCTTGACTCTCACTTAGTAGGTGAAATAAAATAGTTATTAGAGGCAGATGAAGGGAGGGAACTGGATGAGAGAGGGGATAGGAAGGAGATTGGGGGAGTTAAGGATCAGATGTGGAGAGGGATAGGAGAGATGCCAGATGGCCATGAGAGTGAATGGAAATCTGCAACTGATAGGGGAGGGCAGGTGGAGGGAATCTTCAGAATGTGACAGAGACCTGGGATAAGAGTGGGACAAAAGCTGGGCAGCGGTGGCACATGCCTTTAATCCCAGCACTTGGGAGGCAGAGGCAGGAGGATCTATGAGTTTGAGGCCAGCCTGGTTTACAGAGTGAGTTCCAGGACAGCCAGGCCTATACAGAGAAACCCTGTCTTGAAAAAAAAAAAAGAGTGGGACCAAAAATCAATGGGGGTGACCTTAGTCGTGACTCAGAACATTTGGAATATAGAACCTGAATAGGCCATCTCTTGTAGCCAAGCAGGACCCCACTGGAGCAATAGGAGCATCAATCTACCCACAAAACTTTCGACTCAAAACGTATCCTGTCTACAAGAAATGCAGAAAGGATGATGGAGCAGATACTGAGGCAATCACCAAGCAATAAATGGCTCAACTTGAGACCCATTCACTGGGTGAGCACCAATCCCTGCTACTATTAATGACACTCTGTTATGCTTGTAGACAGGAGTCCAACATGGCTAGCCTCTAATAGTCTCCACACAGCAAGTGACCTAGACAAATGCAGACACCCATAGCCAAACAGTGGATGGAGTTGGGAACTCTCATGGAAGCATAGGAGGAAGGATTGAGGTCCTGAAGTGGAGAGGAAGACCAACAGAGTCAACTATCCTGGACCCTTGGGGCTCTCAGAGACTGACCCAACAACCAGATCATACATGGGCTGGACCTAGGCCTTACTGCACGTATGTAGCAGATGTGTAGCTTGAGCTTCATGTGGCTCCTGAGAAACAGAAGCAGGGGTTATCCCAAAGCTGCTGTCTCTAGGTGGCATATGTTCTTCTAGCTGCTTTGTCTGGCCTCAGTGGGATAGGATGCACCCAGCCTTGCAGACTTGAAGTGCAAGGCTGTGGGGATACCCAGAAGGTCCCACCTGCTAAGAGTATAAGGGAAGTAGGGATGGAGTAAGAATTGTGGTAGGGGTGACAGGGAGGGGGCAGGGACAGGATGTAAAGTGAAAAAGTTAATAGATAGATAGATAGATAGATAGATAGATAGATAGATAGATAGATAGATAGATAGATAGATGAAAAATAGGAGCTGATATTCATGCTTTAAAGTGATTCAAAACTTTCACTCTTTCTGGATGAATATCACAAGCATACATGCAACATATAAAGAGAAATGTGTGTTTATAATGTTAAATTTTCACATGGGAAGCAGGTTTGTTTTTTTGAGAGTGTCTTCAAATTTTCTTTTGTGAGCTAAGAATGAGCAAAGGGTTGAGAGCTGTGAAGGAAGAATAATTCTTGACACAGTAAATAACCATTATAAACAATTGTAACAACTGCAATAGCCATTGTCTCCATTATTACATTATCTAATCAGATATGCCCTATGCTACATGCTTTTCATAAGAATAATAGTTAATTCTCATAAAGTACTTATGAAACAAGGGATATTATTCTTGTTTTATAAGGAAGGAACTGAGTATTTAGGAAGAACATTATTTCCCAGGATAAAAAATATAAGGGTCAAAAGGTGATAAACGGTATCAGTGTAACAAAACACTGAAACATTTAGTTTCATCTAGTTAATATACTCTTGGCCATTATGTAAGCTTTCAAATGCCACAGTTTACACACACACACACACACACACACACACACACACACACACACACGGAAATAATTAAAACATGTTTATTTTATTTGGCTTTTGTTTTTTTAAAACTTTCCTCATGGCACATGTATTACATTCAATAATAATAAAGTAACTGAGAATCCTATATAAATAGTTAATTTTATGGTTATGAAATGGTTATGATATAAGTGAGATTTGGTTTTGTTACCTGTATTCCTTGTCCATATTCTCCAAACTTTCTCTAAGACTCAGCTAATCAAAAATTAGAATATCTATGCAAATGATATTATGTTAAATGTTAAAAGGATGAAAGTATTTATGAGAATGTTAAAGAGACGTAACAAGTAAACGTATACCTTCTCTAGGGACCTGGGTATGAGCGTTACTCAAGCTTCAGAGGTTTTGTCCCAGATATGGTTTATAGTCTTGAAAGTGATCTTGAAAGCCACACTGAGTTTGGACCAAGTGAACCAAATGTGCCTGTAACTTAATTCCTGAAGTCAGTGAAACCTATGCCCTCCTTCATCTTTCTCTTCTTTTCTCATCTCCACTTCCCATCCTTCACTTTCTGGAGGAGCTAGACTTTTTTAAGGTTAGCTTCAGGGTTCATATTAATTGAATTTTTCCTTTATTTCTTACTGCTAAGAAATAAAGAGCTGAAGGACTTATTAGCCAAGAAAACGGCACATTCTGAAGCCTGCAGCAGAATTCCAAGCAATCTGGCACCTGCCTTGTTCCATTAATAAGCAAGTGATGGTTTCATCTCTATGTGCTCCCTGTCCCATTTCATCCACCTTGAAGAATCATTAACACCAGACTGGTCCTGCTTATATGCTCCTGGGATTAGCTCCTTTCCAAAGTCACCCTTCTCTGGACCTCCACTTGTGGCCCTTCTTGGGCAGATGGTGTCTGGAAGGCATGATTGATAAACATGTTTAAATATAGAAGGCAATCTTTTCTGTGTGCCAAGCAATTACTCAACATCACAGATAGGTCTGCCATGGACCAACAAAATAGCTATAGTTTAATGAATTTAGCACATTCGAAGGAATTGAAAATGATTAAGAAACCATCAAATGTCAACAGAATGTGGAAAATATTTACCATCTTCGTTACATAAGCAAAGCTAATAGATACCAAGAAGGCTGAAGGTTACCTTGTTTTCTTCACATACTGACTTTGGTTCATTTTTAAACTGATCAAACTATACTTCAGAACCTGGCTCTTTTCTGCACCTGACTTGAGCTGTAGTAATCTTGCATGTTGCTGCAATGCTCTTGTCAATACATGTGTTGGGTACTATGCTTTCATATAATAAACACAGTGATATTAATTGCCCATGGCAGACACATACTGTTGATTTCTCTGGTCTTCCAAATAATTGCTAGAGAAATTCAGACTTGGGAAGGTTAAAAATTCTTTTAAAAATAGAGATTGTAAGTACTAGAGCAGAGTTCATGCCCAGAGCTGTCTAATTCCATACTCTGTTCTGGTCCATAAAACCAAACTGACCTTCATGGCACTAGACTCTCTAGAGCTCATGTCAATAGTCTTCAAGGTCACTATTATGAATATTTCAGCCCTATATGATCTCCTGGTCTACCTCTAACATGTGACTCTGTGACATAAGAAACACATACTGGAGAGGAACTTTCATCTCAAGGTGACAAAGACTTAAAAATGTGAATGATAAATTATTGTGACTTTGTGGGTTGACAGAATAATCATGGAAGAAAAATGTTAGTAGAAAAAGAAGGTTTTGGTGAGAACTGAGTTTATTGTGGTCTAGGACTGCTAGACTCTTCCCCGCCAACAGGCTTATGTTTACAATCAGTGTTAGAGTTTTAATAAGAGGCGAGATCTACTTTGAAAAGACATGAGGTCAGATTCCAATAAAACAAAAAGTCCTTACAGCCTACTCTTTTTGTCTGTCCTTCCTTCTTTCCTTCCTACCTTTCTTTCTTTTCTTTTTTCTTAACTTTTATTTTTGTTGTTGGTGCTTTGTTTGTTCATTTGTTTTGAGACATGGTTTCTATGTGTATTCCCAGCTGTCCTGGAATTTACTCTATAGACAAGGATGGCCATGAACTGAGATCTGCCTGCCCCTGACTCCTGAGGGCTGGAATTAAGAGTCATGTGTTAATCTTCAAGTCTCTGAAGAAAGAAATCTAAGAAGATCTCAGAAGACAGAAAGATCTCCCATGCTCATGGATTGGCAGGATTAATATAGTCACAATGATTATCTTGCCGAAAGCAATATACAGATTCAATGCAACCCCTATCAAAATTCCAACTCAATTCTTCACAGAGTTAAAAAAAAGGCAATTTGCAAATTCATCTGGAATAAAAAAAAATCCTAGGATAGCAAAAACTATTCTCAACAATAAAAGAACTTCTGGTGGAATCACCATCCCCAACCTCAAGTTGTACTACAGAGCAATTGTGATAAAAATTGCATGGTACTGGTACAGTGACAGACAGGTAGATCAGTGTAACAGAATTGAAGACCGAGAAATGAACACACACACATATGGTCCCTTGATCTTTGACAAAGGAGCTAAAAACAATCCAGTGGAAAGAAGACAGCATCTTCAACAAATGGTGCTGGCTCAACTGTCGGTCAGCATGTAGAAGAATGTGAATTGATCCATTCTTATCTCCTTGTACAGAGCTCAAGTCTAAGTGGATCAAAGAACTCCACGTTCAACCAGAGACACTGAAACTTATAGAGGAGAAAGTAGGGAAGAGCCACAAAGACATGGGCACAGGGAAAGATTCCTGAACAGAACACCAATGGCTTTTTCTGTAAGATCAAGAATCAACAAATGGGACCTCATAAAATTGCAAAGCTTTTGTAAGGCAAAGGACACTGCCAATAAGACCAAAAGGCAACCAACAGATTGGGAAAAGATCTTTACCAATCCTAAATCCGATAGGGTGCTAATATCCAATATATATAAAGAACTCAAGAAGTTAGACTCCAGAAAACCAAACAACCCTGTTAAAAAATGGGGTACACAGTACAGGGGAACGCCAGGGCCAGAAAGTGGAAGTGGGTGGGTAGGGGAGTTGGGAGGAGGGCATGGGGGACTTTTGGGATAACATTGGAAATGTAAATGAGGAAAATGTCTAATAAAAATATTTTTTAAAATGGGGTACAGAGCTAAACAAAGAATTCTCAACTGAGGAATACCAAATGGCTGAGAAGTACCTAAAAAATGTTCAACATCCTTAATCATCAGGGAAATGAAAATCAAGACAACTGTGAGATTCTACCTCACACCAGTCAGAATGGCTAAGATCAAAAATTCAGGTGACAGCAGATGTTGGCGAGGACAAGGAGAAAGAGGAACACTCCTCCTTTGCTGGTGGGACTACAAACTAGTACAACCACCCTGGAAATCAGTTTGGCAGTTCCTCTGAAAATTGGACATAGTTGTACCAAAAGATCCAGCAATACCACTCCTGGGCATATACCCAGAAAAAGCTCCAACATGTAATAAGGACACGTGCTCCACTATATTCATAGCAGCCTCATTTATAATACCCAGAAGCTGGAAAGAACCCAGATGTCCTTCAACAGGAGAATGCATACAGAAAACGTAGTACATTTACACAATGGAGTACTATGCAGATATTAAAAGCAATGAATTTATGAAACTCCTCAACAAATGGATTGATCTGGAAGATATCATCCTAAGTGAGGTAACCCAATCACAAAAGAACACACATGATATGCACTGAATTATAAGTGGATATTAGCCCAGAAGCTCAGAATCCTTCTTAGAAGGGAAAACAACATACCCATGGAAGGAGTTACAGAGACAAAGTTTGGAGCAGAGACTGAAAGAACGACCATCCAGGGACTGCTTCACTTAGGGATTCATCTCATAAACAACCACCAAACCCAGACACTATGGCAGATGCCAACAAGAGCCTGCTGACAGGAGCCTGATATAGCTGTCTCCTGAGGGGCTCTGCCAGTGCCTGGCAAATACAGAAGTGGATACTCACAGCCATCCATTAGATGGAACACAAGGCCCCCAATGAAGGAACTAGAGAAAGTACCCAAGGAGCTGAAGGTGTTTGAAGCCCCATAAAAGGAACATCTATATGAACTAACCAGTACCCCCAGATTTTCTTGGAACTAAACCACCAATCAAAGAAAACACATGGTGGAACTTGTGGCTCTAGCTGTATATGTAGCAGAGGATGGCCTAGTCAGTCATCAATGGGAGGAGAGGCCCTAGGTTCTATGAAGGTTCTATGCCCCAGTATAGGGGACTGCCAAGATGAGAAATGGGAGTGGTAGGGTTGGGTAACAGGGGGGTGGGGGGGATAGGGGATTTTTGGAGGGAAAACCAGGAAAGGGGATAGCATTTGAAATGTAAATAAAGAAAATATCTAATACAAAAAAGAGTCATGTGCTGTCATTGCCCTACTTTTCTTTCCTTTCTTGAGTATCTATTAATAGATTGATGGATTAATTAACTAATTAATGTACTTGGGCACATTTTCAGTATAATGGATGCATGTCAGGATGGAGAATCATCCAGAGGTAGATAAAGTTCTAAACATAGTGACAGAAATTGTATGCGATAGAGACATTCTCACAGTCATTCTAGCTACAAGATTGGGCTGTAGCATGGTTTGAATGGGTTCATACAGAGTTATGAGGAGGATGGAAATGTAATTGAGTCCTAAGATCCCATCTGACCTCACAGCCCAAACCAGTGAAAATGACTCTGTGACCATTGTCTGTGCTAACCTGCACCTCACTGTTGAAATTGCTGTAATCCCATAAAACCCCACTTCTTCCACAGTTTCAGACTGGAGAAAAAAATTCAAATCCTTAGTATTTATATTTCAGTGGATATTGCTCATTGCCTAACACATTTTTCCCAGAAGCTATATGGGAGGGGAGTCTCATCACACTCATTTTACTGATGAAGTTCAAGAGGCCTAAGAAAAGCAAAAACTAGGAATGGAGTCTCACATTTTCTTAGCAATCATTCTATTGATAGCTTTCTAATTTTAATATTTGCTTTTACCTTCCTTCTGGCACAGAGAACACATTTTTATGAAGATGTCAGTTAAAATTACATATAACAATAACTCCAAAACAAAAATCTACCCTTTAAAATATGGATTTATACACCACTGAGGGATAAGAATTGCTTTTTATAATTTATTTATAGATTTATTGACTCATTCAGCCATTTACTATGTGTGTGTGTATGTGTGTGTTGTGTGTGTTCCCACATGTAGAAGTGCATCTGCATGTAAGCATAGGTTTGTATGTAGGTGGAAGTCCAGGATTGATGCACTAGGCATGTGCCTCAATCACTTCTCTACCTTATATACTGAGCTACATCTATCACTTGAGCTCACTGATTGGCTAACACATCTAGTGAACTTGCTGTAGGGATCGCCTGTCTTGATCTCATATACACTGCAGGGTGGTAGAGGTCCAGCAAACCCTTCAAACATTTACATGGTTTCTTGGATCCAAACTCTGGTCCTCTTGCTTGCATTTCAAGCACTGTACCCACAGAGCCTTCTCCCCAGTACTTGACAACTAGCATTTCTAACAAAGAATTCAAAAACAACAAAATTATAATATCAAGTAAAACTACAAAAAATTCACTATCCACTTAATTTCTTCTTATTATTAGATATTTTCTTTATTTACACTTCAAATGTTATCCCCTTTTCTCATTTCCCCTCTGAAAACTCCCCTATTCCATCCCCCATTCCCCTGCTCACTAACCCACTCACTACCCACTCCCACTTCCCTGTACTACATTCCCCTACACTGGGGCATTGATCCTTCACAGAACCAAGGTCCTCTCCTGTCACTGGTGTCCCACAAGGCTCTGGTACACATGTGGCTGGAGCCATGAGTCCCTCCATGTGTACTCTATGGTTGGTGCTTTAGTCCCTGGGAGTTCTGAGAGTACTTGGTTCATATTGTTCCTCCTATGGGGTTGCAAATCCCTTCAGCTCCTTGGGTCCTTTCTCTAGATCCTCCATTCGGGACCCTGTGTTCAGTCCAATGGATGGCTGTGAGCTTCCACTTCGGTATATTTCAGGCATTGGCATATCCTCTCAGGAGACAGCTATATCAGGCTCCTGTCAGCAATTACTTGTTGGCAGCCACAATGGTGTCTGGGTTTGGTAAATGTATATGGGATGGATCCCCAGGTTATCCACTTAATTTTTAAGAAAAGGTTTCGGACCTGTATTTTCAAGTGTAGTAGAGGAACTAGAGAGATAGCTCAACAGTTTGCACTCACTGCTCTTGCTAGTGGTTTAGCCCCAGGGTTTAGCCCCAGCACCTACAAGGGCAGCTCACAACTGCCTGAAACTCTAGCTTCATGTGTATCCAGTACTGCTACTTTCCTCTGGCCTCCTAACTCACTTGCACACACCCACAGATGGACAGTCATACACATGGTTTAAAATTGTAAAACAAATAAATCTTTTTAAAGCGCTAGAGATAAATTCCATCTTCCTAGAGAAGAACAACTTGAATTTAGAAAGCTTAAGCTCCTTCCAAATTAATGAAGAATTTAACGCATTTCTAATCAAAACTCCAATAAAAGTATTTGGAAAGAAGCTGAAAGCGATATCCAGAAATTCACCTGTCAGGAGAAACTAATTAAAATGAATTAAAAAATGTTTCCCTAGGGAGTTAAGCAGAGAAACCTATACTCCTTGCCTAGTTATTTGACCTTAGCCGTTCAGAGGGACTTGAAATGTCTCTGAATGCTGTATGCTTCCTCCAAAGTGAGTGACGTAATAGCATCATTGTTATCAGAGTTTTACATCACTGAGTTCTATTGTAATCACAAGAAATCAGTCTTATGTGATGAGTTATAAGAAATGATGCCTTCAAAACACTTGGAACATAGACAGACTGTACAAATAGGCATCTTGACTATTGTCATTATTTTTATCATGTAAATTCATCCATTTGCCCAGTAGCATAGTAAATGAGCAATACTACAATGCAGACCAATTTTAAAACATTGTTTTATCTACTATCACTATAACCACTATTATGAGAGAGAGAGAGAGAGAGAGAGAGAGAGAGAATCTATTACATATAAAGACAAGAGATCCATATTGAGTTGTCAGAGAGAGAGGGAGAAAGAGTTGTCAGAGAGAGAGAGAGAGAGAGAGAGAGAGAGAGAGAGAGAGAGAGCATGATTGGTTGTATATGTACACATACTGTGCACATACATGGAAGTCAGTGGACAACTTTCAGGGGTCAGTTCTCTAGAGTTTTTCCCTTACACTGTAGGATCCAGACACCAAACTCAGGCTACTGGTTTAAAACAGACAATATTTTTATCTGCTGAGTCACTTCCCCAGGCCCAATAAACCATCATTATGTTGAAGATATTATGATGAAGTAGAGAGATGAGGTCCATATTTTGCATAGAACACAGGCTCTGATGTTCAGGGCAAAAAAGGAATGTAAAATATGGAAAAGTGTGTTACATACTGGTAATTCTTTGAGGAGTCTATTACATATAAAGAACAAGAGATCCATATTGAGTTGGCAGTCTTAGAAGCATCAGGAAGGTCTCTTTGGTAGAGATAATCATGTTGAAGAATTTCAGGTTTCAAGACAGAAAAATAACTGTCAAAATTTTCCTTTGGAAAATCAGCATGAAGTATAAAGCAAGGGTAGAGAATAACACAAAAATAAAAGCTGTAAACAGTAGCAGATAAAACCCTGGATCTGAAGAACTTTTAGGCTCAGAATAAGAAATTTAAGGGAAAACAGCTAAGTGAAGCTCTATATTAAGCCATATGCAAAAATTCGTTCTGAGACAGCTAAGGATTAAACATAAAATAAGAAAAATACTAGAGAAAGGAATAGGCAATATTCTGATTTTAGGATAAGAAAAGGGTTTAAATGCATAAAACTAAAGGCAGAAATTCTACATAACAGATAGATATATGCTAACCCTATGACACTTTAAAATATATGCACTAAAAACACAATAAATCGGAGTAAGTATACATCTAATAAAGGACATAAACTCTGAAAAAGCTATGAAAATCATTTAACTATGTGTTAAATTGTTAATAATTTATAAGCATGAGAAATATAAAATATGCAAATTCAAATGAAAATACAGAGGTAGGAGTTAAATACATAATTCCATAAATAAAAAGTATATAAAGATAAATGAATAATGACAAAGATAAATCCTTAAAGCCAATAAACATGAAAAATAACTTCTAGCCATTAAAGGAATGGAAAAATAAAAGGAATAAATTTCTGGTTATTAAACCCATAATTTCAACAAGAATTATAAAGTAAGTGATGATGAATATCAATTACCCAACACAATGGGATTTGAGTTCCTATTGAGAGTCTTAGAGAGTGTAAATGAGATTGTAAATTGGAATACAAAATGGAAACTGCGGCACTTCCCTGGAGGTTAACAACCTTAAAAAATATGGGCACAGGCTCAGCCCATTTACCCCATCCCTGCACTTCCAGAATGAGACAAGAGTAAAAAAACTCAACGACTACTTATTCACAAAGGACCTGATTCCAAGACATACCATTAGTCAAACAAAGCCAAGAACTTATGCTGTCTAGTAAAGGGATGTAGCCATGCTAAAAACAAAGGGACAAACAAAAGCCTCATAGGATGTGCATAAAAGAAGGACTAGTTGATATGTAGAGGTGACTAGTGCTGGCATATTTAATCCTTACATGTTTTAACACTATCACCATTTTTAAATGATCATACTAATATAATACATAGAAAAGGATAATTGCTATTTAATGTGAGCAATATTCTATACCCTTGAACCTTTCCCACTTAAAAAGTGCCCCACTCTTCCCTTTTCATTAAGACAAAATGTTAAGGCTGGAGAGATGACTCAACAGTTAAGAGCACTGACTGCTCTTCCGAAGGTCATGAGTTCAAATCCCAGCAACCACTTGGTGGCTCACAACATCTGTAATGAGATCTGATGCCATTTTCTGGTGTGTCTGAAGACAGCTACAGTGTACATACATAAAATAGTGAATGAATCTCTGGGCCTGAGCAAGCAGGGTCAGAGTGAGCAGAGGTCCTGAGTTCAATTCCCAGCCACTACATAATGGCTCACAACATCTGTACAGCTACAGTGTACTCATGTACATAAAAATAAATAAATAAGTCTTTAAAAAAGAAAATGACAAAATGTTAATTTGTTCTTTCCTTCTTCAGACAGCCTCTATCAAAGAAATATAAATCACCATAGGAAAACTCTTGCATACTAGTGATACATGTAGATACATGTAACAAGATATATATTTGTTTGTCTTACAAAGAATTTTAGGAAGGAAAAAAAATAGGATAGAGCAACACTTCTGTACCAATAGCAATGAGAATACAAATATTACTTCCTTCACTCTGAATGAAGATAGAGCCTCGTTAGTGTAAGGATGGCACTGAAGGAACATGCACAATAGCTTCTTGAAGACCATATGATGGGTGCCTCTGTGACTAGAGTGTCAGTATTTCCGGTTTGTCATATTATGAGCAATCTCAGAAAGTGAATGACTGTACTTTGCTTGTGATGAAGCTGAAACAATGTGCTTTAAAGTCTCCCATTCTCCTCCCCAAAAAGGCCTCTCTAAAACCACAGAGCACTTGACCAAATGTTTCACTTTCTCCATGAAGCACATGGAAATGTTGATGGGGCAAACAAATGAGCCAAGAGACTTCTCTAATGTCAAGTACAATTCCAGCAAAAAAAGCCACTGAACTGGCTTCACAGAGTCCTCACTGAAGGAGGAGATTTTTTCGGCAGAGAAGCCGCATTTGTCTGAGCCTGCTTCCCCACTAGGACAAGTAGATCAAATTAATTCAGGATTATTTCAACAAACTATCCTGGCAGGTAAACATTTCTGCAGACCGAGGCTTTTTCTTGCAATGGAAAACTGAATTGTATGAACCGTGCTGAGATAATATTGATAAGGATCAAACAATAAAGAAATAGCATGCCTGTGTGCCCATCTGCCCAGTTGTTGATAAAGACTGGTATAATTTAAAGAGCCTGAATATACTATTTGTAAAAACTTTCTGCATGTTTTCTTTGAGTTTAGGAGAATATGCTAGTGCTATTTTTAGGAGTAATTTTTTCAACCTTTATGATTCACGTATACACACCATCGATTTAAAGAACACATATCTGCAGTCAAGGGTCCCTTCATTCCAAATCTGTTAGCTGAGCCCATTCAGGAATGTTTGACCGTGATCCTAAGTTATAAACAAGACAGTTTGAAAACCTTGCTTTTGAAGAACTGGGCCAATCAACTCAAAAGAATATAAATGATAATATCTAAGTTTATCTTGAAACTTTGTGTCATATCCCCATATGTGGTGCCCCATAAAAGCACTAAAAGTTCTGCACTGCTACCAGTATTTACCTTTCTGAGTATTCACTCACCTCCATGTTCATCAGTATTCTCTCCCAGCCCTCCTTCAAATCATACCAAAACCTTGTCCCCTCTAATATATGTAGCCCCTCCATAGATGCCTTACAAGAACTCCACCTTTCATTATCTTGCCCTCTGTCACTTCTGCATCTCTGAGCAGTCATCCTTTCTCCTTGAACAATTATGCAGTTTTTGGAATGATGATTTGTTTTTGTTGTTATTGTTCTAGGACAGTCTCCTCTCCTTCACACTGGCAAACTTGATGAAGAGTCTATGTTGTTGCCCTGCTCTGACTCAAACTGAAGTCCATGCTACACTGGGCCTCAGGCTTTCTCAAGAGATTCAGAATCTTGACTGAAAGACAATGATGGAATTTGTCCTTTCTGTCCTAGTAGTGATCACCTGACATGACTGCCAACTGAGTCAGATCCAGAGTTTGTGATTACAGTGTTTTCTCTACATGGTTTTCATGATTTTACTCTGATTTAGTAAATTGTTCAGTGGCATCACAATAATTTCCTTCTGACAAAATCATCCCAAACTCATTTAAAAAAAAACCCAAATGATATAGGCTTCTAGAAAGCTTTGGATTTATTGCTTCTCCCCTAGGAAAACCTGTGAAAATTGGATAAAGACATACTATCAAAACCATTTTACAGGGGGGAAAAGTTGGAGCCTTATATCATTTAATTGTAATGTTCAGTGTTACAGGTTAACCACACAGTGAGGTGAAGTATTATCATCCATACCAAAGTATTGGACTCTAGTATGAACTCTTTCTTCTACCATATTTACACCTGGAATAACACTGAAATGTTTTGGTTTTGTTTTTGTTTTTTTAAGTTTTGAGTTCCTCACACATCCCAGAGGTTACCAAGTGATCCAAATCTCACGTCCTAGGGATGAAAAGATGGGGTTAAGAGACTATCTCACTGTTTCTAAGAACCAGCATCACTTCCTAGGACACATAAGTGGTTAATAAGTGCTTATAATCTAGTTCCAGGAAAGTCACATAGTATGAAGACTGGCAGACGATACATGTGTTTTCTTTCTCAAAGGCATTTGTAGTTAATTTCAGTAGTAATTTTTCTCTATTCAATAATATAAAGGGAAAATTAGAAATTGTATGCCCTCTGGGGTGCTCCAGTGGATGTCCACATAGCTAAGAGCACATAGGTAGTACTAATGGGTTTCGATATTTTTCACATTTAAGCAAAAATGAAGACACAATATTGGGTTGCTATGAAGTGGTGATGGATCTAGAAAGGGGTAGGCGATGAAGATTAATGAGCAAAATAAAATATATGAAATCGTAAAAATTAAACAAAATAAATGGGGCAGTGGTGGCACATGCCTTTAATCCCAGCACTTGGGAGGCAGAGGCAGGCGAATTTCTGAGTTCAATGCCAGCCTGGACTACAGAGTGAGTTCCAGGACATCCAGGGCTACACAGTGAAACCCTGTCTCAAAAAAACAAAAATTAAAGTATCTCTCTAAATAAATGAGCTTTAAGAAGTCAAGTCAAATATTATACTCATAAATATATAATCATTCTATATTT
Organism: Mus caroli; assembly: GCF_978045245.1. Lineage (NCBI taxonomy): Eukaryota > Metazoa > Chordata > Mammalia > Rodentia > Muridae > Mus > Mus caroli. Next base: position 73,312,337 of record NW_028227257.1, read on the forward strand.
TATATTGTTATACTTTTGCAAGTATTTTGCCAGATGTGTTACAGAGTATCCAACATCAGCATTGCTTGATTTCTGCCTGATAATAGAGCTTATGTGTGACATAAATATTACAAACAGGAAAACATTATAAAAACACTGGAAAATTAATAGTGTGCCACTTGGAATACAACAAAAGAAAGATATGATAATTAAATTGCCAAGCTTCAGGGGGAACTAAATAACTCAAAACATAAAATTCTCTTCTGCATCTTGAATCAATATGGAACAAATTATTGTATTAGCATATTTATCATAGCTATTTTCAAAATACAGTTAACCAAACAACTGGAATAATCCCAGAGTACATTTCCTATGCTAATATATGCACATATGTATTCACACACACACAAACACACACACACATACACTCACACACACATGCACACACACCACAATGCATTACTCATAAGGCTGTGGAGAACCCTATACTTTAGATGAATCATTTATGAAGAAAGGACTTCTTAAAGTTTATTTCTAGTTTTAAAAATCTATCTAGACTTATTTTCCCCTTTCAATGAACAGAAAATATAACCTTTCCTAGTCTTCTTTCAACTCTAGGCTGAGGTTATCCTAATGACATAAAATATATCAAAGAACATGACACTAAGCATCAGAAAGTGGTCTTGTGATTCATCTTCCACCACCAATCCCAAAGTGACCTGGGAAAACTCCTGATGCTTTAAATCCCTTTGTTAATTCCACTGAACTCATTACTTACTCTTCCAATTCATGAGGGTTCTGGGTGAATATTGGCTCTCACAAAAATGCAGTAAAGGTTCTGAAAAAAACCAATGAACAAAACCATACATCCAGCCATGCAGTCTGGTAATCATTGTCCGTGCTTTTGTGGCATGGACTAGAAAACCTGACCTGTCAGTTTACTAAGAGATCTGTCTTTCAGGAATATCTCATATTAACTGAGACATAAAGCTTCTTTCTAAAACCAGAATGCTTCATTGCTGTTTAGCATAAACATAAAAATATAGATGAACCAAAAAAAATAAAATAAAATAAATATAGCTGAACCTCATATTTACTATCTTCATACATATAGGTACACATGTATTAATTTAATATGACCTTCTATTCAAATACAGTCACATTTGCAATTATTATAGCCTAACCTACTCTCTAGAGCAAAAATTCCAATTCCATACATTTTTCTCCAAATATATTATAGTATAATTATATTGTACATTATATATTTTGAAGTGCTCATGACCAAAAGACAACAGTTAGCTACTTCTTCCTACCTGAAGAGAAGGCCATGAGCCTTAAGATTGATGTTGTCACCAACTAAGTTAGCCTGTGTGCTTGGTAGTCTCCCAAATACCAGCATTTTAATAATGTCCTTGTGACTGAGTGGTTAGTGATGGAGCTGGGGGTTCCACCTCCAACTCAGCTGTTACTTTACATCTTTCCCCAGGGCTGCCATAGCTAAAGACAGCTCTGAGATGTTGGGTGGTGGTACTGTGGTATGTGGGAAAGGAGCAATGATGTTAGCTTTCAACTATACTCAGTAGTCCTAGAGGCCCCACTTATGTTTCCACTTAGAAATTCTCTGAATCCAAACATATAATAATCTATGAAATATATACAAGGTGCCAGTGTACTCCTGACCAGATGCTTACAGAGTCAATCACTATAGACTTCTGCTATGACCTGTACAGTTTGCATTTGGAAGTATGACTGTGTTGGTGAGGGAGTAAAGGAAAGACAGACAGGCATGCAGAAAATCTGGGGTCAGGTGGACTGTGTGCAGTTTAATGAAGCGGCACCACCTACCAAACAACAGAGAGACACCTCAGCATTTTTCTTATGTAGGGCCCTGAGGGAGGAGCTAGCTCCTCTCAGTAGGAGGCTTCTGTAGGTGAATAGTGTCAAGCTGTAAACATCCAGAGGGAGAAAACTGGTTTGGGTAGTTTTTATACACTGCCAGTATTCACATTTCTAACCAGAGTAAGGCTGTGGCAATTCAAAGTCAGCCATATGCAGAATGCTTTAGCAATTTCCCCTGGGTCCTTTACATGTTTGTGCCCAAGGCAACGGTGAACATTCACGGAGGATTTCATTTGCTTCTCACCCACTCACTGGAACTTCCACCCTGTGGGGGAAGGATTGGGACACTGTCCTTTGGTTGGTTTGTTTGTTTGTTTGTTTGTTTGTTTGTTTGTTTGTTTTTGCATTTTTGCATTTTCCTTATTATTTCCTTTCTCAAAGCCAATCCCATTCTTAATTTTATTTCAAACGCTTTGAAACTCTCACAAAGCAGAATCCTTTGTCTATGGAACTCTTTGTCCCATGTAAATTAACAGATACAAAGTCAAGCAAGAGTGGTGCCACATTACCCTGTGGCATCTAAGCTACAAGAGTTAATAGATATTTAGGAAAACTATTAAAGTAATTATCTCCACCAACAAAGTCTGAGCCCTAGGCCAAGCTAAACTTCCTCCCCCTCACTTCCTCCCTCCTCCCCTCACACACACACAGAGCTATATCTACAGAAACAGATGTGCAAAACACTGCAGTGCTAGGGAAAGTGCACCCGTTGGGAGGCTAGAGGGAAGAGTGAACGAAGAACACACAGAGACATCAAATGAGCAAGTAGGCTTCGTAATGAGCTGTTTGATGGAGCTTGGAAATTTAATGAGGGACGTGAAAAATCACTTAATAGCTGGTAGGGAGGGAATCTAAAGATAATTTAATCCAGCCACTTCATTTTATCGCTGAGAAAATGAAGATGCAGACTGGGGACACGACTTCCCTAAAGTCATACAGCTCTTTTGAGATGTTTTGAATAAGCTTGACCATGGTACCCTACCACTTAGATAGCACTTTTCCATATAGGATACTAGCTCTAAAGTTTGTCCTTTTGTTAAAGGTGAAAGAAAATTCATTTCCATTGGGTCCATTAAGTGACCCAGAGTCTAACTGTTTAAGTTAGAGTACAGAAGAGATTAACGGCCAGAAGCTTCATTCCACATTCTACAGCATCAAACCATTACTCAAGAGTTTTCAGGCATAACAGAAGGAATGATGCTGCTAAGAATTATCTCCCCAACCTTCCACCTTGCTCACTGAAAGGCACTTTGAACACAATACAGAGATCCCCCCTTCCTCTCCCCCTCACAGTGTTCAGCAGGTTCAAAGGCAATCACTGTCCCAGGTCTCTGAGAACTGAGAAGACCATGTAAAAACAGGGCAGGTAGTGTGCTGATCTGCTCAGCCTGGATTTACTGCTCTGTATGGCCTTCTATTTTAAGCCCTGAAAACATTTTGTAAAAGAGAATATTATCCTGGAGAGTCAACTGGACTCTTCCCTGTGCTTAGATGTAAAGCACGAAATGAGATGGTCTATGGAAGGAAGAGAGGGAGGGAGGGAGGGAGGGACGGAGGGAGGGAGGGAGGGAAAGAAAGAAAGAAAGAAAGAAAGAAAGAAAGAAAGAAAGAAAGAAAGAAAGAAAGAAAGAAAGAAAGAAAGAAAGAAAGAAAGAAAGAAAGAAAGAAAGACCGAAAGACCAACTAGTTCAGCCAACCACAATGTGCCTCCATCTTTTGGGATTTTCAGAACTTTTATGAGATGAGCAGGTTAATATGCTGTCACTATACAACAATTATGTTGTAATTGCTGACATCCCAGATGTGAGATTCTTAAGTACAAAGGCCTTCTCAAATTCATTTTCATGTTCCATAATGTTTGACACTCTTTTAAGTATGTGATAGGCACTCAGGAATATTTGCTGAATATGTTATTAATAAAAGAACAAATAGGCACTGATATGGTTGCAAACAATGTTCCTGAAGAACATTGGAATACTGTATAAGCAGTGCTTTACTCTCCCAGCTAATGCAGCAATAAATCTCAGGCAAATCTAGCCTACAGTGCACCCGAGACATTTACTTCTACTATTTCTCTAATCCTTTATATAGAAAGGGAAATAAAAGGTGTTGACTGTTGCTTGAAACAAGCCAAGAAGTAGAACACTCCAAAAATGTTGCTGGACTTGGAAAAAATTACAAAGCTTAACAGCAGTAGCCACTCTGGACTAAGATCACAGTGTTCAGCAGGTTCAAAGGCAGTCAGTCACTGTCCCAGGTCTCTGAGAACTGAGAAGACCATGTAAAAACAGGGCAGGTAGTGTGCTAATCTGCTCAGCCTGGATTTACGGCTCTGTATGGCCTTCTATTTTAAGCCACGAAAACATTTTGTAAAAGAGAATATTATCCTGGAGAGTCAACTGGACTCTTCCCTGTGCTTAGATAGTAAAGCATGAAACGAGATGGTCTATGGCAAGCTAAGTAGACCAAACCCCCAGCCCTGACCAGAGGGTATTCACAAAGAACACTAGCTTCTACATTCCAAATATCAGCCAGTCTAAATGAGACACTTTTAGGACCAGAGGGAGACTTCCAGTCAGCTCAGGCTGATGTTTTTCATGCTGTTTTGATCATGACATTCTTGCTTCACATAAAAAAAATTCATACATTTGTACAGCTAAAAAAAAAATCTTACTCTTGTGGGAAAAACAAAGAAGTAGAAGCAGAATCTCTGTGGTCTCCAGAGCATAAACATTGATTTTATATGAGGAAGAGATCTATAAAGAGTAAGTAACTGTGCTGCTACCTCATAGGTAAAGCTATGAAAGCACAATTTATTTATTCTTTGTAATATTATATGGCTATTATATTAATCATATGCCCTTTAGAAAACAATGGGCACATTCAAAGTTGGCTAGCATAAAGAGCAGTAAATAATGACTCTATTTAAAAGATATGGGCAGAGTTTCCAAAGCTACCCATGCATAATGCAATACCCCAGGATGGGTTCTTGGGGCCTGAAAAGAATAGAATAATAAAAGTCACGTGAAAACGCAAGGAGAGCATCAGGTAGATAGAACCACAAGAAGAGAGCAATACTAGAGCTGAACAACACACCTTGCCATGGGCAATCTTCAGAAGAATAACCAGAGAAATGTTTCCATCATGCCTGTGCCTTTTTCCTGTCTCTGGTTCCTTCCATGGCTGCTACTAGCTAAAACAACTAGACACCAGAGAACTAAGGTGCTCAATGTATCACCCTCTCAGAGGATAGAGAAATATGGAAGAAAAAAGTGTGTGTGTGTGGAAGAGAAAGCTAATATGATCTGCTATAGTTAGCTACTGCCAGCCAACAACCTGCTGAGCCAGGTGTCTAATGGTCAAATTTATGTCAAATGATCCTATGCCCTTCAGTTTTACTTTATTTTAACACACATAACTCTTTGGCAATAAAGCTAGTATGGATCAGGATTTATTTCCACTATTCTACAAATGTATGTTGTTGTCTATTGTTCTATGAGCTTGTTCTATAATGCTGTTTTCAACTAGTAAGCAATATTTTGAAATTTTGAGACATATTTAATCATCTTTAAGTTTTTAATTTATTGTCATTATTCTTAATTAGTGTATTGTGGGCAGTTGATGGGTACACATGTGTACAGGTGCCTGCAGACATTTCTAATTCCTCTGGAGTTGGAGATAGAGGGAGTTGGTTGTGACCTTCCTGATGTGGTTTTTGGAATTGAACATGAGTCCTGCTGAACAGCAGAACATGCCCTAACTGCTCAGCCTTTTAACTGGCCCATTATTATTTTTTTTTCCTTTTTAATAGACCTATAAGGCAGCACAATTATCCTAATGTACTTTATAACATCAAGACCATGTTTTAATAAACATTCATTCCAATATTTCAGTTCATCTAAATGCACAGCAGTTAATTTCTACCATATGAAATGTTTAACACACTAAAGATCTTAGCAAACACACAGAACTCTATTTCTTAGCCTACGTGTGTAGTGAACAACCTGTTAGGTCATACTTCTCTCTTGATGATGACAGATACCAATTTTTAACCATTCTCCCACAGTCAGTGACTCATAAATGAGTTGGCACAGAACAAGGCTTCTATTCATACTGACAGGGAAGGGACAGAACAAAGACTATGAGCACCTAAGAAGAACTCAATCTTGAAAGTTCCAGCACATCGCTTGCCAATAAAAAATATTCAAAAGGAATTAGTCACTCTTGTAATAGATAAGAGAAAAAAATGTGTTTACAAGCAAAATACCTGTTTGATCTAAAGGACAAGGCTATCCTTAATTCTTTAAACTGTTACAAAATGAATTTGATTTCACAGTGAAACTCATTCAATGGATATTTGTCATTGTCATGGGTTCATACAGAGATTTTGGAAGAAATCTGTGGGCAGAGTTTAAGCCACAAAACTCTTCTTTTCCCTTCCAGGTTATTTTTTTAAAAAATGTGAGCAGAGTTTATAGAGCATAGGCTTTATTCAGAAAATGAAGAATGGTGTGAAGTTTCTGAGGAAAACTGTGCAGAAATTCCCCTCAGTTAATATCTCACTCTATCATAAGAATCACTCAGTGCTGCCCCATGAACCTTCAAATCAAACAAGAGTCACCATGATATATAAGATCCAAATAGATCACCCCCTGCCTGCCAAACGTTGCCATCTACCCATTCTCTGAAAATCTGTTTAAAAACACACTTCTATGAAATGTTTATTGAAGTGATTTCTTTCAGTTTTTCCCTAGCTCTGTTCCAAGATTTCTCCATTCATCAGTATAAATAATTGTGTGTTCTTTGCCTGATTCCAAACCAGGAATAAGAGTGACACATAAACAAAAGCCTAAACCAATCTTGCTACTGGAAAAGATAATATTCAATTTCCAAGTATCTTTTTTTTTAATGCATCCAAGCAATGACGAAGCCCTGAGCACTGAAATCAGACTCCTTCTCTCCCATTATCTTTCCTGGTATGCATAATAAAAATATCAGATTTTCTATCAGCTAGGAAAAACTGAAATGAACAACAATCTCTAGTGTTTTGTGTGTGGTAGAGACCTGTATTTAGCTCTAGAATGATCCCTTGTAATAAACCCATGGGCTCATGCTGTTCATTACAAGCCTGGTACTCTTGCGTAACTGTCCCTTAATGGGTGATTATATATTAAAATGCTGAATTGCAAGCATATAAAATTAAAAATTAATTCTGGAAGATAAGTGGCACTGGCTGGAATGGTATATCAGTAGAATTGAGAAAATGAAAGGACTCAGGAATTAGTTAGCATAAACTGAGTAAAACAAACTAGATTAAAATTCTATGTAAAATGAATAAGGAAGATAGACAGAGAGGGTCCCCAAGTCATGAGAATTTTTTTACAAGTTTTCAGTATTACCAGTGGACAGAAGTGATCTGTGGTCAATGTAAACCCTACTTGAAATGTTAAACTTTGATCTTTTCCTAGTCTAGCAAACATATCATCTGATACTTATGATACTGGTCACTAAAAGTTTCTGTAGCTTCAATTCAAATACAGATCCTAAGACTAATGGCCCACCATGTGTTGCTAACCTATATTGTATGGGTAAAGGATATCAAATGCATTTGCAACATAGCGTGCTGTCAATTTGCCAGAGGTTTCCCATAGTAAGTTAAGCAGTAAAGGGGCACATACACACATGCATACATACATACATGCAAACATACATACATGCAGACATACATACATGCATAAATACATACATACATACATCATTTTTACATATTTAATCTCAAAGTACATTTGTTAGAAAAAACTACTATTAAAAGTAGTCAACATACTGGAAAAGTTTATGCTAAAAAGATTTTGGTATTCAACAGTACATAGTGAGCTATGGGTACTTGACAAAAAATATATAAAAATGAGAGATTTCTTATCCAAATATAGATAGAATTGAAACAGATAATCTTCTAGATTTCCTTGAGCTCTCTGTAATGTTTTTTTCTCTGCGCTCAGTAAGTGCTTTGGGGATAGTTTTCATGTATTTAGGCTTGTAATAGGCTGAACAAAAGGAGATTAGAGAAAAATAATAAGAAAAAATCCCTAAAGTAAAACTCTACATGATCCAGAAGCAGCATTAATGGGCATGTAGCCAAAAGAAGAAAAAGAAAGAAACTCAAAAGTTAAAGAGTTACTTACACTTCAAATTTTATGTAAGCACTATATGAACTAACCTCCCAGAGCTCATGTCTCTAGTTGCATATGTAGCAGAAGATGGCCTAATCGGCCATCAGTGGGAGGAGAGACCCTTGGTCTTGCGAAAATCACATGCCCCAGTACAGGGGAATGGGGGGGGGGTTGGGGAGCAGAGTGGGGGGAGGGTATAGGGGACTTTTGGGATAGCATTTGAAATGTAAATGAAGAAAATATCAAAGAAAAAAAGAAAAAAACTGTGAAATGTTGGTGTATTTTGATGGGTAAAAGGATAGTTACTATTATTCAGCCTTAATGTAGAATAAACTTCCTGTCTTTTAATAGAGTAGCCATAGAAAAAACAAAAAAATCATATCATTTGCAATAGAGAAGAGCCTGTAAGACTATATATTGCAAGAAAATAAAAACAAATATCACATATTTTCACCCTTCACTGGAGGCTACAAAAGCCAGTGGCTTAAAGAGTAAAACCTTGGTTATCACTGGTGGAGAAGGATAGAAAACATGGATGAAAATGCTTGAGAAAGGGGAACAAAATACATTACAAGAATCATGCTTAGTGTTTCCCTTTATGGTAGGGAGACATTCACTGACAAGAGTTTATGACATACTTCAGGACAGCTAATAGAATATCTTGAATTTTCTCAGTACAAACAAATAATAAATAAATAGCTAATAGCTTTACATTGTACAGTGTGGTTAATACATATGAAGTATCAATTAAAATTTGAGAAAAATATCATCCCTACCCTCAAAAATTAATGAGTTAACTATACATAAGACATATGTAAGGTATATAATTCTAATGTAACAATCACATTTTTAATATATATCAGTTTTATTCCACAAATCAAATGATATTAGTTAACATTTTAGAAGATAATGGAGATTTTCAGAATATTTAAGATGCATAAGAATAACTTAAACACTCAAAGTAACTCAGTAACCACTTCCATTATGTTAACCAGGCAATAGAAGCTATTATATTTTAGTAGGAGTGGGTTGAGAATGTAATTAGAGTAAGTCTACTTTTGCATAAAGTATTGTGATGGACGTAATAATAATAAGCATAAAAAGAAGAAAAAAAAACACAGATGATTCAAATGTTAGGAATGAAGGAAGGAGCTCCGAAGTTAATCAGTAAGATTAATTTAAAATATTAAATAAATATGGGCTCAGCAGTTAGGAGCTTCGCAGCTCTTCCCAAAGATCTCAGTTTCCATATCTGATTACTAGTAACTGCCTATAACTGCAGATCCAGAGAATTGAAACCCTCTTTTGGCTTCCATGGGCACCTACACCAAAATGTGCATGCACACAGACAGCTGCATGCATATATGCATGAATAAAAATAAATTTTAAAAATATAGTTTCTCCTTCTAGTGATGCTAACCAGGAATAGGCATTAAATATGGGGCTTGGGGGAAATGGGTATGGCTCATGTCTAGAGCACTCAACTAGCATGTTCAAGGTCTTAAGTCAATCTCTAGCACCATAAATGTATAGAGGTGTGTGTGTGTGTCTGTGTTTATTATATAATAAAGTTCCTCCATCGATGTAAACTCAAGTGCATATTTCTAAACCATAAAAGGTTTAGTGGAATTTTTCTTGTATAAACAGCACCTTCTTGTTAATGGGCTACTAACAAAATTGAACTTGTAAAAAATAGTTGAATTAATGAACAAAAATGAGTATTAAAATTTAACTGTTTCTAGATGATTCACATAAATAGCATGCATATTTAAGTTAAATTAAGCTCTTGAAAATAAATAATTGGGAGGTAACTTGTAAAATAAGATAAGAAAAAACTAATCTATTTTATCATATAGTAGAAATTCTCATTTTATGGGGGGGGGGGAGAGTGACCTGATTTTCTTTGGACAGTATTTCCTAGTTTAACTTCTACAAAACACACATTAAACAAATGTCATATCAACATAAGAAAGTCAGTTTAAATATTATACATGATACAAAGATGCAAAGCACTGACAATTTTTCATTCCTGTATGCATTCATTCAACAAATGCCTAAGTATTTGTTCTTCTCTGTGTACAGAGAACATATTTCTTTATGAACATGGAATAATGCTCATTGATGATATGAGACACAAAATAAATAGAGAATTCCAAAGAATTTCAATAAGTGCTGGCACAAGGCAAATATCCCAAATGGCAAAGAATTGTATCCTGTCAGACATAGACAGTAAAGGCTATAGGAGACTCAAAGTAGTCATCAGTTGAAGTGAGCAGAAACAGCTGTTAGTGAGTTAAAAATTAGGATACTGATGATTTTCCAAAGCTCTTGGAGCAATAGAAATTATAAGAAGCTTATCTGTGAAACTGGTACTAGAAACTTCAGAGGTAGGGAATTTCCAGGATTTGAAAGTCTTGGTTGTTGTGATGTATACTTTTAAGTTTCCTTTTATGGTCTGTGGTTTATTTATTTAATTCAGTAAATAAATGGCACTAAGTCATCCAATCACATTACTGCTGGAGAGCAGAAGGAAGAGTAGACTAAGGGGTGGAGTGCTAAAGACTAGGGAATGGTGTTATTCTTCATCCTGACCAAAGTGGGATTCCATAACTAACTACATCACACTTCCAGAAATCGGTGCATGAATCTAGCCCCCGTCTCTGCATCGTGTTTCATAAAGCCATGGCCAATTGCTGAGTTAAATGTGGAGCTAGAATCTTCATCCACCATTTTTTGTTGTTGTTACGGTTGTTTAATCTCCACAAGTAATAGTCAATGACAGGTCCAGTGAGTTCTTTGCTTGGTACAAATAAAGGAGAAAGAGGATTCAAACTTTATCAAAATATATTGAGGAATTATTTAAGACTATATAGAAGTGTGTATATTATTTTTAAAGTATTAAGTTCTATAGGATCTTTTTATTGATTTCATTTGTTTCTTTGGTGATTGTGTGTGTGTGTGTGTGTGTGTGTGTGTGCGTATGATATCCACTTGGGAAAAACTCTCTGAGCTAAGTCATGGAAAAGGAAGCAGAAAAAAGACTGGATGCAGGACTTAACTTAAATAATACACTATGTTTTAAAATTTTTATTGAGGGGGTATATGCCCTGGGGCCCATGCCATAACATTTGTGAAGATATAAAAGGGGAAATTTGTAGAGTCAGCATTCTCTTTCTGCCTCTCCATTCACTCGAGCATTCAAACTCAGGTCAGCCACCAGGCATGTGAGGCAAGTGCATTTACCCACAGAGCCATCCTGCTAGTCCACGTACCAGTTTTCTTCTTGAGTTTCATTTCTATTGCATATAAGCATCATTTCCTGGATAGTCTGGACTCTTCTTCTGGAACTCCCTGATACTTGACCATCAACTAAGCCATGGACTCCTTCTTCCAGGGTTCTTATCTGACAACTTTTTCTCATTGTTCCCATATTTCCCATCTCTGGAACAATACTGATCACTCATTTTGTTCACTTGGATCCCGGTTCCTATTGCCAACCGTAACTTTCCTCAACTTCATACTGCTAACTGTCCATGCAAACCTGCACTCAAAAGGGTGATCAATAGGGTGACTTGAGTAAACAAGGAACGGATTACATTGATCTTCAAACTATTCACCATAAATTTGACCAGATTGTTTTGTATCTTCTGATGTTCATAATTATGAAGCTAGAGATTAAAGACATTACTTTATAGCCTCTAAATGTATTTATTGAGAAAAAATTCATTCAACTGTTTTTTGGTTGGTTGGTTTGGTTTGGTTTGGTTTGGTTTGGTTTGGTTTGGTTTAGAGGGAGGCGTCGTAGCATATATACCCATTTGTATAGGGCTGTGCATGTCTATGAGAATGTGTCAGGGTGTAGAGGCCAGAGGTTGATGTCAGATGTCTTCTTCAATCACTCTCCACTTTATTTCTGAGGCAATCTTTCACTAATTTGACTAGCCAATGAGCTCTTAGTGTCTGCCTGGCTCTGCTTATCCAGTCTTGGGGTTACAGGCAAGTGTGTCACTCTGCTTGACTTTTATGTGGGTACCAGGGATCTAAATTCAAGTATTCTTGTTTAGCCATCAGACAATTTACCAACTGAGACATCACCTCAGACCCACTCAAACACAATTTCTTTTTTAAAAAAAGACTATTATCCTACATGTATCTTCTTGAGACTGTTTGCACTTTTTGAGTTGTGGGGCCATATTATCCCAGAGTCATGTTCAGCATTGCAATAACCAGCGACTGGTCCTAGAACAACCTCTCTAAGCACAGGAAGCCTCAGTGCAGCTGACTGTGTGATGCTGAATGATATCATGAGTGGAAGCTGTAGGGCTATCAGAAAGACTGTTTAGTAAAGTGCAAGGTGAGCTTCAGCTAAGATCAGCCTAACAGCCTTTGCCATGAGAACTACATGTACTTTTCTTAGGTTTCATAAAATTCCATTGCTCTTAGGAACCCTGGGGGAAAGCTTTAGCACTGAGCCTCTCAAAATGAAGAAGTTGATAACAAGTGTGCTCAGCCCCACACCCAAGGATATCAAAGAGAAAATGTCTAAGCTTGGAATTTAATGTGAAGTACAATCAACTACTACCCAGTGGACATTGCTGTCAGCAAGAGAATCCATATCATTATATCACCATCATTGCTATAACTAGCACCCAGTTTTATAAGCTTCTTTGTTGGTGAAGTTCCCATGAGTCCTGTCAACAACAGACAGACCCTAGGAACCGTAGGCATAATGCTTCTTTCCCAGACTCCAGTAGTGAAAGCAGAGAGTACTAATAAAGTGAAGGGGATGACATCAATTCAATGGTGAGCAAAATGAGAGCTTAGATTTTCAAATAAGCCTGTAAATGACTGACATTTAAGGTCAATAACACTGTAATGGAAAATAGGCATCTTTGAAATGGGTAAAATTCACTGCAGCATGTCTAAAGGACAGTTTGGAAGCATCTCTCAAACTTGAAATGGGCATACTCTTGTCTATTAGTTTCTAGGATGTTCTTGCCAAAATATCTTCATGCATGCCTGAGGGCTTACTTGCATATTTGCCTATGAGGAAAAGCCAATATGCATCAGTAAAAGAATGATGAAATATATATATGGTTAATTGATAAAGAAATATTATGAAACTCTCCAAAGTGGCATGGTTATGTCACTAACATGGATAGATAAAACCTTTATTTAGAAAAAACAACCTCAAGTTGTAGAATGCCTGCTTATTATAGTATGTGTATACACACACTGACCTCAAGCAGCATATACTAAAAATTAGAAATAAACCAGGCATTTGGGGGCTTGCATTTAATTTCAGCACTCAGAAAAATAAGCAGGCAGATAGATAGATACATGTGAGTTTAAGCCCAGTTTCAGGCCAGATAAAACTACATAATGAGACTGAGTCTCAAAACAATTATAACTAGAAGTTGAATGAGAATAGTTGAGGAAGAAAATATGCACATTTTGAAAATTATTTTTAAAGTATTTAAAATTTTCATGCTTAGTGTATGTGACCACCGCCATCACATTTGATTAAATGTTTTAGAACACAAGTACTTTCTCATTCGTTGTTCAATGACAATTTTCATCTACTCTGAAAGGTAGACCAGATGTTAGTACCACTTTTAGGGTGGCTATTAATCTAGAAGAGGCAGTGATCTGTCCAAGGTCACACTTGTCTGGAAGAAACATCAAGCATTGTTAATGAAAGCAGGTAACATTCTTACAGGAGGCTTGGCAGTTCTAGTTCTTAATTAGCAAGTAATTGCAGGTTCCTAGCCAGTACAGGAACGTGCAAAGCCAATCCCTGTGGGCTGGCTATATAAAAACCATATACCCGACCTATAGCAAGAACGGCTGTCAGTTTTGCCAAGCCTCAGTTCTAAGGACAATGAAAGAGACTTCCATCAAACCCCTAGAGAGCCCTACTTTCAGAATAATAACCTTTCAAAAATGAATAACCCAGAAAATGATTTGCTCCAAATAAAAGTGTTTTAAGACTTCATGTTCTTTTACACCAGTTGCCATCACTCTTTTTATTTTATTTTTTATCATTCTCTTAAACTACCAGGCTGTTTGACTCATTTTAAAGGCTATTCTGAAACATAAAAAGCTGATTCATTTTGAAACATTGTAAATTTTTCAATGAACTAATGCAGCAAGTCTTATTCTGTGAGCAGATAAAACAGCTCATACTTTTCCTTTTTTCTTTCTTTCTTTCTTTCTTTCTTTCTTTCTTTCTTTCTTTCTTTCTTTCTTTCTTTCTTTCTTCTTGCAAATTGGGTGCTCTAAAATGACATTGTTGCTCCAAGAAAGTTGCTCCCCTTCAAATAATGAAGATTTATCCCTGATTTCTTCCCATTCAGCTCCATGTGCTGTCTGTGAACACCCAGAAATATGAAATTTCCAGAAGCATCACTTACTAGCTCTGTAGGTTGGACAATGATCTTAACCCTATTCTGTATGGTATCTTCATCTGTAAAGACACTAATAATCCACTTCACAGGCATGCTGGCTAGCATTAGCACAGTGATGTAGCACATGACAATAATGCCTCTTAATAAAAGCTTTGGCAGTGGTAGTGGCATCAATAAAGAGTAGCTGCCATTGTCCTCACCATATTTTGATGCCCCAAGCAACTTTATCCACTGTAAAATTCAAGCTGCTTGGCTGTTTGTGACAGTCTTCTTTCTCTAATTTAACAAATATTTTCCCAAATGTAAATCCCAGCATTCAGCAAAGAATTTCTGAGTTCAGGAAATAATATACCTCATTACACTATTTCAAGTTCCTAAAATTACATGTGTGTGTGTATATATATATATATATATATATATATATATATATATATATATACACACACACATGTAATATATATACATATATGTATGTATATATATATATAATTACATATATATGTATGTATATATGTGTGTATATATATGTAATTACATGTATATATATATTCATAAAACATTTGCATATTCATTCATGGACACCAAACTCTTTTATTAGAATTATTAACTAAAACTAAAATTCTTGGCCTTCATAGTCAATGGCTGATCAAACTCAGCAAATCCCAAAACAAGGGTCTCAACCTTCCTTCCCTGTTATTGCCTTCTATATTTTCTCTTCTGCTCAGGCTTCTAACAACCAAAACTTGAATGTTAGATTATAATGGACACATGACTCATTTGTTCTACAAACTTACAGTTTCCATTCATGTATTCCTATTTTATTTCAGAATTTCAACACTTTCAGCCTAGATGATCACAGCAGTTCTGGACTTCCAGCAACAAATGATGCTTCATAAAATTTTAAACTATCTAGTAGACCCATGTACTCTATGCACCACTTATACTCTCTAAAGCAATGCTTCAGAATTAATAGTTACACAGCCAATGGCAGATCTGTGCTTCTCAATGTTTCACATTAAGAATACTATTTACAATATGACCTCCCTCAACATTACCTCCCTTTTCTTTACAAATTCAGAAATGTTAGCATTATTTATGAATGAACCATTCTTCTATTTCAAAAGTCTTAACTGGAGTCTTCTGTTTTTGAGAGAGGAAATCTAACACTCACTATGTGATAAGATATTTATTTCCACCCCTAGAAATTTAGCATCCCTTCATCCAATGCTCACCGTGGCATCCTACTACCCACCGGCTCATAAAGAGGGCATCTGGTTAAGATTTACATTCTTTTCCTTGGATTTGGAGGGAGCACAACAGTTTTGTCTCCTAATTATACAAGTATTTCTTTGAATACTTTTCCAGTGTTTGTCTTGTTGAAAAGGCACTATTGCAGTCACTATGGATAAAGAATGGCAATAATGATGCTGTCAGCAATGATGCTGCCTCTTTCTTTGACTTCTTGATGCATGACCTTGTTATATATTCTCAACTGGGCCTTTGTAGAAACAGACTCTCTCACTCTGCTCATCTGATCTGATATGCACTTCCCACTTCTAGCCACTTTCCTTACAGTGTGGTACCACCACTATTTACTTAATAACACCAATGACTAGACACCTTTGTGGATTTTGTGAATCAATGATAAAATGAAACAAGTCTGCATAAAAAGTGAAAATACCTCAATAAACGTATTCATTTGTTTTGACAAGAGCAATTTTGTGCTAATTACTTATAGTAGTAAATGTGCTGTAGCATGTTTTCTCAAATTAATTAAGCCCCACTTTCCAACTATAACACTAAGCTTATAGAGGAAGAGGAGAGAATAAATATGTGTATTTCATTGAGATTGGTACTGCTTTGTGGATTAAGAAAAATATGAAATCTTTTCAAATAAAAGTATCTGCTTCTTTTCAAATACATATGCCATATGATTATCTGGAGAAAGTGGGTATTTATTTGGAAAGATAAGAGGATATGAAATGAATTTGCCTTTGTATTTGAAAAGTATTGGGGCTGGAGGAAAGTCCCAGATGCCAGGAAAGCAAGAGGTTCCCAGGACCCAATGGGGAAGATTTTAACTGAAATACTCAACAAAAGGGAGAGAGAACCTGTAGAGACCATATTCAGGGGTTAGGCAAAGCCCTCCAGTTGAGGGATGGGGCCACCCACCCTTCTCAAAATTTTAACCCAGAGGTGTTCCTGTCTAAAGGAAATACATGGACAAAGAGGGGAGCAGAGACTGAAGGAAAGGCCATCCAGAGACTGACCCACCTGGGGATCCATCCCATATACGGCCACCAAACCCAGACACTATTGCTGATGCCAAGAAGTGCTTGCTGACAGGAGCTTGATAGGGATGTTTCCTGTGAGGCTCTGCCAGAACCTTATCGATACAGATGTGGATGCTTGCAGCCAACCACTGGACTTGGCATACAGACTTCTGAAGGAGCTGAAGGGGTTTGCAGTCCCATAGGAAGAACAACAATATCAACCAACAAGACCCCGCAGAGCTTCCAGGGACCAAACCACCAACCAAAGAATACACATAGAGGGACCCATGGCTCCAGATGCATACCTAGCAAAAATGGCTTTGTCTGAAATCAATGGGAGGCGAGGCCCTTGGTCCTGTGACGGCTTGATGCCCCAACATAGGGGAATGTTAGGGCAGTGGGGCAGGAGTGGGTGGGTGGGCAGGAGAGCACCCTCATGGAGGCAGAGAGAGGGGAGGTAGGATGGAGGGTTTTTTTAGAGGGGAAACCTGGAAGAAGGATAACATTTGAATTGTAAATAAACAAAAAAAGCAATAATTTTTTTTTTAAAAAAGAAAAGTATTTTAAGACTATTCCAAGGGGAAATGGTTTTAACTATACTATTTTTATGCTTGTAGACTTTCAAGGCTGAAAGAACTACCTGTGCTAATATATTAGTAGCTATTGCTAGATTTAATATGATATGTTTTATATCTCATGTACCCACATTGTAAGAGTTCAATCCTCCACAGTTTCTACAGTTAAAATGAAGACGTTTTGCTCTGTGGAGAATATTTAAGTTTTGTACTGGTTTTTAAGTCATATATTGGAAAATACATGACCCATTAAGAATGAGGAGCTTGGAGACAAAACCACCATTGCTCTGTTATTTAACCTGCAATATTCATTAATTCTCTCTCCCTCTCTCTCCCTTTCTCCCTCTCCCTCTCCCCTACCCCCCTACCCCCCTACCCCCCCCCCCCGTCTCTCCTGAGACAGAATCCAGGGCTAGGTTAATGTCCTACCAATGGGACTGTATCCTCTTATTTTCTGTACTATTTGTATTTTGAAACAGGGTCTAAGTTGTCCAGTATATGTATAACTTTAAACTGTGGTCCTCCTGCCTCAGCCTCTCAGGATGCTGGAATTACAAACTTGTGTCAGGTCTAGCTTAGGCCAATTCTATATACTTTCTAGGTCCTATTTTTTCAGCCTGGATCTGTGGCTCAGTGGTATGTGCACTCGCCTAGCAAGCATAAGACTCTGTATTTCAAATCTTTTTTATTAGATATTTTCTTCATTTACACTTCAAATGCTATCCTGAAAGTCCCCTATACCCTCCCCCCGCCCTGCTCCACAACCCACCCACTCCTGCTTCCTGGCCCTGGCATTCTCCTGTACTGGGGCATATAATCTTTTCAAGACCAAGGGCCTCTCCTCACAATGATGGCTGACTAGGCCATCTTCTGCTACATAGGCAGCTAGAGACATGAGCTCTGGGGGGTACTGGTTAGTTCATATTGTTGTTCCTCCTATAGGGCTGCAGACCCCTTCAGCTCCTTGGGTACTTTTTAAAAATAAAACCAAACCAACAACAAAAACCTGAAAATAAAATAAATGATTTAAACAAAAATAAAAACAAACATACATGTCTAAATCTCAGTTTATAACCTCTTAAAAACCTAGATAATAATTACCAATTCTTCTTTTATTGTTCTGAGAACTTGAGCACGTGAAACATCTACATAGTCATATGGTAAGCAACATTAACTATTTTCATGACTATCACTATTTCTTATGTAAGAATTTAAACCAAAGCAAAGTTTTAGAATTTAATCTCTATCGTTAGGTCACTTGTTGATTTGGAGTGAACAAATAAAGTCTCCCAGTACCCTGACGTTCATCCCATGAACTTGAGTTTAGCAGCTAATCAAAAAATAAAAACCAAAGTGTACTCTGGTTGAAGACAAACCCAATGTAACTATCCAGGCCAATGTCTTCTAGCACAGAGTCAAAAGATTTATTATGCACAATGTATATTGTGTATATGTCACAAACCTCACTAACTCATGGTGAATACTAGCATATTTTCACTCACAAAATTCTCTGACCTTGGTGGGAAATGAGATGCACGAATGACTCTTTCAGGTCCCCATCATTAATCTCTTTAGTGAGGAAAACAGGGAGATGGGGAGAAGAAAGGGAGAGAGTTGAGGGAGTGAGAAAGGGAAGGGAGAAAGGGAGGGGGAGAAACGAAGGAGGGAGGAGGGGACCTGGGAGAGAGGAGAGAGGGAGGTCAGGAAGGAGAGAACACTCAGTAGTGCTTTAATAAATCCACGTGAAAGCTAAATGTCCTGCACTTTTATATCATTTTCCATCACTCTAGGAGGAAACAGAAGACAATCCTGTTGCAGACTGAAAACAGGCACACATTATCTATGCGCAATTAATTGGCTGGCATCAAGTTCTGTTGTGAAAGTATCTTCTGGTTTAGAGGAAGGTTTTATAGCACTGCTTATGCATCAAAAACTCTCCTTCCTTGTTCTTTAAGACCCTAAGTCCCCAGGTTGCTCCTGTATTGCAATGATTGGACACCTCAGAGCCAATTAAACTTTGAACAAAAGTTGATGATTCATTGTTCTTCACCAAAATTCTAGTGGATATGCAAAAGCCTGTAGGGCTGAGCCAAGAAAAGCAATTCCAAGAAAGAAAACCACATTCAATGATGTTATGTGTCATTAGTCAATAACCAAAATAATGGAATCAGACTCAACTCCCTCAAGTAGTAAAATAGCCAGCATTATTGCAACAATTGATTTAGCAGCTCTTTTAACTTAGTTTTTAAAATTATTCCTTCACTCTCTCTCAAAATATGCCTGCTTTTTAATTAACATTTTTCTTTCAAATAGTTCATGTTGTAGGCACCCCCTTACTCCTTTTGTTGGTTTTATGTATATTAAAACCCAAACAGGAAAAGACACGATGTGTCCATTCTAGTCAATATACTTTATTTTCTAGAGCAGTGGGGGATTTTCAGGGAGGTAACTCTGAAAGAAGTTAAAAGTGGTCAGCTTTTAAAGTGGCCTTCCCTATGCCTCAGAGAACATGCTCTGCAGAGAGCTCTGTGAAAGCAAACCCACAACTTAGACTGCAAGCATGAGCTTACAAACAGCTCTGACGCAAACTTGTCTGTGTTTTTTTTTCCCTGCCTGCTCTCCCCATTCTTGTCTTTACTAATTTAAGAATGAGGAAACAATATTCTGTACACATCTTTGATTTAGGTTTTTATTGTCTTCAGATGCAGAGTCTTAATTATACAGCAACAGCGCTGAATTTACAGCAGAGCTATGGTTGATGTTGAATTTTCACATTACATAGCTATGATACATACCTTATAATAACAGTCAGAGCCATTCATTTAAATGTAAGAAGAGATGAGTATAAAGGAAGTCCAAATGATTACATACAACTCACAATTGAGGATACTACATCCCAGGTCGATGTCCTAACTCTATTACCAAGATGGAAAAGCCATAGTTTGAATTAATACCAAGGACAAGAAAATACACCAAAACCAAAACCACAATGTACCAGCATTAGCACAGAAACATGTACAACGAGCATACACAAG
Source organism: Mus caroli (assembly GCF_978045245.1). Taxonomy (NCBI): domain Eukaryota; kingdom Metazoa; phylum Chordata; class Mammalia; order Rodentia; family Muridae; genus Mus; species Mus caroli. The sequence continues at coordinate 73,332,675 of NW_028227257.1, forward strand.
CACCCTGCAGGTGCTATGCCACTCAAAAGGTTGTAATTTACAGCTAAATAAATCCCTGCAGAGCCCAAATTCATTCATATTTTTTAAGTACTGGTCATCTATAGTATGCTGAATCTGTCCTGTTCTGGCAACTGAGTGTGTCCAACATAAAAAGAAATGTCTTTCTATTTATAGTACTAGATTGTTATTTACATAGTCTCAATAATATGATGAAAATATGATTTATATTCAGTTAATTTAAATCTTTAGATATGACCAAGGATAACTCTGGAGTTTCACTGTAATCAGACTACAGAAATGAGGATTCAACCTTCTGAAGAAGGAAGACTTTTAATGACTACATCGGTTGCAAACAAATAGGGATTTCTAACTGCATGTAAGTTTTAAATTCACTGTAACAGGACCTTTCTGAAGAATTTGTAAGTGAAGAATTTGAGAAGCAACAGATCTTATTTAGCAGAGGAAACAGACTTAAAGAACATAGCATTGCATTTATCAAGACAATAGAGTATTGAATTTGAATCTTGGACCATTTATAGAGTCTAAAAAATTTATTACTAAAGAGTATAAATTAGCACTTGAATAAAATCGTTTTTATAACAGCCTTAACCCAACAGTTAAATGTGTAACAATTTTAGCAGATGAAATCACAAAAATCAAAGACTACATTTGTCATTGACTTTAGAGATAACTGTGTTTTTCATGAATACCAAACATGCAGCCCAGTTTCTAGGCTGTTTCCCTTCTCGTGACCAGGGTAGGCTCCATTAACCAAGTATGTCTATTGTTCCTAGTGTGCTCAGACCAGAGCTTTCAAATAATTCTACAGACATCATTTCAGATAAGAGTGATGAAATGAAGGAAGTAGAACAAATGCAAATAATTTATTATCTTAGTTCTATGTAATTAAAACCCTCTTTTAGTTACTGATAAGTTTTCATATTGAAATTCAGCTAAGATTTTGTCCTAAGCTGGGTGCAGAAGTGCTGAGATGAACAGAGGTTTAAATGGTAGGCATAACTGAGCATCCTCCATATACAGTTCCCATTCAACATTAGGCTTTATAACATGAGTCCTCAACTTCTTACTTGCCAAGACCTTTCTGAAAAGCCATATAGAATATTCCAATGCACAACAAAGTGATCAAAGCTCCAATCACCAGCCCCAATACCTTAATGGAATAGTTCTCTAACCAGCTCACCACCAGACTCCAGAAAGCAGAAACTACCAATAACCTGGGATCATTAAGCATATACAGGTCCTTATGACTGAAGTTATGATATCGGTGACAGGTGTGTGTGTGTGTGTAATATTGGGTTTTATTCTAATTTAGTGTTCATTAGCATATTGTAGAACTGTAGGCTCTGAGGAGCACCACCATAGGGAAAACAAAATCAAACAAAGACAATTTTTACTTTGTTTATTTCAATATGTCAAAAACTGAAATCATTTCAACTTTGACTAGTTATGATGATCCTTTGGGAAATTTACTATGAACTATAATTTCTTCTAGCTAACAAACATATGTAGCTCTCAGAGGTCTCCAACAAGTCACATTTGGAATCTAACTTTATTCAACGGTGAATATACAGTAAAATCTCTTTGACATATCTGGTTATAAAAACTCCAAAAGAAAAAAATGTTGGCTTCTTCCCCCAAAATGACCTATATTAAAATAAACAGAATGAGGTGGCGTGTTTGTTGTTGTTTTATTATTTTTTTGCTGCATTAAATTTTATTCCCAAATCTCCTATTTGCTTGTAATCCAACATAGAGTTGGGCAGCAATTTGAAACTGGCCCCTGTCAGTGTATCAGCACAACATATAAGGCCACTCAGTGACTTTGATGGCTGCAGCTCCTGCTTTCTCACAGAGCATAGTGTTGTTCATGATGAAGCATAAATATCAAGAACCATGTTCTGGTCTGGCTTGTGAATGTCTGCATAGATTCACAGTGACAATCCTTTCTTACAGCTGTCTGAAAACTATAATCAGTAAATTAGTCAAATAACGAGTACCACTCAGTACTCAGTGCAACTGTTCATTCAGTACCACAGGAACCCAGACCTGTAAATAAAGCAAATATTACCCAAAGCAAAGGAAAGTAGACGCTAAATGAGAAAAGCTGGAGTAAGAACAGAACAACATCACAGTTTCTCATCCCTATTTCCTGTCTGTCCTTCAGATACATCAAACTGTATCTGCACTCTTGTGTGTGTGTGTGTGAGTTTTCTTGACAGATTTTCTGTTTCTGTCTCTTCTGAAAGAAGACATATATACAGGTTCGAAATTTTTACAAAGTCACTATTTTGTTGATTTTTTATGTCTAGACAAGAGTTAGCCTAAAAGAAAACATCAACAGTTATGAAAGTAGCCGGGGCCCCCTAGGGAGAACCAGCATCTGCAACCCATGCATCACTGAGCTGCCCACTTGGATGAGCAACTCTTGCTCATAGACCTGAAGACAGAATCTTCCCCTGTAACAAACTGCCACTTGTGGGAGACCAAATGCAGAAGAAGGAACAACAAAATAATCCCATGGGCTCCTATTTTTGGAAGCAAATGTTGTATCAGAATCATCCTGGACACTATATCAGAGATAGTTATTTAATACTAGAGGCTCCCTAGCTTCCAACACATCGGCATAGAGGACTCAACTACATTAAAAAATAATTCATTTCAAACCCAGTGTAGAATCCTTGAGTAGATTTTAATAAGCGTCCAAAAGGATAACCAGGCAGCCACTTAATGAACATATGCCCAAAACTAAATGCATTCTACAACACCATTAACTACGTATGTTCTAATATCTCTTAATATCAGATGTGTCCCTCTCGGGTTCAAAAGTTTGGTGCAGAGATTTGAAGGGTATTAAAATTTTGCTACAATTGACACCTAAAAGAGAGAAAAGATCTGATTTAATAGTAGTGTGAAGTGCTTAAAATAGGACCTGGTGAAGGCTATGTGACTTTGAAGCTAAATAAGGAGGGAATACTACCATTGCAGATTTCAGTTTGGTTGGTCTCTGTGTTAGCAGAAAACAGCTTCTCCAAAAGAGTATCTCATGCAGGATGAGACAATTTTCTGATCAGAGTCTCAGAAGCTAGTAGAAACTGTTCTGCTGTTAAAAGGATCCATGGTGGTGACTCACACAGGTGGAGGCAGCTGTGTGAACAATGGCCACAGGATCCCTGGATCCCCACAGTCAATGTGAAAAACAAAATGTCACACTATGCCTTTTTTTTTCTCTAGGAAGAGACTCTTGATTTTATGGGAGATGAATACTTCCATTAAGAGGTCCCCCCCCAAAAAAAACCCCTAGGTTCCTGCAAACCAACACCATATGACTAATGTACCTAGCTACTGACAGCAGTTATTTAAGGAGCAAAAATGAGTAAAACATAAGTTAAAAAATCACCGTATTTGGCACTGGTGTAGTGATTCACACCTTTAATCTTAGCACCCTGGCAGAGACAGGCCAGGGATACATAGTGAAACCTTGTCGCAAGGAAAAGAAATAAACCATCATATTCATGTTGTCTATGCCTTTGGGAAGTCTGAAAACAGTAAGCTAGTAAACAATTGGGACAAAAATCCTTTTATGACGTTTACATGCAGTCAAAAGTTAGATTAGGATAGACAAAGCCAGAAAAAGGGAAACACTGGACAGCACAGAAAACACCCATAGGAGAGTGAGAGGAGAGATCAATCAAGAACCAGGAAGAAATATCACAGCCCTGGATATCTCTACATGCTAAATCCTCCTCCTCTTGTAATAGCCAGCTAAAATGCCATGAAAATGCTTTGACCCATGTAGAATTATCCTCTCTAAACTCCCAAAGCTCCTTATCCCGACATCTCCTCACTCCTGCCTGGTACTAGAAGTATTTATAGACATGACACCTTCTCTCTTAGACTGTGAAGAATGAACACATCTTGGTGCTTCATGCTTGGGACAAGCAAGGCATGTTATTTAGTATTTTTCAGATGCATCACCCCAGTAAAATTCTTTTAACAGCCCTGTGCAGTGGGCCGCCTATTTTGTCACTTTGGGGGACAGGAAAACACATCCCAAAGGCCTGAGTATTTACAGCAGTCTTATTTTTACAGAGGCCAGTAATGGAGACAAGCATCATTTGTGAGCACAGGGGCTGCTCAATAAAGCCTTTCTGACTGGTCTAGGAGATACAGAAATGTCTACCGAATATAAAGGACAAGATCAATCATCTTGTATTTCAGGTCACTCTCTGAAATGCAGCCCAGAAAATAAAACAACATCAAAATGACTGACGTGATCCTCTATGGGCCACAAAAATTCAAGCTACAGAAGGAGCAAAAGAGAAAAGGGAAATGGAAGCTATGAACCATCTTCTAATTTGTCCTTGGGTGGGCTCCATAAAAGACACACAGATTGTACATAAGAACGGGCTGTTCTCAGTGACAACAGTACCCTGCTGTATTACACAAATGAAACCCAGGGAATCAGATGGCACCACAAGCTTGGATAGTTTATCACACGAACAGTAGCATGCTATCAATTCATAAGTGTCAACTGCTTAGCCTCTTATTGTGAACATGTCTTAGCTGCAGTCTGAATGAGAAGAACCCATAAAGCTGATGTTAGAGTGTGGGACACCAACTGCAGCCACAGTCAGGCACTTCAGGGGCTTTAGCAAACAGCCCTAAGGCATTATTTTCTTTTAAAAAAATGCCACTAAAGCAATTCTGATATATCCACCTATTCTGCTAAGTGTATCGAAACTGAAGTCCAAAAGAGGTGACTCACTTCAGATTACACATTAGTCTCTGACCTAAAACACTATTTGGTATTCATTTCTAATGTAGTCTCTAACAAACACTAATTATAGCTGAGCGTGCTGTGTTAAAATGGTGCATTGAAACAGTAAAAAGTCACTGAGGCCAACACACAGGTTTCTGTACGAGGTCTTTTTAATACCTGTTAAAATTTCCTCATTAATAAAAGTGTTGATTTAATCAATGTACTTTTAGATCTAAAGACTGGTGATATCATCTATCAAATATAATTGTTTGCTATGTACCTGCATCAGACACTGCAAGGAATCCACAAGATGTCTATATTCTGAGACCAGTTTTCAAAATTTGCAAGTGGGACTACATAGCCATTATTAAGTTACAAATCTTGAGACAGGACTCCATATTATCTATATGGACCAAGTGCAATCTCAGGGAAGTTACACAGGTCAGGTCAGAGGATAGAGGACTGGGGGACGCTGAAGTGCTTGCTGTTTGGAAGAAGAAGAAAGCCAGGGACACAAGTAGGTGGTCAGTCCCCAAGGTAGACAAGGCAAGAAAGCAAATTCTTCTCAGAACCTTCAAAAGGAGTGCTGTCCTGCCAACAGTTTCATTTTAAAACTTGTGACCTTCATAATGTTAAAATAATAAACATGTGTTGTCTCACATTACTAAACTTGTGATATTTTTAAGCAGTAATAAGAAATTAACAGAGAACTGAATGTGCTTTGGTGCCATTTACGTACAGCTGTGCCATGGAAAGAAAAAATGATCTTTTGTAAGAATTACTGATTTGATATCAAAAGGTAAACAGTTTCTATTGCTAATAATGATTTTTGAGGAAGGGTAAGAAACGTTTCAATTGTTCACTGTGGTTCATGTGATGTTTACAAAAGCAAAGCAAAGTCATGAGAACAATAATCACAATAAGGAATAAATAGTGAGCCCTTATTGCATACTAGGCTCCACAGTAAGCACGTGACAGGTGCCATTATACCTTTTCTGCAGCGTGCTCTGATTTCACTGGCCCTCCTATCTTTGCATGCCCTATCATTCTACCTGCTATGTAAAGCAGCATTTGGCTCAGCAAGAAGAACAACGTGGAGATGGAACCAACATAATAGTTATGATTCCATAATGTTTGTCAAAAGAGAAGCCCAAGCTCAGCTGTCCTGCTTTAGTTCAGAACACACTCAAAGTTGTAACCATGAAATAGTAGGCGGGGCCTTTCTTTGGTCTCACACAAGTCAGCAAGATCCCAGCCTGTAATTCTTCCAGTGCAGAACCAAACACTCAAGCCCCTCATTGAAAAGCCATCCCCTCCTCCTAGTTAAGAGCAGGCACATACAGAGGGAAAAAACACCACCTTCCAGATCTGCTTACAGGGCTGTTTCTATGAGGAGAATCTTCCAATTGCTTAGCTGGGACTTACTATGTTGCATTTTAAAGAGAACAGGATGAGAAAGAAAACAGTGATGAGCTGCACACTCATCTTTGACTCAGTTTCTCCAGAAAGTAAAATAAGTGGAATTCCATTATTTTAATCTATAGCTTTCTCTCTTTTTAAAAATTTTATGTGTGTGGATGTCTGGAAACATTTCTTAATATCATATGTATGCAGTCCCTGCAGAGCCAGAGAGAGTGTCAAATCCATCCCTAAATGCACAGACATATAGAAAGACTTTCTTCCAGTGCGACTATGCAGGTACTGGGTTTGAATTGAACCCAGGTCTTCTGAAGAGCTGCCAGTGTTCATTACCACTAAGATATCACTCCAAGATCTAAAATCACTATTGATGAAACTATTGAATCTATGCCTTCCTTCTAGATCATTGTGCACAATATGCCAACGCTAAGCTTACAAAGGTTATATTTGTGGTAACCATCACAGTAGCACTACCATGTCCTAAAATACCAGTCACAAAATTCAAACAGGCAGCCTTTCATAATAAATATCAGTGTGTAATCGTAGAATCATCTATAAAGAATATATCAACATTTGTCATAATTCTCTTGCTTTCACTTCACTCTAATAATGTGTCCCCAGCATCCTCCAAACATGAACAACAATTCAAAAAACAAGTGGCAAATCCATTTAACTACTAACCAACTTTACTAGGGGACAAGTCTCTGTTTGGAAGCACAAGTCCAAATGTCTAACTGTTATATCATCATGACTAAGCTGACGAATACTGTTAGCAGGAAATATTAGTTTAGCAGGAAATGGAATGAAATAAGTTCCCTGGAGCCTCACACCGTGCATTCAAAGCCACTTCGAGGTGGAGGAAACTACTGCTGTGGGCGTACAGGAGAAACTGGCTGTGTGGGGCTTCATTGCCTCCTTCAGTAAGTGAAGATGTCCTATTTTACACACATACACATGCATACGCACATACATCTACACATAAACAAAGATACCTTTTTATTTTTTATATATAGCCATTACAGTGATTAAGTGGTGAAGTATTTTGGCAAAATATTTTAAGAATATGTACTTAACTAGAGTTCTCTTTGGATAGCAATCTGAATACTACTACAAAGATACTAAGGCAGCTTCTAAAGCAAACACCCCACTGGGATTAATTCTAGGAGTTCTGCCAAAGTATAGGATGCAGAACTAGCTCTGGCAATATTGTTGAGATTTCTATGTAAGAAGAGCAAAAACTCACAGGAAAAAAATGTCAAGATAAAGACCTGTGCAAATTAATTCCCTTTGGATCTTCAAGCACACCCTAAAGGATCTTTTTGCCTGGAAGTAAAGCGGGTGGGAGAGGGTAAGAAAAGGGAAGAGGGAAAGAGAGGTGGAGACTCATGGAGAAATAAAGGAAGAAGGAAAGGAGAAAAGAAACCTACATGGGAATTCAGAAAGAAATGTAAATACAACTACAAAGTAAAAGAGTAAAACCACTACAAAGAAAGATGAGAGGACAGGAGTGGATACAGGATGAGGGACAGGATACAGGTAAGTGGAACCTAACTGTAAGCATGCATAGACATTAGTTTTAGGTTCCAGAGACTACAGCTGAAGACTTCAAAGTCAAATGTAGGACAGTTCTGTGCACTCACATTTGCTTCTTGCTTTAACACTCACACAAAAGTTTGCACAGTAAAATGGTCTTCTTAAATTAGCATCTGTTTAAGTTCTTGAATGAGAACTGTAGCTCAGATAATTGTCATGTAAAAATACTGAAGTCTCTTAAGTGTTTATACTTTCAATTAGTAACAATCATTTCATTTACTAGTTGTCATAAATGAAACCCCTCTAGGTGCCATTTATGGGGTTTTTTTGAATCAAAGAAGATCTTCATTGAATGGTTACAGGTTTACCTATATGTTGGCATGGGTGTCTACAGAAATCATCAATGCTGCTATCAAAGTCACCAACTTGTATAAGAGATGAGAAATAACCTCTGAGGAAAAAAAGATAATAATGATGCATAGTTAATCTGAATTTATTTAGGAAAGAAGCTATTCCCAATTAACTTTATAAAAGTCACAAATCTACTTATATATGCTCAGCTCATCATACATAAATTCTGAATTATATTGGTATTCTAGAAGTATTTAAAAAATGATATATCCAAGTCATACAATAAATATAAGAATGTGAAATGAATTTAGGATGGAGCTATAATCAATTAGACAATGTACAAAGAACAAGATTTACTAAAGAAAATGTAAGATAAATTAGAGAATAGAAATGAGAAAGATTCACCCATCCAGATCTACCAGATATCCATGAACACACACCAGCTATTAGGCAAGATGAACCATGGATGCACAAGATGATAAAATAGTCCTCACTCCTAAACAAGACAAACATATCATATCTTGTAAGGCTCGGGGAACTTATGGAAGGGAGGGCAGAAAAAATGTAAATGCCTGAAGAATGGACTATTGACTACAAAATGCTATCTTCTCTTCAATTAAAATCACAAGCTCGGAGGCGCTGTAGATCTCACCACGAGAATAAGCAATCAGCCATCAGGCATGGATGGAGGGCTCTACTCCTCACTGGCAAGCAGCTTACTTCTTATAAATTCAGAAGAGACAGAGTCATCACTCTCTGTCACCTGGTCCAATAGATTAAACGGGATCTCAAACAACACTTAGGAATCTGAGAAAGTAAAGGCTGGGAGGGGTGATGGGACTGGGGGGGAGATAATGGGGAGAAAGTATAAACAGAATACATTTTATCCATGAAATTGTCTCAGAACGAAACTAATAAAGAAGTTAAGAAATATATTGCAGGCCACCAGTGGCCAGGGTAAAATGGAGACTGAAATATAGTATCCTCTATCATCCCTAAATCATCACTGATTCATTCCATAGAGGAAAGAGCTACTTTCAAATAGCTTATATTTATAATATAACTAACTAACATTTGTTGAAAATGCAATTGAAAAAGATACCCATCAATATCAAAAAATATCTATCAAAGAGAATCAGATATTTGTCTAGTAGCCATCAAGATGGATCACCTATCAGAGAATATGGAATAGATATGCATTAAAGTAGACTGAATCCCTATCAACATAGATCAAATCTCCATCAAGATAGAATATCTGTTGAAATGAAGCCAATATTTATCAAGTTATATCTGATATCCATATAGAGGTAAATGGATAATGCAGAATGGGCTAAATCTATGCCCCAAACAGTATCTAACAGTAAATTGAAAGCAGCTGATGGACACAATACAATATTTAAAAATATCATGATCATGGAAACTAACCAGAAACAAGAGGCACCAAAGTAGGTGATTCTAATTCTCTAAAATCTATAAGTTGGAAAAAATGTAAATGACAAAATAAATGATTTCCTTATTTTGATCACATGGAAAGATGGGCTATGGACAGCAAAGGATTGTGTTGATGAGTTATGGAATTCCAGTGCATGTTTCTTAAATTTTATTTAGTTATATACTTAGATGCCATGTTGAATTATTCAGAATGCCCAGCACAATAAAAATGCTATATAAAACATTGTTAAACTGTCTTGTTTATAAAATAATAACCAGGATAAAATATCAGTACATGTTCCACACATATGTAATTGTTTGCAAATATATTTCATTCACAGTTGGTTGACTTTACCAGTGTTGCTCCCACAGCTGCAGAGGTTTGTTTTCATCATCCACAATTTAATCTACATATATCCAGATCACATTAGGTGTACTGTTTTCTTGTGAGTATAGAAAATTGATGCTGTGAGAAAATTAATTGCTGATGGTATCCACAAAAATGGTTGCTTTTTTTTCAGTTATTGAAGAACCACAATGCTGCCCAAGTCCTGCCTTCATCTTATAATGGCTATTTGGAAATGAAAGGCAACTCTTAAGCATGAAAATGAAATATGACAAAGGAAGCAGGCAACGTCATTTATGAACAAGAACAGACTATTTAAAACTGTGGGAAGCAAAGAATGCAAGTGCGGATGTATCTACCCAACCAAAGCAGGACAGATAAGTAAGTAGCTATTATTATATGTGGATAGGTACAGATGAGGTTTTAAAATAAATTAATAAATAAATAAATTTATCTTCTTCAGCAATTACTCTTTCAAGAGCTCTGAAAAATTAGTTAAGAACTTGCTACCCCTATATTAGGAAACACACACAGAGACACACACATATATGTATGTATCTCACATGGATGGAAGAAGAGAAGTAAGCTAACTCTCATTGTTACATTACATGCACATCAGAAAACTCTCAGAAGCTGGAGAAATGGCTCAGAGGTTAAAAATCACTGACTGTTCTCCAGAGGTCCTGAGTTCAATTCCCAGCAACCAACCGCATGGTGGTTCACAGCCATTTGTAATGAGATCTGATGCCCTCTTCTGGTGTGTCTAAAGAGAGCAGCAGTGTACTCACATACATAAAATAAATAAATCTTTAAAAAAAAAAACAAAAACCCTCTATCATCATTTCATCCAAAGAGTAAAACACATTTGTAACCAATATGACTAATATTGATGACAGTAATAAGCAAGGGTACATATCTAAAATCACCTAAAACTGTACCACAAAATGGATACTGTACTTAATAGGCAGCTCTGAACTCTCTAGCACAATGTACCATCTCCTAATTCAATGGTACATGGGCAGAAGATGAGGCTGTTGACATTCGCTGAGTAATAGTAATCACATTTTCCACATGAGAGAAGATAGAACCAAAGTTGAACTTGTATTTTCTAACCAGACACCACAGAAAATAAACATTAAGTTCACAGAAGAGAGCAACATTTTCAGTTTAAATTCAATGCCCAAAGAGGTGCCAGAGATTTATTAATACAAATATTTACTATGTTCTAATAATTGTTCTTCACCAACTACAAGAAGCCACAATGACTCACAAGCATATGTAACAAATATATAAACATGCTTACTGTGAAATTCTTGTGTAGTCGGGGTAACCTGAAGTTTAGGCAATACCACTACGTGTATGTCTGTAGACTAAGAAAGGTTGCCAAAACACACATGAATCCTAAATGTCTCAAAGCTTAGAATTTGCTCAACTCAAAATAAGTGTAAGAAATGAGACCTAATATAGATGAAGATAATTTTAAAATACATTTTTATGAAATATTATATCCCAAAATACATATAATCTAGAAACTATAAATATATTAAAGCTCAAGGGCAAAGAACTATGGGGATAGACTAAAACGAACATTTTTTTTCTATGCATCACTTCTATGTCAAGGGACAATTTCTCTATATTATTTCTTATGGGAAAAATTCTTCATGAAAAAGATATGGAAATAAGCTGTTATGAACTAAAGAAAAGGACATGAATAGTTCATATTTCTGTCACCAAACAGTGAAGGCTGTCTAAACTTCCAGAATCTACAATCGACCATGTGGCTTGTTTAGCTCATTAAAGCATTAACAGAAAAACAAACAAAATACAGAAAGATGTTTGAGAAGTCCATCCATCATGTTTATCCTATCTAACTGCTTCAAAGCTCAGCTCCATGTGAAGCTTACACTATCACACTGGATTTTGAAGATGGCTGACTTCTCAGACATTTGGTTGAGGCAGTATGGAGAGAGTCAGCCAAGAGTATACCCACTCACTGACTATAGACACATATAAGAGTTCTGGTGATCTCAAAAGAACCAGCCAAGGGAACTGAGCCAAACTGCCAACACACAAAAATCACTACACTCTAGAATGGGTTGAAACTTGGAAAAAAACAACTGATGCATGTGCTAATCTAATTTACAATGAAAATCTTTAACAATTTGAACTGGGATTTATGCTGTTATTAATGTAAATTGGTTTCACCAGATGCAGAATTAATTTGTATGGATGGAGGTCTATCTAGTAAAAAGAAAGAAAGAAATCTAGAAGGTTATATCCCAAGTTGATTTCTGAAATTGGAAAGAGAAATAATAAAAAGTTAAACTCTAGAACTCCTAGTCTCATAAATTGAAGACTAGTCTCATACAACAAATGATATAGCCTCAGCACTGAAACTGAGTTTTGGCATTCATCCATGGGTCAGGAATTTACATTGAATTCATGGATCTTGAAAGGATACAAGGGACTGTTCCAAGATACTGAAGATTTGGTGGGTACCATAGCATCTTTTGGCTACTGATCTGTCTACCCAGTGGCAGAGCTCTTACAGCTTAAAAAGTCAATTCCAAACACACCGAATGAGGCTTGAAACCCCGAAGCATTTTCATAATGTGTCTACCTAATTTTGCATATTAATGTGATCTAGTTTCCTTATTTGCTTATTTTAGAAACTGTAAAGTAGCTCTTGGCTTTATTGCCTCTTCACAGAAGTGACTGGACCCTGAAAACACTTAAGTATGGCTTAGGATGTTAAGTCCTCTCTGACTAGGTTCACTTAGAAAAAAATAGAGAATATAGGATAATATAAGTTGGTTCCAATTTTTTTTAAAAAAATTGCATGTTTCTTTCAGCAATGTCTCTGTAATAAAAAAGAATGATTGGGGCCAGTTTTAAGTCAATTCTTCCAAAATTGGTCATCAACAAGATGAGTAGATAATAAGAAACATAATAAGGATTAAGGGGCTGAAACGTTAGAATGAGAAACATTTGAAAAGATGTTCCAGGGTCCTTCAAATCCCTTCCAAGATTCAGGAAAAGAATTTAAAAACAATGGCCATGGGGATAGGGGTCCTATGAGTATGTTGTTACAATGTCATACTCATGAAATTAGACAGACAGACTATTCTTCAAGGGCATGAGTTCATTCCAGAATAACCTGTTCTGTTTCCAGAGTACAGTACAAGCATAGCATTTGTCTCCTTAAAACTCGGGGGTCTGTGCAGTCTCTCTTAACCAGGACATGGGCTTCCGTCTTCCAGTGCTAATGTGCTGGAATATGGACACAAGCAGGATAAACACATTAATTCCTTAGCAGTAACACACCAATTCAGTGAAAAGTTAGATAATCCTTTATGTCAAATATGAGGAAAAGGAACAAGGGGGAGCAGGGAGGAAAGGAGAAAATGGAAATAAAACCTGTGTTCAAGTATAAAATCCTCTGCCAGGGACCTTCCTATGAATCTTCTCAGAGATATGCAGATCGCTGGTATCTCAGAACACTTTCTGTCTTGAAACTGAGTAAAAGGCATAAGTGATGATGTGGTGGAGCTAAAAGAGACAAGGCAACAGAAAGGAGCATCTCCAGCTAGACTGAGAAAATGGACCTAGAATTAACCTGCTCTCCATGACATAAATGAGACGGAGCAGGAGACCACTAACAAGAGGAGGGGGAACTATTAGAAACAATTTTGCCTTGCCTTCAGCTGCTCAAGCAACATTTGTCATTCCAGAGCAATTTACTCTATGAATAGGCAAAGCTGAGGTCAACACACAGTCATTCTGTTATTGATAATATTTAAATGATTCATGCTGCTGAGCTCAGGAGAACAGCAAATGATTTCCCAAAGTTGGTTCTTGCTGTACTAGAGTCATTATTAGTGTGCTACATCCTATTGTGGAAAAGGCAATCTCAGAGAAATTAAAACCCTTTTATTTACCAGTGATCAACTTTCTCTTGGAAGTAAGAATTAAAAAAAGGCCTAAAAACTATCAATGGATATGTGAAAATAATTATCACATATCCGTTTATTTAAAAAGTAGTTAAAGTTAAGAAATATACATTATATTGGAATAACCAAGAAAAACTATGCACAGTGAATGAATAAAATTTTGTAAAGGTGAAAAATCTTAGCAATAAAATAAAAAGTAAACTATGTAGCAAAAGTAAAAAAATGGTAGTGATCTACATCCAGGGATAAAGGCAATTTAGATTATAACAAATGACAATTGCTATGAGGTAGGATAAAGATTTGAGGAGAAAGGGGAACTAAAGAGAGGCTTCTTACAAACGCTTTATCCCCCTGTCCTGCTTTATATATTAAAAATACAATATAGTTATATTATTATAGTAAACCAGTTATTGAAATAACTCCTAAGGTTTTTATTACAATAACTGTGGCTTTCATTTTCACTACATGCCATCATAGTTACTTGGGGTCATTATATTAAACTATATTACTATATTACTGTCATAAGATAAACATACTTCAATAATACTCTTTAAAAATACATGGAATTGAATTTGTAAAATTCAAAAAGCAATGAGCAAATAATGTCTTCAGCCTTCTCAATATAAAGGCACAAGCTAAATCCTCCAAGAATGTGTGTGTGTGTGTGTGTGTGTGTGTGTGTGTATTTGTGTGGAGGTCAAAGATAACCTTAGTGTGCCATTCCTTTCAACTTGGTATTCACGGGGTTTCTTGTTCACTGCTACATTGCCAAGGTAGCTGGCCCACAGTCTGTGGGGAGTCTCCTGTCTCCATATCCTATCTTGCCAAAGAAGTTCCAAGATTACAGGCTAGTGTAGAGGTTGGTAAATCTGATGCTTTGATCAAGAATTTGTGTGGGAACACTGAAGGTTCTGTTTCCCAATTGGTTCTTGATCTATCAATAAAGATGCCAGCGGCCAATGGCTAGGCAGAAGGCAAGACTTGCAGGTTCCCATGGGCAGGCTAGAAGGCTAGAAGAGGAAAGATTTGCCATGCTTTGGAGGGAGAGCGAGCCACCAGTCATGTGAGATCTCAGGTGGAGTAGCTCTTGGCCACTTCCTCAACTAGGCCTGAGGTAACAGGCAGGAGATTACAAACACAACTAAGTTGAGGGCAAATTTAGGAAACTGGGCAACTAAATTGAGGACAGATTTAGGGATGTTGAGCTAGAACTAAAGGTAACTGAGCAACTAAGCTGAGGGAAGATTTAGAGGTGTTGAGCTGGTGAAAGTGAAAGTAAGTGCAGGTTAGCCACAGGAGGCTTAGATGTTCCCAGGCATTGAGCTAAAAAGCATAAATAAATAAATAAATAAATAAATAAAGCTAGTGTGTGTGTGTGTGTGTGTGTGTGTGTGTGTGTGTGTGTGTGTGCGCGCGTGTGTTTCATCCTCGGATCTGAGGGAACCAGGTCAGTGGCTGGTAGTGCAGTCCACCCAAAATTTAAAGCAGTGTAGTAGAAACTACCTGTGCTACCATATTGGCTTTATGTGGGTACTGAAGATCTGAATGCAGCTTCTCACTCTTTGGTGGCAAGCTCTTTGCCTATTGAGCCATCTCTCCAACCCCAAAACATCATAAATTGTTAAACCACATAGAGCACATCACATCCCTTTGGATCTCCCATATTACTAAGTAGCAGAAGTCAGGGGTAATATGATTTAGCCTCCTCTAATCTAAATGCAAATGCGGGTACTTTCACAATAGTTGATTGGCCTCTTCTTTAAAAAAAATGGCATAGAAATAACAAGCACATATTCATTTTATTCATTCACATTCAAAGACACACACACACGCGTGTGTGTATGTGTGTGTTCGTGTGTGTGTGTGTGTGTGTGTGTGTATGTGTGTTTCCAAACCCTCTATGGCTAGAGAATATGGAAAATCCTAAGCACTCCCTCTTCTGAGTATCTGAAAAGGTTTTGGTTTTTGTTGGTTTGTTTGTTTTTAGAGCTTGCACACAAACATGTCCATTGTCTTAGTAGAGTTGGGTGATGAAAACCTGTGGCCATGTTGGGCCTAAGGTGACTCTTAGCTGGTTTTCCCTCCACCTCCAAGCATCCATAGGAAATAACAAATTGTTGCAATGTGATGAAACTATAATCTAGCAGGTTTGGGTTTTCATCACTCATGCAAATATACAAAGACAAACTTTAAGTATTGATGACTAATCTAGATTTCAACCTTTTGTCCCTGCTATCCATTGTTGAAAAACCAAGAAATACCTATAATTCTGATTTATTTAAAGAAGTAGTATCAATATATAAATTAAGACAAAATGCTATTTTATTTAATAATAAGCCCTCTCTACTGATTCCCCAGTTATTTATTTGGTTATTTGCTAAAAACTAACATTTGACAGCTCAAATGACCTGAGGGATCAGTGCTAAGGCAACACTGAACCTACAAAGAACATGTGAGATCTTTAATAAGACTGAGTCAGTTGATTTCATAGGACTTTCCATTAAATGTCTGGGAGCTGCCTAGGACACTGATCTTGAGTATGTGATTTGAAGCCATCTGTATGGCCAGAGTTTCATCGTGGGATGATTTTACTACTGTTCTATGGAGAGCACAAGGTTTACTTCTTCATGGCAAATGGTCCAGTTTTTATATGTATCATGACTAAGCTGAAATAGTCACAGTACTCAGTAAAATCATATGTTCAAAAAATATTAAGGAAGAGAGAAGCATGACTGATGAAAATTCATTCTAAATGGCTAGTAGAAACAGAAATGACTGTGATATCAATTTCTCTAGGGGTAAATTGAAAAAACATTCCTCTGTTTTAAGTATAAAGCTTAATACTTCTATTAATAATTAAGCAATTATTGGTAATCAATGTTAATTAATAGTTATCTGGTGTCATAAAATCCATCCATTTGATTCCAGAAAAAATGGTAAAAACTATAATCAAGTTATGAAGTCAAAATCCAAAATAAAAGTTAAAAGCAATTAGGCTTATACATGTGTATTCAAATGCTTTCATGAGGAGGCCTTTTCTTCTGAAACTGTAACAGGCAGGGAGGCAAACCTTCAAGTTGTCAAAGTTTTTTCTGTACTCATTCACATGCAACTTGTAGGCTTCGAAGTATTTCCCCAAGCACTAGACTGTTGTGTGATACAAAGTGATTTACTAGATAAGAAATGTAATCTACTTAATGTAAATTTACAATTCCAAATTCCACTCTCTGGTTAGGTGAAGATGCATCTTAAATGCATTTGCTTTCTTTTAAAGTGCTTCTTTAAAAAAACATACCAGCAGTTGTTACTTTCATTGTGTTTCAGAAGCTGTAAATACTTAGATGCCCACCTATCTCTAAGTTACAATATTAAGAAGAATGTCTAACTTATTTCCTCCTTCATAATGTATTAACAAGCAAGTCAGCTGTCTAAATAGCCTCAAATATTAATGGTGTGCTGACTAATTTAGGACAACATACATTCTCAAGTCTACAGATACTTCAGATTCTTTCACAAAAATAATGTAGAAAAATATCTTACTTTCAAGAATTTGCATCTAATAAACAGTATATCATATTTCAAAGGCACAAGTAGTTTCTATTTCCTAAAGAAAAGCCAAGAACTACCAGAAAATGATGGTTTTTTTAAAAGTTAAGAGTATTTCTCCAGTACAATAGCTAGAAGCTAGATGCATTTGATTCTAATGGCTTGAATGAAGCAGAGTTGAACTGATGCTCCACAAGAACAAGCAATTCACTTGGCTTTGTTTAATTAATTAATTAATTAATTAATTTTCCTTTCTATTTCTTGACATGACCAAGTTTTTTGGCTTTAAGAGCAACTTCAATTAAAGATAATGCTTGTTTGGCTTGAATGAAGATTCAAACCAGGAACTTTAATGTAAGTTCTGAGATACTGAGAAAACAAACAAGGTACTCTGAGGCACACTTCATAGAAGAGTAAGTAGATGGTTCTTAGAGTAATGATAGCAGGAGAGACCTGAAGATGCCCTCACAGTTGCATCTCAGTATTGGAAGCCTTATTTCCAAGACAGAAGATCCAGAGATGAGAACACTTAAATGGAAGTTTAAAGGGAATGAGATTACTTTAAGAGAGAGCTTCATTAGATGAAGGTTCACCACCATAGTCAGCCACGACCAGGTCTAGAATTAGGAAACAATTAGAAATGATGGCCAGCAAGGGTATAGCATGAGAGAGTGTCCTGAAGATATAGACTCTTTTTCTCCAGAGGGGGAAAAAGGGATTTTCATTGGGGTCAGGAAATTTGCACAATACCCTGTAACTTAGCCTGGTCTAAGCTATGTCCCACAGGACACTGGGAAGAGATTACAAGCTTACCCTATAGCTGTAACCTTCAAGAAAACAGCATAGCATGCCCATCAACTTTCTGTTCCAAAAAGAGACTGTGGGAGTAAGGGACATGCCCTGCTTTCTAGAAGAGTGAGAGAGGTATATGGAGTTTCTGCAAGCTAACAAGACTGTGTCTTGGAACCAAATGGAAATCTGAGCAAATGCCAGTTATATCTCATCAATGCCGAATAAAGCCTCCAGGAAACTCTTCTAAAATTTACCTCAAATTCTCTCACTTGGCCAGCTGCAAGTTTCTTACCTAGTAGAAATAGCTACCAAAAACAAACCAACAAACAAACACTCAACCTTTTTTGTATTTAAGAAAGAAATCTGTGCCCTTATTCAGGTCAGAATTAATGGAAGCATTATCAGTTATTTATTAAAAGAAAATACCTTTATGAGAATAGAAAAATGATAAAATCATAAATGTTACTTAAGAGATTTTTTTGTAAATATCATTTTGTTTATCAAAACATGCTTCTGATAGTTCTGATTTTTATGAAGGTTCCTTTCATTTTTGCACACCTGTTCATCTATCTTTCTAACTGTCTACCTGTCTGTCTACCTCTCTCTCTTTCTGTCTCCCTACCTACCTATCTTCTACCATCATCCACCCATATACTTCTCTCATTGTAATTTATTCATAAATCACTAAATTAAGGAAAGGTAAAACCTGTGGATTGAAAGGAAAAAATACTTTTCACAAAACCACTATCACTATTTGAAAACACTGACTATTATCACAGCTTTAACCAAAATAAAATAAGGTTAGCCATGTCAGCTTGGAATTAGGACTATTTACTACATTATTGATTCAGATGATTAAAAAAAAATCTGGAAACAAAACATGATTTTAAAAGTTTCATTTTAACATGATAGCCTGGAAATTCAAGCTCCAAGAAGAAATGAGACCCTGGCACACATGTAGGTAGATTTAGAGAGGGAGGACAGCATAGGGAAAAATTGGTAAAAATTTTTTGTTTTGTTTTGTTCTGTTTTTATAAATATGATTTTCCCATATTTCCAAAATCTATACACCTAGATGTGATTTTCTGAAGATTCAGTGCATTTTACATAGCCCAGCCTGCACCTAAGGAACATCTATGGAAAAAAAAAATAACTAGAAAAGGAGAAGTCTGTACATGGCTTTTCCTCCAAATTTTAGCCTGGGCAGAATACCAATACACAACATCAGAATTAAATTTGTCTCTACCATACAGTGGCATAAATCTGAAAATCTTTATAATAGAACACATCGTTGTTTTGTATTTCAAGCTTCCCAATCAGGGTTGAAGTCAGTCACAAAGGGACCAACCTAAAAATAGACAGAGTGAGAGAGGACTGTAGCTTGCCTGCTGTCAGCTCCTCTTGTTAGTGCTGAGTGGAAAATCCAGGTGCTGCCTCCTTGTGTATAAACATATTCCCTTAAGCAAATCAATGTAGCAGTCAAGGCAGCATTTTAGTAGCCTCAGGTATAACATAAAAGGTATTTAAAGGGATGGGACTATCGTATTCCTTCAGAGACTTGATGTGCCGGAGTTGGGGCACATCATACCCAGAGGAAACTCCGCCCTATCAGAGGAGAAGGGGAGGGAGTAAGGAGGAGAGATTGTATGAGGAGGGATGTGGAGCACCAAAAGGATGTAATGTGAATAAATAAATAAACAAACAAACAAATGGGGGGGTGGTAAATCAACATCTTTGTCTGGAATCAAAATGAGGCTTACATACTGCACATGTTTCTAAAGCAATAGACATGAGAACTTCCTTTTAATTGTGACTCAATATCTAATAACAACTATATCAGAACAGATTTTGTTGTTATTATTATTATGTTTTCACATCGTTCCACACCAGCATTGTTTCTGCACGGTAATAAAGCATCTGGGTGAAAAATAGAGGGGAAAATAATCTAATCATCCAGCTGTTTCAAAATCCCCAGCTGTTCAGTAATGGGCAGAGAAGAGCTGGCATAATAATGGGACAGAACAGACCCACGATGCAGGTGACAGTGGGAGCTGTCTGGATATGCTCTGCTATGACCTGATTTATAAAATACCAAGACATCTACTTAAAGCACACACAAATAGCTCCTGCTAAGAAATGTGTGAACAGAGATGGCAATAGGTTTCATATTGTATTCTGGAGGGGTGGGGGAGGAGTAGGGGTGGGAAGTAATGATACGTGACCAAAAGTGGGGTCCTGGGAAGGTAGGGGAGCCAAGTATTTTCTTTGTCTGTCTCTTCAACCTTAAAAAATGCTTAGTAACCAAGTGCATGATTGAAAAGCAAACCAAAAGGACATCTCTGCATACTTTACTTTTTCTTCGGTTTAACCATATATTAGAATCTTACACCAAAACTCACTGCCAACCTCCTTCAGGGAAGCAACACAAATACTTTAGAGTCAGATGATTTTTTAAATCTCTCTTGCAACGGTTATAATGCAACTAAGACTTTTCAAAACTGACATAAGGAAAACACTGCTTCCAGCATGTGATTGTCAGCATGTTTTAGCAGTGAAGGTAGGATTTAAGTCCTGTGGCATGGGACTAATCCCTAAGAGTGGCACCATGGATGTACAAGGAGGAAATGGCAATTCCTAAAGAGAGCTACTCCTATCTAAAGATCCCTCTCGATCTCTCGAGAGAATAAAAATAGTCTGGCATTGCACGGTGACTCACACCTTGAGATACTGTATGTTGCTTTATGCTTATCTATCTAATCTAACCCTTTCTTTCTCACACTGCCTGGGAGCCTGTGAAATCTGCAGATTCTTGTAGTGAAATGACACCTCTTCTCTGTATGGATAAAAAGCAGTCCCTGCAACAGCTAAACCAGCAAGGAACATATGATACCAGAGTTCTAATTAGGTTGCACAAATTTTATGATTTCTCCATTCCTCTAAGTATTACACACAAGCAATAACCAGTATAAACATATTCCAGAGCTCTGCCTTAGTGATGTTTATTCCCATGGCTTCTGAGTTTGCCACTTAGCTCAGGTTCAGTGCACAACCAGTGCCCAAGTGTCAATCACTTAAAGATGTGACAATCCCCTTTGCAGAAGGGAAAAGTGAGTTTTATCCTCAATAAGACTTAGTACGGTTTATCCTTATTCTGCAGCTGAAGGTGTAGCTTTTGCATGTAAGTGTCTTGGGAGACAGAAATCAGAGAATTGTAACACTGGGCCATGAATATCCATATGCCTAGATGAGTCCACTCTTCTGGATACCTAGTGTTTGCAAAATATTATAATTAGCATTAGAAAAGCAGCTGCTTTTAGACTGCTCCAGCTAATCCTTCCAACAAGCTGATGACTTCATTTACACAGCACTCCTTGCTCCTTGCCCACCTGCCTCCTACGCCACCTGTCTCCCAATTGGCTCTGGTCTTAGATCTTAATTCTATTCTGAAAGAAACTGATCTAGAACTCTGAAGTCACTTATAGATACTCAAAAGGAAAAGGTACCCTACTATTCCAATAGTATCGGTACATTATGATACAGTGCACAGGGGCCCAACTTGTGTTGTACTTCATAGTTACTCTAGTCAGCTTAAAAATTGACCAAAACCAAATATTACAAAAGAAGGTGCCTGCCATCAATCTATCTACACCTAAGTGCCTTTTAATTTGTTAGAAAGAGAAAATGCTTATGACCAAATCTACCAATTTAAATAAAATATTGAAAATCAAGGAATGGGGGTACAAAACTAGAGAGGGATTGCATTATAGTCTCAGAAAGAATGAATAAATAAGTCACTATTTCTAGCCTAAGTCTCAATCCAAATAAACAGTTCAAATTTTAGATTGTAACGTCTAAATATATTAATTTCTTAAAATAGCTAGCTAGACATAGGCCTGAAGTTAATAAGGTAGGGTGAGGCTTAGAATCTCTAGCTACCTTCCCAAACTACAGTTTATTATTAAAACAATCAACCTTCAATTTAAAACTTGTGGGAGAACAGTGAGTTTCTTTAAGGGCTGCTCCTGGTAGGTCAAACACATTCCAGTGAGTGACATATAGCCAAGAATAGATAGATAGGTAACACTATTTGACTTTATTTTATTTTTTAGTGTGGACACAAATTGGGCAGTATGGAATGGGGGATACATCCAGAAATAGATAGAAGAGGAAGAAATATGATCAAAATACAAAGTATGGAATTCTCAAGAATTAATAAAATATTTTTAAAATATTAAAATTTGGCTTCAAGCAGAAATGGCGAGTAAATATATAAATAAATCTTAGTCCAAAGGCATTCCCTAAGGAGTCTATAACCTCTTCACAGACTTCAGTCCAAAGACAGCCTCATTAATTATTTCCTATTCTGCCTGAGAGTAACTGAAAGCCTCATTTGGATCATGATCCCTACCATTGAGAAGGAAAAGAAAGACTCACTCAGGTGCTATCAACGCCATGAGGGTTCTTTGGGGAAATCACCAATCCATTCAAGTACCAGCATATTCAGTTTATAAATAGAACAGCATGTATCTTCCAAGCTATCTAATATGGTCCTTATCATGACTGAGTAAGGGTTCAGATAATTGCCACCTGGTCTTGTAAAAGAGCCCATATTATCCAACTATTTTACGTGAATGCCTTCAGAGACTATGAGAAGTTTGGGACATGTTCCAGAAACAATAATATAAAGCTTTTTAATGCTATAATTAAAGCTGAGACAATTGAGGAGATATGTCAAGCCACAGACAGAAGAAACAGCACAGACGGATAATAGTTTTAGGTAAGACTAATTCTAGAAAATTCTAGGTAGAGCCACAGTTCCTTTCCTTCCAAATACATCTTTTATGGAATGGAAAGGATGTGCACAAAAATAAACATTTTAAATGTCTCATAAAAATCAAGTTTTTTTTTCCTAAGACTGACATGCCATGTGTCTAGACCCGACAGACCTTCTCAGAGGGTAATCCTAATGTCATTGAAGGTTTAAGACACAAAATCCAACCTAAAGTTTAAGAAAGATTTTTCAGTACTCAAATAATATCATCATGTTTTTACAATACATATTTTTCTACTAATAGAAAACTGCATCATTTCCCTTCAGATTGTCTTTTTGCCGTACCCCAGACTGCTCATTTGCTTACACATATTTTGTCCTAATAAAGGCAGAAAAAGAAATACATAATACATGAAACATATAAATGTTTGATATGGGAAGATGATGATTCTCAAACAAATAAAACTCATTGGCCCACATTCCATTAATACTCGCAGACTTGCGTGACTGCTTTGATTGCTTATAGAAGTGACAGAGCCTCAATAAGCAGCAACTCAAGAACTTATGGACAGAAATGTGTTTGCTCTCTTGGGACATGGAAAATTTTAAAATCAGGCACATTTATGCATATCTAGAAGAGGAAAGACCATCTTCTATAAGTACTGGGTTTTCTTAGAGGACTGTTAATAATACTGCTGACACGTCACCTGACATTTCAAAGAACATTAACCTGCAGATTTCATCTGTCAATAGCTTCTGTTTTCCACCAACCTCTGTGACAGTCACCACCTCATTATCTCAGAAAACCACAGGAACTGTGACAAAACTGCTCTGTGTATTTCATATTTAGCCCTGAATAATTTCTTGCACTGGCTCACCAAACTTAGCCACACAATTAGAGTTTGCTTATTTTTCTAATTTTTGGTGCTGCTGCTGTTGTTGTTTTTGTTGTTGTTGTTAACACTGGGTTTTGGTTTTGATATGTATCTCTGAAACCCCTCATGTCACTCAGGTTGGTCCTGAACTGGTGATCTCCCTGCCTCAGCTTCTCAAGTGCTAAGATTCAAGGCACGTGACACTATGTTCAGATTTGCATACTGTATCACTATATTAGGGTTTTGCATTTTCACAAAATGTCCATGTATCTCTAGGAAATTGAATCCAGAGCTTGGGTAAAGGCAGGCCAAGAAAAACAACAACAACAACAACAACTTTGAGTAATCTGCGAAATAGGTCATTCCCAGGTCAGAAAGCCAGAGTTAATTAACTATTCTAGATCAAATACCAAAGTCATTTAGATGCTGGTGACTGCATACACATTCACATTTCAGAACTCCAGTAACCAACAGCAAATGAATACAAACTAAAGCTTAGGTCATTCCCACTATGGCTCACTCATTAGAGAACAGTTTCCAGCAATGATAAGGCGGCATTCAGGTTCACTGAATTGGTCTTCTAAATCTACTCTGATTCTAAAGCCTGAATGCAGAGTGCTTGAGTCTCCCTTAGAGCCTCAGCTGATGAACATGTGGTATGTTCTTCAAAGCAACCAAGTCATGGCTGGATTTTATCTTTCTACCTTCCCCCCAAAATGATTGAATTTTCGGAACCTCAAATTGGGCCAGATGGCCTGATACATATTAGCATACTTTTATGAAGAAGATACTGTGAGGAATCAGGACTGCTATGGAAACAGACAACGAAGCCAGAAATAAAATTCCTATCACAAGTCCTAATCTTAATTTACTTTTTAGAAGTGCATATTCCCATTTACTGCAAAAAATAGCTTTAGCTCCTTTGATCTTGAACAAAAACTACTCCATCAGCCTTCTTTCAAATAGGAATTCAGATCTCATTATTAGAAAGCAAGATCGTGGTCTAACCTAGGAAAGTTACATTGGTCTGGAAATTTCTATACTTAGAATCAAGTTTCTTTTCAGCAGGAAAGCCAAGAGGTACCTTTTGTCCACATCAAATGTCCCTTGCAGAATTCAGAATGACTTTTGGGTCAAGAAGATTTCCTGGAACAGGCACTTTTGTCACTGAATGACAGCCCATAACCATTCTAAACTGCATCAATAAAACAAAAAAGACACAAAAAGGGATGTTACACTAGGCATGGCGCACATGAGCACATCACCACAGGAGCACTGAAAAATGAAAAAAAGCAAACCTGCATACATTTCCAGTTTAACTTAGTAATAACATTAATGTGACAGATACACCACTACCCTGCCAACTAGCAATGGGCAAGACCATTTCTGATTCTTTTGAAAAGCAGGGAGCCGCTATTATTTAAATCAGAAGAAAATTATTTCCTATTAATTAGTAATGACTTTTTATGAACTAGAACAATGTATCTGTTAACTCTGTATATTTTCTTTTGTTATATCTTATTCATAGTCTGGGTTCTGTTTAAACATATGCATGCTTAATGAAAAGGGTTTTTGTTTTGTTTTATAAAGCTTCAATGGTCCTATGTAACATAAACTTGACAAGGAATGCAAAAGAATTTGAGAATTACTACATGTGTCCAAGCATAAAATGAGTTCCCAGCATAGGTCAAAACACTATGACAACACTGTTCTTCAACAAAGCAAGAAATAAAAATATTTACTTACCAACCTTCACTGTATTTATTCAACTGGAGACAGAGGAGGTATTCTGTACTAATTGAGTCCCTTTCCTTTATAAGATTGTAGAATAAAGAGCTTCAAAATACATTCTATTCATTCATTTTGGGTTATATTTTAAAATTCTCCAACTCCTGTTTTTTTTCAGTTAATCTAACAGTGATTACAAATATTATGTTGTTGTTACTTAAAAAAAAAATACCTAAGCTATACAGATGATGTTTAGTTTGTTTAGTTAAACCAAAATAGTCATATCAACTCCATGGTGGAATTCAGCTACTGAAAGCAACCGAATAACAATGTACCCCCAACATTCCAGTTTTCAATTTAAAATGAAAATAAAGAAATAATGAACCCTAAGAATCAAATGACATAGACCACCAACAGTTAACCACCATTTCTCATGATACCCTGAACTAGATGTCACTCCTCTGGCACCTACCAGCTCCCTTTCACAGAAATAAAAGGCATATATATCCAATATATCCCTCCTTTCTTCCCCATAACCACTGGGCATCTCTGCTTCCTTTATTAGCCATTTGCAAAAAGAAGAATGTATCTAATGACATCTGAAAAGTACCTCTGTCCTCAAGCATCCTGATTTTGAATAGGATCACTTTCCTTTTTTCTTCCCTGTATGGTGAACCTGTATGTATTTCAAACCTACTTATTGGCATCTAAGAAAATACAGTTTCCTAAATCAGTTTATACAGCAGCATTTTCCCCAGTAGGAAATCTTCACAAAGGGTTCCAAAGTACCTTGAATAGCTTCAACTTCAGAATTGGCTGTTAACTCAAAGCTGTACTGAACACCCAACTTTCACATGAACAAGTACTTCATGCAGAAATGCCCAAACTCAAGGCAAGGGGGCTTTGAAGTTTCTTCACAATGTAGAATCAATGCACACACTCTAAGATAAATGCATTTTGCATAGAGGAAAACACACTTTGAATGACATTCTAATAATATTTGGAATGAAAGCACATGAATAGGAATTCCATCAGTTTCCAAACAAACAAGCCACGACAAACCACTCTGTGAGATAAGGGAAGCCCTAGGATTCTTAATTATTTGTAACTCATATAGTCTGAGAATTATTAATACCTATATCATCAAATAAATTTAATACAACTTTTCTGATTTAGGAAGGAAATGTCAAAGAAACAAAGAACAAAGAAATTCAGGATGATTTTTCCTCCTTGTCACAAACTATTACTGTTATTTTCATAAAATACTAAATAAATGGGCTGTACTGGAGAAATTATCATATCAGGTATTTGCACGAAACTGGACATTTCAGGTTCCCAAGCTTCCCTCTTACTGTTTCCCTATTCCTCTGATTTAAAATGATTTTCTACTCATAAAAAAAAAATGGGGTGTAAACACGTTTCAGTGAGTATTGTGAAGGGATTATGGCCATGCCTGTCAGACTCTCACTACACTCTTCTCATACAATAATGTATTAGAATCAGAATATCATCTTTGGAGTCCTAATCACAAGGTGGCACCGAGTTCTTCAATCACCTCCACTGCTTGCTGCCTTCCCATCTCCAGATGGAGTTCTAGCAAAGTGTAGAGAAAAGATAGGAACAAAGATATTGATTTACTAGAATTCTTTTCATTTCAAATACTGTTAAAGGAGAGGTAAAACGTATCCAGTGATTTCCTGGACCAAAAGCATTTGAAAAATCTGACAAGTAAGGGTGAGCAGGTGTTTCTTTTTTGTTTGTTTTTGGTTTGTTGGGTTTTGTTCACGTTTGCTATAGACAGAAATAGTGGACATGGGATTTCTTCCCAATGCTCAGGGCAACCATTTATAAAGAAGATTTTGTTTTGTCTTAATGAATTGTATAGTAATGCCTCCTATGTGTTTATACTGAGTGTTCTGGGCTGCATTTCATGGTGCTACAGTTGTTCATGGTGCATTCCTTGTTCCTGCTCCAAATTCAGGAACAGCTATTGTGAGGTAAATGGAAGTGTAATCCTCAGAAAGCCCCTATGATAAAGATGATAATGATTTACAATGACCATTGAGAAACCAAATGTTCTAAAACCATTCTTCCCTAGCTCTGATTTAGCAGAGTGCTTTAGCATTCGAGGCGAATCCCCACATTTCGTGTTCTGTTTTGTTTTTGCAGCTGCACACACACACACACAGACACACACACACACACACACACACAGACACAAAATGGACTTAAATCTAGCATTTTGTTGCATATTTAATAAAAAGATCTTAAGCCATAATTGCTGTAGCTGCTGGGTGCCTTATTTCTCCAAGAATTCTCTCTGTGCATGCAATAACTTTGGTTAAATTATTCTGGACTTAAAAGGCAGAAGAGTATTGAAAATAGTATGGTTTCTGAAGCATCATCGTAACAAACCAATTTCAAAAGATTCAGCTGCTGAACGTTACTTCATAGTCCCTTTGTAGATCAGTTGTTCGGATTTTAAAGCAGGAATCATGTGCTGTTATCTGTGTGGTCATTAGTCTCAGGAAAGGAAAAGAACGATAAATGAGACGAAGAACCCATTCTTCCAATGATTGTCATTGAACTGATTGGTGCATAAGTAAACATTCGCAGTAGGAAGTCTCTCTCGGGCTTCAGCATAGAAAGTAGTGCAAAAGAAAACAAAAGCCAGTCTTAAGACCTGTGAACAAAACTTGTTACATTTCCTCCACAATGTTAGGCATTTGCTATTATATCTCCCCAAAATTAATAATAAAATATAATCAATTTCTAAAGGCCCCTGCAGCCTTTTCAAAAGTTAATTTCCAGTTAAAAATAAACTTTAATTAAATCCAAGATTAAATTGTGACCTATATTCTATTAAATAATTTACTTTCTCTTTTTTCTACACAGTAATTCTTATAATTTCTAAAAAACAACTACAGAATCCAAAGACATAGGAGATGTTATTAAAACACTGGTAAAAGACTGCTCAAATTCATTAGTTCTTACATAGTAAATACTTCAGAATGCCAACTTTTCCCATCACGGCACAATTCCCAACAGTGTTGACAATTTACTTACACACCCATGTACACACACTCTCTCGCTCGCTCGCTCTCTCACACACACACACTCACTCTCCTCAGAACCACCTTTACTATTAACATTTTTCCCATTATGTGCAAAATTCTTGCATTCTATTAAAAAATATAAAGATAGATCTGCTGTTTTTAATGCCTCCCTCTTCTCCAAGATGGATCATTTATTTGATATGCAATACACGTTTAGTCACAATTATGCCATGTATTACCATTAAACAGCGTATTACTGTATGCAGTGCAATCGTTTGCATATCTCATTTTCATAACTGCATTCTCTATGTATGAATATATTTGGAGATGGGGGTGGCAGTGGCAGGTGGAGAGGAGCGATTCACACATCAGTCTCCACAGCCTTTGCATTAGAACAGTTGTTTTTATCTGTCTCACTCTCATCTCCCTTTCCCTGACACTTCTCCTCCTTTCCACATAACGATTCCTTGACCCCTTCTTCCATCTCTAGATACTCTGACTTGTCCCCCAGGGAAGAAGAAGTGGAGCTCCGAAATTTCTTGAGCAAATTAGAAGGTAGGTATGGACAACTGACGGCGTTTTGTGTCAGCTGGGTCTGTTCTTCATTTTCAGTCTCTCTGTGGTAGAAATAGTTAAAGTTAGACACAATCACCGGCACAGGCAAAGCAATGGTTAAGACACCCGCAATGGCACACAGGGACCCCACAATCTTTCCCCCGACTGTGATGGGCTTCATGTCCCCATAGCCCACAGTTGTCATGGTTACCACAGCCCACCAAAACGCATCTGGAATGCTTTGGAAATGGGTAGTGGGTTCATCCGCCTCTGCAAAATACACAGCGCTGGAAAAGAGGATGACCCCAATGAAGAGGAAAAAGATAAGAAGGCCCAGTTCCCGCATGCTGGCTCTTAGGGTGTGGCCCAGGATCTGTAGGCCTTTGGAGTGTCTGGAGAGCTTGAAGATCCGGAATACTCGAACCAGACGAATGATCCTGAGGATGGCAAAGGACATGGCCTGCTGCTGCTGGCCATTGCCACCCCCCTGCTGCTGGGCCAGGTCAGTGCCCAGAGTGATGAAGTAAGGCAAAATGGAGACGATATCAATGATGTTCATGATGTTTTTGAAGAAGAGTGCTTGGCTGGGACAAGCAAAGCATCGAACCACAAACTCAAAGGAAAACCACACAATACACACTGTCTCCACGATGAAGAAAGGGTCATTGAATATTGTGTGCCCTGAGTTCTCCAGGTGGGGTGCCGAGGTGTCATTCAGCAATCTGCTGTGCCCGCCTGCACTGAGGGCCATAATAAGGTCCCTATCATCCCTGAACTCCGGCAAGGTTTCCAGGCAAAATATGACAATAGAGATTAAGATGACCAGGACAGATACAATGGCTATGCCCCTGGCAGGGCTAGAACTCTCTGGATATTCAAAGAGAAGCCAAATCTGTTTTTTAAATTCATTTTCTGGCAGAGCTCTGTCCTCCTCTTCTCTCACAAAGCCCTCATCCTCCCGGAACTTGAGCAGGGCTTCCTCTCCCAGCTGATAGAACTTCACCTCCTCGGTGAAGATATCAAAGGGGACATTGACTGGTCTCTTCAGGCGGCCTCCTGACTGGTAATAATATAAAATGGCATCAAAGCTGGGTCGGTTCCGATCAAAAAAATACTCATTGCGCAAAGGGTCGAAGTACTGAGTCCTCTTCTCAGGGTCTCCCAACAGAGTTTCTGGAAACTGGGCCAAAGTTTTCATTTGGGTTTCGAAGCGCAGACCAGACACATTTATCACCACACGTTCACAGCAGTCACTGTAGCGGACTGAACTGTAGCCGCCACCACCCCCATCATCCTGTGGCAGCAGGTCTGTGTAGGAACACCCATCCCCATGGTCTTCTTCACTATAGTAAAACCTTCCCTCCTCCTCCTCCTCTTCCTCCTCCTCGTCTTCCTCTTCCTCACTTAGCTCCCTCAGGATCTTCTCTTCAGAGCCACTGGGCATCAGGTCTGAGCAATGTGGAAAACTGCTCTGCCTGTGGTGGAGTTTCTTCTTCTCAGTTCGCTGACGCCTCCTCCTCCTACTTCCACGGCTACCTTGAGGATCATGGGAGGAGTAGGCCCCATGTGTCTGATGATGGTGGTGGGGGCCTCCACCAGAACCCCCAGTGCCTTCAACAGCAGCCGTGGCAGCTGCGACAGCAGCAGCTGCAGCTGCCCTGGAGTGAGCGAGTCTCTCCCGCTCTCGGGCCCTGGCCTGGGCTGCATAACCATAAGGCATATGGCTGTTGCACCCTGAGCTCTCGGCACTCACCATCGCCACTTCCATGGTGGTGATTTGGGGAAATGGCTGCTTCCAGTTGTAAGAGAAGAAGAAAGAAAAATAGGGCAGCTTATTTTCTTACCAAATTAAGGTAAGTTTGGAAGCCTTAAGCAGATTGCTTAGAAGACTTGGGATATTTTCAGTCCAACTTTGCATTTTCTGTTTTTAAATCAGCACAGCCTATGCTCCCTCTTCTCAGAGACTCAGCGTTGCTTTCCAGAGCTTGCCTCGTCTAGACAACAGCCTAGTGTTCCTCAAACATAAGTCATGAAATGATGTGGTCTCCCATACACCTACGTTTTGGGGGGTAGATGTTCAAATCTGGAAGTCTGTCTGAGATGCTGTCCGGTGATGACGCCACAAGACTCAAAGACAGCAAGTATCTGACAGTCAGAAGTTGTGCCTAGAAAATGAAATATACTTTTCCTTGCATGGAATTTGTCCAAGGCCCAGTCCATCTAATTTAAATAAAATTCAAATAAGTCTTTAGTCTTAGCACTTGCCTTCTACTGATGGCTTGACCCATGTTAAAATGTGGCTTAAAATATGCCCAGCCATTGCTGCTTAGTCTATGAGGGTGGACTCCCAGACCTTCCCTCTAAGGTCATCCAAGCCTTCATGGACCCACAGACAATGCCAGGTTGTAGATAGAAGCAAAGACCTTGGAGGGTAGAGAAGGTGGTAGACGCAGTTCCAGCAGAGGCAAACTCAACACTGAGGTCTCCATAGAAAGCAGGAAATGAAGAGCATCCTTTGGCTAGAATCATTCACAAGAAGCACTTCACCTAAAGAGGGATGGGAAATAAGCACAGGGGAAAAATAAAAAGAATCAAACCATAGAGAGCAAACAGCCCTTTACTCCACATACACTGCTCTTGTCCTCAGGCAAATCATGAAACACACACCAGGAGACCATAACGTTTCAAGAATACAGGGCAGGCTGCTCTAAAATCTCTCCCACTCAGCATCCACCTTGCTCTCTTCTTTTGTCATTGGTTCAGATCAGTCTGTTTGGTGGCAACTCATTTGTTTAGGTCCTGTCCGTTCTCAACCCACATGGTTCTTGCTTTCCTTTGCCCCTTCACCAATGCCAGGTTTAATTCTCAATAGCATCCTCTTCCTTCCACAACCGTGATGCTGTGACTTCACAGCTGTTTCCAGTATTCATTGATCTCAAGGAATTCTCCTTAAAATTTTCACTCATGGAATGTTGCTGAATTAAGTACCCTTACATTTTTCTTTTTCTTGGGATTAAAGAAGTGGGGAAATAAAACATTTTTCTTCAGTTTAGACTCCACTACTTGAATGATCATCAATTTCCTAATCTATAAAATGTAGACAACATAATCAATCCCCTTCACCCCACATTGGTAAGGATCCATGGAGACCATGGATGCTCTCAGGATAGCACGCTGTCTGTGTACATAATAAATAGCAACAGATATGTCAGTTATGGATAACACAGCATTAAACTAGGCTGTCATCTATCTACCCACTCTCTAAATTCACAGTCTTTGCCAATGCTCTCTGAGGTGGGGTAAGACAGAACTTGGACAGATATGTCACTATGATACTAGACAATGCCTGTGTGAATCTGATATTCTCTGACTCCATAAAACAAGCCCTTGTTGTTGTTGTTGTTGTTGTTGTTGTTTTTATTTCTCTACTCCAGCTTCCTGAACACTCCCTACCACCCACGACCTAGAAGCAGATCTCAGTTCCCACTTCTCTTGGTAACCATCCCCTGTCCTTGAAGTGCCTTCATGTTCACCTGATATAGTCTTCTGAAGCGTGTGGATGCAGCATGTAGAGTACACACTTTACCCACCCCACCCCCCATTTCATTGTATCCTGTTCTTTTGCCCTCCAATTCACCACACTTTTTTTTTCATATTCCAATCTCTCTGCCTCATCTGCTATCCCTAGCCCTCTTCTCTTACTTTGCTCTCCTAAGTCCATTGACTTCATCTACTCAGCCAGGACTTAGGGAAACTTGCCCCTAACTCCGGCTATCTGCTTCTTCCATTTACTCTGTCCAAGAGGACTTCTAAGAATACAGAAAATGAGCCAGAGAATTGGCAATGATGATAACAGGTAGACTTCTGGGCATCCTCTAGTTTCTATTACTGGAAACACTTCGGCGGCATGAGAGCCATGGCTTTCTGAAGCCATTAACAGGATTCTACCCTTGAGCACCTGCTGCTCTTCAGTGTGAGTGTCGGTCCCATAACTTAAATGGCATCACACACACACACACACACACACACACACACACACACACACACACCCTTGGTTGAGATCAAAAGACTCCAGAAAATACACCTCAGAAGTTGTCCCTAGCAACACCACCCCCCTCTTCTGTTGGCCTGGTCACATCATCTTACATTCATAAGTGTTTACCGTGGTGAAACCTCTAAGGCCTTGTGTACAAAACCACCTTATGACTACGTTCACTGTGGCATGTCAGCCAACATCTTTTTAAGATTGGCAGAATCCAAAAAGCCCAAGAATGTGTTCAACTTCTCAGCACCCACAAACAGTTTGTACAAACACCACTTAAGCTCTGAATAACTGACATTCCCATATATTTACAAATGTGAAGATGTTTCTTCTACTCAAGTAACTCCCCCAAAGGTCATGAATTTGAGGGTCTTCCAGCTCACTGTAACTTCTACAAGCTCTGGAACTGCCTTCATTGTGCTCTACAGCAAATGCTGCCTTATTCTTTTATTTATTTAGGCTTGTTAATTACTATTTTTCTAACTCATTGACATTCAAAAAGAAAACTGTTTTCCTTTCAATTGGCTACTAGTTACCTTACTATCCTAGAGAGACAGAAAGAAGGAAAGGGGGAAGGGAGGGAGAAAGATAAGTAGACAGTGAAGCAGGGAGGCATGGTGGGAAAGGGGAGATAGAGGAAAGAAAGTGAAAGAAAGAAAGAAAGAAAGAAAGAAAGAAAGAAAGAAAGAAAGAAAGAAAGAAAGAAAGAAAGAAAAAAAGAAAGAAAGAAAGAAAGAAAGAAAGAGAAAGAAGACAGAAAGAAAAGACAAATTGTAAACCCAGCAAACCATTTTTTCCAACAAACCAAACTGATTTAAAATCTCTCTTTCTCCAGGTATTCTTCTTAGGAGAATCAAGCAGACTTTATGCAAGAGACCTTCTTAACACCATTAAACTAATAGGATTTTGCAGGGCACCTATTCTTGCTTCTATGCTCCCAAATACCAACAAGCATCCCTTTTCCCTTCCTACCCAACAACAACAAGGCTGCTTTCCTTTCTAGATGCTAATTTCTGCAACTGTGTTAGGGTGGTACCTGAACCAAATCTGGGAGAAGGGCAGAGAGGGACAAAATTAAAACATAAAAAGGTGATAGAATCAGAAAAACCAACACCAAGAAACACGTACATCAACTCAACGCACACCATTTATCCAGTCCCTGTGGACTGCTCAAACACTCTGAAAATGCATGCCATCCAAATGTTGGGAGAGGCAACAATACAGACCGGCTCATCAGCTGTTCGCAAAGGAGAGGAACGGTGAGGCTGGGATCAGGCAAAACGAAAATGATGCTGAATCTAAACCCCACCTCGTTGGGGAAACGACATCTTTAATTGCGCCCTAGCCTCCAGACCTGGGTTCCCGCTCTGGCACATTAAGCAGGGCGCACTCGCCCCATCCCCTGGGTTGCCCCTGGAGCGCCGCGTAGCATCTGCACCTCCCTTCTCCCACCTCCTGGTTTATTTTTAACCGCCTTCCATTCATGTCCTTCTGTCATATTCTCAATATTATTTATTCCTCAAATGTCCACAGTTTCTCAACAGCCAAAAGAGTAAGGTGAAGGAAAGATAAGAAAGATCTCATACTTACCATTCCCAGCAAGTGCGAAAAATAAAAATAGACCAAAAAAAAAAATCCCCCCGGTGATTTGTTTCCCCTTTTCCAAGCTGCAACAGCTGGAGGAGGGGCAGAATCATTGGGGGTGGGGGCGCAGTACAAAAAAATCGCCCAGGTTTGGCAGGTGGAAGATCCCAAATATCCACGAACAAGTTTGGTTGTCTTGGCCAGGGGGCTAGGGGGTATCGCAGAGTCCTCGTTACTGGAGCCCAGAGGTGGAGATTGGGGACGCCCCAAGGTAGACCCCGGAGATTTCTGGTTCCTCTGGAGTTCGGCACAGCAGACATGGACTGGGAACGGAAGTCAAGGTTCTCCGAAAAAGACTCAAAATCCTAGACAGCAGCGATCACTTGTTAAGCCTGCATTCCTTCTCCAGTATCCATCCCAGTCTTGCTCTCTAGCTGGCTGCAGGAGCAGCACACGCCTCCCCAGGCTGCCAGCGCGCACGGGCGGGGGCGGGGCCTGACCGGGCCGAGGGTGTGGCCTTTGGGACTGTCACTAGGGGTGCCTCCCCGCATGGCTGGGCGGGCACAGTCACGACGCTGCGACCCCACCCGTCGGCCCAGCCCCCACGACTGCTTTGCTTCTGGAAACTATCCCAGGAGCACTTGGGTATCACCCCCAAGCAAGAAGCAAATCCCGAAGGCAGATGTGTCCCGTAGGAACTGGAATAGAAGTCCAGGACCGACCACAGTACAGGTGCCACTAGAGACACTGGGAGAGAGGGACTTCGATGAAAGATGCAGTCCAGAAAATGGGGTGGATAGCTTGGGCAGCTTCCCTTCCTACCCTGATCTTTTATCTCCCCAGACATTGGTCCTCTGTTTACCCCTAGAGGTGTGGTAGTAGGACTCAGGTGCATCTCTGGACAGACTGCAGGTCCAGAAGTCCTCCCCCTCCCCTCCCCGTGAGTACACCCCAACCTTAGTCTCAGCATTCCTGGAACACTGACAGTCTGCAGCTTCAGCTGTTGGCCCAGTTGGCACAGAGAAAGATCAACTTTACCCATGTATTAGACCATGTGTTAGAGACTGGTCGAATGTGAAGTCTGACCCCCTGCGAAGGCTACTGTGCACAGGAGGCTCAAGTCACAACAGGAGGGAGGCTGGAGAGTTATGGACAAACTGTTAAAAATGGCCTAGGCTGGAGCTTTTGAAAGGCTGAGTTGACCCCTCTGTGAAACTTGCTGCAAAGATAATTGAAGCTGAACTGGAGAGTCCATGTGGGCCATTGGGGAGGCTTTATATTAGTGCCCCAAACTTTACTGCCATCCACTTTTTTGTTTGTTTGTTTGTTTGTTTGTTTAAGTACTCCACATTTCCTATCCTATGAGCAGTTAAATGTGTCTCTAGGAAGGCAACCCCAACCCAGATAAACTTTAGGTGCTTTTTCATTGGTAGTTAGTTTGTGGATGTCTCTGGGACATAGATGTGGTATACAAGAAAGGTTAGCTCAGAGACCAGGCAGGGTGTAGGGGGAGGAGGGGAATCAAGGTGATGGTCAGGTTTGGGTCTTGGGCCATCTCCCTCAGCACCCCTGATGGATCGAATAAGCAGTAGGTACACAGGTCCAACTACTGGAGCAGATCAGTCCTGGGCTGGTCAGTTGGCACCTGGGTAGCTGTACTCTCTGGCAGCTTTGTTCATGGGCCCTATTGGGCTTCCTTCTTTTGTGATTCCTGATTAATTATTAAGGGAAATATTCCTGAGCTGAATTATAGATATGCCCCTGTGCGCTGCACTCACCCTGTCGCTGCTGACGTGGGGAAAGACACCTGGAAGACTGCTTTAGTTGTTTAATTTTTAAAATAATGGGGTGGGGGCTGAAATGTAATTAGTGAAGGGGAAACAAGCAAATAAGCTCTAATGTGGGATCTGGTTTTCCTATCTTCTTCCAGTCAGAGCACCTTGAGATTATGGCACACACAAATGTATCCCGAACACCCTCCAAAACCACCCCATCCCTGCCCCACCCCACTCTGTAGGTGGAGGAACAGAGAAAAGTTCCTACAGGCACCTAGAGAAGCTACATGTTCCGAGTCATTCCAAATTGGAGCTCATTCCGGCAAATGGGAGGGACTGACTTCTCCAAAACTGAAAGCAATCATTTTTGATTCCAAAATAAAGGTTAGGTCCTTGTGCAGTCTTACAGGTGCCAGAAAGAGAGGACTGACTTACTGTTAGACCATCAGAAGGATGTCTTAGAGAATGGTAGAATCAGGGCTGAGGGCATAGGGTATAAGATCTTGGGACCAGTTTCCAAAAGCAATTTATAAGATCAATCCACAATAGCTATGGAATGCTTCCAGGGAGTTGAAAGATGAGATTGAGTAATGTACTAAAGATAATGGTTGTATCGAAGCTCAGATGTTTTTATTGGATCACATGGAAACTTTGCAAAGTATGCTTATATATGTCACTGGCTATTTATTCTTCTTGTGGTCCAGAAAGTTTTAAACATTTAAATGCCTGAAGTTTTCATAAGCATCTTTCTTTCTTAGGTATCAGGAAGAGAAACTACTAAATAATAGCAACAATTCACCTGAATAGAAGCCACTCTAATGACAATACTCATACTTCAGAATATTGAACAAGTATTTATTGACTACTTGGTCATGGTATGGATAGTCATTGAGTGACCATCCCATCACTGAATATGTTCTAAGTTTTCTGCATACATGTTGTCTTGCTTAACCTGCATGACTAAACATTTTGTATGATTGGTACTATTCTGTCACTATGATATAAAGAAATTGATGTTCGCATGGGTTATAAAACTTTGACTGAAGTTGTCTAATTTATGATATAGTAACAGAATTAGTCCTTATATTTGTGGCTTTGCAACACACGGAAAGCCTCTACTCAGTTTCAGTGATACCACACAGTCTGTGCCCACGTATCCATGTAAGCAAATGCCTGTCACAGATTCACAGAATCTCAACCTGTGCTATGAGGCAGACATGAAAGTGCCACATCTGAAATACAAAGAACCTTAACAGCATCCAATCCAAAGGAAACAAATAAGGACTTCCAAGGAAAAAAGGAAGTCTGAAGACTCGTGAGAGTGGCTACTGTGGAAAATAGGTAGGTTCCTGGTGCTAGTGTTAGGAACACTAAGCTTAACCCACTGGAATTGTTAAGTTAAAATCAGACCACCTGAAAAGAACATGCCCCACTCTCAGCTCTCTGCCCCCAATCCAGAACAAACATATAAAAACACAAGCATGTACACATATACAGTTATGCACGTGCAGAGAGAGACAGAGAGAAATAGAGACAGAGACAGAGAAAGAGAAAGAGACAGAGACAGAGAGAGAAGCATGCACACACATACTCCATTTTCCCACTTAAGTAATTTTTTCATAAAATAAGAATCATATTATTTCTCTCTCTCCCTCATACTCTTTGGGTTTGTTTAGAGGCTCACAAAGTGAGCTGAGAGATTTTAATTTAATTTAATATAATTTTATTTTATTCTACTATAACCTACAAAATCTCCACCTTGACTAATTCCTAAACTTCTCATTTTTCTAGAAAACTTATTTTCTTGCCTTTCTTAATCATCACCTAACCAAAACTTTATAAGCCTCCCCACCTCCACACTCACCTATTACCTCGAATAATTTATCCTTGGTTTTGAAGTCTCCAGTTAATGGCACAAATGTTCTAGCTTGTGACATGAAGTCTTTCTTTATGTAGAATGGAGCAAAACCCAGCAGAATTTCTTTTGCACAAAGCAGGTTGGGAGGCCTGTGGGACTTTACTTGGTCCATTATGAGGGCTTCTGTCCTCTTTGGTGAGTGTGTCCTGAATAGCAAGTGAATAGCAATGTTTGG
The DNA here is from genome assembly GCF_978045245.1 of Mus caroli. NCBI lineage: Eukaryota > Metazoa > Chordata > Mammalia > Rodentia > Muridae > Mus > Mus caroli. The sequence goes on from NW_028227257.1 coordinate 73,371,302, forward strand.
CTACCCCTTGCTGCCTCTTTAACAAGCCTGTGACACTTGGCTGAAAACAGGTGCTTCCTTCCACCCCCGGCACCCCGCACCCTTCCTCTGGAAACAAAAACTGTACCTGTCCCAGGTTGTGGATCAAGAAAGAAAGAGATTTCCATTGTATGTTGGGAAATAACTAAATGGGGATCACTGCTTTTATATCTTCTAATTCCAAATCCTCAGATCACCAATTTTAAAGTTCTGAAGTGATGTAAAGATGAGAAAGAACCAGAGAACTTATTTCCATGCCGCCCCCTCCAGATTCATAGGCGGAGATCTTCTGAGCAGCCCACTATTCTCAATGCAAGTGAGCCACTCAGCTAGGTGTTACTCATAGTTGGTGTTTCCAATGACTGCTCACTCTCATTTCCCATTCTATTACATCTTATGCATATTCTACTCAGGTCTGGAGAATTCAGAAAGGCATATTTATTCCTGACTGCAGTCCATTTAAGTTTCTATAGCAAAGTAGCATAAACTTAGTGGCTTATAAACAACAGAATTTATTTCTTAAAATAATGCAGGTTAAGAAACCCAAGAACATGATGCTGACAATATCTGTATTTACTGAGTTACCATCTCTGGGCTCACAAAAGCTTCTTCTAGCTAAAACACCCCCATGGTATGGATAGTGAGGTAGCTTTAAACACTTCTTTTATAAAGGCATTAATCACATTCTTGAGAAATTTCCTGGGATAATGGTATAATCACTTCCTAATAGCATCCCATCAGGGATTAGAATCACAACTTTCGAATCTGGGATGGACACAAGCATTCAGACCACAGTAATGAAAGAACCTCAACTCTTGAGAGAAAGAAGGACCACTGAACTGTGACCTTGACTACAGCAGATGCCAGATAGAATAGAGAGGAAGCTATTACCATTACCACCTGTTCTGGGAGAAAGCTGCTAGCAGAGAGGGAGAGCCAAGAGTCAACCTAGTCAACCTAGTAGTTTAGTAAGGTTCTGACAGAAGTCATACGGGAGGCAGGGAGAAGAGATGTCTAGTGGAGGTTACAGAGGAATGTTCTTGAAGAGAAGTGGGTCCATCCCAAAGGCTCAGCAGTGAAGAATGATGTGTGAGAGAATAAGCATCAACAGAAGATACAGCATGAAATGGGAAATGGGCTACTTCTCTAAAGTAGTTTTAGATACAGATATAGGGAAATTGGTAAGGTCTTAGTTATTCATCTATTGTTGTGAAGAGACACCATGACTAAGGTAATTTATAGAAGAGCTTACTGGAGTTTACAGTTACAGAGGGTGAGATGATGACCACCATGGGAGGGAGCATAGCAGCAGACAAGCAGGCATGATGCTGAAGCAGAAGCTGTGAGCATAAATCTGATCCACAAACACAGAGCCGAGAATGGCATGGGATTTTAAATCCTTAAACTCCACCCTCTAGGGGTATACCTCTTCCAACAAGGCCACACCTCCAAGTCCTTTCTAAACAGTGCCACCAACTGGCAACCAATTCAAACATTCAAACATTTACGCTTATTCAAACATATAAGCTTCTAGAGAGCAGTCTCATCCAAACCACCACTGTATGCCATCCTTAAATGAAGGACTATTGGAAAATATTGCATGATGATATTCCCTACTCTGCTCACAGGGCATACACATAGAGTGGTCAAAACCAAGTTAGCAGCTGCATGGTGACTAAGTAGAATGGTTTACAGAAACTCCTAGCTGTAATAACACCTCTCTCCTCGACCTATGAATGTCTCTCAAAAGTCAAATATGGGTGAAAGGAAACAGGCAGAATCATAGCAGACACAGATTTCTAATTGTAAACTATTCAGAAAAGAGCCCAACGAATTGAAGTATCCCAGTCTTTAATATCATCCACATTAACAGCTATGCACCACTGCCTTTGAAATCTACTTAGGATACTATAAAAGGGTAAAATGGACTCATCCTTTCATCTCTTTCTGGTTCTGTTTTCCTTTTATGTGAATAGGAAATAGGCCAACTATAGGGACTTTTTAAAGATGAAGCAGATCTTGGTGTAGATATAAATTCACCCTGCCGTGTCTTAATTGTCACAAACCAACAAGAATCAAACTGGAGATAGGGAGGGTAGGTCAAGATAAGAGAAGGTAAGAGCTGGAGGATGGCATTTCAGTTTTACAGATACCACTAACACCATGCCTTCTGAGGTAAATACTAATAGTTTATATCAAATAGTTTTTCACAGACACCCACATGTAGGCTTTTGCAATTTTAAAAAGTTCTAAAGTATTGTATTTGTGAAAAATGAATTCCAACTGCTCTTAAAGATCCTTTAAATATGGTCACTAACATTAGGCTGGGTCTCATCCTGCTAAAACTTGGGCTCCCCCTACTTTCCTATTTTGATCTTAATGGGTTTTCAACCTCCAAGGACGGGCATCAGCAATCCTTACAGAACATCACTGTTCTGTACCCTAAGAATATCTATATGCTGTTTTCCAACTGCTGGCACCAACACAACCTTGACTACTGCTCCTTCAATAGGCCCATCATCCTTGCAATTTGCAAATATTAGAAACATCCTGCCCAGGATGTGCTTTCCAAAGCAAGAACCATTACTGTAGGAAAGATGTGTGATAAAATCAGAACGAAGACCCTTCTACTTGGCAAAGATAACTTAAAAACAAATCTAACCAGGGTTGGAAGGACAGCTCAGAGAACAACTGATGCTCTTGCAGAGAGAGGACCAAGGTGCAATTCTCAGCCACTATGTTAGCTCACAAACATCTGTAAGTTTCAGAGGATCTGATGCTATGTTCTCTTTTCTATGAGCTCCCATCACCCACATGGCGTCCTTACATATGTACAGATGAAACACTCATACTCATAAAATAAAAGGTCATCTACCTATTGGGCTAGAGAGATGGTTCTGTGGTTAAGAGCACTTACTACTCCTTGGAGGACATTCAGTTCTTAGGATCCAGGTCAGGCATCTCAAAACCACTTGTCACTCCAGCTACTGGAATTTGATGCCCTCCTATGTCCTCTACAGGACGGACCCTGAACTCACAAGTAGGTACACACCCACACACATCTGAAATAACTATATAAATAAAAGCTTTAGGAGATGAAGAGATAGCTTCGCAATTAAAAGGACTTCCAGCTCTTCCAGAGGACATAAGCTTGGTTCCCAGTGCTTATGTTCAATAGCTCACTACCACTTGTAACTTCAGCTCCAGGTGTCCTCCAATGGCTCTCCTGGACTTCACAGGCATCTACACACAAATGGCATAAATTCACACAAACAGACACATACAGAGAGATGTAAAAGTGAACAGAGAAAATCTTAAAAATAAATATAACCAAAATTATGTCTTTCATTTACTTACTTTATCCATTTTTGGTTGAAGGTAGAGACAGGTGTGAGTGTTAGCCAATGGTAATGTTTTAAAAAATCAAAAGCAAACAAGGTAGCTAAAATGACCAATAAAGTGGAAGGACAAGCTGTAGAAACCATATCCAGAGGTTAGGAAAGGCTCCCAGGTTGGGGGATGGGGCTACCCACTCATCTCCAAATTTTTAACCCAGAATGTCTCCTATCTAAAGGAAATATGTGGACAAAGTGTGGAGCAGAGACTGAAGCAAAAGCCATACAGAGACTGCTCTACTTGGAGATCCATCCCATATACAGACACCACCAAACCCAGACACTATTGCAGATGCTGAGAAGTGCTTGCTGACAGAAGCCTGTTATAGCTACCTCCTGAGAGGCTCTGCCAGAGCCTGACAAACACATAGGCAGATGCTCACAGTCAACCATTGGACTGAACACAGACATCTCAGTGGAGGAGTTAGAGAAAGAACTGAAGGAGCTGAAGGGGTTTGCATCCTCATAGGAAGAACAACAATATGAACCAACCAGACCACCCCAGAGTTCCCAGAGACTAAACCACCAACCAAAGAGTACACATGGAGAGATCCATGGCTCCAGCCACATATGTAGCAGAGAATGATGGCATTGTCTGGCATCAATAGGAGGAGAGACCCTTGGTCCTGTGAAGGCTCGATTCCCCAGTGTAAGGGAATGCCAGGGTGGTGGGAGTGGGTGGGAGGGGGAGCATCCTCATAGAAGCAAGGGGACAGGGATAGGATAGGGGGATCCTGGAGGAGGAACCAGGAAAGAGCATAATATTTGAAATGTAAATTCATAAAATATCCAAGAAAGAAGAAAGAAAAAAAAGAAGAAAAAAAGAAAATATGAATGAATGTGGCAAGGAGGCTACCTTATAGTCTCTTGTCCTTGACTGCAAAGAGCACCATGAAGCCACACCATGGTTTTCTTCACAACTCAGTTACTGCTTTAAATAAGCACAAATGTCATAGGTGGACATTGCCAGAGGTCACATGAGGGGCACATAACACTCAGTTCCTCTCAGGTGTGTCATAGCACAGATGATGGGCTATAGATCTGACATAATACAAAGTATTATGTATTCTATAAACTTATAGAAAGCACTAGAATTTTGTGATTCTTCTTTCTTTCTTCCTTACTTCCCTTCTTTCTTATTTTTTTTTTCTTTTTGCTTTGTAACTCAATTTCAAACATGACTTAGGAGATAACAGCATTGGATTGCTTCTTAATGTTAAAAGCTTAGGCCCACATGCATGATTTTTAGGAAAGACCTAGTATCGAATTCATATGAAGATTTGAACTTGGGGTATATTTCTAAACTTACAGTGAAATTCTAATGAGTCACAAAGGATCGCTTGCATGGGGGTGGGGTGGGGGTCGGGAACAGAAACCACAGCAATTACTTCTGGACAGCTTGATGTGCTGGACAGCTTGATGTACAATTGGACTGTACAATTGTTTCTCTGTCCTCTGGATGTAAAGCCTTGACTAAAAGAGTCATCTGTTCTAATCTTGAGTCTCCTCATTCATACGATGGGAAATCAGCATCTCAGCCCTGTTCCACACAATCATGAGTTAGGGCACAGAAGAGGAGAATGAATAACAAAGTATTCTAGGAGTATAACACTGTGGTATAATTACAAGTTGGAGTGTCTTAAAGCAATAAGTATCTAACACAGGCTGAATATTTGTATTCTCATTTCTTCTAAATCTGTGTACTGAAGCTTGAATTCCCAAAATAATGGTCCTTACATGTGGGATTACTATGGGGTGTTAGGGTGATCATATGGATAAAGCCTACATGACAAGAAGGGCTCCCTTTAGAGGGAAGACTAGTTCAAGAGACACACAGAGGATAGTCATGTGAACACAGAAACTGAAAGCCACCTATGAACCAAGAAAAGAATGAAATTTTCCTAGGATATCTTAGACTCAGCAATAGACTCGCTAGAAGAAGTTCTTTCTTGCAGATTATTTTTGAAGAAATTGAGAGAAGGGTTTGTAATCAACCTACTATTTGATAACAGGAGCCCAAAAGTTGATGAAGCCTCCACAGCCTAAAGTTTACCCAAAATCCCTGGGGAAGTCTGGAGCATTCTCCTGGTAAGGTAGCTAGAATGTTGTTCACATGAACTCAGTTGCCAAAACTTTTGTATACGCAGTGACTACAGTATTAATTTAAGGACTGTGCAGTAATATAAATGAAGGATAAGTCTTAACTCTGGAATAAGGGAGCTAACTCCACACAATAACTGTTAGGAGAAAAAACATGTAGAGAAATGAATGACCAGGAAGGCAACTACACACATTTAGAGAGGAAAACTAAGGGCAGCTTGATTAAATTGGCATCTAAGATGAGAAGAACCACATGGCAAGAAAGCTGAGAAAAACTTGTCCGTCATGGTAGGACCTGGTTATAAGATAGCAAAAGTCTGTGAACATGGGGCAACTACTGTACCAGGGCCCTAAGGTGACTTCATTCTACAGTACAATTTGATAACACATACCCCAGGAATGCATATGTCTCCATTCTTCCCTCCTGCACTAATTCCAAGCTTTGTTATTATTCTTGAGGTAATCTTCCTGCCATATAAGTACCAAGAGCTAACCAATTGGACTGTTGGAGCTCTATAAAATGTGTACCCTAGGCTGGCCTCCAGCACATGGTCCTTCTGCCTCTGCCTCCTTCAGCAAATCCTGCTGACATGTGCCACTACAACTGGCTGTCATTATTCTAAGTACCTGGAAAACGCCAAAAGATTAGAAGGAAAAGCCTATGAAAGGGACAGAGTTCATTGACGCATATCTGAACCCTGGTACACCTGTGTACAAGTTGGTCAAGACTGACAACTCTAGGTATCTCAGTTGATAAATGTCATATTTTATTCTTATCCTTAATATGATAGAATATGCTATGTTCTCATTAATGTTTTTTTTCAGGAGGGAAGAAATAAAGCAGCTCAAGCTAGCTTATGTGCAGCAGAGGCAAGAATGGAGTCAGAGTCAAATCTTGCATTAGTACAGAAAAGAGCTGAAGACTAAGATCCAGTAAAATTGATTAGTTATTAGGAAGCTCTATGTCTCTCTGTCTCTGTCTCACCCCCCACTTGGTCTCTGCCTCTATCTTTCTCCTTCCCATAACCCTCCTTCTTTCTCTTCTCCCTTTCTCTGTTTCTTTCTGCTTTCATTTATCTTTCTTTATTCATCATCTTTCCCTTCTACTGAATCTGTATCTTTCCTTATCTCTGTACACAGCCCTATGATAGCTGATTTAGCCTCTTGATACATCATCACCGAATGGTCCACTCAAAGAGAAGAATCTAATTAACTTACCTCCGGTACCTCAGTCACAAACTGTAGACTTAATTTGTCACATCAGCTACACCTTTGGGAGAGTCACTCATTTGGTGATTTACATGAGATGAGATTTTTCTGAACAGAAATGAACTCATTACTTTTCTTCTTGCTTCGATAGAATATCTTACCAAAGTGACTCAAGGAAAGAAGGGTTGCTTTGGGCTCACAGTTTGAAGGGATGGTCCATCATTCAAGGAAGACATGGAGGCAGAACCACATGGCAAATGGTCACCTGTATCTTCAGTCAGAAAACAGAAAGGGATTAGAGTGGATTCTCAGCTCACTTTCTCCTTTTTATTCAGCCCAGGAATGCAACACATGGAGTGTGCTTCCACAATCAAAGTAGGTGTTCCTTCTTCAGTTAAACCTCACAAACATACAGAGAGGTATATTTTCATAGTAATTATAAATCCAGTCAAACTTAAAATTATAATTAACCACCAAGAAAGATCAACCAAAATCTGGTACATTAATTTTTGCAGTAACATGTTTGGGTCTTTCAAGATCTTGAGACAGGCCTGATAATGCTCATTGTTAACATCAGCTATCAACTGAGCATAACATATAGTCAGTTGTGAGGGGACCTCAACTGAAGAATTTTCTACATTATATGTGTCTGATGCATTTTCTTAATTGCTAGTTGATATAGTAGAGTACAGCTCTGTATTGGCAGTGTTATCCCTAGAAATACTGGCCTGACTGTACAAGAAATATAGCTAAGCATACCAAAGGGTTTGAATCAGTAAGCAATGTTTTTCCACTGCTATCTGCATCAGGTTCCTGCCTTGATGTTTTGAGTTCCTGCTTTGGCTTCAATCCATGACAGACTGAAAAGTTGCAGGGGAATAAATTTCTCTTTCCATATTGGTTTTGTTCAGTGTTTTATCACAGCAAACAAAAAGATAACAGTGACAGTGGGTACATATCTGTAATTCAAGTATGGAGGATATTGAGACAGGAAGAGTACCATGTGTTGAAGATTATCTGGGTTATATAGTAGGAACAGGTCACGGAACAAACAAACAACCACCGGGCAAGAACAACTTGGAAGATGCTGGAGGATTGCACATCCCCAGATGGTGGCACTCAGCATACTTGACATCATTTGCACATTCTGCACTGGGGTACAGTTTACAATCTTACATTGAAATTTTGCAGCACTGTCTGTTTTTAATTTTTTTTCAGATCTAATAATTCCAATTCAGAGCATAAACACTGTAGACTCAGTAAAAGTTATAGAAGCAAGGCACAGCCTAAAAACAAGCCATCTGCCCTGCATAAAGAAGTGGGCCCTTGATTGCTGACAAGAACATAGATTGTTTTTCACTTTAAAGAACCGTTCTATCACCCCATGGTTTGTTCAGCTCTGGACAGAAAGTACACCTGTTTATTTGTGCATAATTCCACTGACGTATGTGGATGCATCCTGTGTTTATGTTGTCTTCTATGTTGTGTGTAATCTATACTGGGAAAACTAATTATTAAACCCTGAAAGTGTGCCCAGAGGCTACTGTGAGAGATGCATCCAAAAATATTCTAAAAATAACTAAGCAATAAATAACCATTTGCAGATGGGAATTGTTCATGCAGTATTCTAAGCAACAGCAGTTTTTTTAAAAAAGACATTATGGTGTTTTCCTCAATTTTTTTACTAGGTATACTAAATTCTGTCTATTTAAGGAGAATCATTTGAATAACAGTGTTATAAAATTGACTGGCTCAAAATTAAGGTTATTTTAAGAGACAATATTGAACTATGGCTTTTATGTTAGAAGCACATCACACGTGCATAATCTCATACATTATTAAAAGCACCAAGGGAATCATTTCTGAGAGAGCATGCCCCTAATTACTATTTTAGATGATATTGTCAAAACTGCAAGGGCCACTCTTCAAAGTAATAACTTGACTGCTCGGTATTTCAGTTGTTCCCAATCAGTGATAGTGAAAAAAGTATAAAAGAATAAAACAAGGCACAAGAAATTTACACTGTCCCAAGAATATGCACATAAATGTGCCTACATCTGTAATAAGGTTGCAGAGTTTTCACTAAAAGACACTTAGAAATATAGGGAGAGTAAGGGATTTTTAGTTAGGAGTGCCATATCAACCTTCACAAAACAGGCAACTGATAGTGAGCAAGACTTACTGTCAACTTACCGAGGACTGAGAATGATTGTTGATAGTATTAAGTGGCTTATTCCAGTGGGTCTCAAATTTTCTCATGCTGCAACCCATTAAAATAGTTCATGTTGTAGTGACTCACAACCAGAAAATAACCATTGTTGTGAAACATAATGTGAATGTCTGTGTTTTTTTCAGTGGTCTTTGGTGACCCCTGTGAAAGGGCTTTCCAACCACTAGAAGGGTCATTCAACACACAAGCTGAGAATCACTGGCTCATTCTATGCAGAACCCAAGTGTTTTGTGCGTCTTTCAGGGGTCTTCTAATTCATGTGGAGTTCTGTCATCACCAATGCATATACTGTCTGGACATGTGCTTCTGACTCAGTTCAATAAAGTCACTGCAATTAGATTTTCTATTCAAGAAAATACTCATCCATTGACTGAGAGACTTTGTCTCTGGTTTCAAGTTTGAATAAAAAGGCAGGTTTCTAGATATTTCATTTCTCTGTAGAATATAATGTATGCCCTTTATGGTGAAATATAGTTTAACAGAGCAAGAAAACAGCCTATAAAACTCCAAAATCTCATCACTTATGTAGCAGTAACTATAAATATGAAAACTTAAATCTCAACCTTTGTAAAAGTATTGTTCTCTGAAAATAAAGGATAATGATAGCCAGAACCTGCTGTAGTTATGAAATCTTGAAACTGATTCCTACGTACGTAGAAGGATGAGATGGGTGGATCATACATGACTATGAACCTAGTCTGGGTGATATACTGAGTATAAGGCCAGCATTACAACAAAGTGAAATCCTATCTCAATAAATAAATAAATAAAATTTTAAAAGAGAATTGTTGTACCCTTACATAAGAAAATATATGAAAACATGAAAGCAAATCTATGTGACAATTGAAATTATTTTATTTAAATTATATAGAGGATATTCATTATTGAGTAGGGAAAGTCTCAAAAAATGGCGAGGGACATGGTTTTCTACAGAGGTTGATAAGAATCCCACCCTGATTATAATCTGGGAAAGTATGGGAATGAATCTTCACTTAGAATATACAATGATAGGTTGGTAGTTTGGGTTTCCTAACCTGGATGAAGAATGGTTGAAGAAATATTCTGAGTGTTTCTTGTCATCATTACTTCTGTAAAACTAGTTGAACCATCCATTGAAAGGTCATAGCAGGGCTTGAGAAATGGTTCAGTGGATAAAGTTCTTTCTGTGCAAGTCTGGCTACCTAGATTCATATAATCAAATCTATGTAAAAAGCCAGATGCAGTAGTGTGCACATTTGTAATCCCAGAACGCCCTTACAGGAAGATGTAAAACTGGGACAGGAGAATCCCAGGGCCAGGTAGCCTAGAATAGACAACAGTGAACAAGAGGAAACACCTTATATTTAAAACAAGGTACAAGGTGAGGCTTAACCACTGACCTCACCAGATGTTCTGGGGACATGTGCACCTCTGCACTTGCATACACATGAAATGCACACTTACACAAATCCTATACACACAGAGATGTCAGCAGAAAAATAGACACACACACAATAAGAGGGTCGTAGCAAAGATTACTGTTTCCAAACTCCATATAAAATATGGATGCCAGTGTGACAAAGAGAAATAGCCACCTAAAGGTCTAGAGAAAAGAGTGAGCAGCTTTCCTCCGTGCTCTCAGGCCAGTAAGAGGCTATTCAGAAATCATTTGGTTGTATAGCATTGCTCATGGGTCTTGAAGCTACCCAGATAGTGCATAGATGGATATTCTTGGTGATATAATTCATGGTCATGCTTACCTCCACATCCGAAATGGTAATAGAAACATAATGAAGTCACCACAACATAACACTGTTAAACCCAAAAATCCTTTCTATCATGATAGTTTAAAGTAAAGATTAAATAGTATTTATTATTTCTAATTAAGAACAAAACAGTAATTGAAATTTGCCATTGCTTTAACACAGGACAAGTACCTACCTGTAGAGTGATATAATATTTAGTAATAAAGTGCATAAATTTATCAAGCATTATCCATGAAAAAAGCAATTCTTATGCTACAAATTTGTTATGTACTTTCCAGATAACACAATTCCTCAAACCAGGAAAAGTGAACACATTCACTTATAAGTGATGATGGTTATTTTTATTTATTATCCATCTATTTTAATTATGCATTCAGTGAAACACATCACTGGCTGTACATGTGAATGTCTTTCCAAGAGAAAAGACCAACTCTGAATTTGGTGTCACAAACCATGTTTTCAGGTCCACAGCTGAGACCTGATCTGCCCAAGTATGAACAAGTAGCATCATGTTCCTGCTCAGAGTCACCCTGATAAGCATGTCTGTCCTCCTGTGATGGATTTTAACTGTACAATTGTGGGTTAAACCTTCCCTTCAGTTGTTTCTTGTCAGGTATTTTGTCATAGTAATAAAACTAACTAATTCAACACCAAGTATATAGCTTGCCTGTAGCACATAAGGATAAAAAACAAAAGTATATACATGTAAAACAAAAACAAATAATATTTCAATATTCTGTCATTTGAATTTAATCTATATCCAACAAATGACTATTTAGTCATAGTATCAGTCTAAGGGTTGTCTTCTAAAAAGACCTTAGAAACTTCCTTCTAGTCAGCCTACTATGGAACATAATTGCTTGTGAAATAAGTATTTTGAAATAATTGTTCCATTTTTAAATACAAATGTATAATCCTCATATCTTCAACACTTAGATAAAATATTACCATATTTACCAGTAAACCTATACACATTTAGAAAGACAATATGCAAAAAGCCAGAGAAGACAGCTGTTCCTATTAAAGTAAAACTTTATAATTTATATTTGCAAAGATATGTCTAAGTTATGAGCACTTGAAATCTATATCTGAGTTGATCTCTCTAAGGATAGCTTTAAACTTTAACACACTTTAACACTTTAAAAACCTTAGTAATTTTACTTCCTTAATGTCTGAGAATGTTTGAAATCTTTTATTTGTATAAAAAGTAATTTGCTTGTGGCTCTATCAGATAGAAATCCCTTTCCTTTCCAATCAGATCTGAAAATGTCAACTGAAAAGAAAGCAAGAAGACACCCACAGTGAGAGGTGGGGCAAAGGCTTTTTGAATGACAGGCATAGACCTACAAAAGGAGACCAGGAGCTTCCAGGCATCATTATAATATTTCAGAGTGCGTCTCCTAAGCACAGAAGCTCACTGCTCTCTGCCTACTGTCCACAGTATTTAGATGATTAAATAGGATTAGAAGTTCACAAGTCTGCAGCTGAAGAGATTCCACAGTAGGTTAAGAGTAGTGAGGAACTCAGTTTGCATACCCAACACTCATGTAAGATGCCAGTCGTGGTCATTGAGTACTACAGTCTCAGTGCTGATGAGTGGAATGAGGGTTGAAACAGAAGATTCCTGGGGTGGGATGTAGCCCTTGGCTGCCAGCATAGCAAAACCAATGAGCAACAGGTTAAGGGAGTGATCCTGTCTAAAGAGAATGATACAGTAGAGAGTGACAGAAGAAGGTCCATGACTGCTTCCTTTGGTCTCCACAAACACATCCGTGTAAGGATGTAAACGTATCCTTTACCCTTTCACCCTCATGCACATACACATGTCAGATCCCTTCTCTTTCAAATGCACACATAGCATGCACAGAAGACTAACAAAACAGTATACCTAGTATCTTTTACCTGATACACACACACTCACTATTAGTCAATAATTCCTTTACAGAAAAAAAAAATCAAGCAGTCCCATGACAAACCCAGAACTGATAAAAACCCAAGTTAAATCCTTGCGGTACACAGGCACTCATACCCAAGTTTAGGAATCAAGCTCGCCTCCTTGACTCAGGCACCAGCCAGGAGAATTGCAGAAGCCTGCCTCCAGGGACAAGATTCACCAGCAAAGAAGTCACTACAACAAGAAGGCCTGGAACACAGTGAGGTGAGTGAAAATAGCAAACTTGGAAAGGAAGTATGCTAGACAAGGAGAACATTTTCTCTAGACTCTTGCACTCAAGAAGATTCTCACTAATGCGAGAGTTTAAGAGAAAATGAAAATGACCTCAGGATTCTTAGAGACAGGCAAAGCCACTTAGGAATTTGTGGTCATCATGAAGAATGTAGATGAATTTTGCCTGGAAATTCACTAGCTCAGGGGTGACACCATCAACCACTGTCACGTTCTAAGAGGAGAGAGCTCAACTGTTGCCTTGCTAGTTACAGAGACTGTTTACTCCTAAAGGGCCAGAGTTGTCAATTACGAATAGTGCACTTGCCAGTCAGATTTTAACCGCAAGTGTCAAATCTTGCCTGTGTCCTTCAATAGATGATAACTTTGACAACACACATAATTTCTTTCACTCTTAATTTTCTAATCAGCTTCCTGGGCATTGAAACAGTAGCCCTGTCATAAACTGTTTATGACTGTATAAAGCTGTAAAATTCTAGAAGGAGGCTATAATAATGGGGAAGTAGCCATAAATGAAAGTGAACCATTGTTACTTTATCTGCTTAACGCTAAATAAATGTTTGTAAGCAAGTACGTTTTATTCCTAAAACACTTATCACATAGTCAACATTTTGTTACCTTAGCTGTTTAAAGTTCAATAAATGTGGTGAACAAATGCATTTTATTCCTAAGGCTCTTATGACACCGTAGCATTTTTATAGTACAACCCATTTTTTTCTCCTTTAATCTGCCATGTTGGTTTGTTAATCTAAATGAAAATTTTAATGTCACCATAATATCTAGGAATTTTGTTGTTAACACAGAGGGAAATTGTAGACCTGTTCATTAACGGTAAATGCACTAAAGGATGGTTGTCCCTAAGTAATCAATTGAATAGTAGCAAATTAAGGCAAAATCAGAGTCCGAGGAAGCAGAATGATGTCTTTCTGAGCTGCATTGTTTTTTTCTGATTCCCAGTCCATCAGATGTAAACTCTCAGTTGTCTAGAAGTGGTTTGGGCACCATATTTCTTTATTCTTATCATCAACTTTCTTTTGGATAAGTGAAATGAATGACAAGAGATCATTGCTGGAGGGTCAGGGTTCTAGAAGCTTTTATTGTTTGAGAGTAGAATATGTAGGATTTTCAGAAATTCTTAAACAACCAGGGGTGTCTGTCTTTCTGCTCAAAGCCTTGTCACAGGGTTGAGTCCCCATTTCTTTCTGTTCTAAATCCCCATCTAAAGATATATTGTTTGGTCTAATCTTATGTCCTTCATATTTTTAAGAAGAGAAAACTTTTATGTTAATGTTTATTTCTTTGACTCAGTTCTAGAGTAAAAAGGATCTTCTTAAACTGGGAGGGGTGGTAAGATGAGGGTTAGTTTGTGTTATTTTAAGCCCCTGATCCCTTCCCATATGCAATTTATACTGCAAAACATTTATGCATTACATTTTCTGTGATATACAATACATTAGAATTCTTGTCTGTTTGGACAGGAGGATGAAACTAATAGTGACAGAATGACTTAATTTTAAAAATACTATTCCTCACATTGTATGATATGTAATCTCTGTGAGTACATATGTGACATAGTATATACATAGAAACCAAAGAACAACGAGAAGGAATCATTTCTCTCCTTTTGAATTCAGGTTATCAGACTTGGCATAGGTACCATTATCTGATGGAGCATCTTGCCATTCCTACAGAATCATTTACATCAGGCAGTACCTTAAATATAGGACCATTTTAGAAATGCACAACTGGGTACAAGCCAGAGATCGATGGATAGAGGGAAACACAGGCCCAACATTCATATCTGTAACATAGTTCCTGTGCCCATGGTTCAGGGAACATGATGGAAGAGGGGGCTGGAAGAATTTAAGAGCTGGGCTACCAGGAAATCTTCTGTGAGTCTATGGCTGCCAAAACAAAAGCTGAACAATGACAATGACAATGTCAGTATACATGCTGTGTTAGTCATTGTTTTATCAATGTAAAGAGACACTTCAACCATTGAAACGCCTATAGAAGAAAGTATTAATTGATGGACTTGCTTGTAGTTTCAAAGGATTAGTCTGTGTCTTAGTTAGGGTTTTACTGTGGTGAGCAGACACCATGACCAAGGCAAGTCTTATAAAAAACAACATTTAATTGGGGCTGGCTTACATGTTCAGAGGTTCAGTCCATTATCATCAAGGTGGGAGCATGGCAGTATCCAGGCAGGCATGGCTCAGGAGGAGCTGAGAGTTCTATGTCTTCATCCAAAGGCTGCTAGTGGAAGACTGACTTCCAGGCAACTAGGGTGAGGATCTTATACCCACACCCATTCCAACCAGGTCATATCTATTCCAACAAGGCCATACCTTCAGATGGTGCCACTCCCTGGTCCAAGGATATACAAACCATCACAGTCTGTTATCACCATGGTGGGGCATGGTAGATTGTAGGCAGGCACTGGAGTTGCAGCTCATAGCTACATCCTGATCTATAGGCAGAGTCTGACATAGTATTTTGAAACCTTAAAACCAACTCCCAGCAACACACTTACCCCCAACAAGGCCATACCTACTCCAAAAAGCCCCACTTTCTAATCCTTCTAGTCTTTTTAATTTCACTACCTAGTGACTAAACATTCAAATATATGAAAATATATGAACATATGGTGGCCATTCTTTTTTGGTTGTTTGGCTGTAGGTTGTTTTGCTGGTTAGTTGGTTAGATGGTTCATTGGTTCGTTGGTTACTTTATGAAGCCCTGACTATCCTGAAACAAGCTCTTTAGAACAGGATGGCCTCAAACTCAGAGATCTTCCTGTCTCTGCCTATATGATTGCTGGAATTAAAGGAAGGTATGATCCACCATGCTCCACTTCTGGGAGTCATTCTTATTCAAACTACTACACATGCCAACGAGGAATGGGGAAAAAAATTCTCAGGGTCTCACCCATAGACAAAGAACTACAAGACAGAAAGCACTGCTTAGAGAGGAAGAAGTAAACTCTTCCAGGGTCAAGACCCCCAACTGGTTATCCAATACAAAGTGCTCAGACCAGAAAATTGCATAAACACAAACAACAAAGTTGGACCTAGCAAGCTGTGCTTACATATTTGTGCATACATAATAATAATAACCAAAGAAAATGGCCCTTAAAATTTAGAGTAAAGCTGCATAGCATCAGAGTGGAGAAAATAAAGGGAAGGGGGCAATAGAACTATGTTTAATTTTTTTAATTAGGTATTTATTTCATTTACATTTCCAATGCTATCCCAAAAGTCCCCCACCCGTTCCCCCACCCACTCCCCCACCCACCCACTCCCACTTCTTGGCCCTGGCATTCCCCTTTAAAATGTATTTAAAAGGAAAAATCAAAGAAAGAAAAAAGACAAAACTTTCATTCACTCCAAAAGCACCTGTGGACAACTAAACTGCAGCCTTAGAACATTTCAAGCCCTCCTGGATTCAGAAGACTTAGCCCACCTGGCCTTACTGCAGCAGCAAATGCTCAACAAGACGCATGCGTGTGCCCTACAAAGATAAATGTCCTTCAGGCAAATTCCAATACTTCAAACAACTCTAAGCTCAAGCGTCTCCTTCTGTGAAAAGTGAAAACAATAGAAACACACAAACTGAAGAATTGGTGTGAGGATTAAAAGAGAAAATGCAAATGTTTCTCGTTCATGATGATTTCGTTAAGGAAGATTAGACATGGTAGTCACTCAGGGTAATGAACTACGTAAGTGGTAAATGTTACAAAGAATTTGCAAAGAGGCTGCACATGTGGTCTACAATGAATGTATGCAATGGGATGTAATTAAATTGTAAAGCAGTACGGGCATAAGCATCACAAAAAGTCAAAGGGAAGAAGTGGGATGGCGTCAATGGGGAAGCCCTGCCCTGAGTAGCAGGTTACAATAAGCTCTTGGTAAATGTTAGATGCATTCATTACAACTGCTGAACAAGGAAGCTTAGTAGAAGATGATAAAGTTGAGGGGAAGCTCAAGAAGTGAGAGAGATGAGAATTGTACAAGGTTCTGTTGCATAATTACATTGTATGGAGGGAAGTCATTGATGGAGAAATAATGATGTCAGACCACTAACCTAAAAGCATCAATGTAATGAGAACTAGCAGAAATAAGCACTGGTTTCTCTGGAGATAGTTGTTGTCATTCTTATCCTTATTCTCATTAGGGAAAGTTTCTTTTCCTTGTAGTGTTTATGTGTTGGTTGCTATAATAGTAAGCGGGATAATTGTCTCCAAACAACTATATCTCTGTTCAGATCCTCGGGCCTCTGACTATCACCTCTGACTTCTATAGTATTGTCAGTGTCATCACTACAGGTGCTGCAGGAATCGTCAAAGGACACAGCTAGTCTAACCTAGAGGGTCAGAGGAGGCTTCTCAAGGGAAGAAATGCCTGAAATCCAATCCACTGGATGGGAAGGCCTTAGCTGAGACACAAACTGATGGAAATGAAAATGAAAAGATAATATTTGAAATGTAAATAAACAAAATATCTAATTAAAAAAGGAAAAAATAAAAGAAAGTTTAAAAGACTGAGCAGTTTGGGGATGCTCCAGAACACATAGAGCATCGAAAGGACCCATCTCATTTATGACAGGACTAAGACACAGCTAAACCACTGGCCTCTTGATAAATAATAGATTGCGGGATTATCTTAACACACCGCATGGTGCTACAGGAGGATAAGAGCAGAAAGAGGAGTTGAAAGCACATGGAAACTGGCATATACCCTCCAGGGTTGTGCAGAAACCAGGTGGTAGCACCAGAGGAAAATCAATAACCACCGTATCTATTTGTGGTTCAGTTTCCACAGAAACATGTTTGTGGGTGAATGTGGAAGGCAGGTTTACAATGCCAAAGCAACCAGTCTGGAGGAAAAATCCAAAAGAAAGAAAAATCTAGACAAACATTCCTTTAACTATAGTAACAAGGGTTGATCTCACTAATGTGCTTTCTTTAGTTAGCTGAATTTGGAGTCCCTTTCCAACTCAAATATGTTTCCTCAAACATGGTGACACTGAAATCCAGGAACAGTGACTCCACGTTAATGGACTATATATACTGAAGGCAGTAGGGAAAGGGTAGGCAGCCCTGTCCAGTCAAACCTATTAGTCAGAATACATAATTTTGTTAAATTACTCTTAGGGAGGAGCTATGCTAATGAGGGTAGCTAACACTGATTAGGCTTTAATGGAAAGCATCAAGAAAGATGATGGGGGGAAGGAATGATTCAAAACACACCCTGTTTAAAGCACCATGGTGATATATAATGCTCTGTGCACTAATTTTTAACATCTACATTAAATTTAAACTCAAAAACAAATACAAAAGGAGGAAATTTTCTGTTTTGCTTTGTTACTTCCTAAGCTTAAAGTGTCCTGGCAACTCTAGCGGGTACTTTATAAAGTGTACCTGAAATTACCTAGCAAAAAAGTACTTATGTGCTGGCCTTTAACTTGGAAAAGATAAAATTCTCTCTGAAACTCATCATTTAGGAAAATAAATAAATGTATCCTACCAAATCTTGGAAATGCTTGGAACTTTTATGATTTAAGAAATATAAAATGATTATTAGCCCACTGGCTTCAATGTAGGCTGCCAGTATGGGCCTCGGTATAGGGTAATCTATTAAGGAATAGTCAGAGGCCAAATCTCTAAGGAACACTTACAGTCTCTCCCCCATCAGCCAGGCTTTGCCAATAGATCCTTAGCTAGACATGGATCTTGGTGAGAGTATCCCTTAATCATTTGCAGTTTTTACTGGTTTGATCTTGTGCAGGTCTTGTGAAGGTGACCACAGCCCTGTGAATTCATTTGTTACATAGCCCTGTCCAATCCAATCTTCATCTTTTATAATCTTTACATCCCCTTCCTCTAAATGATCTGTGAGCCTTGGGAAATTGGGATATAGTAAGGATGTCCCCATTTGGAGCTGAGCACTCCACGATTATTTCTTTTCAGACCAGTTGTTAGTGTCTGCACTACCCACCATCCATAGTATCCTACACATGTATGAAGTTCTCAAAGAACCAATAAAAATGCATTTATAAATCATAAAGTTTTGATAGTCCCTTTAAAACCTATATCTATAACATCTGAAGGAAATATGATCTTCATCTAAATTATTCTGGATTCCCAGTACACAAGTAACCCTACATACAAGGGTAGGAAGGGAGCAGGAAAATGTGATCAACCTTTGCTGTGACATCTTGGGAAAACAAGGAAAGTTGCATAGGTATCAAGGTAGCTTGAAACGCCACAAAGAGGGTGTATTCTTCCCATAACATGTGACACCCTCCACAAATAGTAAAATGCATAAGCTTTCTTTCATCTGATCCTTCTCTTTTTATTGTTTATTTTCTCTTAAATAGACAACAGTTGCTCACTACCATACTTGACAGAATCCACTTTTAAAAATAGCACCTGGGATTGAGTGGTCTTTTACATGGCCACTTTTCTGTATCACTCCATCTACCTCCAAATACAGCATCCTACTTCTACTCTTGTTCACAGAGGCAATACTCCTCACCTCTAGAAGTTATTTATTTCAATGTAAGTCATAAAATAGAAACTGCTTATGTGAATGACTCCCCCTATTGTTAAGAACATACAACCTTCTTATGATGACCAGATAATACCTCATTTCTGACCTCAACGGTTTTTCCTTCTTTCTTCTCTTGTTTCCTTTCCTTTCCTTCTTTTACTGAGACAGAGTCTCTCTGTAGCCCAAGCTAGCCTATAACTTATGATCCTCCTGCCTTAGCTTCTCAAATGTTGGGATTATATATGTGTGCCAACTCACATAAATGCCTTTGTGTTTCCTAAATATACCAAACTGCATCCATATTTAGGACCTCTGTGTTCTTCTGAAGCTCTTCTGCACAGAAGGCCTGATATCAGGTCTTTGTATGTGTGACTCTTTGTTATCACTCAAATGATACTCCACTCTGAAACTAAAGGACTGAAAGTCTCATCCAAACATCTGTTTCACACTATTCACTTTAATGATCATTGCCTGAAGTGCTTCTGTTTATTTTTTCCTAGAAAGAAAATATTTTCGGTGGATGAAGCTTTTCATTACACTACTCCCAAGATCTTAATTAGTATTCAATAAAATATGTGTTAAATAGGAGCATGAGGGGAGGAAGGAAGAAGCAGAAGGCAGGAATAATGTCAATCAACTGATAGATAGGCACAAGGGCACATGCCTAGAACCCAAGCACTCACCAGGTGGAAGAAAGATCTGATTTCAAGGCCAGTTTCAGTTACATAGCAAGTTCAAAGATAGCCTGGGCTACATGAGATGCTTCTCTAAGCCACAAAAGAACCAGAAAAGTCCAGCTAATTGCATCTAGAAGCAGTAAAAATATCCTCCTAGACTTAATGGGTAAAGAACATGAAATTGTATAAGTTTCTGTAAAATACAGTAAAATAGAACCAGTGTGGTGGCCCTGTGGGTAAATGTGTTTACCTCCACAAGCCTGGTAATGATGACCTAAGTGTGATCCCCAGAACCCAGATGGTACAAGGAGAGAACCACTCCTTCAAAATGAATGCTATACCATATGAGTTAGATTGCAGATAGGTTTTAGTTTGTTGGTATGTGTGAATATTTAGCTTCATTTCTTTATGGTTGATTGCTGCTTTGAGTGTGTATATGTAGAAATCATGGCTTTGTTGTCCATGAAAATATATAAACAAATTATTAAGCATATGTTCATTTCATGTAGTTAATTCTTTATAAAATACTTTTATGCACTTTAATAGTTTGAGGGTCTGATACAGATAAAGATTTGCTATATAAAGCACATATTCTCCATCTATTCAGAGAATTCTTTGGTATTTGATATAAAACATGTTGAAATAACTGAGCTTATTATTAACTTACCCTCCTACTCCTGCCTAATTAAAGAAAATAATAACCAGAAGAAAGGTCTTTGGCCTCTACGTGTGTACTATTTTAAACAAACAAGATAAATATATACTAAAATGTAATATTTTTATATAATAAACACCTGAAATAAATTTATGAAGTACATAGTTTTTAAAAACCTTACATAGGACATACTTTTTTTAACCACTGTGCTAGTTTCCCTCAGTGTGTGTTCCCTAAATGAACCTCTAGTGGACCGAATTCTTCAGAAGTAAAATAATTTCATATTCAGGACATAAAATTGAACAATAGATATTGGATCAATTGACAGTCCTCATGCAGACTCAAAATCTGGTAGATTCTGCAACACAAAGTGTTTCATACTGAATCTTGTTACCAACATATTTTTAAAGGCATTTGACTCCTCTATTTTCAGTGGGAGCTAATGAATGAATGACTCCATACTGGGTCCCTATATGATATCTGATACTGGTTCTATGAGTCTTGGCATCAGAGAATTTGTAATCAGTCTCTCTAACAATAGCCAGAGTGCTTTCTTCATCTGCCAAGCAGCCATGCCTGCTAGGCATTTCTGTCCTCTCTATAAAGTTCTCTTTTATCACAGCTTCACATATGCATCTGATTTGGTCTTTGCTCAATGTGACTGCTCGTGTGTAGAACCTGTTTGATCTTGATGGAGCGATGGAAGTAGAAATGGAAATTGAACAGAATCTCACAGGCATTGCCTCTTTTCTTCTTCAATTGTGCTGAGTGCCTTGGAGATAAAAATAAAGTGGTGTTATTTTCAAGATGACTCCCATAGAAACCTTCTTGTAACTAAACAACCAATAAAAGACACAAAATGGACCATGAAGCCTTTGAACTATATGTATGTGGTTAACAAGTGCTATGAATCAAATACTGTCAAAGAAACAGATGCCAGCAGATGCAGAGAATACCTCATCAAATATTAGCAAGCCACCTATCTACTCTCAGCAATAGCAAAAATTCCATGGAGAAAACATATAAACATTCCCACTAAACATAAGTTCTGTATTTGATTAAACCTTTGTTTCACAGTTCCATATTTCCTGATACTTTTTGGGGTCTGTGTTTACTAGTTCATGGAAATCTATCATGAAATGAGGCATAAGCAAAATATGAAAATGTTCCTCATTGTATAAGGAAGATGTAGGAATCAAATAGCATAACTAGAGTAGTGATAAATAGCTCTTTTCCAATAAGTGTGGTATAATTATACATCTTTCAGCTGCAGGCAAAAGTTACAAATGAATCATGCCACTATAGAGTAGCCTATTTGGCAATTCATTCTTACATTCAAGGAACATCTACTATACGCCAAGTGCTGTGCTAGACACTGCCTCATGTTATCTCACTTATTTCTCATAATTACTGTATGGAAAATGCACAATTACCATTTTTGTCATATGAGGAGAACTTATGATCATAGAACTAAGCTCACTTATTCTTAGTTGCACAGCTAAAAATGGCTTTGGGAATGACATCTGGGTAAAGCATTCTCCCGTAGATTTCACAGTTACAGAGCTCACCAAATCCTAAGAAATTGGAAAACAGGGTGCATGTGTGTGGAGGAAAAAGGTAAAAAAATATGTTTGTGGTGCTGGAAGATGGCAAAGTCACCAAACCACATAAGAGGACCTGAGTTCAAGCCCCAGAACCCATATAGAAACACGTAAGCAAGGCAGAACACAGGGGAAAATGGGCAGGACCTGCAGGGATGGATGACCTACTTAGAGATCTCTAAGCCAATGGGAAACCTCATTTCAAATATCAGTGTGAATGATGCCTGAGGAATAACATCTAAAGTTGATCCTGGCCTTCACCTGCACACACACAGAGATGCACATAGCCATGAGCATGTGTGTGCGTGCACACACACACACACACACACACACACACACACACACACACTCATATTTAACTGAAAATTCTAAAAGAGAGAAAGGAGACATTAAAAAGTTTCCTACTCCTAAAAATTAGAAAAGCTAGTAAATATTCATTCTGTATGAAGCTCTGCTGCCTCACCTTCCCACCCTGTTCCTAACTGTTGATGATCCTCAAAGCTATTCCTAGAGGCCTGTGTTCATTCTTCCCTCAGTGATGCATCCTCTCTGAATCAACTCTATACAGATAACTCCCAGGTAGACAAAACACTGATTCCCATGAAACAAAACAAATAAGCCTAAAAATGAATCTGGAAAAAAAATTATAAACAGATAAATAAAACCAGCTCATAGTAAAAGGCACAAACCCCATAAATACAAATAAGCAGACTAAGTATGCTGTGACAAATGTATTTCCAACTTCAAGCACTTACTTCAATTTTTGTTCTATTTCAAGTTCCTTTATAAACTTTCAAATTTCAAGAATACTGCAGCAGCTTCTAGTTCATTTCACAGCATATATCCTGTGAGTGATAAATCCTTTACATTCTATTTAAATTACCAGTTTGTAAACATGTGTCCATTTCTTTTTTATTTATTTATTTTATTAGATATTTTCTTTATATACATTTCAAATGCTATCCTGAAAGTTCCCTATACCCTCCCTCCACGCTGCTCCCCTACCCACCCACTCCTGTTGCTTGGCCCTGGCATTCCCCCTCTATTGGGGCATATAAAGTTTGCAATACCAAAGGGCCTCTCTTCCCAGTGATGGCCAACTAGGCCATCTTCTGCTACATATGCAGCTAGAGATACGAGCTCTGGGAGTACTGGTTAGTTCATATTGTTGTTCCACCTATAGGGTTGCAGACCCCTTCAATTCCTTGGGTGCTTTCTCTAACTTCTCCATTGGGGGCCCTGTGTTCCATCTTATAGATGACTGTGAGCATCCACTTCTGTATTTGCCAGGCACTGGCATAGCCTCATATGAGACCGCTATAACAGGGTCCCTTCAGCAAAATCTTTCTGGCATTGTGCAATAGTGACTCAGATCCATTTCTTAGAAACAAATAGACACTTACACCAAGACTGTCACATTGATTAGCAGTCCTCCTAACTCCTTCACTAACACATCTCAGCAGAGAATATGTCTCTTGGTTTTGCATTATCAGAGTTCTCTTTCTCTGTTATTGCAGCAGTTGGGGTTTTAAAATATGGTTGTCCTCGGCTGTTTAGCTAGTCTGGAGTATATTGGTTTGTTTGTTTAATGCCTCTACCTTGTCCTGTCTATCACAGCATTGAATTTATAACTACATCATTCAAATTTATACTATTTTCTTCTACCAAAATTACTATCCACCACCAACCTTTAGGCTAAAAGTAAGCAAATGATTTTATACAACCCACTGGATTACTTGTGGCTTTCTAAAGGAAAGAACCAATAGACTATAGATATAATTTTAAGGAAATTTATTAGACTGGTTCACACCATCATAAGCTGAGTAGTCTCACAACAGCCTGACTGGCTGGACAGCAAGGGAAAGTCTCCAACCAAAAAGCTGCAAAATTCAGCAAAAGAGGGTAATACTGCAAGGCTAAAAGTCTACAAGATGCCTGCAAAGTAACTGCTGGTCCATGACCATTGTCAGAGGCTGGAAGAGCTATAATTGGATGCTCTTAAAGAATAGTAACAGTTTTTAAAACACACACACACACACACACATACACACACACACACACTTCAAGGACAGTAATTACACATGTGACCATGATCACTTCTTCTGCCTTTTAAAAATATTTTCTCAAAAGTAACCTGGTTTCCAGCTTCCGTGGAAGGTTTTCAGCTTCTTTTATTGTATACTGTTTGGTCCTGTTTGGCTGTTGTCTTGGAGGTCTGCTCTTTTCTGAAGAGGAAATGGAGGTGAAGTGGATCTGGGGGAGAGACAACGTGAGGGGATCTGGGAAGAGTGAAGGAGGAAATTGTGGTCAGGGTGTATTGTATGAGCGGAGAATCTACTTCAGTAAAAAATATATTTATTCATTGTTCTGAGTGTTTTTCATACACAGCCTTGTGTGCACCATGTGTGCAGTATCCATATAGACCAAAAAGGGAGTTGGATCCCCTGAACTTGAAGTTATAGAACCTTGTGAACTGCTGTGTGGCTGCTAGACCTTAACCCTGGTCCTATGCAAAAGCAGCAAGTCACCCCAACTACTGAGTCACCTCTCAAAGTGAAAGCTTTGTCTCTTAGTCCATTTTGCTAGCTCAGATCAGTTTGTTTTTCTTTCCTTTCTTTTGCTTGGTTTTATTGGCTTCTATACTATTCTCATCTGGAATATACTTTCCATTTTGGTTTTCTTACCCTTATCTTAGTAAATGTCACCTGAGATTCAGCATTCATATCCCATGCCCTCTTCTTAAGTGTCTCTATAACAACCACAGCAGTATCTACATTCCTGACAGGTAGTCACTGCTGTCTAACTCTCAACAGTGTGTATCAGTTGCCCTTTTAGATACAAATGTTCAGCACATCCTCTATGCCACCAGCACCTACAGCACAGTACTTCAATGTGGTTAATTTTAACTTTTGTCCAAAAAAAATTTTTAAAGCTGCTTTAAGGGATGGGAGACTTTAAGGGATGGAATTGGACTTTAAATATTCTCTCAATCCCTATAGTTGTAGATCCAACATTTTATGTTTTAAAAATCTCAATAAACAGATAAATAAAATACTTATAAATAGCCACTTGGGAGATTTGTGGATATGAAATGGACTTCAGGCACAAAATTCCTTGGATAAAATGATTACCTTGGATGTGATATACAGAGGACTTACTTTACCCTCTACTGGATCTCTTCTCTGTTCACAAATTATAATATTCATTTTTCCTGAGTCTGAAATAATATTATGCAGAAGTACCTGTTAAAGAACAAATAGGAAAAGCAATCCAAAGTCTGATGCTTGAAGGGGAAACTTCTTTAAATCTTTAAGCTTGGAATTTAATCATGATGGAACCTTCCCACTGGGAGTAATTTTAAGTGTTTTGACTTTTCATATTTTGTTACTTATAACAACCATCCTTTACTGCCTTTCCACTTCATGAGGTCTGAGACCTTGGCTAACTTAGCCAAGTGCCTTGGTATCAGTCAAGAAGGGCCAGCTAAGGTGCATTTGCTTTCAGGCTTACTCCAGCAACTGTTGCTAAGGTTCCTTTCTCACAAAGGTTTCAATCTCTCAGGCTCTTCTTGATTTAACTTGGGGATTTAAAAATTACGTAGACATAAATTTTAACCACAGGCAAGAAAATTAAATGTTCTTAGATTTTATGCATTAAGCTTATCACTTTTTTATTGTCATCCATTCCCTCTCTCTCTCTCTCTCTCTCTCTCTCTCTCTCTCTCTCTCTCTCTCTCTCTCTCTCTCTCTCTCTCCCTCTCTCTCTCTCTCTCTCTCTCTCCCTCTCCCTCTCTCTCTCTCTGTATCTTTCTCTCTCTCTCACACACACACACATACACACACACACCCATACAGAAACATATACACACATATACATATATATATATATATATACATACATATATACTACATACATACATATATTTTCGTATGTTTTCACAGTACGCATGTAATTCTGATCCTTTTCATTTTATTATGTGATTCTATGTTCTAATGACATAATAACAAAGGCTGGAAAATTTCAAGAGGAAGTATCTTTTGATTTACAATCCTGGAGATTTGAGAGAAGGTCTATACCTAGTGATAAAATCCTGATGTGAGGCAGCGTTTTGCCTGGTAAGAGAGGAACAGCAGCTGTGGTTATGTGTCCTTCAACTCCCTGTATTCTCACCAAAGACTCAACATTGGTCTATACTCTCAAGATCTCACAAGGATTCTACCTCTAAACACCATAATGCACTGCCTACCTTCTTACCTACCATATCAGAACTGAATATCAACACTGGACCATATCCACACCATAATACTTAATTAAAAGTATTTTCTTCTATGAATGATATTTTATGTTTTTAATTTAAGGGAAACATTGAAACCCATTTTACTATTTGGTCAATGTAAAGAGCAAAGACTGAACATCATGGTACCTCTTTAAAAGTGTTGCTTCATGCTGGTGTTCCCTGTGCAGTGACTGGCATGGTAATGATGCCAGTATATTGAAAATTACCTTGAAGGTATTGCATGACTATGCAGAGGATTGCCTTGCTGGTTCATAAATTTCTCTAGTTCTATGCCATAAAAAAAATAAACATGACATATGATACGCTGTAATTTTGTTTGTATAGCAGTTAGCATACTGTAACTAATATATATTTGCCAAAATAAAGTTCTATTCTCATTCCTGGAATCGACTATTCTGATTTGTTTGGTTTTGGTGTCCAAGACTGTGACATGATGTGCAAAGGCTCTACTACTGAGCCACATCTACAAACCCTTGTATCAACTGTTTTCAGTGCCTAAAAGCATCTTTACCTTCTTGAAGTTGGAGTTTTCATACTTATATGTTTAAATCTTCTATAGTTTTGCATACACTGCCTTGACCCAGGGTCTGTCACCAAATCTCATGGCTCAACCAATACAAAAGCCAGAAGAATGAAATGCTCTGTTTCAATAGTAACTCTGATCTCTTACTATGTAAGCAGAATATTTTACTTCATATACATATGAAGCTCACAGAAGAATCTTGTCAAGATTCTGCCTACAAATATGAAATACTTCCATCCAGTGTGTGACCCTTTAACAAGAAATGGCTTCAGGTAATTAATGGGCATGTGTTGGCCTGATAAAATCAATTACCCAACAATCACAGTAAAAGAACCAAATGTCATCTCTCTCTGGTAAAATCTCAAAGCACTATCAACACCCTTGAGAGATAATTAGTCCATCACCCAGGCTTGTCATACTGTTGCACAGAAACAATTATGTTCTCCATCATAATGAACCTGTATGGCAACCCACACCGCTGGAGCCAAGAATTCTTGAGATGTTTTAAGCTAGCTTAACTCATCCTGTCTCTGTTCTTTTTTGCTATCTCTGTGATAACCTTGAAAACCAAGAGCCATGAGTGCAAAAACTGGCAGACCATTACCTAAAAGAGACAAAAATCTTGCCAAATGATACTAGTTGGCTATTCGAAATGTTTTCTAAACTTCATTCTCAGATTTATGTCCACTTTACCTAATGTAAGACTTAGTACACAAACAGCCATATCTCTATTGTATTCCTACTATATTCCTACCATATCCATACCTTATTCCTACTGTGTTCCTGGTACGTTTGCCTGAAACAATCAGGATAGTTGTTTAATAGTAAGTCTTCTTGAAGTAGTAAGGAGACTCAGAGCTATCATGAGGTTGTAAAGGATACTTAAAAGCAACAACTTGAAAATGAGTTGGCTATAGAAGTTTGAAAAGGCACAAACATATTCCTTGAAATACATATCATACACAACATGTCCATGAACAAGGTAAGAACACTGTTTGTGTAAGCTTTCACCTGTAATTGAATTAAAGAATATGTCCAAACAAAAAGTGAAAACTAAGACAGAAACTCTATTCAGGGCCCAAATTTGTGTTAGGTGCTTGGGGAATCCTTGCCTAATAAGATAACTGAGCCAAAGCCACAATGGGCAGACAATGCATACCATGACAGAATCTTCATGCCATGGATAATATATACCTTATAATTATTCCAGGAAATCACTGAACAAATGGATATTTAAAACACCAACAACACCTAGGGAAAATGGAGAGTTGGATATTCTTTGTCAATATATATTTTCAGTTTTGTTAAATATATATATAAACACACAATGAAAGAAGCAAGTATGAGCCAAGCACAGAACAAAAATGTAGTCTGTGGTTAGGTTCCTGCTAGAGACAATGGTTGAAGCTACAAGACAAAGACTTCAATTGTGTTACAATAAACATGTCCAAAGACCTAAATAAAACCATGCCTAAAGAGTTCAAGAAAAAAGATAAAAATGATGTCATGCCAGAGAAAATCAATTTTAAAATAATCAGTTGAAAACTGCATAGTGGAAGAGAATCAGATCTAAAGTGATTATGGGGATCAGCCGCAGATTTGAGCTCACAGAAGAATCAGTGAATATTTGGGTCAGTTGACATTTTCAAGTCTAGAGGACAGAAAAGGAAAAGAATAGAAAAAATTAATAGGACCTCAGTATATGTTGGATATTATTGAACATTCCACCACAATCATAATGGAATTCACAGAACAAGATGGCTAAAAATAGAACAGGGAATTTTTTTTAATGAAATAGTGGCAAGATTTCCCCAGATTTGCCCAAAACCATTCATCTCAGGTCAGTGAGATGCTAGTTGGCATCAAACACAGAAACTAGGTGCTGTTATCAATCTATAGCATACAAAACAAGGAACATGCTAACATTTGCTGCTGAAGACTATCGATCATACTTGCTGAGGGACACAGAGCAGACCACGTTTCTGTAGATTGTATTAGTTTCACTTGAGTTGATGGCTGGGAAGCTGACCATGGGGCTAACACACATGCACACACGCACACACACACACACACACACACACACATACACAAGCAAGTCTAATCAAATAGCCCTAAGCTTACTGCTTCAGAGACATCCTTTCTAAGTCATTGCTGGCCTCCATCCAAACATTGGTATGTGTCTCAGTCTTAAAGGGAAGCCATGCCTTTGACCACACACTGTATTTTAAACATGAATGATGCAATCAGTATATGGTGCCAAGCAGATACCCTATAAACGAACTTAGCTTTGCGCCTCATAAACTTTTCTACCAGCTTTCCAACTACAATCAGACTCTAGCAAGCTCTTTCAGCCCTGCGGAAAGACAGAGCAATGAGACTTTTTTTTTTATCAAGAAAATTGAAAATCCCTTGGCTTTCTCTTCACAGGAGTGACGTCTCCTTTTTTGTCCCTTGTTTTCTGTGATGGAGTCTACTGTGCTGAGTTCAAGGGCTCAGATCTAACGCCCTCAGCCTACAGTCTTTGGATGGGGAAAGTTTAATTTTGCCCGTTAAAACTTAAAAATCCTTTCAGCCCAATCCATATCTATTAGAAAGTCAAATATAATGTTTTCTCTGTCTCCCTCTGTCTCAAGGGATTATATAAATTCTTGGGAGAATTACTATTTGAATGCAGAAAAGAATGACAGTTCTGCTAACCACAGATTTCTTAGAATCCTAAGTAACAGCTACAAGGTCTCTTGGTTCACAGGAGACATGTGACAGCCCTCTTGTTCTTAAAACCTCTCTGTTTCGTTCTTCACTCAGACATCTGGCAACATTTCCTATTGTACATTGCTTAAAAGTTTGATTCATCCTTAATTCAAACTATGACAGTTCTTGCCCAACTCCTGAATCTCCCTCCTCTGAATCCTCAAAGGCAATACTTTGGAGGCTACTTGAGTCTGGCCCATTGGTGGGTTGGGGAGCAGGGCAGGAGGAGGATACAGGGGACTTTGGGGATAGCATTTGAAATGTAAATGAAGAAAGTATCAAGTTCGTAGCTGTGATGAAAGGATGGACCATTTAGAGACTGCCATATCCAGGGATCCATCCCATAATCAGCTTCTAAACGCTGACACCATTGCATACACTAGCAAGATTTTGCTGAAAGGACCCAAATATAGCTGTCTCTTGTGAGACGATGCCGGGGCCTAGCAAACACAGGAGTGGATGTTCACAGTCAGCTATTGGATGTATCACAGGGCTCCCAATGGAGAAGCTAGAGAAAGTACCCAAGGAGCTAAAGGGATCTGCAACCCTATTGTTGGAACAACATGATGTACTAACCAGAACCCCGGAGCTCTTGTCTCTAGCTGCATATGTATCGAAAGATGGCCTAGTCGGCCATCACTGGAAAGAGAGGCCCATTGGACTTGCAAACTTTATATGCCCCAATATAGGGGAATGCCAGGGCCAAAAGAATGGGAATGGGTGGGTAGGGAAGTGGGGGGCGCTATGGGGGACTTTTGGGATAGCATTGGAAATGTAATTGAGGAAAATATGTAATAAAAATATTAAAAAAATAAATAAATAAATAAAATAGGAATAAAGAAAAAAAATGAACAGATAGATTTCAATGACAAAAACAAAAATCAAACAACAACAAAATACCATTTCAGCATGGCTCAAGAATGGGCCCCATACTTTGGAAACCGGACTGGATATTTCTCACAACACTAAAAATACTCCTTCCATACAAACAGGCATGTTCTTCCACATTCACTCAAAGGAATTGAAAGCCATTTCCACCCAAATCCACACAGATGTTTAAAGCAGCTTTGTTTGTAACTGCCAAAGTTTTCGAGTGATCAAACTGTATTTCAGTAGGCAAATGGATATTCTCTGGTATATCCTGAGAATTATACAGTACCCCTGTCCCTCTCCAAAAAGCCACTGAGCCATGAAGGGGCACAGAGCTTTGGATGCACATGAGTAAGAAGAGAGCAGGCATCTGAAAGAGCTGCACAGTTTGTTTACAACCATGTGACATTATGAAAAAATGTGTTGACATTAGAAGATCTGTGGTTGCCTGGGATTAGTGAAGAAGGGGTGGGTGGAGGAGTTAGATGAAATATTAAGACAGTGAAACTACTCTATATAACACACAGGGCTGTGTTCATGTCATGAGAGACTTTGTCCAAACCTGCAGAATGGGCAACATGGAGTCTGACTCCCAGCTGTGAACTGTGGGGCTTTGACTGATAAGGATGTGTCATGGCACGTTCACAAAAGGTGCCACTCGGGCAGCGTGTCGATAGTTGGGAGGTGTTCACATGTGATCATGGTGGCCTGTGGACATCCTTTGTCCTTCCTGTGAAATTAGTACTGAAAGACTCTAAAATATAAAGGGTTTATTTAAGTGTGAAAAAAAAAAAGAAAGTATCTAATTTACAAAAGAATCTTGTTAAATAGGATTCACAGCCCAGTTTCTCTTAATCATAAGCCTAAGTCCATGTTCTGCCTGGTTTTTAACTTCAGATAGGAGGGGTTTGATTTTCTAGAAAATCAAATGACTAGACGCTTTTCATCTCAGGGTTTTACAAGCACGCTTTACTTACTTTATAAACACAATTTTCCTCCCCTCCCCCCTTGGAGGCAGTCTCTGTCCACCATCACAAGGTGTAAATTTGGGGCCTTGGGAATATAAGGATGAAAATATCTAATAACAACTAAATCTTTAAGTTTTGTTGCTTTCTGCAAAGCAACAAAAGCAGACATCTGCCTGGTGGGAGGCTGAGCCGAGAAGCATGAAGATACCTTGAGCTTCAGATGGAGCAGAGAGAATGCAGGGCAGGACATTCAAAGGAAATGGGTGTGGCTTTATTTTTTCCTAAGGGGTGAGGCCATTTTATAACCATTTTTCATTATTTTACAGAAGATACTACATAATCCTTATGAAGATATTTCTTTTTCACATTACAACTGACTTTCTTCTGCTCCGATAGTGTTGTTATTAGTATTCCAATACGGGAAAACATTTTGCTTTAGACCAGAACTAAGCTTTCTATATAGTTTGAATCATCCCACAGTAGCTTGCACCTCTGTGGGCGCTAGAAAAAAAAAAGAGAGAGAGAGAGAAAAAGACTTTGTTGACTAATGCTTCTCCTGAAAAAAAAAAAATAGACTACATAGTAATTATCTTCTCTCTTTTAAAAATGGAACAACCCTTACCCTTTTAGATCCAAGCACCTACAGAGTTCAAAAACTCTCTATGAGACTTGGAAATATATTATAATCCTAACAAGAAATAAAATAGAATACTGTCTTCACTTTATAGGCATTAATATGGGGAAAAGAAGAGAGATTTCAGTCCCAAAAATATGATAAAAACTTGGATTTCTTAAAAGTCCAACATGTGCACTACAGTATTCTATAATTTCCTGTACAAAGCCCACTTGGCCCAGATCACTAAATTTACAATATTATTGACTACCTTTTAGGTAAGCAGCTCGGTCAAAGTTACCGAGAGTGTAGGTGGTAGAGTTGGGAACCTCACCCCATGTCTGCACTACAGGCCACCAGTGAAGCTTCATCAGTATCAAACTAGAATCCAATTCCCTTGTTAACTGCAGGGAGCTCCTTAGTGACTTTGGAAATAAATAAGTAACATTCAGATAAGTTCTCTATAATGGAAAAGTGTAGTCTCCCCTCCCCCAGCCTGAAACCTGCTTGCTCAGGGGTGGAGCTTGCCACTCAATCATTCTGCCAGGCCCACTACTGGAGCTTGCCACTTTGCTGTTCTAAAGCCATCACGTGTTCACCTGCAACCTTACTCCCAGATTATTTGGCAGGAATCGGGCCCCCTTCCCCTGCTTCATAACTGCGTTCGAAATAGTAAAATTGAGCTTTGATCAGAATGACTGTCTTAGCTGCATCTTTTTCTCTCCCGCCTAGCCCCTCTTCTCTTCCAGGTTTCCAAAATGCCTTTCCAGCCTAGAACCCAAACATGTGGTTGTCTGGCCGGACACACAGAAAAGGAAAAGGTGCTTCTGGACAAACCCACTGTTATTAACAAAATAAATATCTCTCCATTGGTGACAGTGGGTCTGAATTTTCACAAACAACAATACAAACATCTGGTGGTTCCTGGTTGAAAACTGGAAATTGGGATCCAAAAACAGTAAGTCAAACTGCATAGCTATTGCTACTTCCTACAGATTCGCATATAAAAGCAACTGAAGACTTATTTTTATTGAAATTCTATTTGTCCATTTTGTAGCCACAATATTGTTCATCACTTGTCAAGCAAATTGGATAAACTATAAATGCATATGAAGAGGACCCGCATCAGCTCTGTGATTTGTGTAGTTCAGTGAGTACCTTTGGAAATGTGTCTCATTTAAAGAACAGAAAACTATGAATTCATGTTCCTGCTTAAGGAAACAAAAGGCAATGACCCCCTCACCTGAAACTCACTCAGCTGCAGTTATAGGATTCTGATACGTGTCAACCCACTTCTCTTTCATCTCTGCATCAAAAATGTCTTCGTGCTTAGCTATTTATGGAATTTTTCCTATTTGCTCATTTTCCTCAATTCTTACAATAAATCTCAAGAAAAGATGCTGTATGTTTCCAAAATCAGAATGCCTTAAGGAGACAAAGTAGAGATAGCCCAGCTGCCAAAGGTGTTTTTCAAACAAGCTTGAGTTCTATGCCTGTACCCCATAATGGAAGGAAGAAATTGACTCTTGAATGCATACATGCCTGTGTACACACAGACACAGAGAGGAGGAAGGATTTCTTAAATATTCAAAACATGATTGACTATGTAACCTAATCTGGCCTTGAACTCAAGATCTCTCTATCATCTCTTCCCAAACACTTGAATTAGAGGCATGCTGCAACACACACCTGGATCCTCATAAGGTTTTGAGCATACACAAGGTACTTTATTTCTCTGTAATTTTTCTTCTCTGATAAAAGATAGTTTATAAGAATTCAGATATAGCTGTCTCTTGTGAGACTATGCGAGGGCCCAGCAAACACAGAAGTGGATGCTCACAGTCAGCTATTGGATGGATCACAGGGCCCCCAATGGAGGAGCTAGAGAAAGTACCCAAGGAGCTAAAGGGATCTGCAATCCTATAGGTGGAACAACAATATGAACTAATCAGTACCCCCCTGGAGCTCGTGTCTCTAGCTGCATATGAATCAGAAGATGGCCTAGTCGGCCATCAGTGGAAAGAGAGGCCCATTGGTCATGCAAACTTTATATGCTTCAGTACAGGGGAACGCCAGGGCCAAGAAGTGGGAGTGGGTGGGAGGGGGAGTGAGTGGGGGAGCGTGTGGGGGACTTTTGGGATAGCATTGGAAATGTAAATGAAATAAATACCCAATTTAAAAAAAAAGAATTCAGTTTGTTAGTATCTACTTTATTTTTTTTTATTTTTTTTATTTTTTTTTAATATTTTTTATTACATATTTTCCTCAATTACATTTCCAATGCTATCCCAAAAGTCCCCCATAGCGCCCCCCACTTCCCTACCCACCCATTCCCATTCTTTTGGCCCTGGCATTCCCCTATATTGGGGCATATAAAGTTTGCAAGTCCAATGGGCCTCTCTTTCCAGTGATGGCCGACTAGGCCATCTTTCGATACATATGCAGCTAGAGATAAGAGCTCCAGGGTACTGGTTAGTTCATAATGTTGTTCCAACTATAGGGTTGCAGATCCCTTTAGCTCCTTGGGTACTTT
Source organism: Mus caroli (assembly GCF_978045245.1). Taxonomy (NCBI): domain Eukaryota; kingdom Metazoa; phylum Chordata; class Mammalia; order Rodentia; family Muridae; genus Mus; species Mus caroli. The sequence goes on from NW_028227257.1 coordinate 73,406,223, forward strand.
CTCTAGCTTCTCCATTGGGAGCCCTGTGATACATCCAATAGCTGACTGTGAGCATCCACTCCTGTGTTTGCTAGGCCCCTGCATAGTCTCACAAGAGACAGCTATCTTTGGGTCCTTTCAGCAAAATCTTGCTAGTGTATGCAATGGTGTCCGCATTTAGAAGCTGATTATGGGATGGATCCCTAGATACGGCAGTCTCTAGATGGTCCATCCTTTCATCACAGCTCCAAGCTTTGTCTCTGTAACTCCTTCCATGGGTGTTTTGTTCCCAATTCTAAGAAGGGGCACAGTGTCCACATTTTGGTCTTCATTCTTCTTGAGTTTCATGCGTTTAGCAAATTGTATCTTATATCTTGGATATCCTAAGTTTTGGGCTAATATCCACTTATCAGTGAATACATATTGTGTGAGTTCCTTTGTGATTGTGTTACCTCACTCAAGATGATGCCGTCCAGGTCCATCCATTTGGCTAGGAATTTCATAAATTCATTCTTTTTAATAGCTGAGTAGTACTCCATTGTGTAGATGTACCATAATTTCTGTATCCATTCCTCTGTTGAGGGACATCTGGGTTCTTTCCAGCTTCTGGCTATGATAAATAGGGCTGCTATGAACATAGTGGAGCATGTGTACTTCTTACTGGTTGGGACATCTTCTGGATATATGCCCAGGAGAGGTATTGCTGGATCCTCAGGTAGTACTATGTCCAATTTTCTGAGGAACCGCCAGACTGATTTCCAGAGTGGTTGTACAAGCTTGCAATCCCACCAACAATGGAGGAGTGTTCCTCTTTCTCCACATCCTCGCCAGCATCTGCTGTCACCTGAATTTTTGATCTTAGCCATTCTGACTGGTGTGAAGTGGAATCTCAGGGTTGTTTTGATTTGCATTTCCCTGATGATTAAGGGTGTTGAACATTTTTTCAGGTGCTTCTCTGCCATTTGGTATTCTTCAGGTGAGAATTCTTTGTTCAGTTCTGAGCCCCATTTTTTAATGGGGTTATTTGACTTTCTGGAGTCCACCTTCTTGAGTTCCTTATATATATTGGATATTAGTCCCCTATCTGATTTAGAATAGGTAAAGATCCTTTCCCAATCTGTTGGTGGTTTTTTTGTCTTATTGATGGTGTCTTTTGCCTTGCAGAAGCTTTGCAGTTTCATGAGGTCCAACTTGTCAATTCTCGATCTTACAGCACAAGCCATTGCTGTTCTATTCAAGAATTTTTCCCCTGTGCCCATATCTTCAAGGCTTTTCCCCACTTTCTCCTCTATAAGTTTCAGTGTCTCTGGTTTTATGTGAAGTTCCTTGATCCACTTAGACTTGACCTTAGTACAAGGAGATAGGAATGGATCAATTCGCATTCTTCTACATGAAAACAACCAGTTGTGCCAGCACCATTTTTTGAAAATGCTGTCTTTCTTCCACTGGATGTTGTTAGCTCCCTTGTCGAAGATCAAGTGACCATAGGTGTGTGGGTTCATATCTGGGTCTTCAGTTCTATTCCATTGGTCTATTTGTCTGTCACTATACCAGTACCATGCAGTTTTTATCACAATTGCTCTGTAGTAAAGCTTTAGGTCCGGCATGGTGATTCCATCAGAGGTTCTTTTATCCTTGAGAAGAGTTTTTGCTATCCTAGGTTTTTTGTTATTCCAGATGAATTTGCAGATTGCACTTTCTAATTCGTTGAAGAATTGATTTGGAATTTTGATGGGGATTGCATTGAATCTGTAGATTGCTTTTGGCAAGATAGCCATTTTTACAATGTTGATCCTGCCAATCCATGAGCATGGGAGATCTTTCCATCTTCTGAGATCTTCTAGAATTTCTTTCTTCAGACACTTGAAGTTTTTATTATACAGATCTTTCACTTCCTTAGTTAGAGTCACGCCAAGATATTTTATATTATTTGTGACTATTGAGAAGGGTGTTGTTTCCCTAATTTCTTTCTCAGCCTGTTTATTCTTTGTGTAGAGAAAGGCCATTGATTTGTTTGAGTTAATTTTATATCCAGCTACTTCACCGAAGCTGTTTATCAGGCTTAGGAGTTCTCTGGTGGAATTTTTAGGGTCACTTATATATACTATCATATCATCTGCAAAAAGTGATATTTTGACTTCATCTTTTCCAATTTGTATCCCTTTGATCTCCTTTTGTTGTCGAATTGCTCTGGCTAGGACTTCAAGTACTATGTTGAATAGGTATGGAGAAAGTGGACAGCCTTGTCTAGTCCCTGATTTTAGAGGGATTGCTTCAAGCTTCTCACCATTTACTTTGATGTTGGCTACTGGTTTGCTGTAGATTGCTTTTATCATGTTTAGGTATGGGCCTTGAATTCCTGATCTTTCCAAGACTTTTATCATGAATGGGTGTTGGATCTTGTCAAATGCTTTTTCCGCATCTAACGGGATGACCATGTGGTTTTTGTCTTTGAGTTTGTTTATATACTGGATTACGTTGGTGGATTTCCGTATATTGAACCATCCCTGCATCCCTGGGATGAAACCTACTTGGTCAGGATGGATGATTATTTTGATGTGTTCTTGGATTCGGTTAGCAAGAACTTTATTGAGGATTTTTGCATCAATATTCATAAGGGATATTGGTCTGAAGTTTTCTATCTTTGTTGGGTCTTTTTGTGGTTTAGGTATCAGAGTAATTGTGGCTTCATAGAATGAGTTGGGTAGAGTACCTTCTGTTTCTATTTTGTGGAATAGTTTGTGAAGAACTGGGATTAGATCTTCTTTGAAGGTCTGATAGAACTCTGCACTAAACCCATCTGGTCCTGGGCTTTTTTTGGTTGGGAGACTATTAATGACTGCTTCTATTTCTTTGGGGGATATAGGGCTGTTTAGATCATTAACCTGATCTTGATTCAACTTTGGTACCTGGTACCTGTCTAGGAACTTCTCCATTTCATCCAGGTTCTCCAGTTTTGTTGAGTATAGCCTTTGGTAGAAGGATCTGATGGTGTTTTAGATGTCTTCAGGATCTGTTGTTATGTCTCCTTTTTCATTTCTGATTTTGTTAATTAGAATGCTTTCCCTGTGCCCTCTAGTGAGTCTGGCTAAGGGTTTATCTATCTTGTTGATTTTCTCAAAGAACCAGCTCCTTGATTGGTTGATTCTTTGAATAGTTCTTCTTGTTTCCACTTGATTGATTTCGCCCCTGAGTTTGATTATTTCCTGCCGTCTACTCCTTTTGGGTGAATTTGCTTCCTTTTGTTCTAGTGCTTTTAGGTGTGTTGTCAAACTGCTAATGTGTGCTCTTTCTAGTTTCTTTTTGGAGGCACTCAGAGCTATGAGTTTTCCTCTTAGAAATGCTTTCATTGCGTCCCATAAGTTTGGGTATGTTGTGGCTTCATTTTCATTGAACTCTAAAAAGTTCTTAATTTCTTTCTTTATTCCTTCCTTGACCAAGGTATCATTGAGAAGAGTGTTGTTCATTTTCCACGTGAATGTTGGCTTTCTATTATTTATTTTGTTATTGATGATCAGCCTTAGTCCATGGTGATCTGATAGGATGCATGGGACAATTTCAATGTTTTTGTATCTGTTGAGGCCTGTTTTGTGACCAATTACGTGGTCAATTTTGGAGAAGGTACCATGAGGTGCTGAGAAGAAGGTGTATCCTTTTGTTTTAGGGTAAAATGTTCTGTAGCTATCTGCCAGATCCATTTGATCCATAACTTCTGTTAGTTTCACTGTGTCCCTGTTTAGTTTCTGTTTCCATGATCTGTCCATTGGTGAAAGTGGTGTGTTGAAGTCTCCCACTATTATTGTATGAGGTGCAATGTGTGCTTTGAGATTTACTAAAGTTTCTTTAATGAATGAGGCTGCCTTTGTATTTGGAGCATAGATATTCAGGATTGATAGTTCCTCTTGGAGGATTTTAACCTTTGATGAGTATGAAGTGCCCCTCCTTGTCTTTTTTGATGACTTTGGGTTGGAAGTCAATCTTATCAGATATTAGAATGGCTACTCCAGCTTGTTTCTTCATACCATTTGCTTGGAAAATTGTTTTCCAGCCTTTCATTCTGAGGTAGTGTCTATCTTTTTCTCTGAGATGAGTTTCCTGTAAGCAGCAAAATGTTGGGTCTTGTTTGTGTAGCCAGTTTGTTAGTCTATGTCTTTTTATCGGGGAGTTGAGACCATTGATATTAAGAGATATTAAGGAAAAGTAATTGTTGTTTCCTGTTATTTTTGTTGTTAAAGTTGGCATTCTGTTCTTGTGGCTGTCTTCTTTTAGGTTTGTTGAGGGATTACCTTCTTGTTGTTTCTAGGGCGTGGTTCCCGTCCTTGTATTGGTTTTTTCCTGTTATTATCCTTTGAAGGGCTGGATTCGTGGAGAGATAATGTGTGAATTTGGTTTTGTAGTGGAATACTTTGGTTTCTCCATCTATGTTAATTGAGAGTTTGGCTTGGTATAGTAGCCTGGGCTGGAATTTGTGTTCTTTTAGTGTCTGTATAACATCTGTCCAGGATCTTCTGGCTTTCATAGTCTCTGGTGAAAAATCTGGTGTAATTCTGATAGGCTTGCCTTTATATGTTACTTGGCCTTTTTCTCTTACTGCTTTTAGTATTCTATCTTTATTTAGTGCATTTGTTGTTCTGATTATTATGTGTCGGAAGGTATTTCTTTTCTGGTCCAGCCTATTTGGAGTTCTGTAGGCTTCTTGTATGTTCATGGGCATCTCTTTCTTTAGATTTGGGAAATTTTCGTCTATAATTTTGTTGAAGATGTTTACTGGTCCTTTGAGTTGAAAATCTTCATTCTCATCCACTCCTATTATCCGTAGGTTTGGTCTTCTCATTGTGTCCTGTATTTCCTGGATGTTTTGAGTTAGGATCTTATTGCATTTTCCATTTTCCTTGATTGTTGTGCCAATGTTCTCTATGCAATCTTCTGCACCTGAGATTCTCTCTTCCATCTCTTGTATTCTGTTGCTGATGCTCTCATCTATGGTCCCAGATTTCTTTCCTAGGGTTTCTATCTCCAGTGTTGCCTCATTTTGGGTTTTTTTTTTATTGTGTCTACTTCCCTTTTTAGGTCTAGTATGGTTTTGTTCATTTCCATCATCTGATTGGATGTGTTTTCCTGTTTCTCTTTAAGGACTTCTACCAGTTTGGTTGTGTTTTCCTGTTTTTCTTTAAGGACTTGTAACTCTTTAGCAAAAATATGGAACGCTTCACTAATTTGCGTGTCATCCTTGCGCAGGGGCCATGCTATTCTTCTCTCTATCGTTCCAATTTTAGTATATGTGCTGCCGAAGCGAGCACAGTATCTACTTTAAAAAAAAAAAAAAAAACAACACAATATCCTTTGCCCTATAGTGAGTTCTTTCTCAGGGATGCTCTTAAAATTGCAGTGACCAAAAGATTTGTTAAAGAACAGGAGTCTTCCCACTGGGGAAGTAGTGCTCGCTCAAGAATACCCTTGCAATGAGCCATTGTACTTGCCGCTGCATTGCATGTCATGGCTTCCATTTCCCCTGCATTTGAGTGAATTTACTGAATGAGTTCTGCATATGCATATGCTATGTTATGTTATGTTATCAATCAGCTTCATGGATAAGTCTATGCAGGAAAAAGTGGGGGAGGCCTAAAGCCAATACTTAGCAAGAAAATGAGACCCTCAATCTAATAGATCTCAGGAAATAAGCACCCACATGAACCTACTGGATAGCAAATCTTCCCCATCCTGAACTTTTCACATCAGAGTTGAGAGCCAAACAAGGGTTTGGCTGCAGCCTCCTGGAAGAAGGTGAAACCAGCAGCTTTCAGCCAAGCCAGGCTCAGATTTCTGACCCACAGAAAGTTTGAGATGATAAATATGCACTGCTTTGAACCACTAAGTTGGCCCATAATTTGTCACACAGCGATGGATAAGCATTGCATGTGCCAAGTGCTGTGTAGACATTGTCTCATTTAACAGTAACATGTGCTCTGTAATGCAGGCGTTATTGAACCGACTTAGAGAGGAAGCTCAAAGAAATGATTTAAAAACCCATGCTGCGTCTTACCCACAATTCTAGTTTCTCTCATTGACTCCTTTTTATACTACTTTTGATTCTTGTGTTTGGCTGCTGGCAATTAAAATAACTATTGTTGAAATCATTCAGTAATTGAACTCCATCCGTTTTTAGTTTGTTTGGGTTTTTTATTAGATATTTTCTTTATTTACATTTCAAATGTTATCCCCTTTCCTAGTTTCCCCTCCAAAAATCCTCTATCCCCTCTCCCTCCCCCTGCTCCCCAACCCAACCATTCCTGCTTCCTGGCCCAGGCATTCCCCTATACTAGGGCATAGAACCTTCATAGGACCTAGGGCCTCTCCTCCCATTGATGACCGACTAGGTCATCCTCTGCTACATATGCAGCTAGAGCCACAAGTCCCTCCATGTGCTTTCTTTGATTGGTGGTTTAGTCCCAGGGAGCTCTGGGGGTACTGGTTAGTTCATGTTGCTGTTCCTCCTATGGGGCTTCAAAATCCTTCAGCTTCTTGAGTATTTTCTCTAGTTCATTCATTATGGACCTTGTGCTCAGTCCAATGGATGGCTGTGAGCATCCACTTCTGTATTTGCCAGGCACTGGCAGAGCCTCTCAGGAGCCAGCTATATCAGGCTCCTGTCAACAAGCTATTGTTGGTATCTACAATAGTAGTGTCTGGGTTTGGTGGTTGTTTATGGGATGGATCCCCAGGTGGCGCAGTTTCTGGATGGTCATTCCTTCAGTCTCTGCTCCAAACTTTGTCTCTGCAACTCCTCCCATGGGTATTTTGTTCCCCCTTCTAAGAAGGATCAAAGTATCCATACTTTGATTCCTGTGTTTGGCTCTTGGCAATTAAAATAAGTATTGCTGAAATCATTCAGTATTTGAACTATGCTATTGGTCTTCAAACAGAACTTAGGAAGCTGAATAAATCTGTTAGCAAGATGCTGGTTTGCCAACATGGATGCTGTAGGAAATAGGCTCTAAGGTTTTTATAAACATCAAATTATAGCTCCTAAGTCTGAATTCTTTGTTCTAACCTCCTCATTATTTCTGTCATTTATTTTTGGAACACTGTCTTTAGAATAAAAAAAAATCCCTCATGGTACTTAATTCATGGCTCTAAATCAGTAAGAGTAATCAGCCATCACCCACTCACTCTCATCCTCAAATGGAATTTCAGTCTACAAACTGATGGTCACATGACTCTTGTACCTTGACCCTGGACTCAGAAACTTTTCTGTTTTATCCTTGGAAATTGTTGAAGTTCTGAGACAGTTAATGATCCATACCAAACCATTAGGAAAAGCCGCAGAGCCCATTTAAACTTGCAGTCAATCCTGAAGTCAGACATGAAAGAAGAGATTTATAACTACACCAGATATAGCTCAGACCTCAAAAACCAATTTCTTGACAACGTCCCTTCCTTCTGCCATTTTGAAATAATTAGTGAATTTCACTCTATGGCATATTAAATTTTTATCTCTGGTTACTGTAGCAAATTGAGAACAAAATGAAAATCATTAATCCCAGCTATGAAGATGTCAGTTATCTTGGGTTTAGACACATCCCATTGGAATGTGTTATTAAAATGACTAAGTATGTTTAAAAGGTTCAGACATTTATCTATCATTCATTTTAGAATCAGTCTGCCAATAGTGAAACCATCACTAATTTTAAAGTAAGCATATTTGATAATAAAGATATCTTGGGTCACAATAGAGTCCTGAAAGAGACACAAAGAAATAACATTGGATAAAAAGAACTTTGGAGCTGTGACAAAAGGATGGACCATCTAGAGACTGCCATATCCAGGGATCCATCCCATAATCAGCTTCCAAACACTGACACCATTGCATACACTAGCAAGATTTTGCTGAAAGGACCCAGATAGAGCTGTCTCTCGTGAGACAATGCCGGGGCCTAGCAAACACAGAAGTGGATGCTCACAGTCAGCTATTGGATGGATCACAGGGTCCCCAATGGAGGAGCTAGAGAAAGTACCCAAGGAGCTAAAGGGATCGCAACCCTATAGGTGGAACAACATTATGAACTAACCAATACCCCTGAGCTCTTGACTCTAGCTGCATATGTATCAAAAGATGGCATAGTCGGCCATCAGTGGAAAGAGAGGCCCATTGGACTTGCAAACTTTATATGCCCCAATACAGGGGAATGCCAGGGCCAAAAAGTGGGAGTGGGTGGGTAGGGGAGTTGAGGGGGGGGGTATGGGGGACTTTTGGACTAGCATTGGAAATGTAAATGAGGAAAATACGTAATAAAAATATTTTAAAAAAAAGAATCAAAAAAAAAGAACTTTGGAGGAGAAGTACATTATTTCTCAGTTACTATGTTGGCAAATATGCAGAGATTTAAGTTTCATTGAGAAATTTACACATATTTGTGCACACAGACCCTCATGCACACACACACACACACACACAAACATGTCATTTGGACTTTATACTTATCAACCCTGTGGCTTTCTCCTGTCCATGCTACCTGATTAACTTCCTAATAGTTTTCTCCTTTCATAAAATGTACTGTCTATTACCCTCTCTTGGATCCACCCTTATCCTCTTCAGATTTCTTCCTTTCTTAATGCCTTACTGCCAGTTTTATATCTTATAAATATATAGAGAGAGGAAGGAGTGGGGGTAGTCCAGTAAATATTCTGTATGAGTGAAAATAAGTGATATTTTCTTTTCTGACTCTGGGTGATTTTGATTAATACAATAACCTCCAATTCCATCCATTTTCCTGCAAATGTTTCAATTTTGTTCCTCATGGACTCAGATATCCAATTATGTCTATCTATATAGTACATTTTCTTTACTCAATCTTTGATTAGCTTGTGTTAACAAAGGCAGAGTCCTTATCTTGGATATTGTGAACAATACAACACCATAAGGATGTGCATATATAAGACGTGCTGACTTAGAATCCTTCAGACATATACCCAGAAGTATTCTAGCTGGGTCATGTTTTGATGATATTTATACTTCTTCAGAAACCTCTCGGTGATTCTTCACAGTAGAAATTATTCACCAGTACTAGAGAAGGGCATCATCTCTTTACTAACATCCTCACAAGCTCTCATTTTCTTTTTTTAAAGCTTACTTGTGTGTACATGTTACGCATACACACACATGCTTCCTTATCTGTGTATGTAGTGCCCAAGGAGGTCAGCAGAAGATCTCATCGAACTGTCTAGAGTTACAGACTATTGTACATAAATGAATGTGAATCCTGGTCCAAACTCTAGTCCTAGGCAAGAATACCAAGTGTTTTTATGCCCTGAGACTCCTTGATGGCCTCTTTATTGTTTTTAACTTATGGCCGCCATTGCCTGTAGAATAAGATCGAAAATAAAAAAATAAATAATTTTTTGTGCAGGATGAGAGATAGGTATCCATATTTCATTCTACATAGGAAAATCCAATTCTCCTATCATTATTTGCTGGGGAGACTGTCTTTTTCCAAGGTAAATTTTCACTTCTACTTCTATGTCACAACTCTCATATTATAAACAAGTAGTCCCCTTTGTGCTCCAATTTCTACTTTTTTGAGGATTATTCTGTTTGAAATCATCCTAGACAATGGCTCTGAAGTTCTGTCTACTGTCACTAAGCTTAAGGAAGTTATGCTGTGCTTTACAGAGAGTTAAATTAGCATTGTTAAGACATGATGTACAGAACCACCTTCGATGTGTTCCATTAATTAATCCACACAGTGCATCTTAAAATGCCATTTAATGAAAATGCATATAAACAAGATTGTGATGAAATTGTTGTAATTGGGCTATTTTTGCAAGAATCCAGTGTTATCATTTCCCCCGAGAGCCTGGGAAACATTCTTTGAAGAAGCATTCCTTTTAAGGAAACTTTTAGTAAACTTACAATAGCCTTTTATTACCAGAGATCATTACAGATGTTTGTAGAAATGCTTGATGTGGTCACCATGACATAAAGTGGAGTCAAATATTTAGGGTTCTGTCATTTTCTTTATTATTATTACACTACTGTCGGCAGTTTCAAAATTTCATCTTAATTTGCTAACTTATTTCCACTTAAATTGCATCTGGGCAATCTGAGGTTTCATTTGATGTTATAACTATCTTTGAAAATGTCATTTTGCAGGGTCTTTAGTTTCAAATCATCCAATCTAACAGCCCCACAGAGTGTACATTCAGTCTGCTCAGCACGCCATCTCTGGGGATGTCACATTATTTTGACAGAAGTGTGTCTTACCATTTTAATATACTGGAAAAGATGCCCAGAAAGGAGAGGACAGATATGAAAGCAATACAAAGTCAAGGAATGCATTTGTTTTTCCAATAAAAAAAAAACCTAAAACCCTGAAACCTGAACCATCTCTGGACAATTTTATGAAAAGAAAGAATAGAAAGAGGGTCTTGATATTTCACTCCTGTGTTAACATCAATCTGGCAGAGTGTTGCATTTAAGTTCTGTAGATTCTGAAACTATTTCAAACATACATGTGAATATGTATGCATTTAGGATAATTGAAGCTATAGGTCAAATAAGTAGAGAAGCATCCTACTTAACATCCAGCAATCTGCATAAGATAGAAGAATGTGTTGGAAAGTTAGTTGATATTTCACTCTGTCAGGAGTAACTTGTACTTCTCCCTCAAAAGAAAGCAGTGAAATAATTTCTCTCATTTTTGCCAGAAGTAGGAAAAATGAGAGAGTATGTAAAAGACAAGTTCCTACCCATATTTGTTTTTAAAATCCAGGCCCATAAAAAATGTGAAATTGAATTATACCACTGCAGCAATTTTGAGGTTAGGAAAGGTAATAAATTAGCTTTTGTAGGAAACATATCTGTAAGAATTTTCCTGGAGAGTGGAAAATTAAGAGTGAGGTGTGGGGGGGGGAGGCGGGGGAGGGAAGCACTGGGCAGTGACGTTCAGGTTGATCTTCTACAACCAGAGAGATAGCAAATCTCAGGAGGATGCTGTGGACAAGGAATGCAGCTCCTGGGTTACAGAAGTCTCCATGCTGCTTAGATATGCGTTCTAGTCTGTTTTGTGATAATGTGGTGAAATAGCTGAAGCCGAGCAACGTTGTAAATGGAGAAGCTTACTTCATAGTCCTGGGAATCAAAGGTTAAAAAAAAAAAAAAAAAAACTGTGATGGCTTTTATTACTCACCTATTAATTTAGTTAATTAGCTAGCTAGATAGTTAGTTAGAGTAAAATACTGAGGTAATGTTGGACATCACATGACAAGAAAGTTGATATATCTCTTCTGGTCTTTTTGATTTTCTTAAAGAGACACCGGCTTTCAATCATGCCACCCCTCCCTGGATATCTGATCCCAAATGTTCTACATTGTTACATCACAGTCAAAATAAGTTTGTGGTCTCTTAATAACCAATAATTAGTATTAGGTTTTAGTTCCTGGACTCAGTGGTACACACTAAATGTAGATCACAACTGTGTGTTAACCACCTAAACACCACCCCATTAGCCTAACCATACAGATATTATTAAGCATGATTTATATGATGATGAAGAGAGTGGGGCTCAGAAAGGTCAAACACCATGATTAATGTCGCAGTACAAGGAAGCAGCAGAGCTAAGACTTAAAGGTAGGCAGGTGAACAGATACTCGGTACACTGTAACACACCACCACACTGGCTATCCTACCCTATAAATAGTGGGCCACAAAACCCCTTTAAAATGGTATCTGCAGGGCTGGGGAGATAGATTCATTGGTAAGAGTTCTTGCTGTGCTTGGGACCTCGGTTCGGATCCCAAGCACCAACATAAAATGCTGTCTATAACTATGCATACCTGTGACCCTAGCACTGAGGGTAAAATGACAAGGTTATTCTAAGGACTCCCAGGGGAATCAGTCTAGCCAAAGTAGTGAGTTTCCAATTCAATAACAGACCCTGTCTCAAGGCAATAAAATAGAAAGACACACAAAAGACACCTGACATCATATGTCAGCTTCCACATGCATGTGCATATGTTCGTGTGTGTGTGTGTGTATGTGTGTGCACTATACACAAGGGAATCTGCTACAAATAAAGACTGTGCACATGTTTAAGCTGCACCTAGACCCTGGAGAGCTGGCATGATTCTTTTTTTTTATTTCCCTTGGTGCCTGACATGGACTTTGAAAAATAAAATCAAGGCACTTTCATGAATATTCAAAACTCAATTTTGATTGTAAAATAGTTCTGAGTACAGCTATGTTGAGACAAAGACACGCGCAGGGCCTATAAAATACAGGTGATAGGATGGTGTTGATCGGATTAAGTGCAATAAATAGTGGATTAGAAGCCTCCGCTATGTTAGTCACATATTAAGTACATTTCCACTAGCTCTTTATTATCTGTTTTCTTCTTAACATTAGGGAAAGTAATAAAAATGGTAATTAGATGGATTTTTTAAATGCAGCTAATAAACTGCCTCTGGGTTTAATTCACAAGGTATTTCAGATCTATTTTGAGCAAATGCCATATGACACTTAATGAACAATCTATAGCTAGTGTAGCTGACCATGTTGCTCATGCCTGGACCTTCCTGACCTGAGGAACAGATGCTCCCAGATGTCATATATTTGGCCAGCTGCAAGCCTTCCAGCTCAGCCTTCACCCAAATCACTCTCCACCTGAAAGCTATACCTGTGATCTCACAGACCACCTGCAGCTCATGACTACACAATGCAGACAGAAATATTTGATTCTACTTTGTAATATTTACAAGTTTTTGGACCAGGGATTAGGAGAGAGCCAATTGGTAAAGTTCTTGTCTGAAAATATGAGGACCCAACTATTATCCCCAGAGGTTTCACTCAAAAAGCCAGGGGGGCTGGAGAGATGGCTCAGCCGTTAAGAGCACTAATTGTTCTTCCAGAGGTCCTGAGTTCAATTCCCAGCAACCACATGGTGGCTCACAGCCATCTGTAATAGGATCTAATGCCCTCTTCTGGTGTGTCTGAAGACAGCAACAGCAACAGTGTACTCACATATATAGATAAATCTTTTTTAAAAAAATCAAAACAAAAAAACAAAACACAGAATAGTGACATATGTTTCTAATCTCTCTGCTGAGGAGGCACAGACCAGAAGATCTCTGGCTTTCACTGGTCAACCAATTCTTCTCGGATAACTGGTGAGCTCCAGGCCAAGGAGAGACTGTCACAAAAGAAGGTAGATTGGTTGTAAAAATGACATCCCACAGTGTACTCTGGCTTACAAGAATGGGTACACACACACACACACACACAGATCGAGAGAGCAAGAGAGAGAGAGAGAGAGGGAACCAAAAAATGTCAAAAATAATTTGTACCATTATAATTTCCAAGTCCAGTTTGGGTGGGGGGCAGCTGCAACATTCCCTGAAACTGTCTCAAAGCCCAGCTTTCCCCCTACCCTAGTCCATCTCCTTCCTTCCTCAAGTTTTCTCCCTAACAAGCCTCCAAGTACAGCTCCTTTCACCAGACCTCATGTCAGCATCTGCTTCTCCTGGAAGATAATCTGGGAAGCCAAGTGGATGCTTCACGCTGACCTGATATACTTTTATTTCCTCTGTGGGCATGCTCAGTATACTTTCTCCCAGGCAGAAGACTTACACAGTTTAAACTAATGGAAACAGACAAATCATACCCAATGATTCAAGAAGCTTATCTTACTCTGTTGTGTTTCCTGACATTACAACAAAAATATCCCTTTCTAAATAATCCTTAGATCATCTCGCAATAGCATCCACTGCAGGAGCTAACACTGAGTGCTCACAGGATGGCATGCACTGGGCCAAAAGCTCTGCATTTATTCTTTCATTTAAGCTTCTTAGTGCCTGCATGAGGTTGGTGCTATTATTTTTTTTTCACATGATGCCTTAGAGTAGTAGTTGGGTGACTTTTTGAAGGTCACATGGTGACATAGGTTTTGTTGGCTACAGTCTCTTAACATTGCATATGACAAAGAACTTTACAAATGTAATAATTGCACTTAAGTGATTTCTGTTATATTTACCATAAAGGAGAACCTGAATTCATTTGAAATATAAAAAAAAAAAATGGAGGTATTTATATTTGGCCTACAAACAGCTTTTAGAACACATACACAATTTCAAACTACTTTCAAACCTTTTGTATTTATCATGAGGCCATCTCTGTATTCTTCAAAATTTAGTATTCATTGTTTAAATAATCTAGCCCCTCTCTCATGTAAGTAACCCTAATGTCTAAGGCTTTCTCTCCAGATCTGAAAAATGTGTACAAAGTGAAGAGGGGATCAAGAAAAAATAAAAAATGTTTCATACTGGCAAATGTTATTAACTTTGGAAAGCAGAAACCCCAAAAAGAAAGCATTGTGTGTTCATGTGAGTCGGGCATCCTCTAATGATGGTTACTGCTGTGCAGCAGCATCTTGGGGAGAGAAGGCAAGTGCTCCCAATCTTGAGTTTTCAGAAGGTTTTCAGAAATGTCTCTACTGGAAGAAGTAAATCAAACACACACACACAAACTAATGCATAAAGTTTTTCTCAGAAAAACTGTTCTGAGTAAACATCATGGCTGAATAGGAGGTAGAACAAGAAAATGCCACCAAGCTACAATGGCCCCTTGCTACATTTTTAATTAAGTGAATTCACTGAAAGATTTTAAGCATGCTTTAATATAAAAGACAGATGAGCTGATTATTTTCTACGTTTCTTTTGATACTCTAAGATAAAAGAAAGTATGGGACATGGGAAGAAGAACAGGAAGGAAGAAGGCCTTTGGTGCATTTGTTCTGCTAGGTGAAAGCATAGGGGATGTGGAAGGAGAAAGAAAATTACTTTTTATGTGAGTGAGAGTTACAGGCAAGTGAAGTCATACCAGAGCCAATACATGATCCAGAGAGACACTCTGCAGTGGGCAGGAGTCAGATGACAAGGATCCAGTTTACTTTCTGGGTCAGTGTTCTACTGTCACAGGTGAATCCTGAAGAACCCAGACTAGAAGAGAGCATAGTTGCAATAAAAGAAGGATGTTCTCTTTGAGTGTACCAAGCTATAGGATGCCAGAAACTACATGTAGAGACAAAAGTGGGCATTTTGGATGAGTGACAGGAAGGGATTGAGAGGAAA
Organism: Mus caroli; assembly: GCF_978045245.1. NCBI lineage: Eukaryota > Metazoa > Chordata > Mammalia > Rodentia > Muridae > Mus > Mus caroli. Next base: position 73,421,322 of record NW_028227257.1, read on the forward strand.
ATTTCAGAACCAATAAAGAAATTATACCCCTTGAGTTAATATCCACTTATCAGTGAGTGGGTGCATATCATGTGGGTTCTTTTGTGACTGGGTTACCTCAGTCAGGATGGAATTTTCTAGTTCCATCCATTTGCCTAAGAATTTCATGAAGTTGTTTTTAATAGCTGAGTAGTACTCCACTGTGTATCCATTCCTCTGTTGAAGGATATCTGGGTTCTTTCCAGCTTCTGGCTACTATAAATGAGGCAGTTATGAACATAGTGGAGTTTGTGCCCTTGTCCATCTTTTGAGTATATGCCCAGGAGTGGTATAACTGGATCCTCAGGTAATACTATGTCCAATTTTCTGAGGAACCACCAGACTGATTTCCAGAGTGGTTGTACCAGCTTGCAATCCTACCAACAACGGAGGAGTGTTCCTCTTTCTCCACATCCTTTCCAGCTCGAAATACCCAAGGTACAATTCACAAACCACATGAAGCTCAAAAAGAAGACCAAAGTGTGGATGTTTCAGTCCTACTTAGAAGGGGGAATAAAATACTCATGGGAGCAAAAACAGTGACAAAGTGTGGAACAGAGACTGAAGGAGAGGCGATCCAGAGACTGCCTCACCTTGGGATCCATCCCGTATATAATCACCAAACCCAGACATTATTGTGGATGCCAAGAAGTGCTTTGCTGACAGGAGCTTGATATAGCTGTCTCCTAAGAGGCTCTACCAGAGCCTGACAAGTACAGAGGCAGATGCTCTCAGCCAACCTTTGGACTGAGCACAGGGTCCCAAATGAAAGAGTTATAAAAAGGACTCAAGGAGCTGAAATGGTTTGCAACCCCATAGGAAGAACAACAATATTAACTAACCAGACACACACACACACCCAGAGCTCCCAGGGACTAAACCACCAACCAAAGAATATACATAGAGGGACCATGGCTCCAGCTGCATATGTAGCAGAGAATAACCTTGTCAGGCATCAATGGGAGGAGAGGCCCTTGGTCCTGTGAAGGCTCCATGCCCCAATGTAGGGGAACGGCAGGGGGTGGGAGAGGGTTGGTGAGTGGGGGAACACCCTCATAGAAGCAGGGGAGGGGGATGGAATAGGGGGTTTTCCAGGGGGGAACCAGAAAAGGAGATAACATCTGAAATGTAAATAAAGAAAAGATCCAATTTAAAAAAAAAAGAAATTATAGCCAACAAGAAAGCTGAGCTTTAAATTATTGTTGTTGAAGAGGATCTGCAGGAAGTGCTCAGTGGTTAGAAGCACTTACTTCTTTTGGAATGGATCCTAATTCACTTCCCATCCCCAACATGAGGGTTCACAACTATCTGTATCTCCAGTTTCTGAATATACTAGCCTCTCTTCTGGCCTCCTTGGGCACTGCACATACATGGTCCTCAGACATACATGCAGGCTCTCACATATAAACATAAATGAAAATAAATAAATTATTAAAAGTATTTTTGAGGAAAAGAGATTGAGTTAATCAGTAGTCATACTAAATGCAGAAAGGATGAAAGTAGAAAGTACTATGTAAGACATATACACAAAGAAAATGTAACACACGGTATACTACTCTGCATCACTCAGGATGAAACCTAGCAAGTAAAACAAACATTATGTTCAACATTAAAACACAAAAGCATTTTTAAGCCAATGGCATTTTATCATGGATGGTAGAGAAGCACAAGAGACTATTGGCCATTGATGGTTATTGGAGGGAAGAGTGTCAATTTCTTCAGTGCTATAGCCACTGAGAAGCTGCCCTTGCTCCAGCAAGTGATCCCAGGCAAGAAACTCAATCTCATTGGCACATACAGAAAGACAACATGGAAGGAGGAAGGAACATATGTAAGTTCCCAGCAGGAAAGGGTGGGGATGAAAGAGATGAGTGGAACATTAAAATAATGAGAACTTTTTATATAAATGTATGAAGCTCTCAAATAACTGAAAAAAAAAATAAGTAACCTGAAACAAGGAACTGGAAAGGACGACAGAAGAGCTCTCGAGCATTGAGAGAAATCTAAGAGAAAATCCATTTGAGCTCTATCTGATTAAATATTAAAGTTACTAAGTTAAAGGAAGATTCAACAATATAGGCAGGATTAGAAAAGAAATCAGCAATAAATGAAGACCAACAAAATCATTCTATCATGACTGTATTGTACTCAAAGTCACAAATAACAAATGAATCGGAATTACAAGCTGTGACCTAAGAATAAGTATCATCTGAGGCATATTTATAATTTCTAGTGTATGCTCTCCCCAATTTCTTTATGGAGGCTTACATGTGAGCCTTGATGTAAACAATTATCTATGAAGCAGCAGAAAAGAAAGCATAGGATGTTGCTTAGGGAAACTCTACTTCCTGGTTCTAAGTCAGCTTGACACAAGCTATAGTCAATCTGAGAAGAGGGAACCTAACCTGAGATAAAGCATCTATAACATCATGTTATAGGAAGAGATGCCTGTAGGGCATTTTTTCTTAATTAGAGATTGATTGGGAAGGGTCCAACTCATCGTGGGTGGGAACATCCCTGCAGGGGTGGTTCTGGGCTCTAAAGAAATCAGGCTGATCAAGCCTTGGGAAGCAAGCCAATAAGCAGTACTTCTTCATGACCCCTCAGTTGGCTCCCGAATTAAGGTGCAGTTTTGAGTTTCTGTCAATGGATTCTGATACAGAATATGTAAACTAAATAAACCCTTTCCTCCCCAAGTTACTTTTGCTCCTGATACTTCATCAGAGTAATAGTAACCCTAACAAAGACAACTAAATGTCAGCCACAAAGAAGTTTATACAGAAATACTAATAGCATCAATTTTGTTAAGACAGAAGGACAATATAATTAGTTAATATAAGAATATGATGAAAATAAATATGGGGCATAGTTAACTATGAAATGCCCTGCCCTGCACAGAAGGTGGATATTCAGTACGACTCCAGAATACAAGAGAATGTCTGCCCTGTATCATGTTTCACGATCATTTTAATTAAGTTTAGAAAAGTCTATGGAGATTTAAGAAATATTTAGGGATAAACTATTCATTGGATACTCTACATTTTCAATTTGGGATATTTTTCATTGGTACAGTAAATAAATTGAGTCTATTCATTAGAGTGGCAAGTATTCCTGGACATTTATCCATTTGTCCATCATTCTACCTGTTCTCACCGGAGAACTGAGTGGTGATATTTTTGTTCTTTACATTTCGTTCCATATATGTATATATATATATATACATATATATATATATACATATATATATGTATATATATGTGTGTGTGTATTATATGCAACATGTGCATATATATATGTGTGTGTATATGTACATAAGTATAAGTATATATATATATACTTATACATACTCCTATTCTCAGAGCAAGAAAATACTACAGTATCAATATGACATTCAGGACATTATTCTAAGATGGTCACTTCCTTTCCTTATGAATGGTGAAATTTAACTAAATCTCATTTATAATAAATGACTCAACTTGGAGAAAATATCCAGTCATTTTAACACGAAGCACTTTATTGACAAGAAAATTATTCTGTATTAAACATAATCTACTTGCTTTTTCTACCAAACAATTGGAATAGACACATATAAAAAATGAGTGTTGTTATATTAATGTTCTAATTGCACTTATATTTACTTTAATTCATATAGTACTTCATATAATCATTATGGGCCTATTGCTGATGGAAATGAACAAATTTAAATGGTGTTCATTCCTAGCAACACTGGATGCTTATATTTCAGTTTGGTTGTTTCTCTTTTGTTTGGAATGAGCAACTGTCTCCTTTTTATTTCCCTTTAGAGTTTTAAGCATATGCTGCAGGTCATCAAGTGTCTTCCTTATTTATTTGAACAATGTAGCTAAACTCTAGAATTAATATTCTTCCACATTTGCATGCAACCTCAGAAGAATATAAAAGTTGGAAACAGCTATAAATACCACATTTGCTCTTTCATAGAAATACAAGTCCCAATGATTAACTCATAGTTTGTTGTTGAGCGGATCCAAATTCTGAATTCCTGTGTGACCTTGGGGCTGGTACCTACTTAACTGAATCAGTTTTGGTTTTCTGAGTCTCTAAAATGGAGAATAATAATAGCCTTTGCTTGCCTAATGTCATTAGAGATGTCTAGTCTAACTAACAAAAGCTATACCGTTTCCTCTGTAATTACATGGTGTAGCTGCTCCGAGAGAAAGGTTACTGTGTCTCCCCCATCAATTAGGACGATCAGTCACTGAACTCGATTAACTTATCCCAGTTCAAGGCTCTCACAGCTGGTCTGCTTTCACAGGGGCAGAACATCCACATACCAACACATGGGACTCATGGACAACAGTAAAATAAGACTGCAGTATAATGACGGCACCTGAAGCCATTGGTTTCCAAACAGATGCTTGTTAGCACCAAACATAGGGGATCGGACTCTGAAAGTCTAAAAGAACACTGTCTATTTTGCATTTACTACCCTTAGCTTAGCGTTATGTCCAAATATGTTATGTTTGAAAGTAACCGTAGAGAGGCAAAATTACTCAGGTTTAGTTTTTATATTACAAGATTATTGCAAATGTCATGCTATTTCTTTGTTTATTAAAATAGTATAAAAGATAAAAGGCAACTATCACCACACAGAGTTTCCTTTTTTTAAACTATTTTATTTATTTACATTCCAGCCCTTGTCCTGCCTTGTGTAACCCCTCCTACAGTTCCTCATCCCATTCCTCCTCCCCCTTGCCTCCAAGAGGTTGCTCTCCACCCCCATCAGGTCTTCTTCTTCCCTGGGGCCTCAAGTCTCTCCAGGATTAGGCACATCTCCCACTGAGGCCAAACCAGTTAGTCCTCTGCTATACATGTGCTAGGAGCCTCAGACCAGCCTGTGTATGCTGCCTGGTTAGTGGTTCAGGTTCTGGGAGCTCCCTGTTATCTTGGTTAGTTGAGACTGCTGGTCTTCCTATAAGGTCGCACTGCCGTTCAGTTTCTTCAGTCCTTCCCCTAAGTCCACTGGAAGTAGACTCTTCGAGTTCCCTCTCCCCAATGTTTGGCATTGTGGCAAAAGTTACCCCCATTGAGTCCTGAGAGTCTCTCACCTCCCAGATCTCTGGTACTTTCTAGATGGTCACTCCAACTTCCCAATCCCAAGGCTGCATATTTGCATTCATTCTCCTGGCCTTGTAGACTTTCTTTCCCCTCCATACCTGATCCTGTGCCCCTTTCCCCTTCCCCCGGTCTCCCAGGTCCCTTCCTCCCTCTGGCTCCCATGATTTTTTTCTTCCCCCTTCTAAGTGGAATTGAAGCATCCTCTCTTGGGCCTTTCTGCTTGTTATACTTTTTTCAGCCTGGGGATTGTATCCTAGGTAATCTGTACTTTTTAGATAATATCAATTTATCAATGAGTACATACCATGCATGTCCTTTTGAGTCTGGGTTACCTCACTCAGGATGATATTTTCAAGTTTCATACAGTTGCCTGCAAAATTCATTATGTCTTTTCTTTGACTAGCTAAATAGTATTACATTGTGTCAATGTACCCAATTTTCTGTATCCATTCGTTGCTTGAGGGATATCTGGGTTGTTTCCAGCTTCTGGCAATTATAAATAAGGCTGCTATGAACATAGTGGAGCATGTGTCCTTGTGGTATTGCAGAGCATCGTTTGGGTATATGCCCAAGAATAGTACAGCTGGGTCTTCAGGTACAACTATTTCCAACTTTCTGAGAACTGCCAGATTGATTTCCAGGGGGTTGTACCAGTTTGCAATCCCACCATCAATTTAGGAGTATTTCTCTTTCTTCACATCCTCACCAGCATGTACTGTCACTTGAGCTTTAGATCTAAACCATTCTGATTGGTGTGAGGTGGAATCTCAAGATCATTTTGATTTGATTTGCCCTGATAACTAAGGACACTGAATATTTCTTTAAGAGCTTCTCAGCCATTCAAGATTCCTCTGCTGTGAATTTTCTATTTAACCCTATACCCTGTTTTTAAATTGTGTTATTTGGGTTTTTTGGAGGTTGAATTTATATATTTTGGTTATTAACCCTCTACCAGAAGCCACACTGAGTTTTTTTTATTTTAAATATGTTAACACATTTATTTGTCTGTTTATTGAGGAGAAGGCAGCACATGTGTATCATGGTATATATGTGGAGGTCTGAGGACAACTTGCGAGAGTTCATGTTCTCCTTCTACCACGTGGCGCCCAGGTGTTGAATTCAGGTTGTCAGTCTTGACATCAAGAACATTTACCAACTCTCTGCTCCCACATTGAGTTTTTATCACCTAAAATCTTTGCATTGAAATTTCTATTTATGGACACTCGCCAGCTACCCACAACACCCGCCACAGGATCTTAAGACTTCTGGTGAGTGGAACACAGCTTCTGCTCCAATCCAATTGCGCGCGGGACCTGAGACTGCATTAGTTAGGGAAGCAGAAAACCGGCCTGAGTAGGACCACAGGCCTCTTCCGGCTGGACCAGCACCGGGGTACCGCCAGCTACCCACGACCCCCGCCACAGGATTTTGAGACTGCTGGTGAGTGGAACACAGCTTCTGCTCCAATCTTTAAACAGTGACAACGATAACAACTAACCCCAGAGATTACCAGATGGCGAAAGGTAAATGTAATAATCTTACTAACAGAAACCAAGACCACTCACCATCATCAGAACCCAGCACCCCAATTCGCCCAGTCCAGGGCACCCCAACACACCGGAAAAGCTAGACACGGATCTAAAAGCATATCTCATGATGATGGTAGAGGACATCAAGAAGGACTTTAATAACTCACTTAAAGAATTACAGGAGAACATGGCTAAAGAGTTACAAGTCCTTAAAGAAAAACAGGATAACACAATCAAACAGGTAGAAGTCCTTAAAGAAAAACAGGATAACACAATCAAACAGGTAGAAGTCCTTAAAGAAAAACAGGAAAACACATCCAAACAGATGATGGAAATGAACAAAACCATACTAGACCTAAAAAGGGAAGTAGACACAATAAAGAAAACCCAAAATGAGGCAACACTGGAGATAGAAACCCTAGGAAAGAAATCTGGAACCATAGATACCAGCATCAGCAACAGAATACAAGAGATGGAAGAGAGAATCTCAGGTGCAGAAGATTCCATAGAGAACATCGGCACAACAATCAAGAAAAATGTAAAATGCAAAAAGATCCTAACTCAAAACATCCAAGAAATACAGGACACAATGAGAAGACCAAACCTACGGATAATAGGAGTGGATGAGAATGAAGATTTTCAACTCAAAGGACCAGCAAACATCTTCAACAAAATTATAGAAGAAAACTTCCCAAATCTAAAGAAAGAGATGCCCATGAACATACAAGAAGCCTACAGAACTCCAAATAGACTGGACCAGAAAAGAAATACCTCCCGACACATAATAATCAGAACAACAAATGCTCTAAATAAAGATAGAATACTAAAAGCAGAAAGAGAAAAAGGCCAAGTAACATATAAAGGCAAGCCTATCAGAATTACACCAGATTTCTCACCAGAGACTATGAAAGCCAGAAGATCCTGGACGGATGTTATACAGACACTAAAAGAACACAAATTCCAGCCCAGGCTACTATACCCAGCCAAACTCTCAATTAACATAGATGGAGAAACCAAAGTATTCCACAACAAAACCAAATTCACACATTATCTCTCCACGAATCCAGCCCTTCAAAGGATAATAACAGAAAAAAACCAATACAAGGACAGGAACCACGCCCTAGAAACAACAAGAAGGTAATCCCTCAACAAACCTAAAAGAAGACAGCCACAAGAACAGAATGCCAACTTTAACAACAAAAATAACAGGAAACAACATTACTTTTCCTTAATATCTCTTAATATCAATGGACTCAACTCCCCGATAAAAAGACATAGACTAACAAACTGGCTACACAAACAAGACCCAACATTTTGCTGCTTACAGGAAACTCATCTCAGAGAAAAAGATAGACACTACCTCAGAATGAAAGGCTGGAAAACAATTTTCCAAGCAAATGGTAGGAAGAAACAAGCTGGAGTAGCCATTCTAATATCTGATAAGATTGACTTCCAACCCAAAGTCATTAAAAAAGACAGGGAGGGACACTTCATACTCATCAAAGGTAAAATCCTCCAAGAGGAACTATCAATCCTGAATATCTATGCTCCAAATACAAAGGCAGCCACATTCATTAAAGAAACTTTAGTAAATCTCAAAGCACACATTGCACCTCATACAATAATACTGGGAGACTTCAACACACCACTTTCACCAATGGACAGATCATGGAAACAGAAACTAAACAGGGACACAGAGAAACTAAGAGAAATTATGAATCAAATGGATCTGGCAGATATCTACAGAACATTATATCCTAAAACAAAAGGATATACCTTCTTCTCAGCACCTCATGGCACCTTCTCAAAAATTGACCACATAATTGGACACAAAACAGGCCTCAACAGATACAAAAATATTGAAATTGTCCCATGCATCCTATCAGATCACCATGGACTAAAGCTGATCTTCAATAACAAAATAAATAATAGAAAGCCAACCTTCACGTGGAAACTGAACAACACTCTTCTCAATGATACCTTGGTCAAGGAAGGAATAAAGAAAGAAATTAAGAACTTTTTAGAGTTCAATGAAAATGAAGCCACAACATACCCAAACTTATGGGACGCAATGAAAGCATTTCTAAGAGGAAAACCAATAGCTCTGAGTGCCTCCAAAAGGAAACTAGAGAGAGCACACATTAGCAGCTTGACAACACACCTAAAAGCACTAGAACAAAAGGAAGCAAATTCACCCAAGAGGAGTAGACGGCAGGAAATAATCAAACTCAGGGGTGAAATCAACCAAGTGGAAACAAGAAAAACTATTCAAAGAATCAACCAATCAAAGAGCTGGTTCTTTGAGAAAATCAACAAGATAGATAAGCCCTTAGCCAGACTCACTAGAGGGCACAGGGAAAGCATCCTAATTAACAAAATCAGAAATGAAAAAGGAGACATAACAACAGATGCTGAAGACATCCAAAACACCATCAGATCCTTCTACCAAAGGCTATACTCAACAAAACTGGAGAACCTGGATGAAATGGAGAAGTTCCTAGACAGATACCAGGTACCAAAGTTGAATCAAGATCAGGTTAATGATCTAAACAGCCCTATATCCCCCAAAGAAATAGAAGCAGTCATTAATAGTCTCCCAACTAAAAAAAGCCCAGGAACAGATGGGTTTAGTGCAGAGTTCTATCAGACCTTCAAAGAAGATCTAATCCCAGTTCTTCACAAACTATTCCACAAAATAGAAACAGAAGGTACTCTACCCAGCTCATTCTATGAAGCCACAATTACTCTGATACCTAAACCACAAAAAGACCCAACAAAGATAGAAAACTTCAGACCAATATCCCTTATGAATATTGATGCAAAAATCCTCAATAAAGTTCTTGCTAACCGAATCCAAGAACACATCAAAACAATCATCCATCCTGACCAATTAGGTTTCATCCCAGGGATGCAGGGATGGTTCAATATACGGAAATCCATCAACGTAATCCAGTATATAAACAAACTCAAAGACAAAAACCACATGGTCATCTCGTTAGATGCGGAAAAAGCATTTGACAAGATCCAACACCCATTCATGATAAAAGTCTTGGAAAGATCAGGAATTCAAGGCCCATACCTAAACATGATAAAAGCAATCTACAGCAAATCAGTAGCCAACATCAAAGTAAATGGTCAGAAGCTTGAAGCAATCCCTCTAAAATCAGGGACTAGACAAGGCTGTCCACTTTCTCCATACCTATTCAACATTGTACTTGAAGTCCTAGCCAGAGCAATTTGACAACAAAAGGAGATCAAAGGGATACAAATTGAAAAAGATGAAGTCAAAATATCACTTTTTGCAGATGATATGATAGTATATATAAGTGACCCTAAAAATTCCACCAGAGAACTCCTAAGCCTGATAAACAGCTTCGGTGAAGTAGCTGGATATAAAATTAACTCAAACAAATCAATGGCCTTTCTCTACACAAAGAATAAACAGGCTGAGAAAGAAATTAGGGAAACAACACCCTTCTCAATAGTCACAAATAATATAAAATATCTTGGCGTGACTCTAACTAAGGAAGTGAAAGATCTGTATAATAAAAACTTCAAGTCTCTGAAGAAAGAAATTATAGAAGATCTCAGAAGATGGAAAGATCTCCCATGCTCATGGATTGGCAGGATCAACATTGTAAAAATGGCTATCTTGCCAAAAGCAATCTACAGATTCAATGCAATCCCCATCAAAATTCCAACTCAATTCTTCAACGAATTAGAAAGTGCAATCTGCAAATTCATCTGGAATAACAAAAAACCTAGGATAGCAAAAACTCTTCTCAAGGATAAAAGAACCTCTGGTGGAATCACCATGCCGGAACTAAAGCTCTACTACAGAGCAATTGTGATAAAAACTGCATGGTACTGGTATAGTGACAGACAAATAGACCAATGGAATAGAATTGAAGACCCAGAAATGAACCCACACACCTCGGTCACCTGATCTTCGACAAGGGAGCTAAAAACATCCAGTGGAAGAAAGACAGCATTTTCAACAAATGGTGCTGGCACAACTGGTTGTTAACATGTAGAAGAATGCGAATCGATCCATTCCTATCTCCTTGTACTAAGGTCAAGTCTAAGTGGATCAAGGAACTTCACATAAAACCAGAGACACTGAAACTTATAGAGCAGAAAGTGGGGAAAAGCCTTGAAGATATGGGCACAGGGGAAAAATTCCTGAATCGAACAGTAATGGCTTGTGCTGTAAGATCGAGAATTGACAAGTGGGACCTCATGAAACTGCAAAGCTTCTGCAAGGCTAAAGACACCATCAATAAGACAAAAAAAAACACCAACAGATTGGGAAAGGATCTTCACTTATCCTAAATCAGATAAGGGACTAATATCCAATATATATAAAGAACTCAAGAAGGTGGACTCCAGAAAGTCAAATAACCCCATTAAAAAATGGGGCTCAGAACTGAACAAAGAATTCTCACCTGAGGAATACCGAATGGCAGAGAAACACCTGAAAAAATGTTCAACATCCTTAATCATCAGGGAAATGCAAATCAAAACAACCCTGAGATTCCACCTCACACCAGTCAGAATGGCTAAGATCAAAAATTCAGGTGACAGCAGATGCTGGCGAGGATGTGGAGAAAGAGGAACACTCCTCCATTGTTGGTGGGATTGCAAGCTTGTACAACCACTCTGGAAATCAGTCTGGCGGTTCCTCAGAAAATTGGACATAGTACTACCAGAGGATCCAGCAATACCTCTCCTGGGCATATATCCAGAAGATGTCCCAACCGGTAAAAAGGACACATGCTCCACTATGTTCATAGCAGCCCTATTTATAATAGCCAGAAGCTGGAAAGAACCCAGATGTCCCTCAACAGAGGAATGGATACAGAAATTATGGTACATTTACACAATGGAGTACTACTCAGCTATTAAAAAGAATGAATTTATGAAATTCCTAGCCAAATGGATGGACCTGGAGGGCATCATCTTGAATGAAGTAACACAATCACAAAAGAACTCACACAATATGTATTCACTGATAAGTGGATATTAGCCCAAAACTTAGGATACCCAAGATATAAGATACAATTTGATAAACGCATGAAACTCAAGAAGAATGAAGACCAAAGTGTGGACACTGTGCACCTTCTTAGAATTGGGAACAAAACACCCAGGGAAGGAGTTACAAAGTTCGTAGCTGTGATGAAAGGATGGACCATTTAGAGACTGCCATATCCAGGGATCCATCCCATAATCAGCTTCTAAACGCTGACACCATTGCATACACTAGCAAGATTTTGCTGAAAGGACCCAAATATAGCTGTCTCTTGTGAGACGATGCCGGGGCCTAGCAAACACAGGAGTGGGTGTTCACAGTCAGCTATTGGATGTATCACAGGGCTCCCAATGGAGAAGCTAGAGAAAGTACCCAAGGAGCTAAAGGGATCTGCAACCCTATTGTTGGAACAACATGATGTACTAACCAGAACCCCGGAGCTCTTGTCTCTAGCTGCATATGTATCGAAAGATGGCCTAGTCGGCCATCAATGGAAAGAGAGGCCCATTGGACTTGCAAACTTTATATGCCCCAATATAGGGGAATGCCAGGGCCAAAAGAATGGGAATGGGTGGGTAGGGAAGTGGGGGGCGCTATGGGGGACTTTTGGGATAGCATTGGAAATGTAATTGAGGAAAATATGTAATAAAAATATTAAAAATCAAAAAAAAAGAAATTTCTATTTACAAAATCATTATGATAGATGTTGCACTTTAGGTATGAGATATCCTGCATGGGTTCATGTGTTTGGTCATTTGCTATGTAGCAGGTGTTTGTATTAGTCAACGTACTAATCCTGTCTAAGAAATTCAACTCAAATACAGGGAAGATTTATTTTGGCCCTTGATTTTGTAGATTTCAGTCCATGGCTGTTTCGTCCCATTGAGAGTGCATGGTGGAGTACTGGCCAGCACCCTTTATCCTAAGATGGAAAGGGGGAAGAAGGCAACCCTTCTGCAACTTACCACAAAATAGCCTTGAGACTCACGAGGGAAAGAAGGAACTAGGTCAGAAAGCCAAATGCACGAAGCCAAACATACCTCAAATCAAGTGCGTGTTCCTTATCATGATAATTTCAAATAGTCTATTCTCATATATCATTGTGTGTGGGCATCTTGTAATAAAAATGCTAGAAAATGATGTGTCTGTTGTTCACTAGCCATGGGAAGTTTCATTCTCCATCAGGAGGGCTCTTTGTGTGGATTAATAAAATCTCTGTAAGCTTTAAGACTTGCTGAGTTTCAATTTCATAAAAACTAGCTACGAATGTCTTTCTGGGCTATCTGTTGAGTTCAAAACAACCCACCTTATTTTAGAATTTGACATTTTCCCAGCCTCTCTAGTTACAGTTTATTAAAACTCTTGGGACTTGATTAAGCCACAGAAAACCAGGTAATATGCTCATGTGAATGGAACTCTGGGTCAGTGTACTGAAGAGGTGAGAGAAGAGATGGACCAGAAGAGAGAAAAGAGAAAGGAGGGAGAGGAAGAAGAGAATGTGTGTGTGTGTGTGAGAGAGAGAGAGAGAGAGAGAGAGAGAGAGAGAGAGAGAGAGAGAGAGAGAGAGAGAGAGAGAGAGATACTTTCCTCTGGGTTTCTGATAGCTTGGGGTTTCCAGGCTATCTTCTCTATAGTCTGCTGCTTGCTTTCTCTCAGTCCTTTCCTTGATCACTACTACAATTGTCATTCCCAATTTGCAATTCCAATTAGATCTACTCACTGGTATTAATATTCTGTCATTTGCTCTTACCATTTTAGAATTATAGAATTTAATGTATACATTAGGGTCTTCTGAAAAACTCTCCCAATGAGTCCTAAATGGATATTCTACAAGACATGTTAAGAGGGAAAGAAAGAAAGAAAGAAAGAAAGAAAGAAAGAAAGAAAGAAAGAAAGAAAGAAAGAAAGAAAGAAAGAAAGAAAGAAAGAAAGACATGGTCATCCTTGATCAGTTTCCCATGACTGAACTGGAAAGTGTTCTTTTTTTTTTAATTTTTTTATTAGGTATTTTCCTCATTTACATTTCCAATGCTATCCCAAAAGTCCCCCATACCCTCCCCGCCACCTCCCTACCCACCCACTCCCACTTTTTGGCCCTGGCATTCCCCTGTACTGGGGCATATAAAGTTTGCAAGTCCAATGGGCCTCTCTTTCTAGTGATGTCTGACTAGGCCATCTTTTGATACATATGCAGCTAGAGTCAAGAGCTCCGGGGTACTGGTTAGTTCATAATGTTGTTCCACCTATAGGGTTGCAGATCCCTTTAGCTCCTTGGGTATTTTCTCTAGCTCCTCCATTGGGGGCCCTGTGATCCATCCAATAGCTGACTGTGAGCATCCACTTATGTGTTTGCTAGGCCCCGGCCTAGTCTCACTAGAGACAGCTATATCAGGGTCCTATCAGCACAATCTTGCTAGTGTATGCAATGGTGTCAGCGTTTGGAGGCTGATTATGGGATGGATCCCTGGATATGGCAGTCTCTACATGGTCCATCCTTTTGTGTCAGCTCCAAACTTTGTCTCTGTAACTCCTTCCATGGGTGTTTTGTTCCCAATTCTAAGAAGGGGCAAAATGTCCACACTTTGGTCTCCGTTCATCTTGAGTTTCATGTGATTTGCAAATTGTAACTTATATCTTGGGTATTCTAAGTTTCTCTTGCATTCATTCTTTGCAAACTAGTCCTAGTTTGCCTTCAATCCAGAAAAGTCTTGAGAAAGTGACAATCACTCTTCTCATGAGTGTTGACTGTTAAGTGTTTTTTCTTTTCCCCTACATGGAAGTCTAGTAAGTCCACGGTATTATAACTACAAACCTCACTACCATGACTGTACCCAAAAGTCCTGTCATAAAATCCACAGGTCTAATCTTCAAGGGAATGAAAGATAGTTTATTTTTGAGCTATTCTGAATGACCATGGCCTGGGAACCCTAAATTCTATGTTCCAATGTGGAAGCAGTTTCACAAGATTTTTATACTTTTGCAGGACAAAGAAAGTCACAAATCAATGCAAGTTTAAAATACATTGGTGGGTACACAGAGAGGCAGGTGAAATTAGATGGGAGGACCTATGCTATAAGTCCAAGATGCTATCTGTGACATTCTTAGTTCTTGGAATGTAGAAGCTAGTGTTCTGCTAAGTTAACAGCTTCTAAGAAGTTTTTATATTATCACATGGTGTTAGTGCAGATATAGTTTGTGTACAAAATTCCAAGCAGTGTACCAGTCTCTGTAGAATGAGAAACTCCTTCCAAAAACTTTTTCTTCATACCCAGAAACAACTTCTTTTCACTATTTTCATTCAAAATCCTTACACCTCTTAGTTCCTAAAATACTCCCATGGAAACCTATATTGAAGACCAATGCTTTAAAAAATAATTAATTCTATCTGTTCCACTTATCATGTGGTTAATTCTAACTGGCTTCATTCTAACCTGGTTATCCTTTCTTCCCTAGTTTAAGATTTGTTGAATATTCAGTGGGTTTTGGTGGTGGTGGTGGTAGTAGTGGTGGTGGTGGTGGTGGTGGTGGTGGTGGTGGTAGTGGTGGTGGTGGTGGTGGTGGTGGTGGTGGTGGTGGTGGTGCAGTGGGAGTTATACCTAGTGCCTTGGACATGCTAGGCAAACACTCTGCCACTGAGGTTGATCCCCAAACCAATCCAACTTTAAAATTATGAGGATTATAGAAACTATTCCATGTATATGCTTTCTTTCCCTTAGTTCTAATAATTGTAAATCAATAAGAACTGATGCTCAAGAGGTACAATTCCTAAATGGGAATTGTAAAGATCACAGAGAAATTAATCACAGAGAGTTGCTTTTTAATACTACAGACCCCACTCTGAGTATCACTTTCTATACTAGTCTGTTTTCTGTTGTCATGATAAAATGCTGATCAAAACCAACTTGGGTGAGTTAAAGGTTTACATGAATGTCATGACCATGCTGGAGTCCATCATATAGAGAACCGTGGAATTGAAGCACAGGCCATGGAGGAATCCCACTTACTGGCTCATGAACCCTGGTTTACTCAGTCTGTTTTCTTATTCAGCTTATCTCCACTGACCCACAGATGTCTGGGCTCTCTTATATCAATTAGCAATTAAGAAAACACCCCCACAGATATGCAAAAGAGCCAATGTGATACTAGACAATTCTTCAACTGAGGTTCCCTCCAAAGAGTGTCAAGTTGACAACTGAAGCTAACTATGACAACAATTATATCTGTAATTGCTATTATTTTATGCTTTTTTATTAGATATTTTCTTCTTTTACATTTCAAATGCTATCCCCTTTCCTAGTTTCCTCTCTGAAAGTCCCCTATACCCTCCCCCCGCCCTGCTCCCCAACCCACCCACTCCTGCTTCCTGGCCCTGGATTCCCCTGTACTGGGGCATATAATCTTTGCATGATTAGTTTCTTTAGTAAATATAGAAGCATAGTATAGATGAGGTATTTTAATTTTGTAGGCTTGAATTTTAAATTCAATTTTAATATTTATTCTCTCTGCAAAATTGGGCATATGAATTCACCTCTGTTTATATATCTGAATGATATATCTTTATATATAGGCTGTATGAACTGAGTTCATGAGGAACCTTGAAAATTTATTCTCCTAGTAAATTTATACATTCTATGATAGACATAATAATTATAATGCAAATTATAATACAAATGTTGCTTAAAGTTTACTTTTAAAAGATCCAGATACCACAATACTTCCCTAAAACCACATAGCCCAGCTCAGCTGTGCAAATGTTTGTACCACATTATTTGAAGGATTGTTTGAAGCTGCAAAATGTGAGGATAGAAAGAGCTGACCTTCTAAAAGTCCTTTCAATATCTCTCCTTCCGCTTCTATTCTTAAGTTCAGAAAAAGGAAATGAAAGCATTACAAATTCAGAGAGAAAATAATACAGTTTTTTTCCTTTATCAGCTTGCATTTGCAACACTCTTAAAATTAAAGTAAGAGCCAGAATTTCAATATGTGGGGTTTTATGTCTACTGACCTAATGGCAAAAATAATGTTCTCTCTTTATGAGGCAAAATGTTAATCCTGACAAGATTACGTTCATCCTTCTGCATCTTACCTCTTATGGCCTCAAACAAAGCACAATCTAAATTATGTAGTGTAGATAAAAATGTTTAAAATTCCTGATAATTATCAGAAGTTGGCAGGGAGTAAAATATTTACTCTAATGGATTATGGTTGATGTGATCTGTATCACTGAGGTCCTCCTAGAGAATAAAACCAGAAGCTGAATATAGAGGCACATAATGTGTAACTCCAGTGCCTGGGAATACAATTATATATGTGAACCCAGTCTAGGCTATACAGCAAGATCTTACCTTAAAAAAAGAAAACAAGATAGGGAATACAGAAAAAAAGAGGGAGGGGAAGGAGAGGAGAGAAAAGGGGAAAGGAAAGAGGATAAGGAGAAGAGAGGGGAAGGGAGGGGAAGAGAAAATTATATATCATCTAAACAGACTTGATTTCAGAAACTGGTTATTAGGTGACCCAAGCACTTAAAAGCCAGTAGAAAGCAATAGGAGAGATGGTTCAAAAATTAAAAGTACTTGCTACTCTTGCAAGAGGACTAGAGTTTAGTTCTCAGCACCCAGATAGTGGTTCATAGACATCTATAACTCCTGTTCCAAGGGGTCCAATTCCCTCTCCTGGCCTCCCTAAGCTCAAGAAATTCACATGTCACATATACATACATGCAGTCAAACATTCTTACATGTAGAATGAAAATAAATAAATCTCTTGTTTAAGCTATTGGAGAAATAGTGAGTCAATCCGTAATTTACCAGTGTGCAGTAGCTACTATGTATGTGGCAACTAATTAGAGAATCTTTGTGAATAAATACATATCAGGAGACAAGGCTGAGTTGAGAATCACAGCAAAGATTGCAGGAGAGAGCTAGAACCCCAGAGGAGATTCAGTTGCTCTAGTAAATGAAAGAATCTAAGGTGGCCAAGGTGCTAAGCTTCCATCTTTCATCCCCTCTAAAACTTGTCTCCAGAATGTTCACTGGACAAATCTGCCACCCTTGGAAAATGACGATCTCTCAAAAACAGTTTGCACAGAGATGGGGAAAGGGATGCATCTGAGAGAAATAAATGAGTAGATCAGTTAATCAGTTGACCAGCTTAAGTGGAATCTGTATATATCTAAAGGGTATGGATGGGGGTATCTGGAGGTGTAGCTCAGTTGATAAAGCACTTACATACCATACATAAAACCTGGAGTTTGCTTCATTGCTGCATAAACCAGATACAGTAGTGCTTGCCAGTAATATCAAATCAAGGTCATCTTAGGCTACAAAATTAGTTGAAGAGAAACTAATGTTTCATGACATTAGAAAACATGTTACATGGCACCCTGACTCAGAGAGAGAGAGAGAGACAGAGAGACAGAGAGAGAGACAGAGACAGAGACAGAGACAGAGACAGAGACAGAGACAGAGAGACAGAAAGAGACGGAGGGAGGGAGGGAGGGAGAGAGGGAGGGAGGGAGGGAGGGAGGGAGGGAGGGAGGGAGGGAGGGAGGGAGGGAGGGAGGGAGGAAGGGATAGAGGGAGGGATAGAGGGAGGGATAGAGGGAGGGATAGAGGGAGGGAGGAAGAAGAGGTGGAGGAGGACAAGGAGGACGAGGAGGAAAAGGAGAGAATAGATTACATCTAGTTTCTGAGCATGTACCCACCACTAACTCAACTCCACATACAATAATTTATTCAATATCAACTGACTTATGTGCAATGTAGTGTCTCAGACACCTTTCACATTCTAACTTGATTATCTCATAACAACTGACTTTAGTGGTCACAACACAACACGCATCACTTTCTCTCATGCGCTACTGGATGAATGCTCCAGAGGACATTGGCACACAAATACTCCCTCTCTTGCTTCTATTAAGAACTATGCTTATATGCTGTTGACAAGCCTTACCAGTCAACGTTCAAACAAAGTCAAGTAATCAGTTGCCTTAGCTAGAAATCCTTGGTATCCCTCTTTATGAAACTGGCTTTTCCTGTTTTCTTCTCTCCTTCCCTGTCCTCTGCTTGGAGATTCATCAATTAGCAGTACATAACATTTCACTCCAGCCTTTGTTTTCTAAAAGAACACAGTATGTTACTGGTAATAGTGAAAGAACAAAGAAACCAGAGTGAGCAGTATGAATCATAACATTCCTTGAACCAACAATCTGACTTTTAGAGACTCCTTTATACCACCTTAAGGTCTAAATTTTATCCATTTTTTGAGCATTTATTGAAAAGCAAAGAATAATGTTAGATATTATGATGAAAATCTGAAGAGACTTTGAGGTGTGCTCTCAAGGACTTTATGTATTCAGGAATTGAAGACATTAAAGTGGATAATACTGCATCTGTTAGATAAGAATATTCTATATATCACAGCATATCAGTAGTTTAAAGTTCAGACTTTCCACATCTCAGATATGCCTCAAATTATTAGTCTTCAAATATTTTATATTATTCACATGACTGGAAAATGTCATTATATAGACAAGCTTGAATTTTGAATAACAATTTTTCCAAATAACTTATTTCTTAGCATTATTTAAAGCTGATAAAGTCCTCAGTCATGCCTAATACAGTCACACTTAGAAATAATCAAGGGCATATGAAAAACTCCATTCACATTAATTTTTAACTTTGTATTGATTCTTTGTGCATTTCACATTATGCACCCCAGTCTCACTCCTCCTCCTATCCCCTGGTATCTATCCTCTGGCCTCATAAAAAAATCTCCTAAAATAAAAACACACAAACAAACAAGAAAAAATAAACAAAACGAAACAAACTCTAAAAAATATTTCATCATGGAAGCTGTAGTGTGTCACAGCGTGTCCCACTCTATATCCCTCGGTCTACACATCTTCATTTGAGAATGTTCACTACAAAGAGTCATTGCTCTGGTTCGAGGTCTCTGGCTTCTGTGACACCATCAGTATTGGATCATCACCGAACTCTTCCCAGTTATCCTTTTGTTGCCATGTCATGGAGATTCTGAAGCTTTGGATCTGTGGGACCAGCACTTTCACACACCTCAAGGTCTCAAATGATGTCATGACTCCAGAGCCCAGTCAAGGCCTAGGACCCACTCTCCCAAGATCTCTAATCATAGGGAGGAGCTGGAATATTCTCAGGCTCTCACATCCTCAGAGCAGGCTCCCTCCACCAGGGCCAACTCCACTGTGTTGTCCAGGAGAGGTACGAGGCCCAGTCTCCCACCAGTGAGTTATAGGAATAGCTCTCCTGTTCTCATAACCGTGGGAACAGTTATTCTGACTACTGCAGGTGGCGAGGGTGGGGACATCATCCTTGAGCCCACTCCACCTCACCACAGTCGAGTGGCAGGGCCCTCTTTCCTGTGGCCATGCCCACTGGGCTGGTTCACTGTGTTCTCTCCACCAAAGCCAGCTCTACTGTGCTGCCCAGGTGAGGTGCAGGATATTCACATAAATTTTTATAACAGAATGTTTCATAAAGAAAAGACATTGAGACTAATACAATCCCCATAAAGAAAAAAATCCCACTAACAGCTTGTTGATAGGGTAATAAGCAATCTCAAAAATTAATGTTTGCCTAATAATAATAACATAAAACAATATTAAAGATACATTGAAATGAAAAATGTTTCATATTTTAAATAAATAGGTAAAGTAATCAAGATCTGCAAGATTATATATTTAAACATAAACCTGAAAGGAAATGCTAGAAAAATGATAATATTTGTCACCACTAGATAGTACTTTCTCCATATATTCTTATTGTTTCTACAAAGAGTTGTTTTTTATCATTAAGACATAACAGGGCTAAAGTAAAAAAATAAAATACTCTAGAAGTCAATTTACCCGCTCAGCCATTGCTGAGCATTCAGGGGAGCAACAATTTTTGATTTTTATGCTACACGCTTTCTTCTTTCAATTTACTTGAAACTACCAGTAATGTTAAGTATTTTCTCCACACATATGAAAATCAATAAACAAAAGTGAAATCCCCCTCTGTGTTATTTCATATTAAATCCCTATTTTCATGAAGAATGCTTGCAAAGTAACAATTTGGATGTCCCTCAGAGCTCATTCAGATGCTATCCACCCTGAACAGTGAAATGTTTTGCAAGCTACACTGGGAACAGGTGAGAGTTAATAGGGTATGGCGACTGTTCTCAGAGTGGAGAGTCCTAACTTCAAACTCATGTTCCCTCTAGCAACTCTGTACTTGAGCCTTAGTTTCATCAAATGCAACATGGAAACAGTAAAAATGATGGGACACATTCTAGTATACTAGATCATCCTCAACATTTTGAAATATGAAGGAAATAAAGGACACTAAATATCTATTTTTAAAATAAAACACCAGTCAAAGGCTGAAATGAGTTTTTAGTTGGATGTTTCATTTATTTACATTTTAAATGTTATCAGGTTTCCACATTTCCCCTCCCCAAACTCCCAATCCTATTCCACTCCTCCTACTTCTATGAGGGTGTGCCCCTACCCACCCACCCACTCCTGCCTCCTGGCCCTGGCATTCCCAAACACTGGGGTATCCAGCCTTCACAGGACCAAGGGTCTCTCCTCCCACTGATGCCCAACAAGACTACACATGCAGCTGGAGCCATGGGTCCCTCCATTTGTACTATTTGGTTGGTGGTTTAGTCCCTGGGAGCTCTGGAGTATCCGGTTGGTTGATATTGTTGTTCTTCCTGTGAGGTTGCAAACTCCTTCAGCTCCTACAGTCCTTTCCCTAACTCCTCCATTGGGGACCCCGAGCTATATACTTACAAATATGACAACTTACTCAAATTTGTTTCTGAGTGATTCCAGTTTGAAACAAGTCTTTGTTTTATTTTTCAAAAGTATGTTATTCATAGGTTTGTTTGGGTCTCTTTGGTTTGGATGTTTTGGTTTGTTTGTTTGAGGGTTGTTATCTATCCTAAGGGTAATTTTACTTCAGTGTACCTTTTTGCATCAGAAAATTCATTTTCTGGATTGCTCTGAACTGCTGCTAAAGTATGCCGTTAAACAATTCTCAACACACTATGCTGCATCAGCCTCTACTACAGTGAATCTCTTAAGTGTAAAACTTAAATCTCTTTCCTGTCATGTTAGCACTATTATGCAATACGGAGCATTAAAGAGGAAAGAAAGAAAGAAAAAAGAGAGAGAGCTAATGTTTTTCAATAAAAGTTCAAAACGCCCCAGAGAGTGAATTTGTTCTTATCATAATTTCTTATGCAAATTGGCTGTTTATTCCGAGGAAAATGAGCTATTGAGTGAGCATTGAAATAGAAATCAATACGTAGACAGTCACAGATCTATCTAAAGTCATTATGTAGGGGAGCTATGAAGAGTATTTTCCTCTAAATTTGGTCAATGTGAATAGAGCCTGAATTTCAGTTTCTTCTCTACAACTTCAGTTTGGTTCCTGCCTTAGTCCTGATATGGATTCCTCCTGGCTTAGAACCTTCTCTATGCAGAAATGGTAACTAGTCAGAGAGAATGATGTCAGGAGAACTTGGGGTAAGAGAAACTTTATATATATTTTTTTTCTTTTAAGACTAGCAAATATTATAAAAATCTTGGGTTGATCTTTATGTTTTTGCAAAAAACATGAAACATTTCACGAAAATCCAACAAGGTCCAGTTTCTCTGAAGGGAAAGAAACTGGAATAAAAGATAGCAATAGGTCATCCGGCCGGATCAGCGCCAGGGTAGCGGAAGCGCAGGGTTGCCTGACACCCGCCAGCTACCCACGACCCCCGCTGCAGGATTTTGGGACTGCTGGTGAGTGGAACACAGCTTCTGCTCCAATCCAATTGCGCGGGACCTGAGACTGCATTAGTTAGGGAAGCAGAAACCGGCCTGAGTAGGGCCACAGGCCTAATCCGGCCGGATCAGCTCCAGGGTAGCGGGAGCGCAGGGTTGCCTGACACCCGCCAGCTACCCACGACCCCCGCAGCAGGATTTTGGGACTGCTGGTGAGTGGAACACAGCTTCTGCTCCAATCCAATTGCGCGGGACCTGAGACTGCATTAGTTAGGGAAGCAGAAACTGGCCTGAGTAGGGCCACAGGCCTCATCCGGCCGGATCAGCGCCAGGGTAGCGGAAGCGCAGGGTTGCCTGACACCCGCCAGCTACCCACGACCCCCGCCGCAGGATTTTGGGACTGCTGGTGAGTGGAACACAGCTTCTGCTCCAATCCAATTGCGCGGGACCTGAGACTGCATTAGTTAGGGAAGCAGAAACCGGCCTGAGTAGGTCCACAGGCCTCATTCGGCCGGATCAGTGCCGGGGTAGCGTGAGCACAGGGTTGCCTGACACCCGCCAGCTCCCCACGACCCCCGCCGCAGGATTTTGGGACTTTTGGTGAGTGGAACACAGCTTCTGTTCCAGTCCAATCACGCGGGACCTGAGACTGCTCTGGTTGGGGAGAGAGAAATCCGGCCTACATAGGGCCACAACCCTCTTCCGGTCGGAAAAGCACCGGGGCAGCTGGGGCGCAGGGTCGGCTGACACTCACCAGCTACCCACAACACCCACCACAGGATCTTAAGACTTCTGGAGAGTGGAACACAGCTTCTGCTCCAATCCAATTGCACGCAGGACCAGAGACTGCATTAGTTAGGGAAGCAGAAAAACGGCCTGTGTACAACCACAGGCCTCTTCCAGCTGGACCAGCACCAGGGTAACGTCAGCTACCCACGACCCCCGCCGCAGGATTTAGAGACTGCTGGTGAGTGGAACACAGCTTCTGCTCCAATCTTTAAACAGTGACAACGATAACAACTAACCCCAGAGATTACCAGATGGCGAAAGGTAAACGTAATAATCTTACTAACAGAAACCAAGACCACTCACCATCATCAGAACCCAGCACCCCCACTTCGCCCAGTCCAGGGCACCCCAACACACCGGAAAAGCTAGACACGGATTTAAAAGCATATCTCCTGATGATGATAGAGAACTTCAAGAAGGACTTTAATAACACACTTAAAGAAATGCAGGAGAACACTGCTAAACAGGCAGAAGACAATGAAGAGAAAGCACAAAAATCCCTTAAAGAATTGCAGGAGAACACTGCTAAAGAGTTACAAATCCTTAAAGAAAAACACGATAACATAATCAAACAGGTAGAAGTCCTTACAGAAAAACAGGAAAACACATCCAAACAGATGATGGAAATGAACAAAACCATACTAGACCTAAAAAGGGAAGTAGACACAATAAAGAAAACCCAAAATGAGGCAACACTGGAGATAGAAACCCTAGGAAAGAAATCTGGAACCATAGATACGAGCATCAGCAACAGAATACAAGAGATGGAAGAGAGAATCTCAGGTGCAGAAGATTCCATAGAGAACATCAGCACAACAATCAAGGAAAATGTAAAATGCAAAAAGATCCTAACTCAAAACATCCAAGAAATACAGGACGCAATGAGAAGACCAAACCTACGGATAATAGGAGTGGATGAGAATGAAGATTTTCAACTCAAAGGACCAGCAAACATCTTCAACAAAATTATAGAAGAAAACTTCCCAAATCTAAAGAAAGAGATGCCCATGAACATACAAGAAGCCTACAGAACTCCAAATAGACTGGACCAGAAAAGAAACACCTCCTGACACATAATAATCAGAGCAACAAATGCTCTAAATAAAGATAGAATACTAAAAGCAGTAAGAGAAAAAGGCCAAGTAACATATAAAGGCAAGCCTATCAGAATTACACCAGATTTTTCACCAGAGACTATGAAAGCCAGAAGATCCTGGACGGATGTTATACAGACACTAAAAGAACACAAATTCCAGCCCAGGCTACTATACCCAGCCAAACTCTCAATTAACATAGATGGAGAAACCAAAGTATTCCACGACAAAACCAAATTCACACATTATCTCTCCATGAATCCAGCCCTTCAAAGGATAATAACAGAAAAAAACCAATACAAGGACAGGAACCACGCCCTAGAAACAACAAGAAGGTAATCCCTCAACAAACCTAAAAGAAGACAGCCACAAGAACAAAATGCCAACTTTAACAACAAAAATAACAGGAAACAACAATTACTTTTCCTTAATATCTCTTAATATCAATGGACTCAACTCCCCGATAAAAAGACATAGACTAACAAACTGGCTACACAAACAAGACCCAACATTTTGCTGCTTACAGGAAACTCATCTCAGGGAAAAGGATAGACACTACCTCAGAATGAAAGGCTGGAAAACAATTTTCCAAGCAAATGGCATGAAGAAACAAGCTGGAGTAGCCATTCTAATATCTGATAAGATTGACTTCCAACCCAAAGTCATCAAAAAAGACAGGGAGGGACACTTCATACTCATCAAAGGTAAAATCCTCCAAGAGGAACTATCAATCCTGAATATCTATGCTCCAAATACAAAGGCAGCCACATTCATTAAAGAAACTTTAGTAAAGCTCAAAGCACACATTGCACCTCATACAATAATAGTGGGAGACTTCAACACACCACTTTCACCAATGGACAGATCATGGAAACAGAAACTAAACAGGGACACAGTGAAACTAAGACAAATTATGAACCAAATGGATCTGGCAGATATCTACAGAACATTCTATCCTAAAACAAAAGGATATACCTTTTTCTCAGCACCTCATGGTACCTTCTCCAAAATTGACCACATAATTGGTCACAAAGCAGGCCTCAACAGATATAAAAATATTGAAATTGTCCCATGCATCCTATCAGATCACCATGGACTAAGGCTGATCTTCAATAACAAAATAAATAATAGAAAGCCAACCTTCACGTGGAAACTGAACAACACTCTTCTCAATGATACCTTGGTCAAGGAAGGAATAAAGAAAGAAATTAAGGACTTTTTAGAGTTCAATGAAAATGAAGCCACAACATACCCAAACTTATGGGACACAATGAAAGCATTTCTAAGAGGAAAACTCATAGCTATGAGTGCCTCCAAAAGGAAACTAGAGAGAGCACACATTAGCAGCTTGACAACACACCTAAAAGCACTAGAACAAAAGGAAGCAAATTCACCCAAGAGGAGTAGACGGCAGGAAATAATCAAACTCAGGGGTGAAATCAACCAAGTGGAAACAAGAAAAACTATTCAAAGAATCAACCAATCAAGGAGCTGGTTCTTTGAGAAAATCAACAAGATAGATAAACCCTTAGCCAGACTCACTAGAGGGCACAGGGAAAGCATCCTAATTAACAAAATCAGAAATGAAAAAGGAGACATAACAACAGATCCTGAAGACATCCAAAACACCATCAGATCCTTCTACCAAAGGCTATACTCAACAAAACTGGAGAACCTGGATGAAATGGAGAAGTTCCTAGACAGATACCAGGTACCAAAGTTGAATCAAGATCAGGTTAATGATCTAAACAGCCCTATATCCCCCAAAGAAATAGAAGTAGTCATTAATAGTCTCCCAACTAAAAAAAGCCCAGGACCAGATGGGTTTAGTGCAGAGTTCTATCAGACCTTCAAAGAAGATCTAATCCCAGTTCTTCACAAACTATTCCACAAAATAGAAACAGAAGGTACTCTACCCAACTCATTCTATGAAGCCACAATTACTCTGATACCTAAACCACAAAAAGACCCAACAAAGATAGAAAACTTCAGACCAATATCCCTTATGAATATTGATGCAAAAATCCTCAATAAAGTTCTTGCTAACCGAATCCAAGAACACATCAAAACAATCATCCATCCTGACCAAGTAGGTTTCATCCCAGGGATGCAGGGATGGTTCAATATACGGAAATCCATCAACGTAATCCAGTATATAAACAAACTCAAAGACAAAAACCACATGGTCATCTCGTTAGATGCGGAAAAAGCATTTGACAAGATCCAACACCCATTCATGATAAAAGTCTTGGAAAGATCAGGAATTCAAGGCCCATACCTAAACATGATAAAAGCAATCTACAGCAAACCAGTAGCCAACATCAAAGTAAATGGTGAGAAGCTTGAAGCAATCCCTCTAAAATCAGGGACTAGACAAGGCTGTCCACTTTCTCCATACCTATTCAACATTGTACTTGAAGTCCTAGCCAGAGCAATTCGACAACAAAAGGAGATCAAAGGGATACAAATTGGAAAAGATGAAGTCAAAATATCACTTTTTGCAGATGATATGATAGTATATATAAGTGACCCTAAAAATTCCACCAGAGAACTCCTAAGCCTGATAAACAGCTTCGGTGAAGTAGCTGGATATAAAATTAACTCAAACAAATCAATGGCCTTTCTCTACACAAAGAATAAACAGGCTGAGAAAGAAATTAGGGAAACAACACCCTTCTCAATAGTCACAAATAATATAAAATATCTTGGCGTGACTCTAACTAAGGAAGTGAAAGATCTGTATAATAAAAACTTCAAGTCTCTGAAGAAAGAAATTATAGAAGATCTCAGAAGATGGAAAGATCTCCCATGCTCATGGATTGGCAGGATCAACATTGTAAAAATGGCTATCTTGCCAAAAGCAATCTACAGATTCAATGCAATCCCCATCAAAATTCCAAATCAATTCTTCAACGAATTAGAAAGTGCAATCTGCAAATTCATCTGGAATAACAAAAAACCTAGGATAGCAAAAACTCTTCTCAAGGATAAAAGAACCTCTGGTGGAATCACCATGCCGGACCTAAAGCTCTATTACAGAGCAATTGTGATAAAAACTGCATGGTACTGGTATAGTGACAGACAAATAGACCAATGGAATAGAATTGAAGACCCAGAAATGAACCCACACACCTATGGTCACTTGATCTTCGACAAGGGAGCTAAAAACATCCAGTGGAAGAAAGACAGCATTTTCAACAAATGGTGCTGGCACAACTGGTTGTTAACATGTAGAAGAATGCGAATCGATCCATTCCTATCTCCTTGTACTAAGGTCAAGTCTAAGTGGATCAAGGAACTTCACATAAAACCAGAGACACTGAAACTTATAGAGGAGAAAGTGGGGAAAAGCCTTGAAGATATGGGCACAGGGGAAAAATTCCTGAATAGAACAGTAATGGCTTGTGCTGTAAGATCGAGAATTGACAAGTGGGACCTCATGAAACTACAAAGCTTCTGCAAGGCTAAAGACACCATCAATAAGACAAAAAAACCACCAACAGATTGGGAAAGGATCTTCACCTATCCTAAATCAGATAAGGGACTAATATCCAATATATATAAAGAACTCAAGAAGGTGGACTCCAGAAAGTCAAATAACCCCATTAAAAAATGGGGCTCAGAACTGAACAAAGAATTCTCACCTGAGGAATACCGAATGGCAGAGAAGCACCTGAAAAAATGTTCAACATCCTTAATCATCAGGGAAATGCAAATCAAAACAACCCTGAGATTCCACCTCACACCAGTCAGAATGGCTAAGATCAAAAATTCAGGTGACAGCAGATGCTGGCGAGGATGTGGAGAAAGAGGAACACTCCTCCATTGTTGGTGGGATTGCAAGCTTGTACAACCACTCTGGAAATCAGTTTGGCGGTTCCTCAGAAAACTGGACATAGTACTACCGGAAGATCCAGCAATACCTCTCCTGGGCATATATCCAGAAGATGTCCCAACCGGTAAAAAGGACACATGCTCCACTATGTTCATAGCAGCCCTATTTATAATAGCCAGAAGCTGGAAAGAACCCAGATGTCCCTCAACAGAGGAATGGATACAGAAATTATGGTACATTTACACAATGGAGTACTACTCAGCTATTAAAAAGAATGAATTTATGAAATTCCTAGCCAAATGGATGGACCTGGAGGGCATCATCTTGAGTGAAGTAACACAATCACAAAAGAACTCACACAATATGTATTCACTGATAAGTGGATATTAGCCCAAAACTTAGGATACCCAAGATATAAGATACAACTTGATAAACGCATGAAACTCAAGAAGAATGAAGACCAAAGTGTGGACACTGTGCACCTTCTTAGAATTGGGAACAAAACACCCAGGGAAGGAGTTACAGAGACAAAGTTCGTAGCTGGGATGAAAGGATGGACCATTTAGGGACTGCTGTATCCAGGGATCCATCCCATAATCAGCTTCTAAACGCTGACACCATTGCATACACTAGCAAGATTTTGCTGAAAGGACCCAAATATAGCTGTCTCTTGTGAGACGATGCCGGGGCCTAGCAAACACAGGAGTGGATGTTCACAGTCAGCTATTGGATGTATCACAGGGCTCCCAATGGACAAGCTAGAGAAAGTACCTAAGGAGCTAAAGGGATCTGCAACCCTATTGTTGGAACAACATGATGTACTAACCAGAACCCTGGAGCTCTTGTCTCTAGCTGCATATGTATCGAAAGATGGCCTAGTCGGCCATCAATGGAAAGAGAGGCCCATTGGACTTGCAAACTTTATATGCCCCAATATAGGGGAATGCCAGGGCCAAAAGAATGGGAATGGGTGGGTAGGGAAGTGGGGGGCGCTATGGGGGACTTTTGGGATAGTATTGGAAATGTAATTGAGGAAAATATGTAATAAAAATATAAAATAAATAAAAAAAAAAAGAAAAAAAAAAGATAGCAATAGCACAGTGATGGGCGCCCACTGCCAGGCTTGTACCTCATTAAAGTCCAACTGACTTTGCAAACAGGCCACAGGCCTCCATGGAGAATTGCTTTATTAGATGGAGAGAAACAGAACTGAGAGCACTGTTAGGACATGGTCTCTTGAGATACCAGCTAGGTTTTTTTTTTTTTTGGGGGGGGGGGGTATGTTTTTTTCCTGGCATCAGGGAAAAATCACAAATTTTTCAAGTGAGTTAATATTTCTTTTCTTCTTTAAATTATACATTCTTTGGAGTGTCCAAACTTCTAAGCACCAGTCCAGGCTCTGTTCCTAATTAAAAGCAATGCCTGTTAAAAAATGAATTCACCACTTAGCTCCTCACGGATGAAGGAAAGGGACATAAAACTATAAAGTTGCCTCTCAGAGCCCTAGCAGATCTAGCAGTTTAGTGTTCTCTGACCTGAAGAAAACCAAACAAAAGTAAAACAGAACAGAGAGAGAGAGAGAGAGAGAGAGTTCTAGTCTCCAGACACAATTATCTATCACATAAGGTGAGGGGTGGGGTAGGGAGAGCAGCTATAGGATCAGAATATTATTACAACTACTATGGAGGCATCAGAAGAGCCTGACACAGCTAATTCAGCCACAGACAAACACAGAAGGTAAGGGAGTCATTGGCACTGACAACTCAAGACTTTTATAAACAGTGCAGCCACCAAACCCAGCTGGGTCACTTGAGCAAATCTGTCTGATAAAAAAGCAAGTCTATACAGGCAGAGAGAACAAGAAGTTACACGAAAAGAATGAGAAGGGAACAGCCCTCCTCATCTGTCTGAACAAGAGTGCAGGGCACCTCTGGTTAGAAGTGAGGAAGGAGGACACCCAGCAGCAGGCTAGAGGAAAGGATTTGGTTTCCCTTGGTTTCTAGTATCCTAGTATCCTAGTGGGGAAGAAATTGAAGGGGCACCTGTTAAGGAGAGAAAGACAGCAAGTATGTGACCCTGTATCAGAATCTAGTTGACTGATCAGGTTTAAATGGCATCATATTCACCCCACAGCATGCCGCACGGTCCCTCCTTTCCCTTAGAGAAGCCACTCTTTGCTTGCTCAGTCTCTGGAACTTCCCAGTTTACCCCTTGACTCCTGATGTTCACTCATGAAGCTTAATGCTTTCAACAACTCTATTGCTTTACTGCCTGTCAAGTAGTTTCTCCATCCATCACCACAAAGAGATGTCCTTTAACACCCCTCCAGGTCCAGGGCACCAGGGTAGACTTCATTCACACCCACCCTTCTATAAGCCCCTTCTACTTACTGGTAAGCTCGGCCAACATTCTTGTTGGCCCTCAAGAATTTGTACTTCAGAGATGTGAATACTGCAAGATTAATTTCCAGACATTATTGAGTAGGTTTAAGAAGCTTGTTAGGCCCCTTTTGAAATGTTCTCCTTCCCCATGGTGCAGTTAAAAAACACAGAACATCATATTGTTATTAGTCCAAAATCCTCCTATCTCTTCTCCATTCCTTCAGTTTCACACAGCACATCCACAGATCTATTTATACAACATAATGAAGTCGCCTTCCTAAAATAAACCCTGACTCTATCAGTGCTCTGCCAGAATTTTATCAATGACTTCCATTGCTCTCAGAAATAAGTCTCAGTAGCATATTAACTCTTGCCTGTCCCTTCATGTCCCCTGTCTGTTTCTTCAGCTCCCCAACTACCTCCTCCTTATATCTTGCCATATACTACTGCAGAGATCTGAACACTTCACAGCTGACCTCGTATCTACATGCTTACAATGCTCCTTCTTTGGCTGCTTATTCCCCTATCCTTAGCTGGCTAATTTCTACATATCCTCTTGGTTTTAGCTTCCACAAGGAAGCCTTTCTACACTACAAAATTAGGCCAGGTCACTGTTTCTCTACTGCTACAGAATTTTGTTCTTTGCTATTCTCTGACACTTAAAGGTATCTTATAATGCTTGATGACTTACACACTTAGATTTCCATCCAGCTCTTAGCCTCATTAATGTAAGTATCCCTTCTATCTAGAAAGGCATGGCAGGAGGCCAGCAATGAATGTTCTTGAGAAAGAAGCAAAGAATTAAAGGGGAAGGAGAGATACTTCATGACTGTGCGGGTGACACTGATGGAAAGAATTAAGTTACATATAAATGACTTCCTCATCATTGTAAAGAGAGTATGACTAGACTTTCTGTAACTCAAGACTGACACACACCAATCCATGTCTTCCTAACACTATTGCCCTTTAAAACATCAAAGCAGAAAGCCTCATCACCTGCCAGCCCCAGGAGGTGGCATGCAGTGAACTAAACATTAGCGTTACAGATGTTAGACATGTGAGAGGAAAGACAGACAGTATGGAGAAGAGAGGGTGTCAGAAAGGAAATATGTTTACCTGTTTCTCAGGACTGATCTGATACATGATAAAAATAGAACACATGTAACAGTGTGTTATAGAGATGCTGCTGAAAGCAAAATGCATCTCTCCACCTGGGGACTTTAGGACTACCACAGAGGATCATCCAGGAAATGCAGAGTTGAGGAGAGACAAGAAGTTAATGATCAGGTGAATTCCTGCAGATACCTTCAAACCACAGTGACAGAAATCAGGGAAAAAAAGACCCTAGTTCACTAACTTTATTACTAACTACATTAATCTCATATCTGAGGTCTTCCCTCTTATTATCTAAACACTTGCCCAAAGTTCCACAAGCCGCCACTATTCGGTAAGAAGGAATTCTTTCATGTGAATGTGAAGGGGACTCTGTTGAAATCTTCAAACATTCCCAGAATGCCTTACTGAGAAGAGGCTGAAGTTTTGTTATTTTCAAACCTCTGTTTCTTATTATTATTTTTTGTCTATTTTTAATGCACCATTCTGTCTATTGTCTCAGGGACTCCAAATACACATATGTTAGATTCTTGGACCATTTTTTGTCTCTTTGTCTGTTATCCAGATTGAATCATTTCAGTCACTTTTCCTTGAAGCTCACTGATACAGTTTTTTTTTTTTTTTTTTTTTTTTTTACTCTACCATGAAGAATATCCTTTTTAGGGCTGGTGAGATGGCTCAGTGGGTAAGAGCACCCGACTGCTCTTCCGAAGGTCAGGAGTTCAAATCCCAGCAACCACATGGTGGCTCACAACCATCCGTAACAAGATCTGACTCCCTCTTCTGGAGTGTCTGAAGACAGCTACAGTGTACTTACATATAATAAATAAATAAATCTTTTAAAAAAAAAAGAATATCCTTTTTAAATGTTTAGACGCTATTGTAAACTCTAGTATAGAGGTTTATGTGTGTGTTTATAATTTGTTGCTGATGTTCTCTGGATTTTTTAAAACTCATTTTGCATATATTTTCTTTCCCAACACTGAGCATATTTACTACAGTTAATTTAAAACTTCTTAAATACTGTGTGTGGGACAATACACAAAGCACAAGAGAAGCCGGGCAGGCATGCTACAAGTTCCAGGCAAGCTAAGCCTACATAACTAATTCAGCACCCACCCTAAGATACATAGTGAAACTTTGTCTCAAATAAACAGAGCCGAGAAGGTAACCAGATTGTGTACAGTTTGCCTAGTGTCCCTGTATCCTCCTCTAATGCCATAAAATAAAAGAAAATAAATAACAAAATATTCTGTCTGCTAATATAACATTAGTGACATGGTGTGTCATTCTTCATTGTATGTATTCATTTCTGAAGCAGTCACACTTTCTTATTTATTCACGTATTCAATGGGTTTTTATTCCAACTGGACATTAGAAGTGATATGGTACAAAGATTCTAAAATGTTCCTACAAAGAATGTTGATTTGTTTTCAAACAAACTTTATTAGGCTTTATGCAAACTGAGTTCTCAGCCTCCTCCACATTTGCAATCTGTGGAATTAGCTGGACTATTTAGGAACTGTGCCAATCTCAAGGACTTATCTAAAGACTTGGAAGGAATTTGCTTATAGAAAATTGACATCCTCCCCTCTGACTCTATTGTTTTCTGGGTTTTTCCAAAATGGAGTGCTTGCTTCCAAAACCAGTAAGATTGTGACCTAGTATCAAATATCAGAGTTTCAGTGACTCCGAAGGAAACTGACATAACTAACTTTGACCTGTCTCACATTAACACCTCTAAAAAGCAGTCCATTCAAATGTCTGCCCCCCTGAGAGTTGAATGCCTCAAGCATATGCATGTTTGTGGCCCTTTTCTAGTAATTTTCATCTCTCTCTCTCTCTCTCTCTCTCTCTCTCTCTCTCTCTCTCTCTCTCTCTCTCTCTCTCTCTCTCTCTCCCTCCCTCCCTCCCTCCCTCCCTCCCTCCCTCTCTCTCTCTCTCTCTCTCTCCCTCCCTCCCTCTCTCTCTCTCTCTCTCTCTTTCTCTCTCTCTCTCTCTCTCTGTGTGTGCGTGTGTGTGATATTCAGTTTTACTTGTAATCTTCAGTAGGGTTAGTCTGAAAGTAAACTACTTGAACACAGTAGCAGACTACTAAAAAATGAGCTTTGGACACTTACAGGAAGAATGGGAATTTGCCATGCAGACATCTGTAAAAAGAGAATTGTGGGAGGAAAGGATTGTTCATACATACATACATACATACATACATACATACACCCACATATATACATACATACACAGCCCAGGAGGAGAGCTTGCTCAATGTGCTTGAGCTATTTAAAGAAGACCAGTGTAGACAAAATAGAGGAAATGAAAGTGAGGAAATGGGATGAAGCCAGAGCTAAAAAGAATCACTTGCCTCCAGCAGTTACACTAACATTACTTTAAAGTTTAATGTTGAAAGCCACAGGAAAGTTTCAAACAGAGAAATTCTATAATTTAGCTTTCATTTTAAAATAAGCCATTCGTGTTAGGAATGCAAAAAGTATTCGAATGAAGACATCATCCAGGAGGCTCTTCTAAGACCTAGGTAAAGTGAATTGAATCCAGCTGGATATAATGGAGATGATGAGAAAACGGCCAGACTCTGTGTAGCTGTGGTCAGGAGAAAAAGATGCATTGAAAGTTTAGATTTGGGGTGTGGAGGCAAAAGATGATCCTGTGAAGTACAGCTTAATAAATGAGAAATATTGAAAAGAGAGATATTAGTAGGACCTTGAATATTTAGGTCTGATATGTGTGGTAGATACCATCAAGGCAGAAACTAAATTGTAAATTAGAGCTTTAGAGAGAAATTAAGCCTCCTTATAAATTAGGAAATTACCTGTGAATAGAATAATGTTCAAAGTCAGGAGAAGGTACAGCCTCACCAACAATGATCTAACTATTGAGAAGAAAACATCTAAGGATCAGAAGCCACACAGATAAAGGGGCAACAAAAGAAAGCTAGAATACTCCATAATACAAGATGGGAACTAGAGGAATCAAGTCTAGAATGAATGGGAGAAGTGTCCAATTATTCCAGAGCTCTTAGTTAAGAGTCAGAGACTTGGGTTATGATCTTTTTGCATTTTCCATTTTCTTTGATTGTTGTGCCGATGTTCTCTATGCAATACCTCTCCTGGGCATATATCCAGAAGATATCCCAACCGGTAAGAAGGACACATGCTCCACTATGTTCATAGCAGCCTTATTTATAATAGCCAGAAGCTGGAAAGAACCCAGATGCCCCTCAACAGAGGAATGGATACAGAAAATGTGGTACATTTACACAATGGAGTACTACTCAGCTATTAAAAAATGAATTTATGAAATTCCTAGGCAAATGGATGGACCTGGAGGGCATCATCCTGAGTGAGGTAACCCAATCACAAAGGAACTCGCACAATATGTACTCACTGATAAGTGGATATTAGCCCAGAAACTTAGGATACCCAAGATATAAGATACAATTTGCTAAACGCATGAAATTCAAGAACGAAGACCAAAGTGTGGACACTTTGCCCCTTCTTAGAAATGGGAACAAAACACCCATGGAAGGAGTTACAGAGACAAAATTTGGAGCTGTGACAAAAGGATGGACCATCTAGTGATTGCCATATGCAGGGATCCATCCCATAATCAGCTTCCAAACGCTGACACCATTGCATACACTAGCAAGATTTTGCTGAAAGGACCCAGATATAGCTGTCTCTTGTGAGACTATGCCGGGGCCTAGCAAACATAGAAGTGGATGATCACAGTCAGCTATTGGATGGATCACATGGCTCCCAATGGAGGAGCTAGAGAAATTACCCAAGGAGCTAAAGGGAACTGCAACCCTATGGAACAACAATATGAACTAACCAGTACCCCGGAGCTCTTGTCTCTAGCTGCATCGATCCATTCCTATCTCCTTGTACTAAGGTCAAGTCTAAGTGGATCAAGGAACTTCACATAAAACCAGAGACACTGAAACTTATAGAGGAGAAAGTGGGGAAAAGCCTTGAAGATATGGGCACAGGGGAAAATTTCCTGAATAGAACAGTAATGGCTTGTGCTGTAAGATCGAGAATTGACAAGTGGGACCTCATGAAACTACAAAGCTTCTGCAAGGCTAAAGACACCATCAATAAGACAAAAAAACCACCAACAGATTGGGAAAGGATCTTCACCTATCCTAAATCAGATAAGGGACTAATATCCAATATATATAAAGAACTCAAGAAGGTGGACTCCAGAAAGTCAAATAACCCCATTAAAAAATGGGGCTCAGAACTGAACAAAGAATTCTCACCTGAGGAATACCGAATGGCAGAGAAACACCTGAAAAAATGTTCAACATCCTTAATCATCAGGGAAATGCAAATCAAAACAACCCTGAGATTCCACCTCACACCAGTCAGAATGGCTAAGATCAAAAATTCAGGTGACAGCAGTTGCTGGCGAGGATGTGGAGAAAGAGGAACACTCCTCCATTGTTGGTGGGATTGCAAGCTTGTACAACCACTCTGGAAATCAGTCTGGCGGTTCCTCAGAAAATTGGACATAGTACTACCGGAGGATCCAGCAATACCTCTCCTGGGCATGTATCCAGAAGATGTCCCAACCGGTAAAAAGGACACATGTTCCACTATGTTCATAGCAGCCCTATTTATAATAGCCAGAACCTGGAAAGAACCCAGATGTCCCTCAACAGAGGAATGGATACAGAAATTATGGTACATTTACACAATGGAGTACTACTCAGCTATTAAAAAGAATGAATTTATGAAATTCCTAGCCAAATGGATGGACCTGGAGGGCATCATCTTGAGTGAAGTAACACAATCACAAAAGAACTCACACAATATGTATTCACTGATAAGTGGATATTAGCCCAAAACTTAGGATACCCAAGATTTAAGATACAATTTGCTAAACGCATGAAACTCAAGAAGAATGAAGACCAAAGTGTGGACACTGTGCACCTTCTCAGAATTGGGAACAAAACACCCAGGGAAGGAGTTACAGAGACAAAGTTCGTAGAGGTGATGAAAGGATGGACCATTTAGAGACTGCCGTATCCAGGGATCCATCCCATAATCAACTTCTAAACGCTGACACCATTGCATACACTAGCAAGATTTTGCTGAAAGGACCCAAATATAGCTGTCTCTTGTGAGACGATGCCGGGGCCTAGCAAACACAGGAGTGGATGTTCACAGTCAGCTATTGGATGTATCACAGGGCTCCCAATGGAGAAGCTAGAGTAAGTACCCAAGGAGCTAAAGGGATCTGCAACCCTATTGTTGGAACAACATGATGAACAAACTAGAACCCCGGAGCTCTTGTCTCTAGCTGCATATGTATCGAAAGATGGCCTAGTTAGCCATCAATGGAAAGAGAGGCCCATTGGACTTGCAAACTTTATATGCCCCAATATAGGGGAATGCCAGGGCCAAAAGAATGGGAATGGGTGGGTAGGGAAGTGGGGGGCGCTATGGGGGACTTTTGGGATAGTATTGGAAATGTAATTGAGGAAAATATGTAATAAAAATATAAAAAAAAAAATAAAATGAACAGTGCATAAATATAAAAAAAAAAAAAAAAAAAAAAAAAAAAAAGATGGCCTAGTCGGCCATCACTGCAAAGAGAGGCCCATTGGACTTGCAAACTTTATATGCCCCAATACAGGGGAACCCCAGGGCCAAAAAGGGGGAGTGGGTGGGTAGGGGATGGGGGGGGTGGGTATGGGGGACTTTTGGGATAGCATTGAAAATGTAAACGAGGAAAATACCTAATAAAAAAATAAATTAAAAAAAAAGAGTCAGAAACTTGAGGAGTTTGGGCTACACTGTAGCCACTTAGCTGAAGGGTGTGGTCAGAAGCATAGATATGGAGGGACCCAAGACACCAGCTGCATATGTAACAGAACATGGCCTTGTTGGGCATCAATGGGAGAAGAGGCCCTTGGTCCTGTGAAGGCTCTATGCCTCAGTGTAGGAGAATGCCAGGGTGGGGAGGTGGGAGTGGGTAGGTGGGTGGGTAGGGGAGCACCCTCATAGAAGCAGGGGGGAAGGAGGAGGGGATGGGGTTTTCCAGAGGGAAACAGGGAAAGGGGATAACATTTTAAATGTAAATAAATAAAATATCCAATCTGAGTTCGAGGCCAACCTGGTCTACAGAGTGAGTTTCAGGACAGCCAGGGCTATACAGAGAAACCCTGTCTTGAAAAACCAAACAAACAAACAAACAAAAAAGAAATCCTATTAAACTATGAAATACCTTTTTAAAAAAATAAGTAAACATTTACCACTCTGAGACTCCGTTCCCTTGTACAGAGAATGGAGACACTAATTCTTACCCTTAAAGAAGTCTAATTATCAAATAACAACACTTACATGTCAATATATAGACAGATTTTGTTATAGTAAGTAATGTGAGCAGAGTTACTGTGAGGAAAGAAGCCTACCATGTTGAGAAGTTGCCTCTCAGTAGATTTATAGAACTAGCACTTTTAAGTCAGGAGCATAGGCTCAGGTAGATCCTGAGTTCCTGAATGTGGGCTTTTTCAATCTCCATTGCATTCATAGGCCAGGTTGTAAAGCTTGTATCCTTTCTGTAAAGCTGTGAAAACACAGCTGAAACGGAATTGGGATATGGGACCATGTCTAGAAACTGTCTACATTTGTTGAAACCCCAATGGAAGAACTAGGGAAAGGACTAACAGAGCTGAAAGGGATGGTAACCCCATAGGAAGAACAATATCAACTAACCAGACCACCCAGAGCTCCCAGAGACTAAATCACCAACCTAAGAGTACACATGGAGGGATCCATGGCTCCAGCTACATATGTAGCAGAGGACTGCCTTATCTGACTTCAAAGGGAGGGGAGGCCGGTAGTCCTGTAGAGTCTTGATGCCCCAGAACAGGGAATGCTAGAGAATTGAGGCAGAAGTGAGTGAATGAGTGAGGGAGCACCCTCATAAAAACAAAGGGGAAGGAGGGGGCATGGAATGGGAGAGTTGTGGGTGGGTAACTGGGAAGGGGAATGTTGTGGACAGCCCTGGGGCTAATTATATTTGATGTTAATTTCATTTTCCTGAGAGTGGTTGTGAACAAGGAATGAGTCAGCACTCAGGTGATTTCCTGTCAACCTGCTTCCCACCTTAATTAGTAAATGAATTTTGAATATAAATAAATAAATAAGAGCTGATTATTGGGCAGATAAAAGGGAAGGTGGAGTAGAAGGTGGGAGAGAGAAGGAGAAAATGGAAGAGGGGGAGGATGCAGAGGAGGAGGAAGAAGAAGAAAAGCAGAGCAGAAGCACATGGCCTGGAGAAACTGCAAGTTCTAAGAGGACTCCTAGATGGGGAAGATGGTAGTGTAGTGGTAGATCTGCCCAATCTAGGTGCACAACATGTAATCATATTAACTGTGTCTTATTTTCATTGCCCGGGCACATCTGAGTTGGAGAGTTTTACCGCAAGGAGGGGGGCATGTAATGGGAGCGTTGTGGAGGGATAACCGGGAAGGGGGATATCATTTGAAATGTAAATGAATAAAATGATAATAAAAACAGAAAGAAATGAATGTAGAAATATTCACAGCATTTTGGATCCTCCATAAATATTTGAGCTCTATTTCTTCCAACATTTCCCATTACTTAGGATCCACCATTATCAAGAAAGACACAGCCATAAGACTGCTAACAGTTCAGATTCTATAATCCTAATACCTGGGTTATTCACTAGTTTCATCATTGAATTTGTAACCTTGGTGAAGCTACTAACCATGTAGGGCCTGAGTTTACTTGTCTATAAAATGGAAATACAGAATGTATTCACAAATTATTTTGATGGAAATTGAGTTTTCTATAATTTCTAAATACTGCAGTGAGACAATGCATGAGAAAGCATATAAGGTAAATACTAATTATTTCCAACTAATAACATTATTCCTGACAATACATTTGCCAAAACAGTGTATTAAAAAAATTAACCTAGACTGCAGCTATGTAATCTGAAGAATGATTAATTGAATCACAACTGGCCAGGGAAGGGAAGACAAACCAGGATATGCCCCAATTAAATTCATGTTGTTGTTGAAATTCCTTCTCAGATTTTCAGTAAAGGACTTTCATTTTCTACACTTCCTGTGTCACTTTGAAAAGGACTTAGCTCTGAACTTATATATGTCATTGTATTTCATGATGCAATGCAACTTACTAGATGAAAGCAGTCATCCTGGACGAGTCAGCTTAAGAACACTGCATCATCCAGACACTTTTATCTTCATGCCAGGGAGGAAGCAGGGTACAGTGTCTCCAAGCTCCTAGGGTTGTAACTGAGCACAAAGGCAACTTTAAAACAAAAAAGTACCTGTTTCTCTATGAAGTAACTATTTTCACTTCAAATGTGAACAGAATATTAAGAAAAGAGTTGTTGATGGCAGAGCAACACTGTGTCTAGTCTGTATCTTACTAATTGTGTGGCCTGTGGTCTTATTCATGGCATGGTAGAGAAAGCTGGTATCCATCTAAGGTACTATTCTCTCTTTCTCTCTTTCTTTCTTCCCTCCTTTCTCTCTTTCTTCCCTCCTTCCTTCCTTTCTTTCTTTCTTTCTTTCTTTCTTTCTTTCTTTCTTTCTTTCTTTCTTTCTTTCTTTCTTTTACTTACTATTTTTACTTTTGATCATTCACAAAGATGTAAAAACTTTGGGGAAGGGTTAGTTTCATTTTACAACTACCAGATCAAAATCCATCACTGAGAGAAATCAGGGGAGAAACTCAAGGCAGAAACTCAGACAGGAACTGAGGCAAAAGCCATGGAGTAAGAGTGCTTACTGAAGCTTCTGTAAGGCAAAGGACACTGTCAATAGGACAAAACGGCAACCAACAGGTTGGGAAAAGATATCTACCTACCATACATCTGATAGAGGCCTAATATCCAATGTATACAAAGAACTCAAGAAGTTAGACTCTAGAGAATGAAACAGCCCTATTAAAAAAACGGGGTACAGAGCTAAACAAAGAATTCTCAACTGAGGAATACAGAATGATTGAGAAACACCTGAAAAAATGTTCAACATCCTTAATCATCAGGGAAATACAAATCAAAACAACCCTGAGATTCCACCTCATACCGGTCAGAATGGCTAAGATCAAAAATTCAGGTGACAGCAGATGCTAGCAAGTATGAGAAGAAAGAGGAACACTCCTCCATTGTTGGTGGAATTGCAATCTGCTACAACCACTCTGGAAATCAGTCTGACGGTTCCTCAGAATATTGGACATAGTACTACCGGAAGATCCAGCAATACCTCTCTGGGTCATATACCCAGAAGATGTTCCAACTTGTAATAAGGACACATGCTCCACTATGTTCGTAGCAGCCTTATTTATAATACCCAGAAGTTGGAAAGAACCCAGATGTCCCTCAACAGAGGAATGGATACAGAAATTGTGATACATTTATACAATGGAGAACTACTCAGCAATTAAGACCAATGAATTTATAAAATTCTTAGGCAAATAGATGGATCTGGAGGATATCATCTTGAGTGAGGTAACCCAATCACAAAAAGACACACTTGGTATGCACTCACTGATAAGTGGATATTAGCCCAGAAGTTGGGAATACCAAAGATACAATTCACAGACCACATGAAGCTCAAGAAGAAGGAAGACCACAGTGTGGCTACTTCAGTCCTTCTTAGAAGAGGGATCAAAATACTCATGGGAGCAAATACAGAGACAAAGTTTGGAGCAAAGACTGAAGGAAATGTCATCCAGTGACTGTCCCACCTGGAGATCCATCCCATATACAGTTACCAAACCCAGACACTATCGTGGATGCCAACAAGTACTTGCTGACAGGAGCCCGATATAGCTGTCTCCCTGAGAGGCTCTGTCAGTGCCTGACAAATACCGAAGTGGAGGCTCACAGCCATCCATTGGACTGAGCACAGGGTCCCCAATGGAAAGGATCCAAGGAGCTGAAGGGGTTTGCAACCTCATAGGAGGAACAACAATATGAACCAACCAGTACCCCCAGAGCTCCCAGGGACTAAACCACCAACCAAAGAGTACACATGGAAGGACCCATGGCTTCAGCCACATATGTAGCAAAATGATAAGATGGCCTTATCAAACATCAATGAGAGGAGAGGCGGTGGGAGAGAGGGAGTGAGAGGAGGGGCCCTTGGCCTTGTGAAGGCTTGATGCCCCATTGTAGGGGAATGCAAGGACAGGGAAGTGGGAGTGGGTAGGTTAGTGAGCAGGGGGAAGGGGATAGCATGGTGGGTGGTTCAGAGGGGAATGAGTAAAGGGGATAAAATTTGAAATGTAAATAAAGAAAATATCTAAGAATAAAAAGGAAAAAAAAAAAGAGTGCTTACTGAATTGATCCTCAGACAGCTTTGACTTCATGTGTGCATCACCTTACTTTCTTGGTGTGTTCAGTCTCCTCTTGTTCTTACACTCTTTCTTCGTCCTCTTCCACGGGATGAGTCTTGCGGGGAGATATTTGGTGAAGACACCCAATGGAGTGCTGAGTGTTCTACGTTCTGTCACTCTGCATA
Organism: Mus caroli; assembly: GCF_978045245.1. Classification (NCBI taxonomy): domain Eukaryota; kingdom Metazoa; phylum Chordata; class Mammalia; order Rodentia; family Muridae; genus Mus; species Mus caroli. Next base: position 73,463,548 of record NW_028227257.1, read on the forward strand.
ATGTCTAGCTGTGGGTCTCTGTATTTCTTTTCGTCTTCTAGAGGAGGATGTTTCTCTGAGGATGGCTAATGAAGGAAGGCACTGATCTATGTGTATAGCAAAATAGCATTAGAAGTGTGTTTATTGTTATGGCGTTTGTTTTGTTTTTAGGACAGTAGTTTTGCTTTTACTGTAGGTCCTTGGGCTAACTAAGCAGTGTCAGGCATGGGCTCCCTCCCATGCAGTGGGCCTATGTTGAACAAGATATTGGTTGGTTACTCCCACAAGTTTTTTGCCACCATTGTAGGACACTGTTGTAATCAAAGGGTTTGTGGCTGGGTTTGTGTTTACATTTCTCCTTTGGTGGCATGCAGAGTACCTAGGAAAGTATCAAAGATGCTAGCACATAGGGATGAAGGTTCTATGCAGACACCAGCTAGACTTCTCAGTGTTCAATGAATTGTGTAAGTTTTGTCTTCAGCACTGGGGCCTTGCTACCAGTTTGGGGAGAGCAGCCTATAGTCTTATCAATAGACTGTTTCATTGACATATAGCTCCTTTGGCTAACAACTCAATAAAAGTAACCCAATCCTAATACTAGAGTCTTCTTGGTTAATAAAAGATGGACAATAGGAATGCTCCCTCCCCCATTATATGGCCACCTCATTCAAATTTCCTTCATAGATGTATACATTTTAGGATGCTTCTACTGTTTTAGGTTCCCACACTATATCTCAAATGGCCATTCATTTGAGCTACTTCTCCTTTTATTTCTTCCCTCATCTCCCTCTTTCCTTCAGCTCTCCATTTGATCCTCTTGTTCCAGTCCCCCAAGCCAAACTACTTGTAACTATCGAATCTATTTCACTTTCCTGTGGAGATCAGTCTGCTCTATCTGTACCTAACCTCTGTGGTTCTATCAATTGTAGCTTGATTATCATTGACTTAACAGCTAATATCCATGTGTGAGTGTATGTATTCCTTATTTGACATTCTGGGTCTGGTATCCTTAATGGTTACCTCATTAAGGATGACTTTTTTTTCTAGTTCCATCCATTTCATGATTTCATTTTTTGATGACCAAACAATACTCTATTGTGTAAATATACGACATTTTATCTATGTTTTTTCTGATTTCCAGCTTTTCTGATAATGGCTGAACCAGGCACTGATCTTTGACTATGACAGAATGTCATTAGAAGTCATTCTATTGTTACATTTATTTATTTATTTACTTACTTACTTACTTACTTACTTACTTACTTACTTAGAACAATAGTATTTGATTTTACCCTAGTCCCTGGGCTATCTAGTTAGGTTCTTAGTCACTCAAGCAGTGTCAAATATGGGTTTCATATTATGGAGTGGGCATTTTGATGACATTCTGCTATACTTGTAAATAAGTGCCTTTCTCAGCCATCATAAAAGACCTATGATGAACATGGCTATGCAAGTGTGGTGGGATGATGCATCCTTTGGATATATGCCCAAGAATGTTAGAGGTGGATACTGAGGTAGATAGATTCCCATCTTCCGGTGGAAATGCCTCACTGGTTTCCATAGTGACAATACAAGTTTGTACTCCCACCAGAAATAGATGAGTGTTCTCTCCTTACTCCACGTCTTTACCAGCATGAGCTGTCACTTGTTTTATTGATCTTAGCCATACTGATGAGTGTAAAGATAAAATCTCATAGTTTTGATTTGCATTTCCCTGATGACTAAGAATGTTCAACATTTAAGTGTTTTTTAGCCGTTTGAGTTTCCTTTTTTGAAAAATCTCTACTTAGATATATACTTCATTTTTAATTGAGATATTCTAGTTTCTTTCTCCTTCTCCTCCTCCTCCTCCTCCTCCTGTTTCTCCTTCTTCTTTTTAATCAGCTTTCCATAGGTGTCTGGATTCATGTCTGGGTTTTCAATTCTATCCCATTACTCAATATATCTGTTTTTGTGCCAATACCATGAAGTTCTTATTACTGTATCTCTGTATTACAACTTAAAGTCAGGTATTGTGATACCTCAGTGGTTCTTTTATTATTCTGAATTTCTTAACTTATCCTGAGTTTTTGTTTCCATATACAACTAAAAATTTTCCTCTCAAATTTTATGAACAATTGTGCTAGAATTTTGATGGGAATTGCACTGAATCTGTATATTGCTTTTGTTAGGATGGTCAATTTTAGTGTATTCATCCTACCATTCCATCTTCTGATATATTCTTCAATTTCTTTCTGCAATTACTTGAAGTTTTATCACACAAGTCTCTCACTAGCTCATTAGAGTTATCTACAATTATTTTATATTTATTTTATATGTATATTTATATTTATTATAGACTTTCATAAAAACTTGTTTCCCTGAGTTCTTTCTTTCTGTCATTTATCTATTAGAGGGCCAATAATTTTTTTTTTTTTTTTTTTTTTTTTTTTGGTTTTTCGAGACAGGGTTTCTCTGTGTAGCCCTGGCTGTCCTGGCACTCACTTTGTAGACCAGGCTGGCCTCGAACTCAGAAATCCGCCTGCCTCTGCCTCCCGAGTGCTGGGATTAAAGGCGTGCGCCACCACGCCCGGCTTAGAGGGCCAATAATTTATTTTTAATTAATTGTGTGTCCAGTTACTTTGCTAAAAATATTAATCAGCTGTAGGAGTTTCCTGATGGGAGTTTTATGATTATATATATATATATATATATATATATATATATATATATATTCATACCATTTGCAAATAAAGATACTCTGACTTTCATTTCAAATTTGTATACCCTTGATTTCCTTCAGTTGTCTTATTGCTCTAGCTAAAACTTTAGTATTGTACTGTGTAGAAATGAAGAGAGTGGGCAATTTTGTCTTGGTCCTAATTTTAGTCGAAATGCTTTGGGTTTATCTCCATTTAGGTTGATGTTGTCTATGGGCTTCCTGTAAACTGACTTTATTATGTTGAGATATGAACCTTGTATCCCTAATCTCTCCAAGACTTTTATCATGTTAGAGATACTTGTCAAAGGCCTTTCTTCTTCATCTAATGAGAAGACCATGCAATGTTTATCTTTCAGTATGTTTATATGGCAGATTACATTTATTATTTTGCATATGTTGAATCATCCTTGCATCTCTGGGATAAAGCCTACTTGGTTCTGGTAGATGGTCTTTTTGATATGCTCTTGGATTTGTTTTGCATGTATTTCATTAAATATTTTGAGGATTGCTTTGTCCGGCATCAATGACAGGCGAGACCCTTGGTCCTGTGGAGGCTCAATGGCCTAGTGTAGAGGAATGCTAGGGTGCTGAGGCAGGAGTGGGTGGGCAGGGGGGAGCACCCTCATAGAGACAGGGGAGGGGGAAAAGTGCTGCAGACCCTCTGGGTCCCGTTCCTGCGTAAAACGGTTCTCTAGAGTAGGTGGGCAAAGTTTTAGGACAGGGTGACAGACAGATACACACACAAGAGAGGTGTTGAATCTGAATGTAATTTTCTGGTCGAGCTTAGACTAATTATATTACAGCGAATATCATAAATTGTAAAACATAACAGATACGGTACATTGAAGTTTCCCAGGTGCAAGAGGAGTGACTACAAAAAGAATTTGCAGGAACCAGATAAATGTTTAGGTTAGAGATAAGTATCCTTCCAGATGCAAGAGGAGTGACTTCAAAAGGACTATGTTTGCTTTAGAGATTAACTGCCTGCTTCGGATTCACACTTTAGCATTAATTGGGCTAGGGGGGTATAAACTCTTGCCTGGATTCAGGAATAAAGTAGTGTCATGAACCTTGGAATTCTTAGGCCTTGTTAATTCTTATCTATGTTTGGAGAATTCCCATTATTCAGTATAGTATATTAATTTGCCCTTGGCATGGAATGTAGTCTGTAATAAGAATTTTTATCTCAGTGAGAATATCAGACAACTGAATTTATGGCTAGTGCTTAATTGTTTTATGGTAGAGCTAAATTAGTTACTGAATAGGTTAAACTCCTTGTTGCTATCTGGAATCTAAGAACACTGGGAAAAGGCTTTAGCTATGTTAGAATACAATCTTAAAAGGCATTTACTATAAGGCAATGCTTAATAGAGTACACATGAATCTATACATTAGACTAATGGTTGGCTGGAATGAGATAGAAAACTCAGGGGTGGAAAGAGCTGGGTAGATGCTGGGAGTGTGAATGAAAATCTGTGGCTGATGGGGGGGACATATCTAGGTTGTGCCAGAGACCTGGCATTATAGAGACTCCAGGGAATCTATAAGGGCCATTCTAGCTAAGACACCTCGAAATTTAATTATTATGGGTTCAGGAGAAAACGCCAAATTTCCAGGAGGGGAATTACCATGGAACTCTGATCCTCAAGAACAGCTTCCAGGCTTTACGCCTGTCAAACTGACCCAAACTGGAGAGCTGACTTTCGTCAGACTTCCAGGAGAAGAGTCCTAGAAATTCATTTCTCATGAGCAGCTTTTTGACATTACTGTCTCACAAGCTGGCTCCACCGGAGTCCCTTGGCAGAAAAGGATAAGGGATTTGTGGAGGGGAAACTGGGAAGGGGGATATCATTTGAAATATAAGCAAATAAAATAACCAATAAAAAAATTGCAACAAGATAATTTTCCATTGCAAGAATGCTTTGACTTCCAAAGGGCAATTTTTCCATTTATGTATTTATGTATGTGTGTGTATTTATTTATTCACACATTCAATTTACATCCAGATTATAGCCTTTCTTCTCCTCCCAGTCCACACCTCATACACCCCCTCCCCTAATGCCTCTCCCTTTTCTTCTGAGAAGGGGGAGGCACCCCTGTGTATGAACCCACAATGGCACATTAAGTCACTGCAGGGCTGGACAGATCCTCTCCCACTGAGGCCAGACAAGAGAGCTCAGTTAGGGGAAAAGGATCCACAGACAGGCAACAAAGTCAGGGGCAGTCCACCCCACCCACTTGCTCCAGCTGTTGGGGGACCCTCACAAAAATCAAACTACATATCTGCTACATATGTGTGCTGGGTGGGGAGGCTAGGTCCAGCCCATGTATGCTTTTTAGTTGGTGGTTCAGTCTCTGGGAGGCCCCAAAGGTCCAAGTTAGTTGGTTCTGTTGGTCTTTCTGTGTAGTTCCTATCGTCTCAACATTCCTCAGTCCTTCCCCCAAGTCTTCCACAAGACTCCCCAAGCTCTATGAAATATTTGGCTGTGGATCTCTGCGTGTGTCTCGGTCAGCCTCTCAGGAGGAGCCTCACAGAGGATTATGCTAGACTACTGTCTGTAAGCATAACAGAGTATCACTAATAGTGTCAACGATTAGTGCTTGCCCATGGGGTGAGTTTGGGGTCATTAGTTGCCAATTCCCTCAGTCTCTGCTCCATCTTTGCCCCTGCACAAATTTGGGGTTGAAGATTTCATGGTGGATTGTTGTCCTTATGCCTTCAATGGGAGTCCTGCCTGGCTACAGGAGGAGACCACTTCAGGTTCCGTACTCCTCACTGCGAGGTGTCTTAGCTAGAATGGCCCTTATAGATTCCCTGGAGTCTCTATAATGCCAGGTCTCTGGCACAACCTAGATATGTCCCCCCCATCAGCCACAGATTTTCATTCACACTCCCAGCATCTACCCAGCTCTTTCCACCCCTGAGTTTTCTATCTCATTCCAGCCTTCCATCCACCTCTGATAACTGTTTTATTTCCCCTTCTGAATGAGATTCAAGCATCCTCCCTTGGGCCCTCTTTGTTATTTAGTTTTGGGTCTGTGGATTGTTGCATGGATATCCTGTACTTTCTGGCTAATATCCTCTTATAAGTGAATATATACCATGCATGTCCTTTTGGGTCTGGGTTACCACACTCAAGATGATATTTTCTGTACTACAAGGACATTTATTCCACTATGTTCGTAGCAGCTTTATTCATAATAGACAGAAACTAGAAATAACCCAGAAGTCCCTCAACCAAAGAATGGATAAAGAAAACGTGGTTCATTTACACAACGGAACACTACTCAGCTATTTAAAACAAGGACATTGTGAAACTTGCAAACAAATAAATGGGACCAGAAAATATCACCTTGAGTGAGGGCAATTTGTGTGTGTGTGTGTCAAAGGTTATTTTCTTTTTTTCTTTCTTTTTTTTAAATTAGGTATTTTCTTCATTTACATTTCAAATGCTATCCCAAAAGTCCCCCATACCCCACACACACACTCCCCTACCCACCCACTCCCACTTCTTGGCCCTGGTATTCCCCTGTACTGAGGCATAAAAGATATCCAGCAACTATGTGTTCAACTCTTAATTAATTCTGGAGATGAACAAGTAAAGTTTTTGCTCAAGAGAATATGGGTAAAATGGATAGAAATTGGAGCCTATAAAATTATCCTCAAATTCCTCTACATTCTCTCCCCCATCTTTTAGGTGGATGCTGATGCCCAAAGCCAAAATGTGACCTTGTATTAAATGGTAGTTTCTTTCTCAGCCTAGATCTCTGAATGACTGTGTAGCTCATACCTCAACCCCACAGACTCATTCATGCTAGATATCAAAAGTCTTTTTCTATATTCTGACTGTATAAAAAAATGATAAACATATGTTGAGAGAACTATTGTGACTTCAAGATTTTCCTGTTAAAGCATTTAGGATTACCCTAACTAATGTATATTTAAATGCTCTGTTTCTCTATCTGGATAACAGAAGGATAATAGCAGCTATTCCAAATTGTGACAATTATATAAGATAAACCACTTAACACAATAACCATATTCTAGTTGGTATTCAAACATATTAGTCAGTGTATTTATTAATTCATTAACTACAAAAATTTTTGTTAGTGTGACAGAATATCCAACAAAGAGACTACAAAGACTCACAAAGGGTACAGTTATATATGATAGGAAAAACATACTATGCAACTGGTTTCTTTAAGCATGGATTGGCAGCTGGTCACATCCTATGGGAGAAAGGAAACAGAGGGCTAGAGAGGAATTCGATGTAGGCTAAAACTCTCAAAGGCTGGCCCTCCTAGCCTGTATTTATCAGTAAAGTCCCACCTCTTAGCTGTTATAGAACTACACAAAACACTGCCACAAGTTTGGATCTGGGTATTCAATACATATGAGCCTATAGGGATTTTTCACATCATTCAAGTCATAACAGTAAGACAGAAACTTTTGTTCTTTTTTACTACTCCAGAAATAGATATAGGTTATCCCAGCAACCTTGTCAATAAAACATTCTTAGCCAATATGGACTCTCATAATCATTCATTTATTAACATTTAAAAATGTATATTATTACCATTTCATTTATATGAATTTTCACTGATATCATAATATAAATAATCTTTCTTCCCTTTTTCTGACTCCTGCATTGTATTTTTGTATTAATGTTAACCACTGTCAACCAACCTTAGCATTTTGTCAGTGAATAAAAGAAGTGATAAGAGATATAAACTTCATCAAGCATCAGACAGAGGCAGATATAGAGACCCATAGCTAAACATCAGGCAGAGCTTGAGGAGTCTTTTGGAAGAGTAGGGAATATAACTGAGCAAGCCAGAGATGTCAAGGACAGCCCAAGAAGACCTACAGAGTCAGCTAACCTAGCCCATTCCAGAGAAATGGGAGCAATGGAGAGAGAGATTTGTAAGCGGGGAGCTGGAAGAGATGGGAGAAGGGCAGCTGTGATTGGGATGTAACATGAATTTAAAAAATAAATTAGAGAGAGAAAAACAGATATGTACATCTGCTGCAAGCCATCCAAGACCAACGAACAATCTTCAGCATGCCTTTGAGTTATTTAAGAGGAAATGGCACTCAGGAGATGCTACTCAAGAAACTGGTCTTCATTGCCTATGAAATGTCAAGGTATTGTTTTAATGCTTCCTCAAAAGGCAGATATCACTTGGTGGTGATGTTGGATTAGAATGTCAAGACTTGAGGTTTGATGCTCAGCAGCAATGACAACAAAAATGAATAAATATAAAAGGAGAAAAGAACAGAAATAAAGGAAGAAATAATAACTCTCAACTGTTGAAACATCATCCTGCCTATTTTAGGGATGATCTAGGACTCCAAATACGCAAGGAGTATATTAATCTAAGATAGAATCATTATCCAAAGCCAGCTTTAATTTAAAACTGAGTGCTTTGCTTTCAGGCAGCCACTTCTCAAGACAGGTCTGATCATCTCTGTCTAGCTTTTGACTTACACAAGATTCAATGCTTACATGAAGAAGACATAGGTTCCATAGACACTTGGATGGGCTGCCTTGTATCTTTGTATTGAAGTTCCCAATATTCCATCTTTCTTGGTTGGAATTCATACATAGAGGCCATATATCTATATAGCATATATCTAGATATCTAGATAGCATATATTTATATCCATCTACATGAATACTTAGACTGTTGTCATTTCTACAGTGACACTGTGGGCAACCAGGCACAATGCTGGCAACCTCAGTCCTGACACCTTCCAAATTATGCTTTCTGTGCTGATTTGCTGATCCTGAAACTCTCACAAACTTGGATAAATTATTTTTGATTACTAAGCCAAATCTGATGTCCCAAAATAAACAAATCTTACAGCAATAAAAAAGACCCTTCTTTCATAATACTAATTCCTCAATTTAGAGATGATCTGTGAACTTTGAACTCTTGAGATGAATATCAAAGTCATTCATGGTCATTTCAATCTGGACCTAATGCTATAGTAAGTTAATGATAACCAAATGGCTCCAGTTCTCTTTCAGTTCTCCAACCAGTAAATGACATATGACAAAGCACCTTAAACAGTTTTTTTGAAGTCTGTGCAGGTTCTGTGCTCCTACATCAGTGTTCTTTTCATTTTAAAACCATGTCCCTGGATGATCTAAGGATCCATAAATAAATTAACACCATGACCAACCAGAACAATTGTAAGAGAACTGAGAAGTGAGGGTGGGGACTCCACAGGTTCTGAAGTCCAGTTCACCAAGCTGGTGCCATTTGCCACTTGTTTTACCCTGGGCAGCTGACTTATCCTCACTGTAGTTGATTTCCTGGCCTGGTTCTTAATAATGATCTGCTTCAAGACAGACTTGAGGAACAATCAAGTGCAAAGTCCTTTTGATAGAACCTGTGCACTTCTGTCTGTGGCCTTTTCCTGGCCCTCCCCCTTACACTCTCCGCCAGCCCTGTTTTATGTCTCCCATCTTTCTTGCTTTTTTTTTTGTTTTTGGTCTTTTAATTTTTTATTCTTCCTGTTCTTCTACTCACTTGTGACTCTTGGGTTCTGATGTTGCTTTCTAACCTACTGTCTACTCTTTTCTTCCCTGGGCACCATGCTAAATGTGTTGTAAGGCCCCCAGTCTCTCTCTTCCATTCCCCTACCAGGTATCAACCATCCTCACTACATACAGACAGACAGTACCTTGGCCAGACTGAAACGTTAATGTTTTATCAAATTTGTATAGTCTCTATTCCCTCCCAAGAAGGCATTTCTTTATGTTTGACTTGGATCTTCTGTATCAGGCTGCTTTTATTAGTTGATATTTCTTTATTACTTACTAGAGGCAGTTTGATGAAGATTCTCTAACAGTTTATTTCTATGCTCCCTCACTTTGACTCTTGCCTCTCTCAAACTCAGTTTCCTGTTCAAAGGTACAATTGCCCAAGAAGCAATAGATTATAGAAATGTTTGAGCTGTTGTCCTCTTAACCCACCAGCTGACCAGTAGAACTTCAATTTACTCAACTTTCTTTAACCCACTAGTTCTGATAAACTTCCTCCACTTTTCTCACCTGAATGCATCCCCATTGCCTGAATGCCACACCCTTTCGCTAACTTATGAGGTTCCTCCAAGTGACAAAACTCCCAATTAAATGCTTAAAGTTGACACAGATTTTTTTCAACTTCTCAGGCATGGAGTAAAGGCATGCCTTGTTACTAATGTCATTTTGACTCTGCCTGACAACATAAGGACAGCCCTATTGACTTGCAAAAGAAAGCCTGTCCTCATTCTCAAATGGAAAATTGTCTCTGGGTATTCTGTATAAAAGATGTTTTGTGTAATTGGAAGACAAGATGAGAATGAATAGAAATTCAAAATGAATTCTCTCTTGCTACATATCTTATTTTATTCAGCATATAATTAAGAGAAGGACTTGGCACTTATCTTTGAAAGAAAGGATAGAACTCCTCAATGAATTTTGAATATTCAACCACCAAGGTTTCTGTTTCTGAATGAACAGCTTGGTTAAGGTTTTTTTCATATACATTGAATATCACCCAATGAAGCCTAATTTACAGTTATCAGAGTTTATGACTAGGACACATCTTTCCCCTTTTGTCCATGATGCAATCCAAAGAGTTTCCATACTATTCCAATAGAGTAAATTCAAGCTACTAAAAAATTTCAAATATGTTTTTCCTAGTTTCAAGATTAAGGGGACTAGGGGTAGCTGCATTTTAATGTGGTCTTTTCTTTGTATGACAATCTGATTCTGACAAATTTACTCTCTAGAATATCTACCTACTTGGTAATTTCCATGAGTCTCTTAGGAATAATTGAGCAAATATATAGAATCACCTGGGATAGACTCTAGCCAGAGTAAGTACTCAATGATACTGAACTGAATCAGAATTCTCCCCTGCAAAGGGGGATATTATTCTTCTTCCCTACCCTGATCATTCCCTAATTTTCTAAGAGTTACATCAGCAAATCCCTTCATAGAATCTCTCCCCTTTTTTAAGGGGATGGTGGAAGTGAGAACTTCAGAAATAGTCTGGAAGAAGTGGTGATTTATATAAGGTCAAAGCTGAGTAGAAATGGGTGACATCTACCTCAAAGAAACGGCTATTAAACAGAGTATCAGAAAAACCAAGAAGGCGTGTGTAGAGTGTAACTATCTCTATAAGGGTTTAACATTCTTAGCAGTACAAAAACATACCCAACAAAGGGAAACACAAACATATTCAACAAAGGGAAATTTACATAGTCCATAGTACATTTTGATATTCTCCTTCCTTATATTTGTAGATCTCTCAATCACCTTCAAAGCAAAATCATAGCTGGAACTTCAGTATATCACAATATCTGTCACATCCTGAGAATTTCACAGTCTGCTGACCCAACAAACCTTTTAACAGTGTTCTCTTGCTCCGATTCTAAGACATTTCTTGAGTCAGAGAAAGAGGAACTAGAATTGGTACATTTATTATGACACATGAGATCCTGTCTGACATCACAGCCGATGTTCCTTCATTGACTCAAAATTTAGAGTTAAAACATCTCCTTCCTCTAAATCTGCTCCATAAATACCACATTCTGTATACAATAGTGCCCAATAAGCACAGATGACTAATTCCTTGCTGCTCTTTGTTAAAGAACTCCAAGTTCTTTAATCCCAACATTGTGAAGTTTCTTGCCATGGGCCACAGAGAAATGTTATCTCTGAATTCATGCCTTGTTCTAGTGTAGCAAAAATAAGTGGAGTCTCTTTAGCCATTAAATCTAATCTTAACTACATAGTTTGCTTTGGTGAAAGGACAATTTAAAAATGCTACATAGGCAGTAGAGGGAAAAGTGCTAGTTCAGTGTCTCCTCTTTTCCCCGGATGACCTGCAAGCATGTTGGGGAAAGCCCAAACTAGATTATGAGTGATAAACAGAAATCGGTAGAGATGGGGCTCACTGATGCAACCAGCCTGACAGGTACTGAACACAAAATGGGGACTGTCATATGCTGACTATCCTGTCAGCTGCCCGCAGAGCTGGTATTATTTTATGCTACAACATGTTGGAGTGGTTTCCCATGAAGCAACAGATAACAAATATTTCTGGCTTGACAGTTCATCATCATCGGCCTTCCATAGATAATAGAAGGTTTTGATTTCTAATTGAAATTCATTAGATAGTGTAGTTAATATATTTATCCATATATTTATGTTTTATTGTCTGTTTGCTTGTGTAAACAAGTAAAATAAGTAGAACTCATAAAATAACACAACTAGAGAATAGAAACAAATAATAGGGATAAGGTTAAAATTAAAAATGGTAAATTTAAGATGAAATGAAACATACAAGTATGCTGGATATAAAGGACTATTATGTGGATGGGATTTATTCAACATTTTTATTATATTTATTCTTTGAACAGAAAAACATTAAAATTTTAATACATTACACAAAATCTAGAGCTAATATTTTGGGATGGTGATTAACTTTTTCAACTTTAAAAAAATCTACATAAATGAAAAGTACAATTGTATCACTATATAAAACTATATTAAAAACAATCTCCACATTAATGAAGAAAATGTCAGTGCCATAATATAGTACATTCTATTTATATGATGATACACAGTGATCATTTGGAGTTCAAGGTGACCAAAAGACCACTCAGACTCTATCAAGATTTTAATCATCCAAATCTCATTTATACTACTGCTGACCATAGCTCCCTTAGTTGGACTGTGGCCCAGCTAAAATGGAGGGGAGCTTTTAAAGGCATAAGCTACAAGTCATTGTTTCAGACTTATTCACTTTACATCCCACTCTCTGCCCCACCTCCTGCATACCCCCACTTGCAAACCTTTCCCATCACTCCTCCCCTTCTTCTCTGAGCATTTGGGGACCCCCTGGTTATCCTTCCACTCCTGTATATCAAGTCTCTACAAGGCTAGGTGCTTCCTCTCCCAGAGGCCAGACAAGGCAACCCAGCTAGAAGAACATCCCAGATACAGGCAACAGCTTTTGGGATAGGCCCTGATCCAGTTGATTGAAACTCATATGAAATTTAAGCTGCACATCTGCTACATATGGGTGGGGAGGCCTGGGTCCAGCTTTTATATGTTCTTTGGCTGGTGATTCAGTCCCTGAGAGCTCCAAGCATCCAAGTTAATTGATTCTGTTGATCTTCCTGTGGAGTTCCTATCCCCTTATGGGCTGCAATCCTTCTTATTCTTCCATTATTGTCCCCAAGCTCCATATACTGTTCATCTGTGGGTGTATGCCTCTGTCAGAGTTACTTAGTGGTTGGAGACTCTCAGAGAACAGCCATGCTAGACTCCTGTCTGCAAGAATAACAGAGTATCATTAAAAGTATCAGGGATTGGTGCTTGCCCATGGCATGGGTCTCAAATTGGGCCAGTTATTGGTTGATCATTTCTTTAGTCTCTATCCCATCACCAATCCCTGCATTTACTGTAGACAGGATAAATTTTGAGTGGAAAGTCTCATAGGTGAGTTGGTGTCTCTATTGCTCCACTGGGGTTCCTGCCTGGCCAGAGGTGGCAGCATCTCCAGGCCCTATATCACTGAGCTATGGGTGGATCCTAGCTAAGGACACCCCTATTGGTTCTTGGTTGCTTCCCCTATCCCAGGTCTCCATCTCTTCCTAGAGATGCTCCTTACCTCCCATCCCCACCCTGTCAGTTGCAGATTTCTATTCATTCTCATGACCATCTAGCCATTCCCCCTGCCTCTCCCCACACCTGACTCTGAACCCTCCACTCCCCTCTTTATCCCCTCTCCCACCCAATTCCCTCTCTCCTTCTGCTCCACAACCATTCCATTCTCCCTTCTAGTGAGAATCAAGCATCCTTTCTGTGCCCTCCTTCTTATCTAGCCTCCATAGGGCTATGAAGTATAGCATGGGCATCCTGTATTTTATGACTAATATCCACTTATAAGTGAATATGTACCATGCATGTCCTTTTGGTACTGGGTAACTTCACTCCGGATATTTTCAAGATCCATCCATCCAGCAAAATTCATAATATCATTATTTTTCATAGCTGAATTTCCATTGTGTACATACATCACTTTTTCTTTATGCATTTTTCAATTGAGGGACATCTAAGTTGTTTCCAGTTTCTGGCTATTACAAATAAAGCTTCTATGAACATAGTTGAGAACTGTATCTTTGTCGTATGGTGGAGCATCTTTTGGGTATATGCCCAGGAGTGATATAGCTGGGTCTTGTGGTAGAACTATTCCCAGTTTTCTGAGAAGCAGCCAAACTGATTTCCAAAGTGGTTGTACAAGTTTGCACTCCCACCAGCAATGGAGGAGTGTTCCCCTTGCTCCATCCTTGCAAGCATGTGCTATCACTTGAAGTTTTTATCTTAGCCATTCTGACTTGTATAAGTCTCAGAGTTGTTTTGATTTACATTTTCCTGATGACTAAGGACTTTGAACATTTCTTTATTTCTTAGCCATTTGAGATTCCTTTGTTAAGAATTCTCTGTGGCAGACAAATAAAAAAGGAAATATTTTTCAACAGCAGCAAAAGAGGAAACATATAAGTTCTTTAGGATATAAAGAATATTTATTGCACTGAATTCTCATATTTTAAAATATGAATTTTTTATGGTAGACAGACAGTGACATAAGAGAAGGTGTTTTCTCCATGTCAGTCTAACAACTAGAACTAATAATTTTCCACAAAAAAAGTATAACATGGAGCCAAAAGTTTGTGAAGAAAATTTTGAATGCTGCTGAAATTAATATTCTTTCAAAAAATTTAAGATGCTCAAAGTGTACGTTTATGAAGGAAATGTGAATAGCAGTTTGAAGAGAATGGAATAACATTTGGTTTTGTGAAAGAAATGTGAGAGTTATGAGCGTCAGTAGAGTTGCTTGTGTCAACTCCAATAAACGAAAAGTAAATTAAGAGAGGCCACTCTGAAGAATTCCTAAAGAGGACAGCCTGATAGAAATAATCACAGAATATTATCAGAATCATAAGCTTGAAGAGAAACTGCCACACAAAAAGAACTTCACAAGGACATATGCCCAGCAATGTCCACTTGTCCTCTGACAACCTGCTTCTTATTACTCATCATGACCAAATGCTGTTATTTCATTCTCCTCAATTTTGCCATTAAAAATTTACCCCTTGCTTCCACCTTTGAATATGTCTATGGTGCACCGTGGCATGCAGATTCACATTGCCCTGTTTTAAAGTTCCCCAATAAAATTCATCACAGAGAATCTCTGATGGAATTTTCTATTTCTGGATTGGCAGTATGAGGAATGAATAGCATCTGGAATCAATAATTAAAAGAAACTTTGATCACTCAGTACAGACTCATGTCTCCTCTTCCTGGCACAGCTAACCTTTAAGATTTCTGTTAGAGGAATTGTAAACAACTTTCCCTTTTTAAAATAGTAAAATTAGAAACTGAACACAGGTCCTTCCAATTCAAAAGCCAATGTCTTGAAAACTGCAGTGCTAACAGCAGTAATTAGGGAACAAAGCCACCAACATCTTGCATCTTCCAATACCTGTCAATCACTGGCCAAGCCCACTCCTCAGAACAGCCTGGCTTCATTATTTATTAGTTATTTGCATTGACCCAGCAACTCCACTTTTATTCTGATAACCATCACGTATCTTTGACAATGCCAAATGTGACTCATTCTATTCCAACTGCTATTCATGGTTCCTACATGAAAATGCACTTCAAAACTCTTTGGTTTTTGAAAGAATATTAATTTTAAGAGCTTACAGAAGAATTTCTATGCAAACATTTGGACTCATGTTATACTCCTACTTTTTGTGGAAGGCTACTACATACACTAATTGTTGAGTGATCTTGGAGAAACACTGCCTCTTATGTCACTTCCTGCCTCTGGTTAAAAAAAAATCCATATACTTTAAATACCTTTCATAATCCAGGGTAATAAGTACCCTCTTTATCCTAAAGAACTGATGCATTTACTTTTTGCCAATGTTGAAAACTCTGTATGTCTCTGCAAGTGGCATCCCAAGAATTGGTCATTTGAGGGAGTTAGACTTTCTAGCCTAATGTGAATTGCTGATACACATTCATTTAGCTCTTTTTTCCCACAAGCAACTAATAAACTTTATTTGACATTGCCTAAAGAATTTTTTTTGCCTTTTTAAAAAATATATTTACTTGCTCACTTTACATCCCAATACCAGTCCTGCTCTCCTCCCAGAACACCCTCAAGAAGATCCTCCACATTGTCTACCCCCTTTCTGCTCTGCAAAGTCCCCAACCTCTGCTGGGCATATCACACACACACACACACACACACACACACACACACACACACACACCTGCATATCAGGTTTCTGCAGGACTAGGTGCATACTTCCCCACTGAGGCCAGACAAGGCAGCCCAGTTAGTGGAATGGGATCCACAGGCAGACAAAAGACTCACAGACAGCCGCTGTTCCACTTGTTGAGGGGCCCACATGAAGACCAAGCTGCACATCTGTTACATATGTGCAAGGACATTGAAAGTTGGGAGGAGGGTGGATAGGTCCAGCCCTTGTATTGTCTTTGGTTGGTAGTTCAGTCTGGGAGCTCCCATGGGCCCAAGTTAGATAACTCTAAAAAGAAGGAGGAGGAAGAAGAGGAAGAGAAGGAGGAGATGACAGAAAGAAAGAAAGAAAGAAAGAAAGAAAGAAAGAAAGAAAGAAAGAAAGAAAGAAAGAAAGAAAGAAAGAAAGAAAGAAAGGAAAGAAGGAAGAGAGAGAGAGAGAGGAAGGGGAAGGGGAAAGGAAAGGAAAGGAAAGGAAAGGAAAGGAAAGGAAAGGAAAGGAAAGGAAAGGAAAGGAAAGGAAAGGAAAGGAAAGGAAAGGAAAGGAAAGGAAAGGAAAGGAAAGGAAAGGAAAGGAGGAGAGAGAGAGAGAGAGAGAGAGAGAGAGAAAGAGAGAGAGAGAGAGAATGGTATTTCGGTTTCTCTGCAAGAGATTATGGAACTTTATCAAAGGAAACACATGCCAACTCATTTTCTCCATTCTCTCATGGAGAATAAAGTGGATTTCCAAAGCCTCTGCTGCACTTCTCGATTACTGGACAACCAGCACATAATTACAAAGCCAGAGCCAAGACTGCCCAAGCACTTATTGAGGGTTCAGAATCCACAAACTCTTAATTACAAGAAGTCTGTTTCCTCATTTCAGTTTTGGGATGGACTATTGCTGTATTTTTTAATGACTAGGAAATCTAGAACTGTACCTATATTATAGGAGAAACATGGGTACCTGCCTTTAAGTAGGAACATTTCCTAATGGAGAAAACTAAAAAAGGATGTCAGTTCTTCTGTTTTGAAAACAATCGTATGTTTGACAAACCAGGGTAATGTGTCCTAAATGAAATGCCATTTGAATAAGTAACTAATGAACATGATATCAATAATCGATAAATAATCATATCAACATGAAATATCAGCATGAAATTGCTGATGATACACTTACAACATGTGACCCTGTGTATAGCAAGGATTGGAATGTTAATGAATCCTACTTACCCGGAATACACAAGACCTAAGTGGGTAGTCTATATTTGTAGGTACGGTCATTAGTAGAGAATTAGATGATGGCAATAATATTATTCTTCTTGGGATGAATAATAACCAAAGTAACAATGAGCTAGCCTTAACTCAGTAACAATGAGCTAGCCTTAACTACTGGTTTCTGATACACAAAGGAGAGCATTAAGCATTTTCAGTGTTGCTGCTCATTCATCAAATGTCTACGGAAGCTGATAGTCGGAACTTCTGCCAGTTCTGAAGTTGACTCTGGAACTGGACCATTTCTTTCATTTAAAGATTGAGAAACACATCTATAAAGAGAGACACTAATGTTATTAGTATGTCTAATGAGGTGTGCGTTGTCCTGATGTTTACAGATGAGTGGAACAATGCTAAGAGCAGGCAAATATCATTCCCAAGGTCACAGCTGGTAGATAGTCTGGCTTTGAACCTAACACTAAAGATCCTGCTCTTCGTTGTATCATCGCTTCTCTGTGCTTTTCATAGTGTTCACTGGTTGTCTCACTGGCTTAATTAATTCTTTTACCAACCATTTAAGCCCTTTTCCCTGTTTCTTTAGCACGTCTGTCCAACCAGTGACAAGCATGTATTAGTTGCTATTCTCGGCCGTGGGGACATCATCTCCATGAGTGAGCATACTGCTGAGGTAGGTGAGTACTGTGTGAGAGTTTATTCCTGCTCGCTCTGTTTGTCAGTCCATCCCCATGGCAGGTTCTGATCCTAATCTTACATTAGATAGAAGAAGCTCTTTCTGTGTCTAAAGCAACATTCATTTTCATTTGAATCAATGTATCACAGTTGAACAGATGCTCATGAATGAATGCTAATGTCACTTAGCAGATGCTCCTGGGAAAGAACCCTCCCATTTTGACTTTCAACAGTTTGGCGACATTTCTTTCCATGAGAACCTCTTTAAATTCATACCAGTTTTGTATTTGGGTATAAAGGAAGAGAACAAGTACCCAGAATCCTTAGAATCCTTAGTTTCTACCTTTCTAGTGTGGATTCATATAGATAGTGACTTATCAAAAATGCTGCCATAGAATTTAATTAGGTTTCTTAGATAACATACATTCCAAGGACTTCAAAACGTGGAAACGTACTGAGCTAACCTACAGGGTTTATGAAAACAGACATCCGGGTATAGATCAGTGGAACTAACCACAGAGCCAAGAACCATACAGACACATGGACTGCAAAGATAAAAGGCTCTAAAATGGATTTCATAAAAATTTAAAACGCTTGTTCTTTGAAAGAAATTCTGTTAGTTGATGTGGGAAAAATTACAGAATACCACAAAAGTATGATTTTAACAACAGAAATGTATGTATCATAGCTCTGGAGGATGGAATGTCAAGACCATGGGCTGACAAGACTGCTTTCTTCTGGAATATCTCTTTGGCCTGAAAATTTGCATTGTTCTGAACTTATGTATCCCTAGCATTTGCATCTTTCAGGTTCCCATAGACAGTAGTCAACTGGGATGGAGGCCTAACCTGATAGCCTTGTTGTCTTAATCAGGGTTTGTATTCCTGCACAAAACATCATGACCAAGAAGGAAGTTGTGGAGGAAAGAGTGTATTCAGCTTACACTTCCACATTGCTGTTTATCACCAAAGGAACTAAGGACAGGAACTCACACAGGGTAGGAACTTGGAGGCAAGAGCTGATGCAGAGGCCCTGGAGGGGTGCTGCTTACTGGGTTATTTCCCCTGGCTTACTCAGCTTGCTTTCTTATAGAACCCAGGACCACCAGCTCAAGGGTGGCACCACCCACAATAGGCTAGGCCCTACCCCTTTGATCACTAATTGAGAAAATGCCTTACAGCTGGATCTCATGGAGGCATTTCCTCAAGGGAGGCTCCTCTCTGTGTGATAACTCCAGCTTGTGTCAAGTTGACATACAAAACCAGCCAGTACACTCATTTTAAATGAATCACCTTCTAAATGGTTTGGTCATGGTGAGTCCATTTGTGTTGTTTAATTGTATGTGTTTTCAAGGCTTATATGCAACAAATATAATGAGAGACTGAAGGAAGGGAAGGGAGAGGGAAGCGATACTCTGTTTCAATTGGTTCTAGCCAACTCTAGTTATGTTGAGTTATTGGGAGTTGGGTCTTAAACATATGAATGAAGAAGGTGGGGCACAATTCACCCATATATAAACTAGTAAAAAAGACAACCTACTTGCTTCAATAGAATACTGATAATAGATATATTTGGCAAGTAACCTGTAGAATTTAGAAAGAGATTTTAAAGCTCAGGGAGGTAGCTCCATGGTAGAGTACTTACCTGAAAAAACAACAACAACAACAACAACAACAACAAACAGTAACAACAATTGACTTGAGAAAATGAGCCAGAGATTCCTAGCTGGTCAAACTGTAAGTCAGCTCACATTGTTTGCTATTATAAATTACAGCAGTTACTGAGTCATTAAAAATAAACAGTCTGTAAATTTGACAAACAGGGGTTGTGATGGCTATTCTTGGTTGTCAAATTGACTGTATCAGGAATTAACTAAAACCCAAGCTGCTGGGTACATCTGTGAAGGACTGTTCTTAATTAAATCGTTTAAAGTGGGAAGACTCAATTTTCACCAGATCTTTTTTTCAATAATTTATTTTGTTTACTCATATTATATCCCAATTTCAGCCCCGCTCTCTCCTGTCCTGCCCTTACAAACTCCTCCCCCATTTACCACATTCCTGTCTTAGAGGAGGAGAACCCCCCTTGGGCACCACTGGGACATTTAGTCAAGGTAGGACTGAGTACCTCCTCTCCAACTGAGGCCCAACCAGCAGTCCAAGTAAGGGAAGGGAATCTAATGGCAGACAACAGAGTCAGAGACAGCCCCCGCTCCAATTGTTAGGGGATCCACATGAAGACCAAGCCGCACATTCTTTACAAATGTATGTGAGGCCTAGGTCTAGCCTTTTCATGTTCTTTGGTTGGTTTCACCCAGATCTTTTAAAGTTGGAACAAACAACTTTAATCTGGGCCACATCTTTTGCTGTCAGCCTATATGAAAGACATGGAAGAAAGAAGTTTGCTGTCTTTGACCACTTGTTCTTACTCTGGCTGGCAAGTCCATTCTTCCCCTGGTAAGAGTGTCGGCATACTTCTTTGAGCATATATTGAGGACCAGAAGACAATCAGCCTTGGGGACTTCACAACTACTTGATTCTTGGACATTCTATTGAGAGACAGCCATTTTTAGAATAATTGGACCACAGCCTACTCTAACAAATTACCATAGATAGATAGATAGATAGATAGATAGATAGATAGATCATTCTATCAATTTTATTTTTCTAGCGAACCCCCAATTAATACATGAGTCAATTTTATATGTCTTTGTACCAACCAATTTACAACCCTGCTGATAGCAAATATTACCATAGATACTCAAAACTTGATACCATTGTTTCTAAGCAGAAATGATCTTATAGGCTAAACATAAATTTCTTCTTCTCATTAGTAAAATATCTTATGTTAAATTGAATGTGTTTCTATTTCTTTTTCTATGAATCACCAGTTAATATAATTTTGCTGGTATTGTTCTTCCTTATTAATGTCTAGAAGTCCTTTATAGTTACAAATTATTAACTCTTTGCCTAGAGGCTGGAGAGATGATTCCAGAACTAAAGTGCCCTACAACCATGATGACTTAAGGTCAGATTCGTAGCACCCACATAAAAAGCCAAGCATGCCATCTCATCAGGAGAAAGAGAAACATGCAGGTCCTATAGCTTCCTAGCCAGCCAGTCTAGGTGATCAGTGAAACTCAAATGAGAACCACTGTTTCAAACATAAGGCAGCAAGCATTTAAGGGAGACACCTGATATTGAGGTCTGGCCTCTATAAGCATGTATACCATAAATGCACTCACACTAACATATATGCATGCAAGCAAAAAAGGCACTCATCCTACATTTCCTAATATATATATATATATATATATATATATATATATATATATATATATATATATATTAGGAAAGTGGGAAGAATATATATATATATTCCAGCTTGCCATTGCATACCAATTTTATTAGCCATGTCTTTTCATAGTGAGAATTTGCAGTTACATAATCTCATCCCTTGAAATATTTTTAGAGATTTGCCACCCTTAATGTAATAGTGAGATGTGTGGCAAGATTTACTCCTGACCTGGAAAAAAAAACATTTTTCTGAATATCACAGAATTTAAATCCCAATTTTTCTTTCATTAACTTTTATAGTTATTGATTCTTGGGTTGATAAAGTACACATAACCACTCTGAACAAAATGTGGCAAAAATTTGAACATATGTATTAGAAAAGAAGGTATACAAGTGGTTGATAGACATAGAAAGTATGTCCAGTATTTTTACTGATAGAAAATAAATGAATAAATAAATAAATTTCCAATGAGATTTCACTACACACTGAATCGCATGACTACAATAAAAAAATAAAAGGAGTGGCTAGATTGTGGAGGGTCTAGAATTGTCACTTAAGAAAAAAATAAATAAATGAATTAATGAAAAAAAAAGCAAAAAAGAAAAACCAAAAAACTACCTGTTTCCTCTGAAAAAAAAAGCAGCCATTGAACCTTGTCTCTAAAACACAATTGTTTTTAAAGTCTGTACTTTTTATTTATGTGTGTGGGGTGTGTGAATACACAAGTGTGTCCATGCCTGTAGAGGGATGGAAAACACTGTCAAATTCCTTGAAACTGGAGTACAGGTGATTACAAGTCACCTGACATGAATGCTGAGAAAAAAAAATTGCCACATTATTTGTGCATATAAATGGGCAACATACTTTGTAAAGCAACTTGGCAACATCTTAGGAAGCTAAAAAGATACTATATAATGCTGAAATCCCAATCCTAGATATTTACCCAAGTCAAATGAAATGTTAATAGCTGCTTTATTTATTGTGGACAAAAATTTAAAACCATACCCACAAATGTCAACAAAGGAATAGTTAAACAAATGATGATTCTGCCTAGATGATAGAATAACACACATAAATTAAATGAGCAATCTACTGAGATAGCTAGAAACATGGAAAAATCTCACAAGTATACCTAAGGAAAAGAGCCATTGATCCTATGTATCAAATTCTCCAGCAGGAAAATAAGCTAGAATGACAAAAAGCCTATCCATTTGGCCTGGAGCTGAGAAGGAGCAGCCGATGAGAAAGATCGTAGAAGAGATTTAGAGTTATATGGCTATTTTATGTCTGCATGGGGTAGATCTATGGGTGTGTATGTCTCTAAATTCATCGACTTTTGCAATGTAATAGGCATAAATTCCTAGGTCTAAAAATATTATCTACTAAATCAGAATTGGAATCAGTCAAGGAATGAGGTGTTCCTATTTTGTTTTGTGGTTGTTGTTGTTTTGTTTTGTTCCAAAATCCCATTTTTAGCTCTGAATTCAGACATGCAGGAGAATGGCAGACCTCCCTGACCTGTAGAAAACTGAAGCGACCAAACAGTTTCTGTTGAATGTGTTCACTCCCTTCCACACCATCCTCTCCAAGAGACAGCTACCACTTAGCTAACAATTCTTGAAACCTCAGCTGAAAAGCAGAGAGTCATTTATTTTTTTATATATTTTTTATTTTTTATTTTTATTAGGTATTTTCTTCATTTACATTTCAAATGCTATCCAAAAAGTCCCCAGACACTCCTCCCCCTACTCCCCTACCCACCCACTCCCACTTCTTGGCCCTGGCATTCCCCTGTACTGAGGCAGATAAAGTTTGCAAGACCAAGGGGCCTCTCTTCCCAATGATGGCCGACTAGGCCATCTTCTGATACATATGCAGCTAGCTAGAGACACGAGCTCTGGGGGTACTGGTTAGTTCATATTGTTGTTCCACCTATAGAGTTGCAGACCCCTTTAGCTCCTTGGGTACTTTCTCTAGCTCCTCCACTGGGGGCCCTGTGATCCATCCAATAGCTGACTGTGAGCATTCACTTCTGTGTTTGTCAGGCACTGACGTAGCCTCACAAGACACAACTATATCTGGGTCCTTTCAGCAAAATCTTGCTGGTGTATGCAATGGTGTCAGCATTTGGAGACTGATTATGGGATGGATCCCAGGGTATGGCAATCTCTAGATGGTCCATCCTTTCGTCACAGCTCCAAACTTTGTCTCTGTAACTCCTTCCATGGGTGTATTGTTCCCAATTCTAAGAAGGGGCAAAATGTCCACACTTTGATCTGCAGAGAGTCATTTAATTTCTTACTCTTATGAATTCCCCTCTATGCTGGGGACCACTTCCCAAAGCTCAGTGATTTGTGACTTGGGACCCAAGAGTGTCTGTTGTCTTTAATATTTGCTTCAAAGAGCTCCATAATCACCATTAACTGGCATCTTAAAGGGGGTTGGCAAGCAGACCACAGGCCTGCAAATTAATGAGTTTCACTTCTCACATCTCATTCTTCATGAAGACAGCCTCACCTCCATACAGAAAAGTATAAAAATTGCCTAATTGTTTGCTCAGGAGAAAAGGGAACTACGTTGAATGAATGGCCATCCATACATACTGGTAATGTTATTATCAGTTAAATAAGAAAAGAACAACTTGCTGTAGTCTCAGTATTACAGAGGCTAAATCAGTCGAAACATAAGTTAAAGGCCAATCTTGGTGATGAGACAAAACTCTCTCATATAAACCAAGACAATTTAATAAAACAGTGAGCTAAAAATGACACATGAACAGCCAGCAAATGTGTTTAATTAATAAAGAGGGAAGGACAAATAAAACCACACTAAGGTAAACATCTTCACACCTGGTTGATTGACAAGAGATCAAATCGCTGAAGTGTTTGCCAAGATGCTTTGGTGTAGCAGACATTCTCACTGACTACCTATCTCCTTTGGCTTAACTCATAGATCTCCTGCCAAAAATAGTTCATGTAAAGTCTTATAGTGGCAACCATCACAAAGGGATTGGACATGGTAAATAGGAATGGGAGTTTCCCTAAAGGATACCAGTACAAATGAGTCCCACTTGCCCATACATAGTAGTAAACACCCATGCTCATTTTTTATTAATTAATTAATTTACTTTACATCCTGATCAAAGCCTTCTGTCCCCCCTCTCAGATCTCCTCTCCCTATGTCCCCTTCCTCAGAGAACAGGACACTTGCCATGGATATTAACCCACTCTGGTATATGAAATTGTAGTAAGACTAGATGCATCTTCTTCTATTGAGGTTATGCAAGGCTATCCAGTCAGGGAAAAGGGATCCAAAGGCAGACAACACAATCAGAGACATCCCTGCTTCTGCTGTTAAAGGTCTTACATGCGGACTAAGTTCTACATCTGTTAAATATATGTAGGGGAACTGGGTCCATCCTATTCATGCTCTCTTGTTGGTGGTTCAGGCTCTGTGAGCCCCTATATGTCCAGGTTAGTTGATTCTGTAGGTTTTCTTATGGTGTCCTTGACCTCTCTATCTCTTTAAATCCTTCCTTCTCCTCCTCCTCCTCCTCTTCCTTCTCCTTTAACAAGATATCCAGAGTTCTGCATAACAATTGGCTGTGAAGCTGGGCAGTGGTGACACATGCCTTTAATCCCAGCACTTGGGAGGCAGAGGCAGGTGGATTTCTGAGTTCGAGGCCAGCCTGGTCTACAGAGTGAGTTCCAGGACAGCCAGGGATACACAGAGAAACCCTGTCTTGGAAAACCCAAAAAATAAAATAAATAAAATAAAAATAAAAAATAATTGGCTGTGAGTCTCTGCATCTGTTTTCATCAGCTGCTAGGTGAAGCCACTCAGATGACTGTTATACTAGGCTCCTGTCTGAAAGCATAGCGGAGTACCATTAATAGTGTCAGGGGTGAGCTCTCTCTCATGGCATGGAATTCAAGAAGGGCCAATCATTGGTTGACCATTCCCTCACTTTCTGCTCCATCTTTATCCCTGGACATCTTACAGTCAAGACAAATTATGGGTCAAAGATTTTGCAGCTGGATTGTTATTCTTATCACTCCATTGGAAGTCATGCCTGGTTACAGGAGATGACCATTTCTTGTTCTATATCTCCTCTTGATAGGAGTCTTGGCTAGAGTCACCCTCATATATTCTTTGGAGTTTCCATTGTCCTAGATTTCTAGCTTGTTCCAGAGACACCACCCCACTCATTCTTTTCCCATCAATTCTCTCCAAATTCTCTCTGACACCATCTTCCCCACACTAGATCCTTATTGTTCCACTCCATACTCCCTCTTCCACAGTTCCTCCATCTCTCCCAGATGTCTATTTTACTTTTCCTACTCAGTGAGATATAAGCTCCCATGTGCTCTACTTGTTGCTTAGCTTTTTTGGGTCTGTGGATTGTGGCATGGTTATCCTGCACTTTATGGCTAATATTCACTTATCAATGAGTACATACCATGTTTGTCTTTCTGTTCTGGGTTACTTCATTCAGGATGATCTTTTCTAGTTCCATCCATTTGCCTGCAAATTTCATGATGTCATTGTTTTTAATAGCTAATATCCCATTATTTAAGTGTTCCATATTTTCTTTATCCATTCTTTAGTTTAAGGACATCCAGGCTGTTTCTAGTTTCTGGATAGTAGGAATTAAGCTGCTATGAACATAGTTGAGCAAATGTCTTTGTGTGATGGTGCAGCATCTTTTGGTTGTTTTCCCAGGAGTGATATAGCTGAGCCTTAAGGTAGAACTATCCCCAATTTTCTGAGGAACCACTAAATTGATTTCCAAAGTGGTTGTACAAGTTTGTACTCCCACCAGCAATAGAGTGTTTCCCTGGCTCCACATTTTTGCCAGCATGTGCTGTCATGTGAGTTTTTGAACTTAGTTATTTTGAGGGTATGAAATAGAACCTCAGGGTCATTTTGATTTGCATTTCCCCAATGACTAAGAATGTTGAACATTTCTTTGAGTGCTTCTTGGCCATTACAGATTCCACCTGAAGATGAAGCTATATCACTCTTGAGCATATACCCAAAAAACACCCCACCATACCACAAGAATGTGTGCTCCACTATGTTCATAGCAGCTGGAAACAACCCAAATGTCCCTTAGCCAAAGAGTGAATACAGAAAATGTTGTTCATTTATGCATTGGAATAGTATTCAGCTATTAAAAACAAGGACATCATGAATTTTGCAGGCAGATGGATGGAATTAGAAAATAACATCCTGAGTGAGGTAACTCAGACCCAAGAGGACATGCATGGTATGTACCCACTGATAAGTGGATATTAGTTAAAAAGTACAGAGCACATGGGACACAAGCCACAGACCCCAAGAAGTGTAACAAGCAGAAAGGCCCAAGTGAAGATAAATAAATCCCACTTAGAATTGGGAAGAAAATAATAACAGGAGGCATATGAGTGGGACCTGGGTGGGAGAGGGGAATGAGAGGGAGAAATGGGCACAGGATCTGGTATGTGGGGAACAGGAGAGAAGCCCAGAAGGCCAGGAGAATGAATGGAAATAAGCAGCTTTGGGGGGAAGGGGGAGGGACCCTCTAGAAAGTACCGGAGACCCGGGAGGTAAGAGACTCTAAGAACGCAATAGGGGTAACCTTAGCCAAAATGCCCAACACTGGGGAGAGGTAACTAAAAGAGTCCACCTCCAGTAGATAGACAGGGCCTCAATTAGAGGGACTGGGTTACAAACACACAGTCAAAATTTCTGACCCAGAATTGTTCATGTCTAAAAGAATTTCAGGGACAAATGGAAAAGAGACTAAAGGAAAGGCAGTCCAATGACCAGCCCAACTTGGGATCCATCTCATGAGGGGATGAGGAGGGCTTCAAGGCACTATTACTGATGCTATGGTGTGCTTACAGATCAGTGCCTAGCATGGCTGTCTTCTGAGGGGCCCTATCAGCAGCTGACTGTGACAGATGCAGATACATATAACTTTTCAACTGAAGTCAGGGATCTGTATGGTTGAATTAGGGGAAAGAGTGAGGAATCTGAAAGTGAGAGGGACCCCATAAGAAGACCAGCAGTCTCAACTATCCTGGACCCCAGGGAGCTCCCAGAGACTGAGCCATCAACCAGGATACACAGCATACACAGGCTGGTCAGATGCCTCTGGCACATATAAAGCAGATGTCTGCCTGGTCTGGCCTCAGTAGGAGAGGTGCTTAATCCTTGAGACACTTGAGGGCCGCAGGGAAGAGGGGAAGACTGGGGAGAAGCACCCTTTCAGAGGCAAGAGGGAGAAGGAATGGGCTGAGAAACTGTAGGGGAGGGGTACTGGGAGGGGGGCAATGACTGAAATGTAAATAGATAAAATACTTTTTCATTTTTATTTTTTATTGGAAATTTTCTTTATTTACATTTCAAATGTTATCCCCTTTCCTGGTTCCCCCCTCCCAGAAACCCCCTATTCCATCCTCCCTTCCCCTGCTTTATGAGGATATTCCTCCACCCACCCACTCACTCCCACCTTCCCACCATCGATTCCCCTACACTGGGGCATCCATCAATCCTTTACAGGACCAAGGGCTTCTCCTTCCATTGATGCCTTGATAAGGCCATCCTCTGCTACATACAGCTGGAGCCATGGGTCCCTCCAAGTGTACTCCTTTGTTAATGGCTTAGTCCCTAAGAGTTCTGGGGAGTCTGGTTGGTGGATATTGTTGTTCTTCCTATGGGGTTGCAAACTCCTTCAACTCCTTTAGTCCTTTATCTAACTCTTCCATGGGGTCTCTGTGCCCAGTCTAATGGCTGAATGTGAACATCTGCCTCTGTATTTGTAAGGCTCTGGCAGGGCCTCTCAGGAGACAGCCATATCAGCCTCCTTTCAGCATGCACTTCTTGGCATTTATAATAATGTCTGGGGGCAACAACTGGAGGGGGAACAACGACTGGAATGTAAATAAATAAAATAATTTTTTAAAAGATTAAAAAATAGAATTCTCCATTTAGTTCTTTATCCTATTTTTTTAATTGTGTTATTTGAGTTGTTGGTGTTGACTTTCTTGAGTTCTTTATATATGTTGGATATTAGAAATCTGTCAGATGAAGGGTTGATAAAGATCTTTTTCCTTTCTGTAGGCTGCTGTTTTGTCCTTTTAACACTGTCATTTGTCTTGCAGAAACGTTTCAGTTTCATGATGTTCCATTTATTAATTGTTGATCTTAGGCCAGAGCTATTGATATTCTTTCCAGGAAGCTGTCTCATGGGCCAGGCTATTCCCCTTTTTTACTTTTATCTGATTTAGGGTATCAGGTTTTATATTATAGTCTTTGATCCGTTTGGATTTGTGTTTTGTACAGGGTGATAAATATGTATATATTTGCACTCTTCTACATGTAGACAACCAGTTAGACCAGCACCATTTGTTGAAGATACTTTCTTTGTTCCATTGTAAAGTTTTTGCTTAATTGTCAATAATCAAGTGTCTATAGGTGTAGGTCTTTGATTCCATTCCATTGATCAACTTGTCTATTTTTATGACAATAGCATGTGTTTTTATTACTATTGCTCTGTAATACAACTTGATATCAGGGATGATGATACCGCCAGAAGGTTTTTTTATTGTATGGGATTGTTTTAGCTATCCTGGTTTTTTTTGTTTTGTTTTGTTTTTCCATATGAAGTTGAGTATTGTTTTTTCAATGTCTGTAAAGAATTGTATTGGAATTTTGATGGGAATTTTATTGAATTTGTAAATTGGTGTTGGCAAGATGGCCATTTTTGCTATGTTAATCTACTTATCCATACATAGTAGTAAACACCCAAGCTAATTTTCACACAGCCTCCTTTGAGATTTCTCTCTTCATCTCAATGTTACTATGGTTTTGCTATGTATTCTAGTTTTACTTTCCAGAAAAATTACTTGTACCTAAATCTTAGTTTCATAATCTGTCAAAAAAAAATGAAGCAAAGCCTCCAAATAAGGAGATTCTCATTGTTTTTATCTCTGACCAAAGCATGAATTTGTATAAAACACTCCTGAAATAATTCAGCAGTATGTAGTAAATTTCAAGAAATTCAGTTATAACTATATTGTAGAGAAATTTGTGCAAAGATGTACTAAGAAACATGCACAAAGTTATTCACAACAGTCGTTGTGAACTCACGAAAGTCCTACAATGGTCTACTTGAAATGTGATTCATGTTAGGACTAAAGATGCAAAGGGAATTCTAGATGTTTACTCTCTTACATTCGTGGAATACAATCCTATATTGCTAGTCAAGAGATATTATTTTTCTCATTTGTTTAAGTCCTTTATTCTCACCACAGGTTCTGAGAATTTTCTTTCTTTTTAAATTTCTTTATTTTAGGTATATGAGTACTCTATCTGCATATATACCTGCATACCAAAAGAGAACATCAGATAACATTACAGATGGTTGTGAGCCACCCTGTGGTTGCTGGGAATTGAACTCAGAACTTCTAGAAAAGCAATCAGTGCTCATAACCACTGAGCCATCTCTCCAGCTACCCTGTGAATTTTCTTGATCTAGGGAGTTCAATGATCTCTGCAGATGAATAAGTCTCCTCAAAAAGGTAAGGGCTTATATCTCAATGTATACTGCTTATTTTGCATGCACAAGGCCCTAGAGTCTATTTCCCAGTATTAAACACATCCACATGCACACACACACACACACACACACACACACACACACACACACTCACACACTGCCTTCAAGGAACCAGAGTCTGGGGGTTAGTTATCTTAGAGTACAATAAGATAAGCTCAATAAGTTGCATGCTGGTGTGAGCACAAGTAGAGTGGAGCACAAGTGAGAGTTTAAGAATGAAAATTCTGAGTAACAGACTTGGGTTTGAATTTAATTAAGTTCATTGGTAGTTATTTCATCTTGAGTGAATTCTCAACATCTCTGGACTTCATTTTCCTACTGATAATGCTGATAATAACAATAAAAAACTAAAGAGCCAATGTGTGTTTTTAGTGATCTACAAAGTGCATACAGTGGATAAGCGTTGGCTACTACAGAACAGAGGATGAGATAAGGGATTATTTTAGAGGATGAAGAAAGGCTCAGCAAAGTAACAGCTCCCAAGGAGGTTATTTAAATAGAGTGAGCAAAATTGGGAGTTAAATCTTAACTTCCTAATAATTCTTGATATTATTGATCAAGTTTAAGGAAATTATCTCTCAAGATACAGAAGTTTAGCCAAGGGTTGGTGCTTTTCTATCAAGAATGTTCACTTATAAACAAACTTCTAGAGCATATTTCCCTTTATGTGTCAATGATACAACACTTGGGATGGGAATTTTGTTTTTTCCTTTTGTAATTTCTCACTTTAATTTTGAGTGATTTTATTTTTTCACAAAAATTCCATATTCTCCCAGTCTCTCTTAACACTTGCATAAAGCTTTTATCATCTACCTGGGGCATATTTGTTCCAAAACTAGAACTAAGTTATGTCTTTTCTATAATCAAACAGTTAACTGGTCCTCTCACGTATTCCATATATAATCTGATTTTATACATTATGTATATCATAATCTTCCTTGGTCAATAATGTGTATTCTAAAATTAGCCATTACATATATTATTTAGTTCCTCTTAAGAGTGGATGCTGAGAATTAGATGTAATGCAACATATCAGTCTATATATACATCATTAGAATAAATCTTTATATATGTTATGTCAAAACAAAATAACAATTCAGCTGTAATTCCATGAATACTATATAACCCTATGCTATAGAGCCTGAATGCTATAGAACACTATCATTTTCATGCTTCTCTATACTTTGATATTCACACTCCTAAATATTGTCTCAGTAATGGGCAAACTTGTGCCTTGCTTTCCTAAAGATTTGTATTTGCTCATTTCGTCATCTGGCCCTACTTTTGCTGATACTACTGCTACACATTGGTCAGCTACAGCCAATCATTGTCTTTGACAGGTTTACACTGGTCTCTTATTCTGCAATTATGTATTCAACACACCAAATGTTATGGCCAGAGTTTGGGAAGAAAATAACTTCAAACTTGATTGTCTTTTATACAAATGCCAATTATTCTTATATATGTTATATCAATTACTAAATGACTATTCCACTGTAATTCTTTGAATGCTATAGAACCATATGCAATAGAACCTGAAGGCTGCCAGGCAGTGGTGGTGCACACCAGTGCTTGGGAGGCAGAAGCAGTCAGATTTCTAAGTTCAAGGCCAGCATGGTCTACAGAGTAAGTTCCAGGACAGCCAGGGATACACAGAGAAACCCTGTCTCAAGAAAAAAAAATGAATGCTATAGAACCCCAAGGTTTTCATTCTTCTCTATATTCTGATAGGCACACTCCTATATATTGTCTCTGTGATGAGTGTGTCTTGTAGTCATGTTTTAGAATTTCTGCTTAGCTCTTCAGATCCTTTGTGTATATTCTTCCATCATGTTTGAGAATGCATCAAACTGAATTAATATATTTAAGCTCTACTTCTAATTTAAGTAAACAGCAGAAAAGTAAACATACCACATTCTCTGCCCTCTTGGAGTCAGTCCTTTGACAATTAGACAACACAATACTGACAAATATAGATACTGACAATGTAGACAAAATGACTCTGTAGAATAAGCACTGTGCCAGTGTGTGTGCAGGATTTCTCAGTGGATGGCACCTGCAATGACATATGAATGTCACCTACAAGGATATATGAATGACAGTGAGGTTATACAGAGCATACAGGTCATTTAGAAGAACTGTGACATCTCTCCTCTTCCATGTAACCATACAGGCATTAATTCTCTGAATGTTATCCTAATTCAGTATACACTAACTTCAGGAGCTTTGTCAGCTGTAACCTCAGTTAACAGGGTGTTGACATTCTACTAAAAACAGTAAAATACACATTTAGATATGTTCTATCTTTATGTTTTACAAAACATTCCTGATGACTTTTTACAGTCCTGATCATCACTGACAGCCCATGAATCATTATCATCAATCTCCCTCTTCCTAGTAAGGCTATTTCTCAACAAAAGCTGGGTCATTCTACCTTGACCCTTGCAGTTATGGAAGACAAAAAGAGACTGAAGATGAGCATTCATGCAAAAGGTTGAAGCTGCAGATAGCCAATGAATACTCATCTGTAGATTAAGGTAGTGTTGAAGTGTGTGTGTGTGTGTGTGTGTGTGTGTGTGTATTTCAACTCTGTGGTGAATATGAAATTTTTAGCTCAATCACCTTTCTTACCTCCACTGGTTCACTCTGACACAGAACAGAGTCAAAGTGTTTGATTGCTGGATTAATTTTATGACCTAAAATGTCTCAAGAAGTGATAATATTCCACTAAATGCCCTCAATTATTTTGGCTTGACAATTTTTCTTATTTTTTCTGACTCCTCCTCTCTCTACATAGCACTCTGAATTCATCCTTCATTTCCTCTCTCACCCTTATGTAATTTATAAGGCTATTATTATGCACTTTAGTATTAGAGCAACATGAGCCTTAGAGAGTAGTGTTAATGGAATTCTAATAGAAAAAATAAGATAAATTATTGAGATGACTTGTAATTTGTATCATTTTGCATCTCTCTTAAAAGAAAAGAAGAGACAGAGGAAAAAAGAAGGGAGAGGATGACTTTGCTGGATGTAAACTGATAGGTCCCTGGGAGAGAACAGAATGCCTAATTCACTAATTAGAGGAGGCACACAGCCCAATAATAATATGCAGGGACTTATTAGACTTAGAAGTCTGCCTAGTGGAATTTAAATTTTGATCTTCCAGCTGCTAATTGTGACCTCATACAATTTTCTTAAGCTTTTTTGTGGTCCAGTTTCCTCACTGATAAAATGGAAATGATACAGTAAATTTGTGCAGTTAAAATGATAATAAAAAACAAAATATGATAGATATAATGAAAACAACCTCAAAGAGTTGTTGTATAAAGTAGTTGTGCATGAATCTTTGGTCAACAACTAATGTACAGTAAACATTACAAAGGAAACACTATTAAAGCCACACAGGCAGAGTTTCTTCTAAGGTTAGAGTTCAAAGGAGTAATATAGTTACACAGCTTACTGTAGTGTGTACCAGTGTTCACTTGAAAGAGAAACTAAGTGTTCTAGAATGATAAATGTTTGGCCTCTATGCCTCCACTACTCCCATTTGTGCCTATGACAAGCATTTTATATTAACTATGGAATTTGTTCTCTCTGAGTCTGGACACAACGTTAGATTTTTTTTCTTCTTATATTGAACCAGGCATTTATTATCCACGAACTAGAAAAAGACTTTATATGAAACTATTTCCTTTCTACCTCTGTTAGAGGTTCATTACAGGATAAGTCACCAGGGATATAAGTATGATATGATTTTGTGATTGGTCTCTTGCAGGACAGATGCAGAAAAAATAATCCACCCAGTTGAAAAGTCAAGTGGTATTTTAAAGCAAACATCAAGGGAAGGTGTCTAAGGAAATGACTTAAGTGGGTAAGAATGATTAGTTATGAAAGCAAGAGGACCTGAGTTCAAATCCTCAGCACCCAGTGTTGAGGTAGATCCTGGCAGTCCCTTTACTTAGTGATACAGGACCTAAATATCTTTTTGCAAACATTCTATCTCCCCTTACTACTTTTCCCCCCTTCACTGATCTCTTCAATACTGTATTGTGCAGGTTGAGCTAAAAGTGTTGGAGAGTTGATTTAAAATTGTACAAGTTGGACACTCATGTGTTAAAGTCCTTGTGGGTCTGGGTTGCCACAACTGTACCGGTCTGGTAGAATAACCATAGATTCCAAACAGGATCTGGCTGGACCCAAAAATGAAACCCTATCATCAATAAAACCAAACATCTCCAAGAGTTTCCACTTCTGGCTACTGTGATGGTTTGTATATGCTTGGTCCAAGGAGTAGCACTATTTGGAGGTGTGACCTTGTTGAAGTAGGTGTGTCACTGTGGGTGTGGGCTTTAATACCCTACTTCTATCTGCCTGGAAGCCAGTATTCTGCTAACAGCCTTTAAATGAGGATGTAGACCTCTCAGCAACTCCTGCACCATGGCAGCCTGGATGTTGCCATGTTGCTGCCTTGATGATAATTGACTGAACCTCTGAACCAGCCCCAATTAAATGTTAGCCTTTATAAGACTTGCCTTGGTCATGGTATCTGCTCACAGCAATAATACCCTATATAAGACATCTACCCTTGATATGGCATGATGAATAGTAGGCAGCCTTTTCCCCTAGGTTTTCCAGTGGGATGTCTGTGTGCATCACCATGCTTTTCTTTTGGTCTTAGGTCACCTACATATTAACTCATTTTCTGATTCATGTCTTTTATACATCACCATAGAAGACACATTCCACAGAGAAATAGATGAGGAGTACTTTGACAGAAGAGTAGATTCCAGTCATCAACTCAACCGCCTGTTAAACATTTACAAGGGACCACTTATAGAGGGAACTAACATAACTATCTTAGCCCATAAGTAAGTGGTCAAAGAATTGTCAAATACAGAACAGTTTGAGTCTCCAAGATCTCATTAGTTAGAGCATTGTCCCTTGTTCCAGTATTTCCAAGAGATGAAGGAAGTATTATCAGGAGTAAGTGATGAAATGAAGCAACCAATCCCAAAGAAGAGGCGACAAACGTGGATTATTTGTAAATTCATTCACTTCATATATGCCAAGTACACACACACACACACACACACACATGTTATGTCTACACATTGCTTTCCCAAAGGCTTCTCCACAGAGACATTACTTTTTTTAATTTCCCATAAGCCCCACCTTAATCCATTTAATCCCATTTCAATAAAACTTTAGCATAGAAATGAGAGGCTATAAGAAGAGAAAATAAGAAATACACAGACTGATTAGATTATAATACGTCCTCTGACTTGGAAGACATTTTCAATTCAACATTTCAGTTTCCTTCCAGGCACATCCATGAGGGTTCCTAAGCTCAAAGCATACAAGACTCGGCAACAGCTGTGTAGAATGTGCAAGTCTAGATTGTTTGTTATGACTTGGCTGGTCCTCTGCAATATCGCAAGTTTCCACATCATATTCAACTAAGCAGAACAGTAAATAATATGCATGTATTGCATCAGACTTTAAAAATATAGCTCAGGGCAGGCAGTTGACAGTTGAACCATCATTCTCAGGTGAATGGAGCGCTGAAATTGTTGCCTGGAATCCAGACAAGCAAGAAGGCAATACTCTCAGACAACAGAGCCCTGACATCCCATAGACATCTGTTTGTTACTGCAAAAGCAATGCCAAAAAGAGTACATGGGGCCGCAGACAGACTGCTAGAGGTCCAGGCCCTCAGGGAAAGCAACCAACCTCCATCTCATAATTTCCATAGCAGAAAAATAAAAAAGAACTTTAAAAAAAATTCAGGTTGCAGCCAAGACAAAACTAACCCCCTTTAACTTTTCCCAAACTCCCCAACTTTAACTGCAAAGGGCTTATAAGCAGAAGACCTGGGGCCTGAGCTTATGCTAAAACAGTCTCTTGTGTTCTAATTAGGGAACTGAATGGGCAGCTTGAAGGATGACTGGGATCAGGGGATTAAAAGGAAAGAGTGTCAAAGGGACCATGGTTCACCTTCAGCCTCCCTGAGGCCAGAAAACATATTAGGAAAAAAAAAAAAAAGAAATTGAAAGCAAAGGGGCTCCAATATATATGTCTGTCGCTCAGCAGTGTTATCCTTAGGAAAATAGCAGAGGCCTTTGAAGAGAAAGTGAAAATGGAGGAAGCAGGTAAAATGCTCAGCTAAAACCCTTATGGAGTGATACCTGGTTCCCTCCTGTGGCCTCCCAGAGAGAGCTGCAGACAGTTGCCACCTCTCTCCCAGCCCATCCTCAATGCCGGTGGGAAACTCATCTTCCCAAAACTGACTCTAAGGAAAAGTTACAGATACTCTTGTCACACCTTCTAGAAAGCAAACCTTATGGATCAAGTTATCCTCGGAGAGAAACCCAGCTCCCACTGGGAAATCCACTTACTGTAGACTAATACACTGTGAAGAGCCCAGGCACAGCAGAAATAACATGTTTTCACGCCCAACAGATTTGCTCTCAGCATCGGCCTTGCAATGGACCGATGGCACAGCTTTCCGTTAGCGGAGTTAACTTGTCAGGACTTCATCATGCGCCATGATATCTTAAACTGTTCTGAGCTTTAGACTGCAGCACTATTAAGTAGCTCCATCAAGTACACAGGCCTCAACAGACTCAAAGGCCCCAGAGAAAATACTGGTGTGTAAATGTCACTATATTAGATCCATGATTATACAGGTTATATTTTCTTCCTAAGTTTGACTTCCATCGTATGCCAGGTGAATTGCTTACTGTTGTTTGGTTGTTGTTTGTTATTGTGGTTGGTTGGTTAGTTGGTTTGGTTTCTTTATTTGTTTGTTTTATGTTTTTTACCTTCTTGGTCCTATGGCAGTGATAACTTTTACATGCACATTGTTTAGAGTCATGATGGATGCCATGGAAGGATTGCAGAAAGCTGTGTGGTACATGCTGCCTAAGCATGTCCTTCCATGTTTCTGTGCACAGTTTACCCTAGAAGCTAAACATCCATTTGTGTGTTCTTCAAAGAACAAGGGTAAGTTTCCATCTTTAAAAGGCTAATTCAAGATGGACATGAGTCTGAAATGAAAGCTAAGTGTTTTTTATCATGTTTGTATTCAAACTCAAGTTTATATGATTCTTCAGAGCATGGCAAAGATCTTTAGGGCACAACATCTAAAAGAGAGAAAAGCCAGATTGCTACAAGAGACTATTTGAAGGAAACAAAAGATGACTGACAAGGGGAAATGGCAGATTTATTTTTTTGAAAACTGCCAGTATATGCTGTAAGCAACAAGGGAACAAATAATGAGGAAGTTTGCATTAATATACTTTATCAGACCAGAACAAAATAATCCAAAATGAGATCTCCTCTTTGCTCTGTATGTGACACAGAATATCGAATGCCTGACACAAAAGAGCCAAGAATACAATCATTTCTAAAATGAACATTTTTCAGAGGAAAGAAAGGAAAATTTTGCCATTATGAAACCAAAAGCTTGATTTATGCAGTTGTTGTCCAAAGGACAAGAGTCAATAGAATGTGCCCTCATTCAACTCCATACTCTTCCTTTTCTCTGTTTGCAGACTGATCCTCACAGGAGAAATAAAGGCTTAGGTGTTTCTGAGCCCAGACTTTACTGCAACGTCAACATGAGGTTGTCTTAAACCAACGCTGTGTGGAGCTATTGCTTTAGAAGAGTTGGATGGTCAAGGTCAGAAACACCAGGATGACTCAGACCCAGAGTTAAAAAGAGAAGCTTCACTGCATATCACGGACAGAAATCTAACAAAGCCCACTAAAGGGCCGAATATTCCAAAAACAAATAGCTTCTGTGATGGACCTGAATTAAATAAACATGGAAGCCTAGGGAAGGACTACAAATACCCTAACCATTTATAATTGATAATTGTGCCAATGCTTTTTGCTCTTCTTCCTCCTAGACACTGACACTGGATTGGTGTATATATGATGTGCAATGCTTCTTTTTAAGTCTTTCTTTATTTTCAGGTTAAGGCTTTACATTTCACTCTTAGAAAACTTTCCTTTTTCTATGGTCACAGAGATATGCTGTTGTAGTTTCTTCTAGAAGCTTTATGGCTTTAGCCCTTACATTGAGGTTTGTGATATGTCTGGAGTTCATTTATATGGGTAAGGAGTCAAGTTTCTCTTCCCCATATCTTCAACCCAGATGTTCAAGTAGGATTTGTGGGAAAGATGTTCCCATCCTCATCCAATTACCTTGTCATCTTTATTGAAAATCAATTGACCATATATGTGTGGGTTTATTTCTAGACTCTATTTTGTTCCCATGATATATGGTTCTGTTAATATGCCAGGACCACACTGCCTTGATTACAGTAAGATTTATTGCAATGTACTCTTGCATTTAATAGGTAACTTGATACAGAGGGCAAAGATACAAGCTATAAGGCCACATTTGGCATTGTTTAGTGTAGAGATGTTTAACAACTCATCCTATTTCTCCATCTCTTCATTATTTGTGAAAGGAATATTTAATGAATTAAATCAAATGAAGGAAGTGAAATGAACTGAAATAAAGACATGACAATTATTATAAATCTGTAAGTAATAGAAAGAAAATATTAATTAGCCAACTCATGGACATTTCCAGTTAAACATTCATGCAAATCTAGAGTTCCCATTTTCTTTGTATGAGGATAACACATACACATGTGGTATGAAGATGGCAGCCAAAACTCAGATACTAAAAATATTCTCAAGAGTAAGTATAAGGTAGGGCCACAAGCCTCTTCCGGTCAGAAAAGCACCTGAGTAGCTAGGGCGCAGGGTCGGCTGACACTCGCCAGCTACCCACAACACCCGCCACAGGATCTTAAGACTTCTGGTGAGTGGAACACAGCTTCTACTCCAATCCAATTGCGCGCGGGACCTGAGACTGCATTAGTTAGGGAAGCAGAAACCGGCCTGAGTAGGGCCACAGGCCTCATCCAGCCGGACCAGCACCGGAGTAGCTAGAGCGCAAGGTCGGCTGACACCCGCCAGCTATCCACGACCCCTGCCACAGGATTTTGAGACTGCTGGTGAGTGGAACACAGCTTCTGCTCCAGTCCAATCACACGGGACCTGAGACTGCTCTGGTTGGGGAGGCAGAAATCCGGCCTACGTAGGGCCCCAAGCCTCTTCCGGTCAGAAAAGCACCTGGGTACCTAGGGCGCAGGGTCTGCTGACACTCGCCAGCTACCCAAAACACCCTCCACAGGATCTTAAGACTTCTGGTGAGTGGAACACAGCTTCTGCTCCAATCCAATTCCGCGCGGGACCTGAGACTGCATTAGTTAGGGAAGCAGAAACCGGCCTGAGTAGGGCCACAGGCCTCATCCAGCCGGACCAGCACCAGAGTAGCTAGAGCGCAGGGTCGGCTGACACCCGCCAGCTATCCACGACCCCCGCCACAGGATTTTGAGACTGCTGGTGAGTGGAACACAGCTTCTGCTCCAATCTTTAAACAGTGACAACGACAACAACAAACCCCAGAGATTACCAGATGGCGAAAGGTAAACGTAATAATCTTACTAACAGAAACCAAGAACACTCACCATCATCAGAACCCAGCACTCCCACTTCGCCCAGTCCAGGGCACCCCAACACACCGGAAAAGCTAGACACGGATCTAAAAGCATATCTCATGATGATGGTAGAGGACTTCAAGAAGGACTTTAATAACACACTTAAAGAAATACAGGAGAACACTGCTAAACAGGTAGAAGACAGTAAAGAGGAAGCACAAAAATCCCTTAAAGAATTGCAGGAGAACACTGCTAAAGAGTTACAAATCCTTAAAGAAAAAGAGGATAACATAATCAAACCGGTAGAAGTCCTTAATAAAAAACAGGAAAACACATCCAAACAGATGATGGAAATGAACAAAACCATACTAGACCTAAAAAGGGAAGTAGACACAATAAAGAAAACCCAAAATGAGGCAACACTGGAGATAGAAACCCTAGGAAAGAAATCTGGAACCATAGATACCAGCATCAGCAACAGAATACAAGAGATGGAAGAGAGAATCTCAGGTGCAGAAGATTCCATAGAGAACATCGGCACAACAATCAAGGAAAATGGAAAATGCAAAAAGATCCTAACTCAAAACATCCAAGAAATACAGGACACAATGAGAAGACCAAACCTACGGATAATAGGAGTGGATGAGAATGAAGATTTTCAACTCAAAGGACCAGCAAACATCTTCAACAAAATTATAGAAGAAAACTTCCCAAATCTAAAGAAAGAGATGCCCATGAACATACAAGAAGCCTACAGAACTCCAAATAGACTGGACCAGAAAAGAAATACCTCCCGAAACATAATAATCAGAACAACAAATGCTCTAAATAAAGATAGAATACTAAAAGCAGTAAGAGAAAAAGGCCAAGTAACATATAAAGGCAAGCCTATCAGAATTACACCAGATTTTTCACCAGAGACTATGAAAGCCAGAAGATCCTGGATGGATGTTATACAGACACTAAAAGAACACAAATTCCAGCCCAGGCTACTATACCCAGCAAAACTCTCAATTAACATAGATGGAGAAACCAAAGTATTCCACGACAAAACCAAATTCACACATTATCTCTCCACGAATCCAGCCCTTCAAAGGATAATAACAGAAAAAAAAAAACAATACAAGGACAGGAACCACGCCCTAGAAACAACAAGAAGGTAATCCCTCAACAAACCTAAAAGAAGACAGCCACAAGAACAGAATGCCAACTTTAACAACAAAAATAACAGGAAACAACATTACTTTTCCTTAATATCTCTTAATATCAATGGACTCAACTCCCCGATAAAAAGACATAGACTAACAAACTGGCTACACAAACAAGACCCAACATTTTGCTGCTTACAGGAAACTCATCTCAGAGAAAAAGATAGACACTACCTCAGAATGAAAGGCTGGAAAACAATTTTCCAAGCAAATGGTATGAAGAAACAAGCTGGAGTAGCCATTCTAATATCAGATAAGATTGACTTCCAACCCAAAGTCATTAAAAAAGACAGGGAGGGACACTTCATACTCATCAAAGGTAAAATCCTCCAAGAGGAACTATCAATCCTGAATATCTATGCTCCAAATACAAAGGCAGCCACATTCATTAAAGAAACTTTAGTAAATCTCAAAGCACACATTGCACCTCATACAATAATACTGGGAGACTTCAACACACCACTTTCACCAATGGACAGATCATGGAAACAGAAACAAAACAGGGACACAGAGAAACTAAGAGAAATTATGAAACAAATGGATCTGGCAGATATCTACAGAACATTCTATCCTAAAACAAAAGGATATACCTTCTTCTCAGCACCTCATGGTACCTTTTCCAAAATTGACGACATAATTGGTCACAAAACAGGCCTCAACAGATACAAAAATATTGAAATTGTCCCATGCATCCTATCTGATCACCATGAACTAAGGCTGATCTTCAATAACAAAATAAATAATAGAAAGCCAACCTTCACGTGGAAACTGAACAACACTCTTCTCAATGATACCTTGGTCAAGGAAGGAATAAAGAAAGAAATTAAGGACTTTTTAGAGTTCAATGAAAATGAAGCCACAACATACCCAAACTTATGGGATGCAATGAAAGCATTTCTAAGAGGAAAACTCATAGCTCTGAGTGCCTCCAAAAGGAAACTAGAGAGAGCACACATTAGCAGCTTGACAACATACCTAAAAGCACTAGAACAAAAGGAAGCAAATTCACCCAAGAGGAGTAGACTGCAGGAAATAATCAAACACAGGGGCGAAATCAACCAAGTGGAAACAAGAAGAACTATTCAAAGAATCAACCAATCAAGGAGCTGGTTCTTTGAGAAAATCAACAAGATAGATAAACCCTTAGCCAGACTCACTAGAGGGCACAGGGAAAGCATCCTAATTAACAAAATCAGAAATGAAAAAGGAGACATAACAACAGATCCTGAAGACATCCAAAACACCATCAGCTCCTTCTACCAAAGGCTATACTCAACAAAACTGGAGAACCTGGATGAAATGGAGAAGTTCCTAGACAGATACCAGGTACCAAAGTTGAATCAAGAACAGGTTAATGATCTAAACAGCCCTATATCCCCCAAAGAAATAGAAGCAGTCATTGATAGTCTCCCAACTAAAAAAAGCCCAGGACCAGACGGGTTTAGTGCAGAGTTCTATCAGACCTTCAAAGAAGATCTAATCCCAGTTCTTCACAAACTATTCCACAAAATAGAAACAGAAGGTACTCTACCCAACTCATTCTATGAAGCCACAATTACTCTGATACCTAAACCACAAAAAGACCCAACAAAGATAGAAAACTTCAGACCAATATCCCTTATGAATATTGATGCAAAAATCCTCAATAAAGTTCTTGCTAACCGAATCCAAGAACACATCAAAACAATCATCCATCCTGACCAAGTAGGTTTCATCCCAGGGATGCAGGGATGGTTCAATATACGGAAATCCATCAACGTAATCCAGTATATAAACAAACTCAAAGACAAAAACCACATGGTCATCTCGTTAGATGCGGAAAAAGCATTTGACAAGATCCAACACCCATTCATGATAAAAGTCTTGGAAAGATCAGGAATTCAAGGCCCATACCTAAACATGATAAAAGCAATCTACAGCAAACCAGTAGCCAACATCAAAGTAAATGGTGAGAAGCTTGAAGCAATCCCTCTAAAATCAGGGACTAGACAAGGCTGTCCACTTTCTCCATACCTATTCAACATTGTACTTGAAGTCCTAGCCAGAGCAATTCGACAACAAAAGGAGATCAAAGGGATACAAATTGGAAAAGATGAAGTCAAAATATCACTTTTTGCAGATGATATGATAGTATATATAAGTGACCCTAAAAATTCCACCAGAGAACTCCTAAGCCTGATAAACAGCTTCGGTGAAGTAGCTGGATATAAAATTAACTCAAACAAATCAATGGCCTTTCTCTACACAAAGAATAAACAGGCTGAGAAAGAAATTAGGGAAACAACACCCTTCTCAATAGTCACAAATAATATAAAATATCTTGGCGTGACTCTAACTAAGGAAGTGAAAGATCTGTATAATAAAAACTTCAAGTCTTGGAAGAAAGAAATTATAGAAGATCTCAGAAGATGGAAAGATCTCCCATGCTCATGGATTGGCAGGATCAACATTGTAAAAATGGCTATCTTGCCAAAAGCAATCTACAGATTCAATGCAATCCCCATCAAAATTCCAAATCAATTCTTCAACGAATTAGAAAGTGCAATCTGCAAATTCATCTGGAATAACAAAAAACCTAGGATAGCAAAAACTCTTCTCAAGGATAA
This sequence comes from Mus caroli, assembly GCF_978045245.1. Taxonomy (NCBI): domain Eukaryota; kingdom Metazoa; phylum Chordata; class Mammalia; order Rodentia; family Muridae; genus Mus; species Mus caroli. The sequence goes on from NW_028227257.1 coordinate 73,506,681, forward strand.
AAGAACCTCTGGTGGAATCACCATGCTGGACCTAAAGCTCTACTACAGAGCAATTGTGATAAAAACTGCATGGTACTGGTATAGTGACAGACAAATAGACCAATGGAATAGAATTGAAGACCCAGAAATGAACCCACACACCTACGGTCACTTGATCTTCGACAAGGGAGCTAAAAATATCCAGTGGAAGAAAGACAGCATTTTCAACAAATGGTGCTAGGACAACTGGTTGTTAACATGTAGAAGAATGCGAATCGATCCATTCCTATCTCCTTGTACTAAGGTCAAGTCTAAGTGGATCAAGGAACTACACATAAAACCAGAGACACTGAAACTTATAGAGGAGAAAGTGGGGAAAAGCCTTGAAGATATGGGCACAGGGGAAAAATTCCTGAATAGAACAGTAATGGCTTGTGCTGTAAGATCGAGAATTGACAAGTGGGACCTCATGAAACTGCAAAGCTTCTGCAAGGTTAAAGACACCATCAATAAGACAAAAAAACCACCAACAGATTGGGAAAGGATCTTCACCTATCGTAAATCAGATAAGGGACTAATATCCAATATATATAAAGAACTCAAGAAGGTGGACTCCAGAAAGTCAAATAACCCCATTAAAAAATGGGGCTCAGAACTGAACAAAGAATTCTCACCTGAGGAATACCGAATGGCAGAGAAGCACCTGAAAAAATGTTCAACATCCTTAATCATCAGGGAAATGCAAATCAAAACAACCCTGAGATTCCACCTCACACCAGTCAGAATGGCTAAGATCAAAAATTTAGGTGACAGCAGATGCTGGCGAGGATGTGGAGAAAGAGGAACACTCCTCCATTGTTGGTGGGATTGCAAGCTTGTACAACCACTCTGGAAATCAGTCTGGCGGTTCCTCAGAAAATTGGACATAGTACTACCAGAGGATCCAGCAATACCTCTCCTGGGCATATATCCAGAAGATGTCCCAACCGGTAAAAAGGACACATGCTCCACTATGTTCATAGCAGCCCTATTTATAATAGCCAGAAGCTGGAAAGAACCCAGATGTCCCTCAACAGAGGAATGGATACAGAAATTATGGTACATTTACACAATGGAGTACTACTCAGCTATTAAAAAGAATGAATTTATGAAATTCCTAGCCAAATGGATGGACCTGGAGGGCATCATCTTGAGTGAAGTAACACAATCACAAAAGAACTCACACAATATGTATTCACTGATAAGTGGATATTAGCCCAAAACTTAGGATACCCAAGATATAAGATACAATTTGCTAAACGCATGAAACTCAAGAAGAATGAAGACCAAAGTGTGGACACTGTGCCCCTTCTTAGAATTGGGAACAAAACACCCAGGGAAGGAGTTACAGAGACAAAGTTCGTAGCTGTGATGAAAGGATGGACCATTTAGAGACTGCCATATCCAGGGATCCATCCCATAAGCAGCTTCTAAATGCTGACACCATTGCATACACTAGCAAGATTTTGCTGAAAGGACCCAAATATAGCTGTCTCTTGTGAGACGATGCCGGGGCCTAGCAAACACAGGAGTGGATGTTCACAGTCAGCTATTGGATGTATCACAGGGCTCCCAATGGAGAAGCTAGAGAAAGTACCCAAGGAGCTAAAGGGATCTGCAACCCTATTGTTGGAACAACATGATGTACTAACCAGAACCCCGGAGCTCTTGTCTCTAGCTGCATATGTATCGAAAGATGGCCTAGTCGGCCATCAATGGAAAGAGAGGCCCATTGGACTTGCAAACTTTATATGCCCCAATATAGGGGAATGCCTGGGCCAAAAGAATGGGAATGGGTGGGTAGGGAAGTGGGGGGCGCTATGGGGGACTTTTGGGATAGCATTGGAAATGTAATTGAGGAAAATATGTAATAAAAATATTAAAAATTTTTAAAAAAGGAATAATGATGTAACGTCAACATATGATAGAGATCCAGTTCCATGGTACCTTACATGAAAAATAAAAACAAAACAAAACAAAACAAAAAAAAGAGTAAGTATAAACATGGCTGGAATATATTTTATCAGACACGTTTAATTCTGCATGATTGTAAACCCAGGTTTAATTCTATGTTTTCATCATAGCATTGTTGACTTTCATCTCTAATATAATTTTTAGGACTTCAGGGTAGGGAAGGACAGGGTCTCACTGTTTAACTCTGGCTGACCTCAAACTCACAAAGATCCTCCTGCTTCTGCCACCAAAGTGCTATAATTAAAGTTTTTGCCAGAACACACACGTTGTTCTAGGCTTTCATTTTTAAGAGCCAAATAATGATATTGCAACATGCTCTTTTATAATAAAGAGATTTTAGAAATACAGAATTTTCATAGACAAAGATTTTTTCAATGATTTATTAATACAATGTTTTGAACTTTCAAAGTCTCTGCAATGAAAGAGAATGGCTACACACTTTTGAGTTTTTCTCTATAAGACACAATAAAAAGTAATGATGACTGGATTTGTAGTTCCAACTAATAAGTCATGTGTTGTTGTTTTGCATACTATAAATGTTATCAGTATGCAGGATTGCATTGAGCTTGAAGCTACTCCTTCAGGGTACTCTTCCACTTCAATGTGAAGGAGATTGTTAGAGATTTATGAGGAGTTTCATTGTGTGGCTTTCAAATGGAAAAAAAAAGGTTTTTATTTTCTCCCAAGGGTTGAAAGTTCTCAGAAGAGATCTATTTTGAGGTTATTATATAGTCCAGAGATGTTTTAAATAACCCAGATCTCCATAGCAGATGACATCTCTCAATGCAAATGCAATAAATAGAGACCTGCATCTGCATTGCCAGTGTGTTTTTCTTAGTCTGTGGCTTTTGTGTAGAGTATTTTCAGCCCAAGTAATATAACTTTGTTTAAGATATAGATAGACCGATATAAATGGGTGTATGCACATATACTTATAAGCATGTATAATTTTAGGTAAATATAGGACAACATGCTTCCTTGAGGCTTTATGAAACCAACTGGTTATTATTTGTACTTCTCTTTCTCCCCAATTGCAGCCCCTCCCTATTTTGCTATTTCCCACTTCATATCCCCTGTCTCCCATGTATATCACCTGCTATGCTCTCTCACCCCTCCCATGGTTCCTTTATACTTCCCTGATCTCTGTGATTTCTCCAACTAACACACTCACATCTGCAGATTTGGAGTTAGGAGCCTCCAGTGAGAGAGAACCTTTGAGGTTTGCCTTTCTGAGTCTGGATCACCTCACTCAGTAGACTCTTGTAGAGCTGTATCCTTTGACTTATAAATTTTATGAGTTTACTTTTTCTTTACAGCTGAATAATATTCCATGGTGTATATGTACCACAATTTCATGATCCATTCATCCCTGAAGGACACTTAGGCTGTTTCCATTTCCTTACTATGGTGAAATGGATCTTGTGTCCCTTGGGCTTGTGTCAAGAGGTGAGATAGCTAGGTCATAAGGTAGGTTTGTCTTTTAGCCTTTTCAGGTTTCTCCTGCTGGTTTCCATAATTGCTGCGACCCTTTGCATCTGCCAAGCACTGAATGAGGGCTTCCTTTCCCTTACATCCTTTCAGCATTTTTTATCAGGTGTTTTGTTAATTTTGTTAATTCTAGCTGGGCTGAAATTAAATCCCAGTGTTGTTTAAATTTGCTTTATCCTAATTGTTAATAATGATGGATTTTATTTGAGAAATTTCTTTGTTGTTATTGTAGCCCATTTCTTTCATTATTTTCCTTTTATGGAAAGTAATTTTTTTTCCTTTTGTCACATACCCTGGTTATGGTTTGTGCTGCTCTACTTCTCCCAGTTTCTCCCTCCCTGCCCTTCCACCCAAATCCACCTCCTTTCTGTCTCTTATTACAAAAGAAACAGTCAACTAAGGGATAATGCAAAATAAAATACAAACAAGCACATCAGAATAGAACAAAACAAGCAAACAGATAGAAAAGAGCCCAAGAAAAGGCCCAAGAAACTGACTCCCTCTTTCGCACATTCAGGAATCCAATAAAAGTATAAACTAGAAGTATGATATACACATAAAGGGCCTGAAGGGGAGAGATAAGGAAGGGAATAGATGAGATGAAATAAAAATTAAATATAACAAAATGAAAAATGATAAAAAATTAATTAAAAATTTTTTAAAAACTGGCATGAGATCATGAGACAAAGAATAAAGAACCTCCAAATATACTGTTGAGTTTGTTTTTCTGTCAGCCATCTACTGCTTGGCACACAGCCTACCCTTTGGAGTGGTGTGTCTCCCCATTGAAGACTCCCTTGGAGGAAACTAAATTATCAATTAAGGATTGCTTCTGAGTTAGGGATGGGGCCTGTGTCCACTTCTTTCAAGTCCATTTGATGCAGACCTGTACAGACTCTATGAGGACTGCCTCCACCTCTGTGATTTCATTTGTGTGCAGATCCTATTGATTTAGTGGGTCTTGTTTCCTTGATATCTTCCACTCTTCCCCAATGCCTCCAGTTTACACTCTTTCTGCCTCTTCTTCTGCTGGTTTCTCTGAGCCCCTGAAGGGAGGAATTTAAGAGATATCCCATTTAGGGTTGAATGACACAAGGTCTCTCACTCTCTACATAATATCTGGCTGTGGGTCTCTGTATTTATTTCGATTCGCTGCTAGAGTAAAGTTTTCTGAAGACAGCTGAGCAAGGGACTGACTGATCTGTTTGCCTGGCCCGAGTGGGTTACTCTTAGCCATTTTTATTTCATCTAATGTGAACTCCCAGCCCATTTTTAATTGGATCGTTTGCTTTCTTGACTCTCTGTTTTGGGGGCTCTTTGTATGTTCTAGGCATTAATCCTCTGTCAGATGTATAGGTGACACATATTTTCTCCCAATCTGTGGGTTTCATCTCTATGCAATGATTTCCTTAGCTATTCAGAAACATCTTAGTTTTATGTCTCACTTGTCAATTGTTGGTTCTTAATTCCGGGACAAGTAGAACCTTATTCAGAAATTCCTTTCTTAGCCCTGTATCTTGTAGGGTCCTCTGCCTATGCTTTCTTGGAGCAGTTTTAGCATTTTAGGTTACAAACTCAGGTCTTTTATCCATTTGAATCTAATTTTGTGTGTGGTGATAGATATGGATCTAATTTCATTTTTCTGCATGTGGACATTTCATTTTTTCCCAGCATAATTTGCTGAAGGTGCTGTCGATTTCTCCAGCATATGTTTTTGGCTTCTTTGTCAAATATCAGATGGCTGTGATTATATGTACCCATGACTGGTCCTTCTATTTTATTCTACTGGTCCATCTCTGTATCTGTTTTTATGCCAGCACCATATTGTTTTTATTACTAAAGCTCCATAATGCATCTTGAAATTTGAAGGCCCTTGGTCCTGTGAAAGTTCTATGCCCCAGAATAGGGGAATGCCAGGGCCAGGAAACAGGAGTGGGTGGGTTGGTAAGCAAAGGGAGGGAGGAGGCGATAGGGGATTTTCAGAAGGGAAACTAGGAAATGTAAATAAAGAAAATATCTAATTTTAAAAAGGAAAAAATTTAGAATGGCAATTCCTCTTGTATTCTTTCTGTTCAGGATTTCTGTGGGCCATTTTCTTGACTGACAGTTGATGGGGGAGGGCCCAGCCCACTATTGGTGGTAACATTCTAGCAGGTAGGTCTGAGATATATAAAAAGGGCAACTGAACATGAGCTAGTGAGTGAGTCACTGAGCAGTGTTCCTACGTGGTATTTGCCTCAGTTCTAGCCCCCAGGTTCTTGCCCTGGCTTCCTTTGATGATGTACTACAACCTCTAAGCCAAATAAGTCCTTTCCTTGCCTGATTGCTTTGGACCATGGTGTTTATTAGATCAACAGAAAAAGCAAACTGGGACTCCTTAGTTATTAAATACTGGCTCCTTTTGGTAGTACGTTGCCTCCATCCAGCCCTCTAGCAAACAAATGACCATCATAGTCTTTAAAGTCCCCAATCTCTCAAGTAGGACATACTCAACCCCTGCTGTAATGTATTTACCTGTAAGATAAGTGGCTGTGAATGAGAGACACTAAACTAGTCTAGAATGTGCAGTGCAATCATGTGATAGGGTGTTATAAGAATTCTGCCAGTCTACATCAAATCTAAGCATACAGTTTCCATTCAATTCTATGGCTGTTGGCTGCCATTTCTTCTCATTTTTCCTTCTCAGAAACCGGGGTTGATATGTGAAATCTTCTGATATTTAAATAATCCTATGGATCAGACAAAATACAAATGTCCATCCTTTGAATTAACAGGGAGAAATATTCCTTTACATGAGTCTCTGTCATAGGTCTTTGTTGGGTGGCATTGTCTTTAGTTTGGATGGCTGAGGGGAAACCATGGGCATCATGGGTAATCTCTCCAAAGGTACCTCTGTGTGACTGTGTGATTGGTATTCTGTGTGACTGAAGGACCTTAACAGCAGAAGCAAAGGCTATCCAGCTACATCCTTAGTTTCTCTTCAGAGCAATCTTTTCTGAGAAAGATTCTTAGTTTCTTTTCTGCTGCTGTGATAAAATGTCATGACCATAAACAACTTGGAGAGGAAATGATTCATTTCCCCTTAAGTTACAGTCTTCATCCAGGGAAGTCAAGGCAAGAACTCAAGGCAGGGACCTGGGGGCAGGAGATGAGGCAAAATCATTGGATGAACACTGCTTACTGACATTCTCCTTGGGACTTGCTCAGCCTACTTTCTTTTTACAACCCAGGAGCACTTTCCCAGGGATGGCACCACCCATGGTGGACTGAGCCCACCCACATCAAGCAAGATATTTTCTCCATTAAGATTTCTTCTTCCCAGATATGTCTACATTTGTATAGAATTAACAAAAACCAATGAGCACAGCAAGTATTCTAATTTCAGCATCTTTTGCAATCTGGGTTTAAGGAAATTTTCTAAATCATCAGGTACTGCATTCTTTTTTTTTTTCTTTAAATTGTCTTCCGTGAACACATCTCTTTCCTCACATTTCAAAATAATCAGCAACATTAAGACAGCTCAGCATCCTAAGTCATTTTCTTAGAATTCTCACATCAATATCCAAAAGGAATGACTCCAAGTGCAGGACACAAACCTAGCAAATCTTGGGTCACAATATCAAACGTTTCATTTCTCCCACAGATTCTTTGTGCTCCTCATTTGTGTCTAAACTGTTACCATGAGTATCTCTGATGTCTATTGTTTTGCCAACAGTCTTTTGAATGAGCGTGTAAAGATTCTGCATTATACTATAATACAGTCTTTTCCCTACTCTGTTCCCACTTCCCTCTGCATCCTCACTAGGGGAGTGATTGACATTTATAACACTAACAGCCTGTTGGAGACAATACAGGCATTCCTTCTCTGCTCCCAAAAATTCTCCTCCTTTCTGCCTACTGCCCAACTTCAAAGCTAAGTCACATTTAATTATTTGATAACAACCTTTCTAGGCACCCAAATCTCTATCATTTAGCATTAAGCTAGAGAAAGCGAGCAAGAGGAAGACCTGTATTTAAGAACTGTATTGAAATAAATTGATTTGGGGGACATACACAATAAATTCTGAAGTCTGTAGAAGAGGCTGTCAGGAACTGTAGGCTAGGACTTGTTTAGCACAGAATGAAACTAATGCTGAAATCCACAAGGAAAACTTCCACTGTGAAACTCTGGTTCTGTCCTTAATGGCTTTTGATTGACTGATTCAGGACTACTCAGATTTTCAAACATGGTCCCCTTTTGGACCTACCTGAATATGGATTTTATGATGTTGAATCTTGGTTGTCAATTTGATTAATTCCTGACACAGGCCTCTAAGTGGATTGGTATGTATATTTGCTAGAACTATAAACCTGGGCAGAGGGAGGGCAACTGGCAACTTTAATTGAGCCCAGTCTGTCTCAGAGTTGATGTGACCCATTGACAAAGGTCATAACTCTGAAACTCATATACCAAATCTCAAAGCAGAATATTCTGTAAGTGACAATAGGATGATTTCCAAAATAATCAAAATGAGCCAGGTGACAGGTATGGTGTGTACATCATGTGGTTGCCAAGAGAAAGCATTATGTCCAGCTTGGCTTCTTTCATTGAATACCAACTCCATGAAGAACCCAAACTTCCCAAGAAAGGGAGTTTTGAAAGATTAATCATTGGAAAATTTCACTAATGACTCATCATTAGAGATAAATCATTCATGATCTCCTTCCTGACAACGATGGATACGGGGATACATTGGAACGGAGAGCTCTGAGCAAAAGCTGAGACAAGAGCTACAGAGAACTGGGCCTTGAGACTTCCCTGGAGAATAATTCATTTGTTTCCAAAGGAGCTACAGTGCTTTCCAACACATTTTTTCACAGTGCCACCTAGTGGAAGCTAAAATTATCTCAAGCAGTCCCAGTACCTGAGTTCTACTCCTTGCTCTGCCACCAGCTCAGGCCAAAATGGGGATTCCAAATGTGAAGTTCTAGACATTTGTTCAGCAGCAAGTAGCATCAAATATAGGTTTACAATTACAGTTAATTGTAACTCGAATAGGTATAAAACAAAATATTACAGTTGCCTCTCAAAGCTGATGCGAGACAAACATTTTTAAATGCTGGCGTTGTAAGCAAATAGAACAGTAGTCCCTATTGTGAAGCTAGAAAGAAATACAGAGTGGGAAATAAATCTTAACTTTGAAAAGAGTAGAGGGCAAGAAGGGAAGGTGAGCTGGTCATGGCCTCACTGGGGTGTCCCAGATGTCCTCGTACAAGGATTGAATACTGCCTTCATTAGTGAAAGTCACAGGAAGACTGTTTCACTTGATTATGCTGTAATGTCCCCAAAGCATCACAGCCCACTCTTGCGGGGACTCTGTTCCCCAGCGAGAAAATGCTATCAACCACATCTGCTTTACATACAAATTATTAATTGAACGGAAAAATTGGAGCAGCTTTGGCCAACATAAATACCTTGAGATGTTAATTACCTTCCCTCCACCTCTACCAACCCCTCAGCTGCTTGTTTGTTTGTTTGCTTGCTTGCTTGCTTGCTTGCTTGCTTGCTTGTTTTAGTTCAATTGTTTCTTTTCCTTTGGACCACTTGGCTTTGATACACCAAGGCATTTCATCCTCTTGATTTCAGATTCTAGTATTCTTCATCTCAAAGAATCAACCAGCTTCAATCTGAATGTCCATGACAACTCAGACATCCTTCCTAGAAATTTCTGGAAACTATTCCTGCCTGTCGGCTACTTATAGAAAACCCATCATAATTGTTTTTCACTAAGGGGAGGGGGAGGCATTTTGCCATGTGCCACTCACCACAAAGCATAGAGATGTAGGGGCTGCTGACTCTCAGATCAGAGGACAAAGTTTAAAGCTGTTCTATCTAATCTACATCCTTACCCACTGAACTCAATCAGAGATGTTTGTTGTACTCAATGGGGCATCAGCGAGTTGCCCTCACAGGATGAGACAGTTTTTTGCTTTTCTTTGCTGTGTGCTGAAGTGAGTAATGTCTTGTACCTGGGAGAACAGTCAAGAAGGATATAGTCTTCATTCAGTGTCGAGAAAAAAGTAAGTGCATGTCCCCTGGTTCTTTGTAAACATTTATTCCTTGCTGAAAATAAGTGTTATCAAAAAAAAAAAAAAAAAACCAACCATCCAACCTCACAACGACAGCTTCCTTCACCCTTGAAATGGTTTTTGTCCTTTCAGAGGCAAAAAAAAAAAAAAAAAAAAAAAAAAATTCTTCACAAAGGTGATTTTCTCCCCATGAAGCCCACAGATAACTGAACTGATTTTCAGGTCAAAACAATTTTAGAGTCTATTTATCTTCTCAGAATGTTGTCTGTCACCAACTTGCTCTGTCATCTCTTTGCTGTGTGGTGCTGTAACAGAGAAGATTGTAGGCTTTTCTACTTGAAAGAATAAATAAATAAATAAATTCTACCTTCTTTGCTGAATGCACCTTTGTTTGAGCCTGAAACAATCCTGGTATTAAATTAAACACTAGTGTGGAGGCTTTCTTTAGCAAGCTTCTCCTTAGTTTTAGATATATTTTCTTCATTAATCCTGCAAAAAGAAAGAAAGAAAGAAAGAAAGAAAGAAAGAAAGAAAGAAAGAAAGAAAGAAAGAAGAAAGAAAGAAAGAAAGAAAGAAAGAAAGAAAGAAAGAAAGAAAGAAAGAAAGAAAGAAAGAAAGAAAGAAAGGAGAGATGAAGGGAGGGAGGGACTGAGGGAGGGAGGGAAGGAGGGAGAGAGAGAGGAAGAAAGGCAGGCTTCCTGATAAAATGTAGTGATAATAAGAAAGAGCAAGGAAAGCATTGGGAAATGAACTATGTGTTTTTCTTCTCACAGGGATTTTGAAAAGGAGGTTTGTATATACTGGTTGGTTAAAAAGGCAACTCCATATCCCCTCTGAAGGTTTTCACTAGTTTTTACTTTATTGCCTTTCATGTTAGCAAAGCTGTTGTCTTTTACTCTAGCAGTGTGGCTTGCCTTGTGGATTTTGAAACTCTCTGTGGTTAGAACGTTAGATTTACTACTATGTGAATAGAAGCCTTTTGAATTGGTAAGTACTTTATTCTATTCTTTTTTCAAACTTTAGTTTACACTGTATTGGCTTGGCTTGGTTTTAGCTGAGATCTTCAGTAGTAGTTTTTAAAAACTCCTCTAATAAGTTACCTCAATTACCTTCAACAATATCTGAGTTGAGCAAAGAGTTAAGTTAGGCATTGGCTCCATACATTCTAATTCTTATTATTCTAATTAACTCTAATTCAATCATGAATTATTGACTAGTGTACAGTGTTTTTAAACACAATAAAAATGCAACCCACACCTGGCTGTGTTCCTAAAGTGACTTCAAACACACTAAATCTTTCAGCAAAGACATCAGCTCTTTCTGTTCTTCTATATTGTAGTGTTCTTGATTAAATTTAAAATATATAATGAATAGTATTAGCTTACTATTATAAAGACTTCTGGATATCCACTATATTTAGGATATGACAAAAATGGCAAATATCAATATTTTTACTTTATTTTAACAAATAGATATTAAAAGTTGGAACATTTTTAAAAACTAGTATACAACATACCACTATAACCAAACTAAATAAAAATATTTTTAAAATTCTTGTGAGAATTTTAAAAGTTCTTTAGGAAGAAAACAAGGTATCATGAATTTCATTATACCAGGATAAGTCTTAAGACAAAAATGAAAGTTGAGATAAGTACATTTTAAACATTTTTAGTAACATATTGATTTGAAAGAATACTTTATATATCTTTTTCTATGAAAAGAAGAATATATAAAAGCATGACTCTTGAAATAATACTTTAATATAGTTAAAATGGTATTAATTTCAAATGATGGTAGCTTTTTATGCAATATGTACACTCCAAAATCCGGATACAAAGTCTAAAATAAGAATGGTGGAGTACTTAGTAGCTGTCAAATTGTAATCTTTTTGAATAATGTTTAGTGAAATTATATATATATATATATATGTATATATATATATACATATATAATATCAACCATACAGTAAAACATTCATGAATAATCTAGCAATATAAAATCAAATATGTTACTTTATATGACTCCAACTAGCAGTACAGAAGGACATGCAGAGTCAATTTTTCATGATAATCTCTAAATTAAAAAATGTATAGGCAACACAAATTTTCTTATATTCTGAGGAAAAAATATCTATGAAGTTTCCTAACAGTACTAAAATAGAAGCCAGCAAGCTGGGTGAGATGTGCTATAAATATTCTAAAGGTAAAGGGAAATTTTTTCACAGTACATTAATAGCCACAGCATGTTTAAAGATTTATAATAACATCTTTAAAATTGTTTATCTAGAGACATTTATGGGGGGAAAAGTGTTCAAGGTAGGAAAAGTTTTCTGGTTGGTTTTTTACTTTTTTCTCATATTTAAAAATGTGCCAATAACTACTGAATAGATTAAATAACTAGGGTTCACAAAGTGGAACTCACTACCTTGATAATATTACAATGGATGAAGAGAGTCTCAGGTAAGAATGAAAATATCTATCAGATATAAATGTTATCTTTATTTGATTTCCTTTATATTCCCTGATTCTGTTTTCCTGGCCCAGTAGCAGAAACATGCCAGCACCTAACAGAGTCCTGTGACTGAATTCTTTATTCATTACATAGCCATACTTACATATAGCATCCTCTATGGCTGCTAGCATCATATTTACATATAGCATCTTCTATGGCTGCCAGCCAAACTGTTCCTCTGTAAGTCATACCTGCACATTCTCTCATCCTCTGCTGCAAACAGCTATAGCAAGGGTACACTTCTTGGAAAAATTTGGGAAACTGAAAACTGTGTTACCTCAGGTGTGAGTCTTATTCTATTTGCTGGCTAGTTTTATGTCAACTCGACACAGCCATACTCATTTTTTAAAGAGGGAACCTCAACTGGAAAGTAAAAACCCCTTATTGACCTATGGCAAGACTGTGGTGCATTTCCTTGATTAATGAATATGTGAAAGCACCCAGCTCACTGTGGATGGCGCCACCTTTGGGCAGGTGTCTCAGGATGCTATAAGGAATGAGAATAAGAAAGCTATGAGAGCAAGCCAATAAGCAGCGGTCTTCACAGCCTTTAAATTAGGTCATGCCTTTAGCTTCCTGCTCTGACATCCCTGGATGATTGATTACAAACTGTAAACGATAAAATAAACACTTTGCTCCCCCAAATTGATATTTTTCATGGTGTTTTATCACAGCAATAGAAATTCTAACTAAGACATTCTTCTCTTTTCTGTGCCAGTCTAGGTACTTGGGCACAACTCCTCTAAATGTTTTCTCATAAGATTAAGAAGATTGATGGAATTTAACTTTCTAGGAGCAAAACCCTGACTAAGACAGTCCTCTCAGAAAAGCATCTATCCCTGCATTTATACATCTATGACGTATGCATCACAATCTTTGTATGATAGACCTTTTCTGTGAATGACTGTCTTGGTTAAGTTAGGCACTTGGTGTATTTCCAAGGGAAGTCCGGGAGGACAGAAAAGGAAGTTAGAACTGGAGTTACAGATGGTTCTGAACTGCCATGTCTGTGCTGGGAATCAAACCCAGGTCCTCAGGAAGAGGCATCAGAGCTCTTAGCCCTTGAGTTATCTCTCCAGTCCTGTTTCTTTTTCTTTTTCTTTTTCATCACTTTAAAATTCACAGAACTCTTTAAGACTAATATGAGAACACTCTTGGTCTGATTGTGAATGTGATTATAATATACATGAAAATACAAAGAGAAATATTTGAAGTATTACTTAAATTAAAATTGTTAATATTTATTCAATTCTGTGAGATAGATTTGCTCATAGTAGCACTTCAAAGCTTCTGCATAAGACATAAGTTTTCCTATTCTATGCTTAATAGGAAAGTAGCATTATTTTTTATTGGCAATGCTACTAAGGTAGATCTTATGACTGTTTTGGGGTGCTGTACATCTAGCCAATAAGATGGTCTAAATCAAGCATTAGAAAAGACAATTCTTCTGGGCACCCTTTCTTCAGTGAATCATCTAAATACAGATTTGCTTGCCAAAGCTTTCTGTATAAATATTCCAGGTAACAACTATGAAGAAGCAGATGCTGAAATACAAAGCTAGGGGGTTGAGCAGATCGCCCCCAGCATAATCAGACGTCTGATAATGACAGACTGTCCCAATGGCCTTTCATGCTGGCCTGACAATGTGTTTTTCTTAGTCAAGCAGCACTAATGGACTCTTAAAGTATTTTATGTTGATACTACTTTACTTTTTATGGACTCCATGAAGTTCAAGGTGGTTTAGAGCATAGCTTGTTGTGGCTGTATTTCTACCATAAGGCCAACAAAAAGTGGAAATTGATTCTCTTTTCCCCCTTCCATAGAGAATGCCATGGACAGCCACAGTCTCTGGGCAAGTCTTAGCTCAATTTCTTGATAGATATTTCACTAAATTTGAGTTTAATTTAATATTATTTTGTGTCGTAGTTCACATAGTTACCCAGGAAGAGCAGTAAGAGTGTATAAGTAGAAGTTAAATAAGGGATCCAAACTCAGGTTTCAATAGCAATTTTTATTATGTGCATGTGTTGTTATTATTATTAAAGAACTATAAGCTTCATGAAAACATAGATATTCAAAGAGAACTGTAAGTGATGCTGGAAATTTGAAAGAACACAAAAGAGCCTTCAACTCAGCTGAACCTGTGCCTGCCTCTCAGAGATCCCAGTCCATAAGCCCTTACCCTACTTTTGTTGTCCCCTTATTTTATCAAGGAAAACAAATGCTCTTTTGTCAGGGTAACCCTTTCTGTTGTGCTTTCCTTCTCTTAATATCCGAATCCTGCTCTCACTTATTCTTTCCCTCCTCTACCTTACTACCATTTCATCACGCAACGTTCAGTTTTATTTACATAACTTACATTAAAGATCTATAAGCTTCATGCAACTACAGAAATTCAAAACACAGTGATATTGGATATTTGAAAGAACATGCAGTTCACTTAGTTACCTAATTAGTAGCATATACTTCTACTCATATAGCTCTATCACGAGTTATCCCATTTAAAAAGAGGGTGCTTCTATCACATCATGGTTGAGATGTAACTATGAAATCTCACTGCTGGATTTAACAATTTTTTTCACTGTGTGGGTCCTGTGTTTCCAAGTAGAATTGCTTTTTTAAAAGTATCTACATTACATAGGGCCAAAGAATACTTCCAGTGCAGAGACCATAAACTACAAAGTCTTACAGGACTGGGCATGTTTAAAAAAAATGTAATTAAAATTTAAATAAATAAAAAAAAGAGTAAAAACATGTACAAAAGTATTGAGGGAAAAACTGAAACTATGGAAAATCAGAATTACTCATCTCATTAGGCTTTTATTCATAGGCTCTTACAAATGTTTTCACAAAGCATTGTAGCTTCTTGTTGCTAAATCTCTGAATTTTTCAAAGGAAAGAGGAATCTCCATTGTTTTCATAATTCCGTCATTAGAAAATCAACATGTGGTCAAACAGATTATATCTGGAAGTCTGACTCAGCCAGCCAGAGCTTCCAGTTTAGAACTCTTCCAATTCTTTTCTGTTGATTTCAGTTAATCTTGCAGGAAAGCCTTCCTTCTTAACATGCAGAAGAAGTCTTCCCCAACATTTTACTCTTGGCCTTTCAGAACATAAGATTCCTGACTTCTATCAATCTGTGTGTTGTGTAAACCTGTAAAGCAAAGGGAAGAAGGAGATATGCAACAGTAGAGTTCTAGAAGCCAGCCATTCTGCTTCTGTCTTGGAAATGAGGTGCAAAAGACCAAGTGCTGAGAAGTGACCACATAGTGGGCAGAACTGATCTCTGAAAGGCCTGCCAAGCTTCTCTTGCCTGCCTCATCCCATCCAGCCTGACTTCCTGCACTTCTTCTGCAGGTATCCATTTGTATGAGTACCATGGCAAGGCTACCATGACAACCACTTCTTGTGCCAAATCACCTGAAATGTAAATAGGCTTGTGGGTCATGTTTCAAACACATAAAACTTTGAAATTTGAAAGTACTTTCCATGGAAAGGCCAATTCCAATTCCCTAGATAATGTGTGAGTCCTACAAGATCTAAGTCATTCTTCTAGACATTTTCTCAAATGCTATGTATGGAATGCTAGCCTCAAGATGATAACATGAAGAAAAATGAAGGAGATACTCATATATGCTTAGGAAAAATGGTAACACACACACACTATACACATCTCACAACACACTTTAAAATCTAATGGGTTACATGTATCTTTATATAAAATCTTTATGAATTTTAACTTAGTGATTTCAAAACTCATATGAACAAAAAATACTTGCATAGTACTCAGATCTTTATCTGCAGAAAAATTATATTATTATTACTCTTAATATTTTTTTCAGTGGCTGGGTTATAACCATATGCTACACCAGTATCTGACACTGAATTTCATTGTCAGGTCTTTGGTTATTGATTGGGTCTAGGAATATAATTTCCCCACAAAAATCAATCAAAATAAAGTGAAAATAATGTATGTGTTTTGATTTGTGTTAAAATATATTTTGAACACCCTGATATTTTTCACTTCTCCAACTTAGAACACAGTCCAATGTGGAGCTCTATGAAATGTCATCATCAAGACAACATATACATCATATGAGTGAGACCATTGCATCAATATTTATTCACCTTTCCCTTGAGCCAAATCTTGCATGCAAACTTCTCCCTATGGTTTATTTGTGCAGTTCAAATAATAGAGAAAATGAATGCTTATGCAAAGTAAATTCAGCAGAGAAATGTGAAATTGTGCATCTACCAGACCCTACTGCACAGCAGCTCATGTTCACCTCTGTAACTCCAGGTATCCCAATGTTCTAGATGGACCAATAGCACTCTTCCTGTGTGTAAATATATGGCCTTGAGGATCACAGTAATGAAAGACACTGACAACTGCTTTAAGAGAAGCACATCAGGAATCTGCACTGGCAACAGCTTAAAAAAGACAAAGCAACCTGACTCATCCCAGAACTCTGACTCTTGCAAGGACACAAGCTCGCTACTTCAGTTCAGATGTTTATACACAGAATTTAATGTGGTGCTTATACTAGGAATATGAATAAGACACAATAACCTCTTTAATCGGTGACTTTAAGGTGAAGTACATAATTAGCTTCTGAGGGCAATGACCAAAGAAAATAAAAATTGAAGCAGCCTAGGCAAGAGGCTGAGAGTTTTGGAAAGAATTGCTAAATTTCACACCTAGAGATGACAGAAGGAAGCAAATACAGCTGTGAGGGCCATTAAGAAAGGGTTAATATGTGACGGTTTACATCTGACAACATGCATCTCCACTCATACCATGGCTTAGAATTGATAGTCATTCATCAGAAATCCCAGAATCTAAATATACCTAATGAACTATAATATGACAATGTATTAAAAGTGAGTTCATTTCTTTCTTCACCTCAAACTTGCCAAGAGCCCTTTAATGTATTTTTCCCAACACATGCATGGATCTGTCTCGCCTGCCTTTGAGCAAGGATTGAAATTACTTTGAACACACCTCAGCTTGAGGAGTGTTTTCCTAAGAGTGGAGCTTCCTATAGTTAACCTCAAAGAGCGTTTACTCCAACCAGTCCCGTGTACTAAGCAGATGGCTACAGGGAAGCCCAGTGCCTTCTGAGCAGCAGTTCTTCTCTTTCTGGCCCAACATCCAGAGATTTTTAACTCTGAAACTCTGAGACTGAGAAACTTAGGAGAATTCAGGGAAAACTGAGAACCTGGTACTCTGGACCTTCATCTCTGTCTTTTAGCATTGATCACTGGTGAGTGTAGATATCCTCACCGAGGGAAAAGACAACAGTAGCAATTGGCTTTATTTTTGTAAGGTGCACAAAGCTTCAGTGTCTGATAGGTCAGTAGTCACTCCCCTGCCTTAAAGTTCTTTGGTGTCCTGCAATGCTTTGCTCCTCATTGTTCATGCTTATCTTTCAAACTCAGTCTTTTTCTTCTGGAAAATTCTCCTCACTGTTGCAAGGCCGTAAACAAAAGTCCTGGGCTACCAAATACGTTTGCTTGGTTATTTAGCATGATTATTTTCCAAATATTTTAAATATAGTATTCTCTTACAATCAAGAAAAAGATATATCACATTTTCTCTCCTTTGTGGTCCTTAGATTTTTATATAGAGACATAAAATTCCAAGAATATACATGACATGAAAGTAGAAGTTAAACTCTCCAGAAGAACAATGAGAAAAAATAGAAGGGTAGTTATAAAAACAGGTAAATGCCACAAAATGTATTATTTACTCATGTTAAAAGTCCTATGTAAGGCAGTGTCATATACAATTAATATAGGATAAAGGAAGTTAAAAATAACTCTGTTCACTATTTAAAATCCACAACTTAAGCTGGGCTTAATAACAATATTAGAAGACAAGTCAGGATAGTGAATTTGTGCTCAGTTAGGCTGCATATTAAGAATCCATCTCCAAAAAGGCAGCACTTGGGAACAAAGAGTTTTGTTGCAGCCTGAGCTACATGAGACACTGTTCAAAACAACCAAGCCAAATCCCTATAAAATGACAGAAGCAGCCACACATTGAATGTCTTAATGTCTTATAAATGATGAGGTTGATAAGACTGATTCTCAGAAGCTCCCTAAAGTAACCCAAGAAGGTAATCAATTGATCTTGTATCCCAGGTCCCAAAGAGACCAGTCTGCACAGGAGAGCCCACAGGCAGCAGAAGTGACATAGCTTCTGGGACAGTATCCCTTTGAGCCTACATCTTCAGCCAGAGGGCAAAGCTGAGACCCAGACCTCTGCACACTTGCCTGCAGAGAGAACGCTGACAACTGAGACTCAGGAGAGAGTTGGACTCCCAGGAGTGCTGACAGAGGCTAACAAAATCACAGGAGGAACAAGCTCCAGCCAGTGACAGCTATAACAACTAATGACAGAGATTACCAGATGGCAAAAAGCAAACATAACAATCTTACTAACAGAAAGCAAGACAACTCAGCATCATCAAAACCCAGCACTCTCACCACAGCGAATCCTGGATACCCCAACACACCTGAAAAGCAAGATTCGGGTTTAAAATCATATCTCATGATGCTGGTAGAGGATTTTAAGAAAGACATTAATAACTCACTTAAAGAAATATAGGAGAACACAGCTAAACAGGTAAAAGGCCTTAAAGAGGAAGCACAAAAATCCCAATATCAACTAATCAGTACCCCCCTCCCAGAACCATGTATCTAGTTGCATATGTGGCAGAGGATTTCCTAGTCGGCCATCAATGGGAGGAGAGGCCCTTGGGCTTGCGAAGATCTTATGCCCCAGTACAGGGGACTGCCAGGCCAGGAAGCAGGAGTGGGTGGGTATAGGGGACTTTCAGGATAGCATTTGAAATGTAAATGAAGAAAATATCTAATAAAAACTTTTTTTAAAAAAGTGATCAATCCAAGACTTGATGCTAATGCAGTCTGGCCAAAAGCCCTTGCTCACCACAGGGATCCACCTGTTGTAACATAAGCTCCAGGCCATCACACATTGGTGCTTTATGGGCCAGACATATTCTACATGAGCCTGCTAGTGTCTCTTCTGCTGTGATAAAATACTATGAAAAAGCACCAGGAGAAAGCCATTGATTTTGGTTTGGAATTCAAGGCACACACAGCCTATCATGATGAGGAAGTCAAGACACTGGGAAAGTGAAGGAACAGATCATATATCATATCCAAACCAAGAACAGGGAGCAGTTACAAATGCCTGCCACTGCTCAGCCCCCATTCTCCATTTATACAGTCCCACTCAGAGAATGGATCCACCCACAGTAGATGAGTCCTGCCACCTCAATTAGTGTGATTGAGATATGCCACCACAGGCATGCCCAGAGGCCCATTTGCCAGGTGATATGTCAAGGTGACAATTAATACTAAACATAGAAGTGAGTTAGAAAGTAAAAAAAAATGAAAGACCAGTTGTTGAATCACTAAGGACAAAAGGACAGATGTGAAGAGACCCTTCAAACTTGATTTTGGTTGACAGCCCTTGGAGGCCTGTCCTTTGTGGGAAAAACAGAGGAGTAGATAAGAATGGGGAAGAAAGAGGGAGAGACTAAGAAGAGAGGAGGGAGGGGAGGCTGTGGTCACAATTGTAGTATATGATAGAATAAATTAGTAAAAATAGAACCATCAGATACAGCAGTCTGATGAGTAAAGGTTATGCTATACATGATAATCAGATCAGAAACTACGTAAAAAGTCAGCCATCTGCTTTGTGCTGCCTAAGTATGAGTGTGTCAGAGACATTTAGCATACTTCTGACACTTCCAATTTAAGAATATCAATGAAAAACAAGAGTGGCTGAAGTTGTCCTGTGTTTTCTGAAAGGCAAGTATTCATGGGCCTCCATTTTTTCCTGGCCTCTCAGACTCTATGATGCCAGGTTCTTCTGGGCAAAGGGATTCTACGTAGTACCTGCTTTTGGATAAGCATGTTGTTCTTTTTAGCAAGCACTTACAAGGCAGCATGTACATTACGGGGGGGGGGGGGGGAGGGGTAGTATCTTAGGAAATGTAACATAGCATGATGACTTCATCAGATTTGTGATGAAGTATAAGGGTGAGATGAAAGAAAGAGGAGTCGACTCTACCTGAGTGGGCCAAGGAAAGAAAGCTACAGTGCACTTCCTTGAACTAAGCTGTAAGACATTAAACGGTATTTCCCAAGAATATCCAGACAGGAAGAAAGGATATCATAACATCACAGCATGAGAAATTAGAACATACTTCCAGATGTAGGAGTGGATTTGTTTCTCCCCTGTACAATATTTGAGGAATAAAGTAAATAATGGATGGGTATTAGAGATGAGTAGCTAGGCAAATATGTTTCTTACAGGCCTCCTTGGAAATACATCATAAACCTTACAACATGAAAAATCTGTCCTGCCTCATGGACCACTCATCCTAGTGAAAGAAACAATGCAATATGAGACTATTAGTGAATATAATCAACAGAGAAAAGTAAACCAGAGGAGAAGAGTTAGGAGGTGGGGGTTGGAAGAGAGTTTACCATTTCATATAGAATGTTAGCAAGTCATTTGCACTAGGCTAAGGTTTGTACAGAGATCAGAAAGCACTAAAGAAACCAGCATGAAGGTGTTCAGGAGGGCTATGTAGCACTGAGGGTTGCTGAAGAGGGGCAGAGCAGAGTGACAGTGAAATGAGAAACTGCAGGTATTCACTACTGCTATCCAGACATAATTATTTAAAAGTTCTTCCTCAGAATAGTACCAATCTGGATAATAAATATGGCATCAATCTGTTTATAGGTGACTTTAAGACCTATGCCTTTTCCTCTGGAGAACCCATAACAGGGTTGAGGCAAGAGGATGCTACAGTGAGGTCTACTTTACCACAAAGGAATCATTCTGGCTCCTTGGGTCAAGAGAGAGTGTGAGGGCTTAATCGAAGAGGAGTGAGGAGACTGTTGCAATAGACTAAGCAGGAGAAGATAGAGCAAAGAGAAGCAGTATGGACTCATTTTGCTTTGTTTTGGTGGTAAGCTTGTAAGAATTACTGCTAGAGTAGGTGTGGGTTGCAAAATAATGAGAGAAGCATACCCAGCCCAAAAGTCTTTATGTATTCTTGCTGCTTATTTCTGACCTTATCATTTTGCGTAAAGAAGAAAGTCAAGAATCATTCATGTTATTTTTAAGTAATTTTGATTTTATAAAAAAGTTGCATGGTTAGTACAGAGATGGGTTTTGAGTCTTCGAAATTATAATCTTTTTCTTCTAGAAGTAGATGGCCTTTGGTGAAATAATAAAAGTAGATAGTGTATAGCATCTAGAAGAAAGATTCCTCACATTAGAAAACTTACAGGAAGTGATCAATACCTTGGAGACCTGAGAGCACTGGACCTGAGAATCCGCCTTAAATACAGAATGGCTTAATAGAAGCTAAACCGCACTTATTGGAGTCCCAACTGCAGTGAAGAAAGACAAGTGGAGGAAATGCGAGAACCTGTCTTCCACTGCACCAGGCATGTTGAGATTTGCAAAAAAAAAAAAAAAAAAAAAGTAAAAATTCTAAACTTCCCAAAACTCCTGTATTTTGCTATTTCGAAAGAAGTTTTATATTAAAATTATATTACTGTCTATTGAAAATGCTAATGACTATTATTAACATTGGCTTTACTTTGAACATGATAGATAGCAATATGTATACACCCTGTAAACTAACATTGTTTAAGATTATTAGAAGTGTTGAAGACTATGGGAGGGAGTTCTGAGAGCAGGAGAACCCCTTCAAAACACCTGACCAAAGGACCTCGAGCAATTCGACTGCCCGTGTGCTACCACGATATACCATGGTTCTCTCTCTCTCTCTCTCTCTCTCTCTCTCTCTCTCTCTCCCTCCCTCCCTCCCTCCCTCCCTCCCTCCCTCCCTCCCTCCCTCCCTCCTTCTCTCCCTCCCTCCCTCCCTCCCTCCCTCCCTCCCTCCCTCCCTCATCTCTCCTGTGTCTCTCCTCTGTGTCTGTGTATGCATTACGTGTGTGTACATGTGATAGACTCCCTCTCATTCTCTCTGTGTATCATTCTCTCTCTAATTCCATGTGTGTGTAATTCTCTGAGTGTGTAATATCCCCTCCCTCTCGAATTCTTTCTACATCATTCTCTCTCATGTTCTCTCTTTTTCTGCAATTCTCTCTCCTACTCTAATTCTCTATCACTACCTCCCCTTCTTTCACAGTTATTTTCCTGCCTCCAAGTCTTCCCACTTTCCATCCTTCATCTGGAGAAGCTTTGCTGCCCATCACTGAGGCACTAGCACAAGACATCATTGCTCCCTGGATGCCAAATCCAAGATGTCTCCTGATAATGACATAAACACCATTAAATCATAATGTTGTTTGCCTTGCTTCCTAACCACTTAGTAAATGCTCAGAACAGAAAAGAGCTCAATACATAGAATTTCTTCTAGATCTTTGCCAGTTATTCTCACTGCAGCTCATGTTTATCTGTGCATCCTCTCAGTATCTTTCTTTTTTTTCTTTTTATTTATTTTATTTATTTTTATTTTATTGGATATTTTATTTATTTATATTTAAAATGCTACCCCCTATTATCCCCTATCCCATCGCCTTTCCCCCTGCTTCTATGAGGGTGCTCCCCCACCCATCCACCTATTCACTCCCTCCTCACTGCCCTGACATTCCCCTACACTGGGACATCCAGTCCTACACAGGACCAAGGGCCTCTCCTCCCATTGATACATGACAAGGCCATCCTCTGCTACATATGCAGCTGGAACCATATGTACTCCTTTGTTGTCCCTGGGAGTTCTGGGGGATCTGATTGGTTGACATTGTTATTCTTCCTATAAGGTTGCAAACTCCTTCAGCTCCTTTAGACCTTTCTCTAACTCCTCCATTGGGGTCCCTGTGCTCACACCAATGGTTGGCCTCTGTATTTGTCAGGCTCTGGCAGAGCCTCTCAGGAGACAGCTATATCAGGCTTCTGTCAGAAAGCACTTCTTGCATTCCACAATAGTGTCTGGGTTTGGCATCTGTATATGGGATGAATCCCCAGGTGGTGCAGTCTCTGGATGGCCTTTGCTTCAGTCTCTGCTCTACACTTTGTCCCCATATTTTTTTTTTAAACAGGAGCCCTTCTGGGTTAAGAATTTGGAGATGAGTGGGTGGCCCCATCCCCCAACTGGGGGCCTTGCCTGGCCTCTGGATATGGTCTCTACAGGTTCTCCCTTCCCTTTGTTGGATATTTCAGCTAATCTCATCCCTGCTGGGTCCTTAGTTGGCTTCCCGGGTGGTACTTCATTCCTCAGGAGTTCTCAGTCCCCATTTTTCTCATCAGCCAGCCCAGCATAGCATCCAATTTCACAGTAAAACGTGTGGCATAGCCTAGTCTACTCATCTTGTCCAAATTTGTTTCCTCCTCTTCCTCCTTCATCTATCTAGTTCTCAGTTCCTTCCACTTTAACATAGGAAGAGGCAGTTTTGTAGAAAGAATATCTTGTATATTGTATGGATGCATCATCTGTCAATTAAAAAGCCTATGGCTTAGGCAGGAAATAGAAGGTAGGACTTCCAGGAGCCATAAAGAATTCTGGGAATAGAGCCAGGTGAGGAGAGATTCACCAAGAAGATGTAAGGAGATGGATGTATGGTATCTGAGCACAGGTAACCATCTATATGGTAGAATGTAGATTAAAATAAATGAGTTATCTTATGATTCTGGTCAGAAAAGAGCCTAACTATATGGCTAAGGTATTTGTAAACATATTTTGAGTCTAAGTCTTATTTCTGAGAGCATGGCCTTGGGAGGGAGAACCAGACCTGACTTATATAACCTAACTTGTACACAGCTTTCTAATCAACAGTTCTTAGCTGCCTCACTTTCCCCTAGGCCTAAACCTGCACTATAGAAATATCTGTTTCGAATGGCATTGCCCCTCTAATCCCCCAATACAGATGTCTCTTTTTGGCTGCACATTACCAAAACTGTAATAGGAATGGTAAATTTCCTAAGACCAGGGTGTGTATCTAAAATTCACCATACCCTAACTTCTGGTATGAGGCCAAAACAGGTAACTAAATGAGAGAAGAGGTGTGTACCTCCCCATGATTCTAAAATCTAAAGAATACTTTATCATAGAAAGTTGTCCTTGTAATCCCACAATCTCATTACCTATAGCATGCTGGCTTGGAGGATTTTCACCTTTATTTTTTTTTATCATTTGTATAAGTATATGCCAGTGTGGTATTTCCTGTATGAACACAGATGGGCTCATCCATGCTTGCACATGTAGAGGTTGATGTCACATATCTTACTCATCCACCCTCAGCTTATTTTTTGAGACAGGGTCTCTCACTGAACCTGAAGCCCACTGTTTGGACAAGACTGGCTGGCCAGGGAACAGTAGAGATCCTCTTGTCTCTGTTCCTACTCACCAGCTCCAGCTCTGTTCCCACTCACCAGCTCCAGCATGCCATTTTATGTTAGTTTGGAAGATCTGAACCAAAGTCTTTTTTGCTTGCCCAGCAAGTACTTTGCCCACTGAGGCACTGCCAAGCCCACATATTTTATTTCCTGTCTGTTATCCAGCTCTCTAATAGTAACAATCAATTTGGGGTGATTTCACTGAAAAAAAAGAGAAATAAACAAAAATGTGCTGAGTGACAAAGTATCAGAAAGACTGTACATACTATAAGTAGGCAAGCCATTAGATTTGAGACTCTGCATCTCCTGACATTCATTTTTGTTATTGTAGAAATACAGTTGATTGGTTTTCCATCTATGTCTGGCTTTGTGACTGTGGGTGCTTGACAATTGCCAGCTCCTTTGTCTAATGATAGCAGAGAGAAAGAGACAAGTGATCAATGCTTCTTTCGGCCTTAAAGTTCGTGATCCATCATCTAAATTGATATTTTAAGTAGTGAAGCTGAAAAATGAAATTATTGTAATTAATATTTAAACACAGAAAGTGTTGCGTGATGAAGGACCTAGCTCAGACTTTAAACATTTGGAGGAAGCATTTGGCTAGTTCAGAGCATGTACTTTAATCAGCCTACCTGCCTACACTTTTGGAAAACAGTTTATAATTGCAGAATTGGAGGAGACTGAATTTGATCACAATCCCAACTGCCACTCAGTATATTCTTTGCCAGCACAAAGTAGCTTTATACAATTTCACTGTCTCCTCGTTCCAAATGCAATTTCAAAGCCAGCAAAGTCAGAACTGCTGCTGCAGTTGACAATTTTCTTTATCAAATGATTCAGCATTAAATGTCCCTTCTCAGTCCTCCGTTTGCTCATGTCAATATGCCTGCCTCTGTCTCTGCCACTCTCCAGCTCTTGGAGTCAAACCTGCTCAAATTACTTGCCTGTTATTTTTGCAAATATTTCTCCAAGTGATAACCTTTCTGAGCACTCAGGACTCTGCCTATTTTGAACAGGCTATCTTCCTTAATGAATAGCATTTTCTTTGGAAATAATAAGGCAATCTAATTACCTTCTTGAGTGTCTCATATCTTTGTCCTCTTGCAGTTTCTCTACTTGAAATGGTGCTTAGCCAACTGTTGGCATAGCTACATTCTTCTTATCTCTCACATTTCAACCCACATATTACTATCTCCATGAGGCTTTTCCTGATCCCCACCTCTCCAACAACTGCCATCTTCCATTATCTCCTTATCTGCTCCCAAATTAAGCTTACCATTACATCATGCCTGGGTGGCTTTTGTGATCTCTGTAATTAAATATAATTGTACAAGGGCAGGGATTATTTTTATAATATTTAGGATCTCATTAGTATCTTGAATATCTAGAACTATGATGAGACAAAGGAGTTCCCAGGGAATATTGTTTAAATGGGTGAACAAATGAAAAAGGTAAAGGGAACAATGCAGAAAATACAGTTGTCCTGTCTTAAAGAGTTGCCTCGACTCTAGCCACTGTTGCAGCCACGGGCAGGATTCTTCTCACAGTGAGGAACAAGATTGTCTCGTGTGAAAACACCCAGGTTAAAATTTAAATTGTGCCATTTACTAACTCTAGGATTTCAGCAAGTCCCTGGCCTGGCCAAACACAATTTTTACTTAGAATAGACTGTACAGGGTAGCTGTGAGAATAAAATGAGCTCATGTCTAAAAATGTACATTATGGTTGCTCAATAAATATTAATTACTGTCATTTCTATCTCCACATGCTCCCAGCCCCAAGCTTAAATGTGCCAGTTTTCCTTTAACACTTTGGCTCAAGTGTGCACAAAAACATCTTCTCTTGGTTCTCCTTAGCACATCTAAGACAGGCTGGCACTTTACTAATTGCTCAGGGAAAAACAAAAGGTAATTAAATACAAGGCAGGATGGGGCAGAATGGCTAGCCCAGAACAAGACCTGCCTTCCTTTGCAGCTGAGTTTCTCAGACCCAAAGACTGATCTCTCTGAATGGATCCCAAAAGGAAAGATATGCTGGGGAACAAACTAGGTTTTGCTTGTTTGTCCATTCATTCTTTCTTTTATTCGTTTATTGAAAATTGACTGCATCTTAATGACCAGCAACCAATTGGTCGCACTCCATTTAAACCAATTGGTAAAAACCTTAGCTTGAGGCAGAAGAGTGACAGAAATGATAGGAAATACAAGGGATAGAGGTAAAAATTGTCATCCTCCTGGAAGTAAGGATGTCAGATGCTACCAGGGACATGGGAGAGAAGGGGAACAAGACACCCAGTTAAAATTCAAAAATAGCTCTCCATGCTGTGTCTTTTTCTATCTTTATTAAGATCAGAATCAAAAAAAAAAGTTTGGATGTCTTGACAAAAATCAATACAAGATGCAAGTCAAAATCTTAAATTTAGCACACCCTGAATATATAGACTATTTGACACATTCTATCAAGGGAAGGATCCATGATTAAAAGTCAAGGTCTACTCTAAACTTTGAACTGGAGAGGGAAGTTGATCAAAAGCAGGGACTCCAAACACTGCCTCATGTGCACTATATGGAGGACACTGTTCTGTGGTCTACCAGTGGAGACCATTTCATAGGACAGGCCACACCCTGAATCTGTAGTTACTGAATCTTGGGACCTCAGGAGTTACTGGGGAGGCATTCAGAAAGCCAGAACCCTTTCATGTGTTCACTCGAAGAGCTAAACACAAAGGACTATTGAATCCTAAAAATTAAGTATTCAAGGTTTATCAACTAGTATTTTGATTTCTATTATCAGAGTATTGTGACCCAGTAATTTCTCAACATGATCAAGTCTCCAGACAAGACTCTGGCACCCATTCCAAGACCCACCAGCTGTGGCCTTGACTTTCTTTGAAATATCTTGAGCAAGATGTGACAGGAACTTTGGTAATGATACTTGGTAAAAATATTTGGGGGATCAGAGAGACACCAACAAAACAGACAACAAAGCCCTCTCCCTAATCTCATACCTACCTCACCATTGGACAAAGATAAAATTTATATATCTCCTCTTTTACTAGAGGCTCCAAAAAGAAAAAGACTGGAAGAAGGAACCAGCTATCAAATCAGCTGATTTATCTGTAAATATCATTACACTCGATGATGGTAATACTGAGAGTCATTTGTATATGCCATATGTAGCTGTTGATAGCACCTACATGTAAAAACCTTTTGCTTAGGGCGCAGAGTCGGCTGACACCCACCAGCTACCCAGGACACCCGCCACGGGATCTTAAGACTTCTGGTGAGTGGAACACAGCTTCTGCTCCAATCTCTAAACAGAGACAACTATAACAACTAACTCTAGAGATTACCAGATGGTGAAAGGTAAACGTAATAATCTTACTAACAGAAACCAAGACCACTCACCATCATCAGAACCCAGCACTCCCACTTCGCCCAGTCCAGGGCACCCCAACACACCAGAAAAGCTAGACCCGGATCTCATGATGATGGTAGAGGACATCAAGAAGGACTTTAATAACAAACTTAAAGAAATACAGGAGAACACTGCTAAACAGGTAGAAGACATTAAAGAGGAAGCACAAAAATCCCGTAAAGAATTGCAGGAGAACACTGCTAAACGGGTAGAAGACATTAACGAGGAAGCACAAAAATCCCTTAAAGAATTGCAGGAGAACACTGCTAAACAGGTAGAAGACATTAAAGAGGAAGCACAAAAATCCATTAAAGAATTGCAGGAAAACCAGACCAAACAGGTGATGGAATTGAATAAAAACATCCAAGACCTAAAAAGGGAAGTAGAGACAATGAAGAAAACCCAATTGAGGCAACACTGGAGAAAGAAACACTAGGAAAGAAATCTGGAACACCCATGGAAAGAGTTACAGAGATAAAGTTTGGAGCTGTGAAGAAAGAATGGACCATCTAAAGACTGCCATATCCAGGGATCCATCCCATAATCAGCTTCCAAATGCTGACACCATTGCATACACTAGCAAGATTTTGCTGAAAGGACCCAGATATAGCTGTCTCTTGTGAGACAATGCCGGGGCCTAGCAAACACAGAAGTGGATGCTCACAGTCAGCTATTGGATGGATCACAGGGCCCTCAATGAAGGAGCTAGAGAAAGTACCCAAGGAGCTAAAGGGAACTGCAACCCTGGATCATTATTATGAACTAACCAGTACCACAGAGCTCTTGACTCTAGCTGCATTTGTATCAAAAGATGGCCTAGTTGGCCATCACGGGAAAGAGAGGCCCATTGGACTTGCCAACTTTATATGACCCAGTACAGGGGAATGCCAGGGCCAAGGGGTGGGGGTGGGTGGGTGAGGGACTGGGGGGGGAGTGTATTGGGGACTTTTTGGATAGCATTGGAAATGTAATTGAGGAAAATACCTAATAAAAAAATAAATAAAAATAAATAAATAAATAAATAAATAAATAAATAAATAAATAAAAAGAAAGAAAGAAAGAAAAAAAAGAATAGAAATAAAAAAAAACCACATGATCATCCTGTTAGATGCTGAGAAAGCCTTTGACAAAATCCAACACCCCTTCATGATAAAAGTCTTGGAAAGATCAGGAATTCAAGGCCCATACCTAACCATGATGAAAGCAATCTACAGCAAACCAGTAGCCAACATCAAAGTAAATGGTGAGAAGCTGGAAGAAATCCCACTAAAATCAGGGTCTAGACAAGGCTGTCCACTCTCTCCCTACCTATTCAACATTATACTTGAAGTCCTAACCAGAGCAATTAGACAACAAAAGGAGATCAAGGGAATACAAATTGGAAAAGAAGAAGTCAAAATATCACTCTTTGCAGATGATATGATAGTATATATACGTGACCCTAAAAATTCCACCAGAGAACTCCTAAGCCTGATAAACAGCTTCAGTGAAGTAGCTGGTTATAAAATTAACTCAAGCAAGTCAATGGCCTTTCTGTACACAAAGGATAAACAGGCTGAGAAGGAAATTAGGGAAACAACACCCTTCTCAATAGTCACAAACAATGTAAAATACCTTGGCGTGACTCCAAGGAAGTGAAAGATCTGTATGACAAGAACTTCAAGTCTCGGAAGAAAGAAATTAAAGAAGATCTCAGAAGATGGAAAGACCTCCCATGCTCATGGATTGGCAGGATCAACAATGTAAAATTGGCTATCTTACCAAAAGCAATCTACAGATTCAATGCAATCCCCATCAAAATTCCGACTCAATTCTTCAAGGAATTAGAAAGGGCAATCTGCAAATTCATCTGGAACTACAAAAAACCTAGGAGAGCAAAAACTCTTCTCAAGGATAAAAGAACCTCTGCTGGAATCACCATGCCTGACCTAAAGCTGTACTACAGAGCAATTGTGATAAAAACTGCATGGTACTGGTATAACGACAGACAAGTAGACCAATAGAACAGAATTGAAGACCCTGAGATGAACCCACACACCTATGGTCACTTGATCTTTGACAAGGGAGCAAAAACCATCCAGTAGAAAAAAGACAGCATTTTCAACAAATGGTGCTGGCACAACTGGCAGCTATCATGTAGAAGAATGCGAATTGATCCATTCCTATCTCCTTGTACTAAGGTCAAATCTAAGTGGATTAAGGAACTCCACATAAAACCAGAGACACTGAAACTTATAGAGGTGAAAGTAGGGAAAAGTCTCGAAGATATGGGTACAGGGGAAAAATTCCTGAATAGAACAGCAAAGTCTTGTGCTGTAAGATCGAGAATCGATAAATGGGACCTCATAAAGTTGCAAAGCTTCTGCAAGGTAAAAGACACCATCAATAAGAAAAAGACCACAAACAGATTGGGAAAGGATCTTGACCTACCCTAAATCTGATAGGGGACTAATATCCAATATATATAAAGAACTCAAGAAGGTGGACTCCAGAAAGTCAAATAACCCCATTAAAAATGGGGCTCAGAACTGAACAAAGAATTCTCACCTGAGGAATACCGAATCGCAGAGAAGTACCTGAAAAAAATGTTCAACATCCTTAACCATCAGGGAAATGCAAATCAAAACAACCCTGAGATTCCACCTCACACCAGTCAGAATGGCTAAAATGAAAAATTCAGGTGACAGCAGATGTTGGCGAGGATGTGGAGAAAGAGGAACACTCCTTCATTGTTGGTGGGATTGCAAGCTTGTACAACCACTCTGGAAATCAGTTTGGCAGTTCCTCAGAAAATTGGACATAATACTACCAGAGGATCCAGCAATACCTCTCCTGGGCATATATCCAGAAGATGTTCCAACCGGTAAGAAGGACACATGCTCCACTATGTTCATAGCAGCCTTATTTATAATAGCCAGAAGCTAGAAAGAACCCAGATGCTCCTCAACAGAGGAATGGATACAGAAAATGTGGTACATTTACACAATGGAGTACTACTCAGCTATTAAAAAGAATGAATTTATGAAATTCCTAGCCAAATGGATGGACCTGGAGGGCATCATCCTGAGTGAGATAACACAATCACAAAGGAACTCACACAATATGTATTCACTGATAAGTGGATATTAGCCCAAAAACTTAGGATACCCAAGATATAAGATACAATTTGTTAAACACATGAAACTCAAGAAGTACGAAGACCAAAGTGTGGACACTGTGCCCCTTCTTAGAATTGGGAACAAAACACCCATGGAAAGAGTTACAGAGATAAAGTTTGGAGATGTGACGAAAGAATGGACCATCTAAAGACTGCCATATCCAGGGTTCCATCCCATAATCAGCTTCCAAACACTGACACCATTGCATACACTAGCAAGATTCTGCTGAAAGGACCCAGATATAGCTGTCTCTTGCGAGACAATGCTGGGCCCTAGCAAACACAGAAGTGGATGCTCATAGTCAGCTATTGGATGGATCACAGGGCCCTCAATGGAGGAGCTAGAGAAAGTACCCAAGGAGCTAAAGGGATCTGCAACCCTATAGGTGGAACAACATTATGAACTAACCAGTACCCCAGAGCTCTTGACTCTAGCTGCATATGTATCAAAACATGGCCTAGTCGGCCATCACTGGAAAGAGAGGCCCATTGGACTTGCAAACTTTATATGCCCCAGTACAGGGGAATGCCAGGGCCAAAATGTGGGAGTTGGTGGGGGGGGGTGTATTGGGGACTTTTTGGATAGCATTGGAAATGTAAATGAGGAAAATACCTAATAAAAAAAATTAAAAAAAAAGAATACATTAAAAAAAACCTTATGCTTTTCAGTGCAATAATCATAATTAAACCTTATTTCTTCTTTATATAATTCTATGCTATAAATATAATATACATGTCCCCATTTAATACTCAAAACTCTTTAATAAGATATTATTGGATATTCCTAGGTTGAAACTTCTTTGTTTAGCTCTGTACCCCATTTTTAATATGGTTATTTGGTTAGCTATAGTGTAGCTTCTTGAGTTCTCTGTATATATTGGCAATTAGCCCTCTATCAATCTGTTGGTAGCTGTTTTGTCCTATTGACAGCGTCTTTGCCTTACAGAAGCTTTGCAATTTTATGAGGCCCCATTTGTCGATTCTTGATCTTAGAGCATAAGCTATTGGTGCTCTGTTCAGGAAAATTTCCCCTGTGCCCATGTGCTTGAGGCTCTTCCCCCACTTTCTCTTCTATTAGTTTCCGTTTATCTGGTGTTTTGTGGAGGTCCTTGATCCACTTAGACTTGAGCTTTGTACAAGGAGATAAGAATGGATCGATTTGCATTCTTCTACATAATAACCACCAGTTGAGTCAGCACCATTTGTTGAAAATGCTGTCTTTTTTTCCACTGGATGGTTTTAGCTCCTCTGTCAAAGATCAAGTGACCATAGGTGTGTAGGTTCATTTCTGGGTCTTCAATTCTATTCCATTGATCTTCCTGCCTGTCTCTGTACCAATATCATGAAGTTTTTATCACTATTGCTCTGTAATACAGCTTGAGGTCAGGGATGGCGATTACCCCAGAAGTTCTTTTATTGTTGAGAATAGTTTTTTGCAACTGAGGAATATCGAATGGCTGAGAAGCATCTAAAGAAATGTTCAACATCCTTAGTCATCAGGGAAATGCAAATCAAAACAACCCTGACATTACAGCTTAACACCAGTTAGAATGGCTAAGATCAAAACTCAGGTGACAGCAGATGCTGGCAAGGATAAGGAAAAAGAAGAACACTCCTCCGTGGCTGGTGGGATTGCTAGCTGTTATAACTACTCTGGAAATCAGTCTGGCGGTTCCTCAGAAAATTGGACATAGCACTACCTGAGGACCCAGCAATACCACCCCACCCAGAAGATGCTACAACATGTATTAAGGACACATGCTTCACTGTGTTCATAGCAGTCATATTTATAATAGCCAGCAGCTGGAAAGAATCCAGATGTCCTTCAACAGAGGAATGGATACAGAAAATGTGATACATTTACAAAATGGAGTACTACTTAGTTATTAAAAACAATAAATTCATGAGATTCTGAGGCATATGGGTAGAACTAGAAAATATTATCCTGAGTGAGGTAACCCAATCACAAAAGAACACACATGGTATGCACTCACTGATATTAAGTGGATATTAGCCCAAAATCTCCAAATAACCAGGATACAATTCACAGACCACATGAAGCTCAATATGAAGGAAGACCAAAGTGTGGGTGCTTCAGTCCTTCTTAGAAGGAGAACAAAATACTCACAGGAACAAATATGAAGATAAAGTGTTGAGCAGTGACTGAAGGAAAGGCCACCCAGAGACTGTCCCACCTGGGGATTCATCACATACACAGTTACAAAACCCAGACACCATTGTGGATGCCAAGACGTGAATGCTGAAAGGAGCCTAATATGGTTGTTTCTTGAGAGGCTCTGCCAGAGCCTTACAAATACAGAGGCAGATGTTCACAGCCAACCTTTAGACTGAGCACGGGATCCCCAATAGAGGAGTTATAGAAATGACAGAAGGAGTTGAAGGGGTTTGCAACCCCATAAGAAAAACAAAAATATCAACCAACCAGATCCCCCAGAACTCCCATGGACTAAGTCATCAACAAAGGAGTACACATGGCTCCAGCTGCATATGTAGCAGAGGATGGCCTTGTCATGTATCAATGGGAGGAGAGGTCCTTGGTCCTATAAGGCTATAAGGCTCGATAGATGCCCCAGTGTAGGCGAATTGAGGGCAGGGAGGTGAGAGTGGGTAGGTGGGTGAAGGAATACCCTCATAAAAGCAGGGGGAGAGAGGATGTGATAAGGTGTTTTGAGAGGGAGGGAAATGGGAAAATGGGATAACATTTGAAATGTAAATAAAGAAAATATCCAGAAAAAAAAGGTATTATTGTGCCAATTTAGCAGAAAAACTATTCAATTTTTAGGCAATTTTAAGTAATTTGCTCCCAAAATAGACAGATGGCAGGTGATTGAATCAGGTTCATCTGACTGGAAAAAAAAAATGTAAAGAGCTTGCTGTGGAGTCTGACCTCCTAAGCTCAATGCCTGAACCCAGAGCCAATTCAAGCAAGTTGTCTTCTTTCTATCCCAACACATGCTACCACTACAGCATGCATTCCATGCTCTCCCCTATAAATAAATAAATAAATAAATAAATAAATAAATAAATAAATAATCGTAGAAACGATTTTAAACTCACCTTAGAAGATTCTACTTTGCAGCCAAAAAGAGGAAAAAAAAAACACATAAACAGTAACAGTGTTGAAATAAGAACTCTAACAGAGAAAATGCAAGGTCCCCTGATGCCCTGCACCTGGTCCAGCCTGAGGCTACCATATCCTTCCAACACACTGGAGAGCCATAACACTTCCGTGGGCACCAGTCCAAAAATATTCCCAAATAATTCAAAATAACGAAGTCAGTAACTATATACACCAGTTAATTTTCTTAACTATGCCAGAGGGAAAGCACTGAGGGAACCACCACTGGAGAATTTTAACACATTTCCAGCAGAACAGAATAATGGGGAAAATGTAAATTTTTGTTAGTAGCATAAAACGGTAATTGGACCGGTGGTGAGACTCTCAATTGCTACCCTAGACCATGTCAGCAAGATTCATGCCATAGAATATAGTTCTCTTAAAATACTGTCTTATCAAAAAGATGAGTTGTAGCTGCCATCAAGTATCTGGGTGTATCCTACAGAAAGGAAGTCCATATGTAACTCTCAGAAACAAAAATAAAGACATGAGCTACAGAAAATAAATACCCAGTAAGCAAAGGTCTCTCCTGAGCACTCTGCTTCATTTCAATCGGTTCTCCCACCCACCATGAAAACATAAAATGATGGTTTGAGAAGCTGGAGGCATGGTTCACTGGGAGAGTACTTGCCTAGAATGCACAGGACCCCTGGTCCCATCATTGCCCAGACCCTAAAAATAGATAGTGTAAGTTGGTTGATGGAAGTTTATTGGTAAGGAGCAACAATAATGAGTAGAATGATCCCCTCCTAGGTCTCATACTGGGCTTCTGACCCAGCTTTTCTTTTTTCTTTTCTTTTACTTATTTACATTTCAAATGTTACCCCCCCTTTCCCAGTTTTCCCTCTGCAAAACCTCTATCCCATCCCCCCTTACCCTGCTTCTATAATGGTGCTCCCTCACTCACATTCCCACTCCTGCCCTAGCATTCCTCTACATTGGGGCATCAAGCCTTCACAGGACCAAGGGCCTCCCCTCCCGTTGATGCCAGATAAGTCCCCTTCAGCTCCTTCGGTCCTTCCCCTAACTCCTCCATTGGCATCCCTGTGCTCTGCCTGATGGTTGACTGTGAGATGGGGCAATCTCTGTATGGCCTTTCCTTCAGTCTTTGCTCCACTCTTTGTCCCTGTATTTCCTTTAGACAGGAGCAATTTTGGGTTAAAATTTTGAGAAGGTGTGGATGGCCTCATCCCTCAAACAAGGAGCCATGCCTAACCTCTGGATATGGTCTCTACAGGTTTTCTCTCCCTTTTGTTGGGCATTTCAGCTAGTGTCATCCCCGTGGGGTCCTAGGAGGCTCTTGCTTTCCTGGCATCGGGGACTTTCTGGTTGCTATCCCCAGTTCCCCACCCCTCATTGCCACACACCTCTGTTCAATTTCCTGACCCTCTGAACATCTCCTTCATCTCCTCGCATACCTGATTTTCCCCTAGTTTTCTCTTCCCCCTCTTCTCTTCCTCCTGACCCAGCTTTTCTAAATGATAGTTGTGTAGGGCTGGCTATTTCTTGAACCTCTGTGGGTTGGTTTTCTCCCATCACTCTCCTCTCTCCATGAAACAAAACAAATCATAAAGGAAAAATAACCTAATGACAAAAACTCATCGTCTCCAGTGCTTTTTAATCTCTTCTAAACTATGTAGTGGTCCCAGTTCAGGATTAGTATCAGGAGTCAGAAAAGACTTCACAGCTGTTTCTTGAAGAAGTACATCCACAGTAAGCATGCACATTAAGGGTCCATTTTAATGAAGGAAGTAGTTTCTAATCTTTCCTCATAAACCAGAAAAGATTTCAAAGGAAGATGGCACCTCTAGGTTCCACATTCTTCAATACTGGATAAGATTACAAAAAAAAAAAAAAATGTTTGCAACACATCTTAAATTCTGAAATATAATTTCTTTCCATTTTTTGGAGAGGGTATTTATTACTTAACTGCTTCATTATACTTGTTCTAATCTCTAGTTAACATTGTAACTTAGTGATAGGACCCATTGTTGACTCTCTACTCAATGCAAGACCATCTTTGCTGACAATGCTCAGAATTGGCCCATTACTCTCCTATAAGATCCCTTCCATCACAAGTAACACTTTATCTCTCTTCCCAAAGTCCTCAAATTTTGAAAAATGGATCCAGCAATGATTCACAAAGAATCCCACATAGTCTTACCCTTACCAATACAGGCTAAGTGGAGGACCTGCCTGTGATGGCTGTTCTTGGTGGTCAACTTGACTACATCTGGAATGAACTACAGTCCCAAAATGGAGAGGACACCTGTGAGAGATCAGTTTTGCTTGAAATCAGTGGCTCCACTTCTAGTCAGGACCTCTGAGGTAGAAAGACAGAGGCCTTTGATCCAAATCTTCAGACAGGAGGACACAACTTTAATTTGGGCAACACCTTCTGCTCAAAGACTTTGGAAAAAAAAAGAAAGTTTTTCTCTTTGCTGCTTTCTCTTGCCTTGCTAATAAGCCTATTCCTTCACTGGCATTAGAGCCTGTTTCTTCAGAATTCCAGCATCTCCTGAAGACCAGCTGGACTGACTGGACTGATCAACTTCTGGATTCTTAGACTTTCTATTCATAGCCATAGCCTGTCATTGCTGGGTTACTTGGATTATAACCTGTTTCCAATAATTCGTGTGTGTGTGTGTGTTTGTGTGTGTGTGTGCGCGTGTGTGTGTGTGTGTGTGTGTGTGTGTGCGTGTGTGTGTGTGTGTGTGTGTGTGTGTGTGTAGATAGATAGATAGATAGATAGATAGATAGATAGATAGATAGAGATTCATTTTATAAATCCTGCTACTCTAGAGAACCCTAATACACTATCCATGGCCAGCCAGCTCATCTTACCAACTGAGCAAACCCCCACTAACATAGAGGCAGATTTCTAAAGTGAAGCTAGGAGGAACAAGAAAAGAATGTTCATTCTAGACTTAATTGAGAAAAGAAAAGAAAGTCCAGACTATCCAGTGATTCTTCTCATGTTTGTGATCAGTTAAACATCCTAACCTTCCAAGGATGTGCCTGTGAAGATGTTACGAAGCCAGGACCACACCTGAGAAAAAATGCACTCAAACCAAACCAGAGTAGGTAATGTGTGTTACCTTACTCATGAAGGATAGCCTATCCAGAAAACTGTGGAAGAAATAAATGAACAAATATATTAAAAAGAGAAGCAGCTAACCCAATGGGAACCCTAACATGAGGACATAGAGACCATCAGGATGGTAGTTTCTCTTTCATGCTCTCTGAATGCGTGACCTTCATGCCCAATAAGAAGGGAGTCTCTAGTTAAAGATCTGACCATTGTAGAGTAGAGCTGAGTTAGTTTTCTGTGATGGCAAAATGGAAGTAGTTCTGTTATAGGAAATAATGTCCCATGGAGTTGTCACTGAACACCATTTGACAGGACAGCAAGGAGGGTGGCAAGTCCACAGCTCAGGAAAGGCCAGCTCCTCATCACATCAGCATTCAGGAAAAGTGCTTGAGAGGATTTCTGGGTTTCTGGTTGATTAGGTTTCAGTTAAATCAATAAAGTCCCTAGGGTTAACTCTTTATGAGATACTGCTCTACAATTATAATATGGAGAAAATTATCATCAACCTTCTCTTGTTTTGGCTTAATTATTCATGCACTTATAACTCAATAGCCATCTTCCTGCTCCCAGGAAACAAGCTAAGAAAGAAATTGGCAAACATCTCGAAGAGGCCAGACTTATTTCCAATGGGCAAGAAAATCAAATGAAAATTAGACTTATTTTTTTCAGCTGTATGGAGAAGAGACATATTCATTCCAATAAGTCAGTGAGTAGAGAGCTTAGCATAGTGAAATTCAGCATTACTGAGTAGGACCATATTTCATGTCCCAATAAGTACTTTGTGGGATATCTCACTTAACCTGCAAAATCTTCCAAGATAAGCATCATCGTCCGCAGTTCTACAGTGGAAGCATGCTTCGTCAGAAAGAGAGAAAGGATTCAGATTTAGGATAATAGTGTTTTGAGTTCCACCATTACAAAATTCATATATTGAAGTCCAAATTTCCAGTGCCAGACATTATTCTTATATAATAATGAGTTTGAGACAGAAGTATTTGCTTAAAATGAGTCTACACTGGAGGAAGAGGTAAACATCTAATGGTATGTGTGACTGGGGTCTTTAGAAATGAGAAGATTTATAAACAGAGACAATCTCATGAATGAGATTCCAAATGAAGGCAGAAACCAAAATGGTATTGCTATAAGCAAGGGATGCCAAAGATAACCAGCAACCCACCAGA
The DNA here is from genome assembly GCF_978045245.1 of Mus caroli. Lineage (NCBI taxonomy): Eukaryota > Metazoa > Chordata > Mammalia > Rodentia > Muridae > Mus > Mus caroli. The sequence goes on from NW_028227257.1 coordinate 73,545,135, forward strand.
AACCATGAGAAAAGAGTAGACTCGATTCATCCCCCAGAAGAGAGCAGGCCTGCCCCCACGTTGAGTTTGGACTTCTATCTTACAAAATTGCAAGTCAGTGTTTTTGTTGTTTAGGTAAGCTAGTTTGTGGCTCTTTGTTGAAGCATCCTGAGTAAACTAATATAATTAGGTCATTAAAGTCTATGCCTTTGCAATGGGTCATGGGTATAGGTGGGCATCATTTCTGGTTGCTACGGAATCCACCAACCTGATTTGACACCCCAATAGCAACTCAATTGGAAGTTAACTGAGATGGTAAAGAGGCTCCTGACATTATGTCTAACAGTTTCCTTCTTGCAGGGTTATCTTGGATCCTACCCAAGGTTAATTAAGACAGAGAGACTTCTTATAGTTGAAAGCTGTTGGCCCTTTGCTGGGGCAGACTCTCAGCTAACTATTAATATAACCTGACTTATCTGCCATTCAGTTTTCCCATATGGTTCTCACTGCCTCTTTCCAGCTCTGTCCATCACCTGCCTGCCTGCTTTCTTTGTCTCCCAAATCTCTGCATCTGCATCTTCTCAGCCTGAGTCCTCTCTGACTCACAGTTCTTTCTGCCCCAGTTCAGAGCCATCAGCTCTTTATTACACAGAAGGCTATATTCCAGTTTGTACCAATCAGCAGCAAGGCATTTCTAAGGTTGCCTTTAGGGATTGAGGGCTGCCTGACCTTCATCTTTGTGGCAAGAGAATTAGGACAAGCATTTACAAATAGAAAACTGGTGATGGGTCATAGAAATGACAATGCCAAAATCCTTCCAGCAGCTATCTCTCTGCCAGTACACCAATCAACAACTGAAAATACAAAGACACACCTTCATACAATGTAAGGGAAGGTCACCCCAACACTTCCTTCCCTACGCTGTCATCTTTTAACCATTTATGACCTACCTAGTATTGTGTACCTCATACTTTGGAGTATCATGGCATGTGTCACTCATTCACTGACTTAACTATATTTTTTGAATATATACTTTGCTCCTCTTCAAATTTCATGGATCTGTTATTCTAATAGAGAAGTACAATCAAGAGAATTAGTGAAACCAGAATTACAGGCTGGTCTTAGGATCTGACAAATATCAAGATAGATTTTTTTTCTGCTTTATTCAAAGTGATTCTTCTCAAAATAAATCATTAGATAGATGTTTCAAGATGTTTCAAAATGCCAAGAAGCAGAGACCAAGAGATAATTGAATTTCTTTCTTCACTCTGTATTCCAGGAAGTGCTAAACAATATTGAACAAACACATACTCTACCAGTGAGATTTATCCCCTTTAAAGTATCTGAGTAACTCTGAACTTGCTTTTCTGAAGTGTAAATTCCCATACAGAGTATCAAGGACCAGTCTTGTTCTTTCATTACAAACATATAACAATAAAATTAGTGAAGCAATGCCTTCAAATACTGGATAATGGGGAGACACAAGCATGATCTATAAAGGAAGGGAAAAAAGCAAGAAGAGATTCCTAATGCCCCGGATTTCTAGAACTAAGAATCACCTTCTAAATGTTTATATGCAAGAAATATTGAAAGAAAGCTAGGAACCCTCAACTACTAAAAGAGAAAGATCAGAGTCCAAGAAAAATAAGACTGCTAGTGTGTGGGGGCCAGAATACCACAGAGAACAAGACTTAAAGAAATAAATCATTCTAAAGACTCCATATACTAGCTTTCAAACATAAAACCAGACTCTAAATAACAGTTTCATAACTTCATAAAGTAACTGACAGTCTTGAGAGCAAGACAATATCAAACATTCAGCATCCCAACATTTAGAAAGTGTGATATCCAAACAAAAAATCATTAGGCACACCAATAAATCAAAAAATGACCTATACATGGGACAGAAAAAAATAAAAACTGATAAAAGGATCAGTTTATCATTTCAAACTAATTGATTAAATGTGGTCAATATTTTTTAATGAAGAAATGAGTTGTATAAAAAAAGAAACATAAAACTCTTAAAACTACAGACTACATGATAGAATTAAAATCTCACTGAATGAATTCAACAATTGAATGTGGATTAGGCAAAGCAGGAAAAAGTGGGACCAGTGATCTGGTAGACACAGCAACAAAATAAAGCTAAACTTCATAACGAAAAGGATAAATTTTTGAATTTTATCTTTACTCCATTACATCCTAACCAGTTTCTCCTCTCCCACTCCTCCCAATACCCTCTCAACCTCCCTTATCCCCCAGATTCACTCATCTGTTTCCCTTCAGAAAAGAGCAGGCCTCTGAGGATATCAAGCGAACATGGCATGATAAGCTACAAGAAGACTAGGTACAAACCCTTACATCAAAACAAAACAAGGCAACCTAGTAGGAGGGAAAAGAGCAGGCAAAAGAGTCAATGATATACCCACTCGCCCTGTTAGGAGTCCCACAAGAGCACCAAACAAAATATATAGGCAGAGGACCTCACACAGATACATGCAGCCTGGGTGATCATTGCTTCAGTTGCTGTGAGTCCTATGAGTTTGGCTTAGTTGATTCTAGGCCATGATCTCCTGTGTCTTCAAACACTCTGACTTGTAGAATGGTTCCTCTCCCTCTTCTGTTGGGTTTTCCAAGCTCCACCTAATGTTTGGCTGTGGGTCTCTACATCTGCACCCATCAGTTGCCAGATGAGGCATCTCTGATGACATCTGGACTAGGCATCAATCTATTCATTAGGAATCTTTTACTTTTTCTTTTTTGTTTTCATTTCAATTTTTTTTTCCTGGCCAACTGTGTTTGGCTCTATCCTAGTTCTCTGGGCTATACAGATAAATTTTTTTTAAGGGAAATAAGAAACTCTGGACAAAATAAGACATAAAAGAAAACTGTCTAAATTACACCGAATGTTAACTCTCTGAGAAGAGAAGGAGTAAATGAGCAAAAAAGGTTTTAAGCAATGCCTGAAAAATTCAAGTTTATGAAACTATACACTCATATATCATTTTTATATAATCTTAAAACCCATGGCAGGACTAACCCTATGAAAATCACAGCCATTTGTGCCAAAACTTAGCATCAATTTATGAAAAGTTGCTGAAAATTTGTGATAAATATATCTTAACAAGCAGTCAGAATATAAAGGGCATAAAATTAATGTATTCTGGTAGGGGAGGAATAATTTTTCTTCAGTTCTATAGCCATTCATAAGTTATCTGTGGTCCAGTAAGCACCCACACACACTCATGTGAGGAACCCTAATTAAACTCAATAGATCCTATTTTTTAAAATTGACATGAAATTTAATATAATTGTTAGGAACAAAATTGACTCTACAGAGAATAAGGAGATAATAAAGGATATTATGGAATTAATATGATCAAAATACAACATAAACAAGAAGGAAATTGTTAAAGTATGTATGAAACTATTTTAAAGCAAAACACATAAAATGGGGAAGACTGTAATATTCTCATCAGAAATAGAGCAAACAAAAATAACAAATTATTGAACTAAAACAATCAAATCCTATATTACTAATTTAAAATTCTGTGAAAAGTAAGGGTATCTTTAAAAAGTTAAATTGAATGGGTGAATTCTTTAGTAGACTTGGGGAGAAAGAACCTCTTGCTAGGAACACAGACATGATGAAGAATTTTAAAGGAAGTTCACTGAATATAAGGAAGATGATATAACATGTGTTTAAAAGACCTTTATTGAGAAATACATAAAGAATTCTCCATTTTTAGTATTAAAAACATTAATGATAATTTTAAGTAATAACTATACACTATGAATTAGAATGATGTGGAGTAAAGTAAAAGGCAACATGGAGACATAACAGGGTTAAAAGAAACAAAATTATGCTGCTGTAAGGTATATTAGTTATATGAGTATAGTAACATAACCAGAGATAAACATATGCATTTCTAACTAAGAATGAATCACATATGTAATAGCTAGATACACAAGCAAAGAGATCTAACCACAATAAAATGAATGTTAGAAATAATGGAAAGGAAGGAAAGAAGGAAGGAAGGAAGGAAGGAAGGAAGGAAGGAAGGAAGGAAGGAAGGAAGGAAGAAAGAAAGAAAGAAAGAAAGAAAGAAAGAAAGAAAGAAAGAAAGAAAGAAAGAAAGAAAGAAAGAAAGAGAGAAAGAAAGAAAGAAAAGAAAGAGAAAGAAAGAAAGAAAGAAAGAAAGAGACAAAAAAAGAGACAAAGAAAGAAAGAAGAAAGAAAGAGAAAATATTTAGAGAATAGATGAAATAAGTATCAATATAATGCTCATATTCCCAGAAATATAAGAGAGTATAATAAATGCAAATCCTTAACCAGACTAACTAAAGGGCAAAAAGACAATGTCCAATATCCAAATTAACAAAACCAGAAATGAAAAGGGGACATCACCACACACACTGAGGAAATCCAAAGAGTCATGACGTCTTACTTCAAAAGCCTGTATGCCACAAAATAAGAAAATCTAAATGAAATAGTTGATTTTATGGATAGATTCCACTTAATGAAGTTAAATCAAGATCTGGCAAACAATCTAAATAGTCTGATAAACCCTAAGAAAATAAAGGCTGTCATTAGAAGTCTTCAAAACAAATGAACAAAAAAGCCCAAAGCTGCCAGAAGCTGGGAAGAACCCAGATGTCCCTCAACAGAAAAATGGATACAGAAAATGTGGTACATTTACACGATGGAGTACTAATCAGCTATTAAAAACAATGGATTTATGAAATTCTTGGACCAATGGATGTACCTGGAGGATATCATCCTTAGTGAGGTAACCCAATCACAAAAGAAGTTATTAGATATGCACTCACTGATAAGTGGATATTAGCCCAGAAACATAGAACATCCAAGATACAATTTGCAAAACACAAGAAAATCAAGAAGAAGGAATACCAATGGGTGGACACTTCATTCCTCCTTAGAATAGGGAACATAAGACCCATGAAAGGAGTTACAGAGATGAAGTTTGGAACTAAGATGAAAGGATGGACTATCCAGAGACTACCACACCCAGGGATCCATCCAGTAATCAGCCACCAAACCCAGAAATTATTGCATATGCCAGCAAGATTTTGCTGAAGGGATCCTGTTATAGCTGTCTCATATGAGGGTTATGCCAGTGCCTGGTAAATACAGAAGTGGATTCCCACAGTCATCTATAATATAGAACACAGGGCCCCAATATAGAGGCTAGGAGAAAACACCCAAGGAGCTAAAGGGATCTGTAACCCTATAGGTGGAACAACAATATGAACTAACCAGTACCCCCCAGAGCTCATATCTCTAGCTGCATATGTAGCAGAAGATGGCCTAGTCGGCCAACACTGGGATGAGAGGCCCCTTGGTATTGCAAACTTTATATGCCCCAGTACAGGAGAATGCCAGGGCCAAGAAGCGGTAGTGGGTGGGTAGGGGAGCAGGGCAGAGGGAGGGTATAGGGAACTTTTAGGATAGCATTTGAAATGTATATAAAGAAAATATCTAATAAAAAAAAAGCCCAAAGCCATATGGTTTTAGCACAGAATTCTACCAGACTTTCAAAGAGGAGCTTATACCAATACTCCTCAAACTATTCCACAAAATATAAACAGAAGGAACACTGCCAAACTCATCCTATGAGGCTACAGTGACCCTGGTACCTAAACCACACAAAGACTCAATAAATTTCCTTTATAAACATTGATACAAAAATACTCAATAAAATACTCAAAAACTGAATCCAAGAAAACATCATCCACCATGATCAAGTAGGTTTCATCCCAGGGTTACAGGGGTGGTTCAATATATGAAAATCATGTCAATGTAATCCACCACATAAACAAACTGAAAGAATAAAAAAAAAATGGTCATCTCATTAGATGCTGGAAAAGCCTGTGGCAAAATTCAACAGCTACATGTGAAAGTCTTGAAGAGATCAGGGATACAAGACACATACCTAAAGGCAATAAAGGCAATATACAGCAAGGCAATAGCCAACATCGATGGAGAATGCTTGAATCTCATTTAGAAGGGGAAATTTAACAGTCATTGGAGTGGGTGGAGTGATAGATGTGGGTGAGAGAGGACAGGGAGAAGAGATGGGTAGATCAGGTGTAGGGAGAGCTAGGAAAAGAGAGCCAGAAAATGAGTGGAAATTGTGGGGGTGGGGAGCATGGGGGTTAATCTCTAGGCAGTGAAGAGACCCGGGTTAGGGAGGCTCCAGGAAGTCTATGAGGGTGACTCTGGTTGTGACTCCTAACAGTGGGGGATATTGAACCTGAAGTGGCTACCTCCTGTAGCCAGGCAGGACTCCCAATTGTTGCCCGCCGCTTTTGTGTGTCCCCCTGGTAAGAACACGCTCAGGGCAACCGGAATCTTCTGCAGTACAAACTTTATTGCTTACCCCATCAGGAGCCAGTGGAGAAAGGAGCCAGAGAGAGAGCCAGAGATGGCGGAGCCCCCTCCCTTTTATGGAGGACTGTCCTCCGCCTCGGAGTGTCACTCCCTGATTGGCTGCAGCCCATCAGCCAGAGTTGTCATCACGGGAAAGGCAGAGCACATGGGGTGGGAAACTACCCCAGCGCATGTGCAGATGGTTTGTTTACTACTTAGAACACAGGTGTCAGTGCCATCTTATAATGGCGAATGTGAGGACGGCTCCTTACATCTCCCCCTTTTCTTTTATTTAAGAGCAATAGGCCACCCATAATAATGAGAGTGGAGATAGAGGTCAAATCCCCAGTGTGCAGGTAAAGGAGCCGTACACAAAACCTCCTCCCAGGCTCATCACCCGGAGGGGTCCTGGTCTGGTCCCGTGTCGTTTTTCCTGGGGGAAGGACACTTGGACACTCAACCTTCTTGAAAGATGACATGTCTCCCTAGAATAGGCTCATAAATGCCACAGAGCCCTTCTACTGCAGTGCTTAGCCGTGCAACTCTCTCGGGCTGCTGAAGCACACTCACTCTATCCCGTGCAATGAGACTAGCCTCGTGGGGTGCAAGAGCTGAGTGGCCAGCGACCTATTGCTTAAGCATAGATAACCATATATCAGGGGAAGCACCATGTTCTAGTGCTGCAAGCGCCTGGGAAATAACCACCATGTCTCTCCTAATTTGGGCCTTAAGCTTACAGACCAATCAAAGAAGCAACACTAATCCACAGCAAAGAACAGCTCCAAATAATTCCACCCCCACCCATTCTTTAAAGAAGGAAAATGTTGAAAAGATAGTCCTTAGGTCAGGGACAGGTCCAAGTGCATGGGGCAAGTCTTAATTTTCAAAGGGTCTGTTCAAATTTAGCCGTCCAATTCTGTATCTCCCAACGCTGCTTTCCCTTTGTTGTTGTCGCACTGGACATCACCAAGACGAGGGACATCAGTATTCCCTTGGTCAGTCTGGATTTTTCGGGTGAGTCTTTCTGGTATCCAAAATGGGTTGTCTTCATTCTGTGGAAAAACACAAACAGCTCCCCTGGATCTTATCAAAATAGGATCCGGGCCTTTCCATTTGTTATTTAAAACATCTTTCCATTTAACCATCTCTTTGGGCCTATCTGGCTCTGAACAATGTCGTTCAGCCGCGGTATGGCCATGAGAATCAAGATTTAAAAAATTGAGTGTAAAGAGTGCTGTGGACACAGACACTCTTGGTACTCGGGGTAGAGCCTCCTCGACTCCCCCTTTCTGTTTTATTAGATAGGATTTGAGGGTGCGGTGCGCCCGCTCAATAATACCCTGTCCTTGGGGGTTGTATGGAAGTCCAGTCAGGTGGGTTACGTCCATCTGACGGCAGAACTGTTGGAATTTTTGAGATGTATAAGCTGGTCCATTATCAGTCTTAAGGAGTTTGGGTTTTCCCCAAGCACTCCATGCCTCAAGACAATGTTGAATCACATGTGAGGCCTTTTCTCCAGTTAAAGGAGAGGCAAACATGATGCCAGAGTATGTGTCAATGGACACATGGAGATATTGAAGTTTTCCAAAGGAAGAAACATGTGTAACATCCATTTGCCAGACCTGTAGAGGTCGAATACCGCGTGGGTTAATTCCCACATGAGGAACTGGCAAGAACTCACAGCAGCTTTGACATTGAGTAACAATGTCACGGGCTTCTTTTCTCGTCAAGGAGAAACGGCGGCGTAATGTTTCAGCCGTCACATGAAAATTGTTATGAAAATTTCTTGCAGCCTCTATCGGGGATGTTAGGGCAGCAGCCACCACTTTAGTGGCTTTATCTGCCAGGTCATTCCCCAGAGCCATGGGGCCAGGTAGGCCTGAATGGGCTCTAACATGAGTAATATAAACAGGAAATCTTCTAGATAACAAAACTAATTGTATCTGCTGAAAAATATTGGCAACTTTACTGGAAGGCTTAATCACTCCAGCCACTTCTAAAAGATTTACAGCATTAACCATATAACAGGAATCTGACACAATATTAAGGGGTTCTAAAAAGGTTTTTAAAACTTCTAAAACCACTAAACACTCTACCACTTGAGGTGAATTTTCATTATATTGTTTGGATACTACTTTACCATTAGCCACATAGGCACCTATGCCAGTTTTTGATCCATCAGTATATACCACAACCCCATTTTTAAGTGGGTTTCTTACTGTTATTTGTGGAAACACAACAGATTGATTTTGGGCGAACTGTAAAATTGGATGTTTTGGATAATGGTTATCTATTTGTCCTGAAAAGGAGGTAACTAAAACTGCCCAATCATTAGATGTGGCTGCCAAGGTCTGAACCTGTGCAGCGGTATAAGGTACAATTAAAAGATAGGGATTTCGTCCAAAATGGGTGATCGCTGCTTTTAGGCCTTTAAGGGCGAGCTGTGCAATTGCATCAGGATACCAATTTATTATTTTAGCTGGAGATACATTTGGATGGATCCACAACAATGGCCCATTCTGCCACAAAACTGCGGTTGGCAATTGTGCTGTCTTAAAGACACATAAACTAAAAGGCTGCGAATCCTCAATACGTTGTAATTGTGCATTCTGTAATGCATCTTCCACCTTTTGTAAGGCCTGGCTAGCAGCTAGAGTAAGAGCCCTAGGGGAGGAGATATGAGAATCTCCTTCTAAAATATCAAACAAAGGCCTTAACTCAGCGGAAGGAATCTTCAAAAAAGGTCTGAGCCAGTTAATATCCCCTAACAGCTTCTGAAAGTCATTTAAGGTATGGAGGTGATCTCTTCTTATCTCTACCTTTTGGGGCACAATTTTATTTGGGGACACCACAGAGCCTAAAAATTGTCCTGTATCAGAAATTTGGACCTTTTCTGTGGCTATCTGTAAACCCCACTGACTTAAAGTCTTAAGTAGAAAAGGATATGCCTTTTGTAGTATGGTAAGGTTTTTATGGCATAGAAGGATGTCATCCATGTAAAGAAGCAAAATTAAAGAGGGGAATTGTTCTCTCACTGGCAAAAGAGCTTCCTGCACATAAAGTTGGCACATTGTAGGACTATTGGACATTCCCTGTGGTAAGACCTTCCATTGATACCTCTTATCAGGTTCCATGTGATTAATAGAGGGGATGGTAAAGGCAAATCTGGGCCTATCCCTTGGACACAAAGGTATAGAAAAGAAACAATCTTTAATATCTATAATAATTAAATTCCAGCCACGTGGTAAGGCGGAAAGTACAGGGAGACCTCTCTGTACGGGGCCAAATAAGTTCATTTGCTCATTAATGGCTCTGAGGTCATGGAGCAGTCTCCACTTTCCTGACTTTTTCTTAATTACAAAAATTGGAGTATTCCAAGGTGAGGTAGATGGTTCAATATGGCCCAGTTCTAATTGTTCATTTACCAGTTGAGTCACAGCTTCCAGTTTTTCAGAGGATAGGGGCCACTGAGGAACCCATATTGGATCCCCTGCTTTCCATGGTATGGGTCGTGCTGCCCCAATGGCTCCTAGAAAAAACCCAGACCCTGTCTATCTTGGTTTCCAGTGGGTGAGATGGGCTCTGTCCTTCCTTGCTCTTGACGTCCTAACCCTTTTCCCTCTTTATAACCCATCTTTGCCATGATATTTCTTACTTTAACCGAACACCCTCCCGACGGGGCATTCTCATTGGACAAAACAAGGCCCAAATGCTGCATAATATCCCTCCCCCAGAGGTTAACCGGGAGTGGGAGCACATAAGGTATGAATTTCCCTCGCTGCCCCTCGGAGGATTCCCATGTCAAGGCAACAGAGCTTATAGTGGGACATGATTGATATCCTAGGCCCTGTAATGAATGAAATGACTCTGTGGTGGGCCATGCTTTGGGCCACCAATGTGTAGAGATTATACTTTTATCTGCTCCGGTATCAAGGATGCCTTCAAACTCTTTTCCGCTGATCTTAAGGCGGAGCTTAGGTCTATCATTCAAAGATACAACCAAATAGGCAGAATCATTTCCAGGGGAGCCCATTTTCTTTGTCTCAGGTCCTGCAGATTTCTCCCTGGTATTATCAGGGAGGAGCAGCAGCTGAGCTATCCTATCTCCTTTACTAATAGAAAAAACGCCCTTAGGGCTTGAACACAGGACCTGTATTTCAGGGGAATGTTGACAATCCATAACTCCAGGGTGGACTACTAAGCCCTGCAAGGTGAGTGAACCCCGGCCGAGAATAAGGCCCATGGTTCCAGGGGGCAAAGATGGTATAGGCTCCACCGGCACCGGCTGAATACTCATTTGAGGCATTAGTAGGAAATCGGAGGTGGCGCGCAGGTCCACCCTTGTGGGTCTTCCTGGGTCGCCTCTCTGACTGCTTCCTGGGTCCTGACAAACCGGTTCCCATATCTTTGAGGGCCCTGGGACCGAGGGCCCGATAGCCCGTTTTTTGACACATCAGCTGATTGGTTATCAGGTGGGGGAAGGAGTCTGCCCTTTATATCCCTCACAGAGCAACACTGGTCGGCTCTATGATAGCCCTTGCCACACTTAGAGCAAAGAGTGAGGGTCCCCCCCTTTTTGTCTGGAGCTCTACAATCTTTCTTAAAATGCCCAGGCCTCCCACAGTTAAAACATGTCCTCCAATCATTTCTGCCTATGAAGCGTTTTTGGGATTGGAGGATGGCAGCCGCTAAGCCTGCATTGGTGAGAGGTCCCCCGAGCTCTCGACAAACCCTGAGCCAATCCTGTAAGCCTTTATTCTTTCTTGGGGCTATGGCCGTTCGACACTCCTGTGTGGCTTGCTCATAAATGAGCTGTTCTATCAGAGGTGCGGCTTGCTCTGAATCTCCAAAAATACGCTCTGCTGCCTCTGTCATTCTGGCCACAAAGTCTGAGAAGGACTCCTGGGGTCCCTGGATGATCTTGGTTAATTGTCCAGTGGCTTCACCTGTTCGGGAGAGCGCCTTCCAGGCCTTAATAGCCGCGGAGGAAATTTGGGCATAAGCTCCCCAGTGATAATTTGTTTGATCAGCGGTATAAGCTCCCTGACCCGTTAACAGGTCAAAGGTCCAATCTCTCTGCTCTGGAGTCAAAGCGGCAGCATTTGCTCGGGCCTGAGTTTGTGCAGCCTCTTGCCATAGTGCTCTCCATTCCATATATTTGCCCATACTGGGGAGAGCGGCTTTTGCAATCATTTGCCAGTCGGCAGGAGTTAGTGCCATGCCAGCAAGCCTGTCTAACTGCACCAAGGTAAAATTAGCATTGGTTCCATATTTGCGGACCGATTCAGCAAGCTCTTTAATCTGTGTATAATCTACCGGAGCGTAAACACGCCCACCCTCGGCTCCTTCAAAGACCGGAAATGCCTGTTGCATCTTCCTTTGTTCCTCTCTTGGAATGAACGAGTCTGCGCACTGCCTCTCTGCGCAGGGCTGACGCACTACGCAGGGCGGGGGCTCCGCATAGGGCGGAGGTGCACTATGACCCTGAAGCTGACTGCCCTGAGGCCAAGCAGCAAGCTGGCCTTTGCCAGTCGCTTTTGGCTTTTTTCTTGACCTATAAGCTCGCATTTCTCTCTCATAACAAGCTGCTTCCTCCTCCAAGTCTGTTTCCTCAGAAGGGCTAATTTCTTCATCTGATTCACAGCTATTAAGAACTGGCTCCTTAAACTCATCTCTTTTCTCCTCTTTCCTTCCAATCTCTCCCCAGGTATTCTTCCCTGACATTAACTTTTCCTCGGGTTCAAGACCCGTGGAAAGGCCTGTATACTTATTTGGCGCACCATGTTTCCTCTTTTTTTCTGCTCTCTCTCCCCGCTTTACTTCTGATAGACTGTCTTGAATTTCGTTCAGAATTCTCCACCCCATCTTAACTGCTTGTTGACATATGAAAAGAAACAAAAAGGCTTTTAACACTAGAGAAAGTTCAAGACCAGACATACCTTGTAAAGCTGTAACGCGCCGTCCCCCAGCTGATGAGTTCTGAACCTACACCGGGTCCTTCTCAACAGTCTGTTTCCGGGAACACTTCATTAACCGCTCCTTCTCCGTGATGCAGTAGCTCGCGGGTTCCGGCACCATTTGTTGCCCGCCGCTTTTGTGTGTCCCCCTGGTAAGAACACGCTCAGGGCAACCGGAATCTTCTGCAGTACAAACTTTATTGCTTACCCCATCAGGAGCCAGTGGAGAAAGGAGCCAGAGAGAGAGCCAGAGATGGCGGAGCCCCCTCCCTTTTATGGAGGACTGTCCTCCGCCTCGGAGTGTCACTCCCTGATTGGCTGCAGCCCATCAGCCAGAGTTGTCATCACGGGAAAGGCAGAGCACATGGGGTGGGAAACTACCCCAGCGCATGTGCAGATGGTTTGTTTACTACTTAGAACACAGGTGTCAGTGCCATCTTATAATGGCGAATGTGAGGACGGCTCCTTACACCCAATGGAAGGATAAGGACAACAACTCACCCATGAAACCTTCAACCCAAAATTTGTCTTGCCTACAAGAAGTGTAGGGACAAAAATGGCACAGAGACTAGGGGAACAGCCAAACAATGGCCCAACCTGAGACCCATTCTATGGGCAAGAACCAATCCATGTTACTATTAATAATATACTGTTATACTTGCAGAGAGAAACCTAGTGTAGAGACCCACAGCCAAACATTAGTTGGAGCTTAGGAAGTCTTGCTGGAGAGTTGAGGGAAGATTGAGGGACCTGAAAAGGATAGGAACTCTACAGGAAGACCAACAGAGTCAACTAATCTGAACCCACAGGGGCCCCCAGAACTGATCTACCCACCAAAGAGCATATACGGGTTGGACTGAGACACCTCCCCCCAGCACATATGTAGCAGATGTACATATTGGTCTTCATGTGCATCTCCCAACAATTGGAGTGGGGCCTATCCCTGATTCTGTTGTCTGCATATGGATCCTCTTCCCCTGAGCTGCCTGTTTGGCCTCAGTGTGAGAAGATGAGCCTATTCCAGTGGTGACTTCATGTGTTTGCATGACTGCCTACCCCTTCTCAGAGGAGAAGGTGAAGGAGGAGGGGGAAGGGCTGTATGGGGGAAATGGAAAAAGAGGTGCTGCAATGGGGATGTAAAGTAAATAAATTAATTAATTAGTGGGATAAAAAAATCCAAACACAATTGAACCTGAGAATCAAAGGGCCATCATGAAGATGTTTTTCTCACTATATACTAACCACTCTCATTTTAAAGTAATCCCCTGTGACATTTTCCATCTAGAAACTGTAATTGCACTTAGAGAATTATATCAGAGTTTCTGACTCCTTTGCCAAGATGCGTTTTTAGTTGAAACTCAATGCGTTTGTAGAGTTAGAAAAACAGGTAATTTCAGTTGAATCTGACCAGGTCAAGTTTTGCAATAGTTAACTCTACTGTAGGTTTCTAGCTAGTTGCTTCTGGGTTGAAGCTGAGGTCAGTCAGGTTCCCTTCCCTTCACTGTTGTCTGAAAAGCAATCTGTAGCAATTTGAGCTGATCAACATCATCTCCACAGTGAAGGGGACAGGGCTTCTCACTGAGCAGTGAAACATCTTGGGATCCAAGTACAGCTGCAAGCAGGTGAGAACTCTGCTTTTCTGGAAATGAGCAGACTGAGGCTCTACACAAAGTGCCCTCCACTAAGTCCCACTTTATCCATGTTTTGTCTCTCTATAATAGCAGCCTTGAATCCCTTAGCCAATACTGTCTGTGCTGTGTGAGATTAATTACCATGACGTCACTGAGATGTTTGGGTTAGGATTAACCTTGGGTAAATAAATTCAGGGAATCCCAGACAGATGTAATAGAATGATTCAAATAGTATTTCTGTTTCTATGCTAGCTCTATCTCTTGAGGGATAAACATGAACAAGGTTATCTATCTATATTTACTCATCAAATATGGTCATTAGTCTCAAAAAGGCCAGTTTTAATAACAAAGGGCATCCTCTCATACAGGGATGGCATCAAATGTACATCCTGAAACTAAAAACAGAAGCTGCCAATTGTGGTATTAATTTTTATTGGTCCACCTGGAGACAGATGCTAACACAGAATTCTCTTGGGTCAATCAAAATGGGCTACTAGAAACAGAATTAATCAGCAAATGTGCTGCCTTCTTGTGGGAAGACCTTTGGGAGGCTACAGACCTATGAGGGATTACAGACCTATGGGAGGCTACAGACCTATGGGAGATTACAGACCTATAGGAGGATACAGAATTGAGTCAACAAGTGCCCCCCTTCTTTCTTTCTTAAAGTCAACTCCTTTTCTCACAAGACAGGAAGAAGAATAAGGGAAACATGATAATGTTCTGGTATTGGATGCTCTGATATATGTGTCATATCCTGCAAATACACAGGGTGAAGACAGAGGACATTAAAATGGTAATAGAATCTAAAATTTGCCAAACATTTTAAACAAAACACCAGTGATTGCACTTATGACTCATATATTCAAAAGAAATGAAAAGGAATATTTAGAAATATTTTCTGGATATTATTGCTTTAGCTCTTTAGCAAAGTAGGGTAACTATAGCTTGTAACAATATATTAAATGTTTATAAAGAACTAGGCAGGAAGAAATTTAAGGTTCCAGACCCAAAAAGAAGGTGGTAAATGTTTGAAACAATTGGAATTCTAATTATCCTGCACTATCCAAATAGTACCAAATTCCCATATTATACCATATTATACCACATTAATATGGACATCTGTATCTAATCAATCTCTAATTTTTATGATGCTTGAGCTTATATTTGATGCTTTATATGTGCAAGAAAACTGTTTTCTACTGTACTACATCTTATACACATTTTTAAAAAGTATTACAATGAATTTATTTATTGGTGCCTCTTTGTATCTATTTCTCTGTCTCTATGTGTGTCTGTCTTCTCTCTCTCTCTCTCTCTCTCTCTCTCTCTCTCTCTCTCTCTCTCTCTCTCTCTCTCTCTTTGTGTGTGTGTGTGTGTGTGTGTGTGCATGTATGCGTGTGTGTTTAAATGGACACATGTGACAAGGACAACATGTGGAAATGGGTGATCAATTTTCAGAAACCGTTTTTTTCTTTCCACCATATGGGTCCTGGGAATCAAACCCAAGTCACCAGGCTTTGTGGTGGAAAGCATTCTTACTCTTACCTGCTGAGGCATCTCACCATAGCTCAAACCCATTCTCAAATGGACTATCTGAATAATTAAACCTGAGTGCTATGTGTATCTTCCTGATAAAAATATAACTACAAGTTAGTGAGCACAATGTATAGATAGATGATAGATAGATAGATAGATAGATAGATAGATAGATAGATAGATAGACAGACAGACAGGTGGATGATAGGTAGGTAGGTAGGTAGATAGGTAGATGGTAGACAGACAGAAAGGCAGACAGATAGATGAAAGATAGATAGATAGATAGATAGATAGATAGATAGATAGATGATAGATAGATAGATAGATAGATAGATAGATAGATAGATAGATAGATAGATAGATAGATCTGGAATATTTGTCATTTTCTTTCTATATAAATTTTTAAAAAACCATATACATTTTAAAGCTACTAGATACATGGCAGGAGATATTATCATGGCAAGGTAGAAGGACAGATTGTTTTAAGAATCTATTTTTCTCTTTACCTGCATGTGTGTGAGAAAGAGTATGCACACATATATGCAGGTACTCATGGAGGGCAGAAAGACCATCAAGTCCTCTGGAATGTAGTAACAGGTAGTATAGCGAGCCTTGTCATTTGGATCAGGGATCTAAAATCTGGTCCTCTAAAAGAGTATCAAGTGCTTGGAACCCCTGAGC
Source organism: Mus caroli (assembly GCF_978045245.1). Taxonomy (NCBI): domain Eukaryota; kingdom Metazoa; phylum Chordata; class Mammalia; order Rodentia; family Muridae; genus Mus; species Mus caroli. Next base: position 73,561,313 of record NW_028227257.1, read on the forward strand.
CATCTGTGCTAGCCCAGAATCATTTATCAAACACTTCTAAAGATAGATAGGCACAGCATACCGACCCTTACTGAAGCCAACTGCTCTGTTTTTAAGCATCCTGAATGCTCGTTTTCAAAGACTAGAGAAAGCTGTATTAAATGCCTATCTTGTTTTGACTAAGCCAATTATGAGTTTCCACAATAATATAATCCAGCCCTCTCCCTCCTGAACTACACAGGACCTGGGGCATAAGTTCCCAGCCAGGACAAATAACTAGAGATCATGTGCTTTAAGAAGCTGGTAAAGGAGACCATGAGACTGCCTGGCTATGCCCACCACTTAGACTCCCTCTACACATACCCAATTGTCACTGAATGTCATTGTGGCAAGTGTGGCAGTGACAGTACTGACTGCACCATGAGAGGCCCCCTCCTAAAGCAAAAGGAAAGAATAATAAAAAAAAAAAAAAAAAAAAGACATTTCTGCTTACTCACCCTTCTCTAGAAGAACCAAGACATCCAAAATATCTCTGTGTTTGTTCTGGGTTCACCCTTCAAACCACTGACTAGGTATCCATCAGACCTACTGGTGTCTGCTGTCCTGGTAGACAAGAAAGAGGAGAAGCTCAGTACTTGAAGGACCAGGGTAAAGACCCATCACCACTGACTCCCATATCCACAGATCTGGGCTCGGTGTTTCATTTAACTTCAGTTCATGAGCACTTGCCTTTGTATAAAAGATCTGGGTGACCTCAAAGTTACTCTTGATTATGCAGATGCAAAGTCCTAGGCTAAGAAGACCTCAAGATAATTAGGTGAGAGGACCACATGTAAAGCAATACCCTGGTCTCCACGTCCTGTAGAGTCATGGTTTCTTTAGTATTTCAGATTCATTTTGTCTTGCTAAATCTTCAGATCTATTTTGTCCTCCTGCTAAGTAAATGAAGAACAGATAGGATATGTTTCATCTATTTTATTGTCGATGCTCATGGGTGGGAGCATCTTTTCCTTATCCTATGCTTGCCTGACAGAAAGGATGTTGGTGACCTCTGAGACCATGTAGAGGCTTAAGTTGGAAAATAGTGTAGCCATTCAGGATCTACAACTTAAAATAGCATTTCCTCACAATTTCTATTTCAGATTTTAATTAAGATCTCAAGAAAAATATGTCAATTTGAGACTGTACATGTTCACTTGTGAAATCAAAGGAATACTTTTTCTAACGTATTAACTCCTATCTATTCCATAATGGCAACACGTTTTATTAAGAACTCCCAGCCTCCGATTAAGTTCCGATGTGTCACTGTTGCTGTATCATCTGGAAAGGGCTTTTCCTACATAGGTGAAGTGGGAATCTTTAAGTCCAGGTGACATATATCAAGTATCATTTTTTAAAATCTGTATGTCTATGCTCATATGAGTGCAGGTGCATCTCTGTCATAGCACACATGTGGAAGTCAGATGACAACTGCAGGTGTCTGGCATCTTTCACCTTGCTTGAGACAAGGTCTCCTTTGCATTGTGTATACTTCATATTCCAGGTTAACTGACCCGACTCTCTCCTCTCTACCTCCTATCCCACCATAGAGCTAGGATTACTAGTACACTACCAAGTCCAGTTCATGTGGGTTATGGAGATCCAAGCTCAGATCCTTTCTCTTGAGAAGCAAGTGCTTTCCAGACTGAGCTCTGTCCTCAGACTTTAATTTACTTTCCATTAGCTTCTCAATGGAATATCTCTCTTAAAAGACGTTTGAAGCCAAGAGAAAATAGCTCTATCTTCTGGACTCTCTCCGCATTTACTTTATTGCTTGATTACATCGTCTCCCAAACAGAATTTCCTTCAATAAATACTGCAGTCACCTCCAGGATTAAACTACCTCTAAAGATGTTAACTCTTTCTTATCTCTGTTTCTCAACATTCTGAAAGATAAAAAAATGTTACTAGCCAAAGGTATTTTTATAATTCCAGTGGATATATTATTAGAGGTTGGTTTACAATGCCAGTGGACACATTAATAGAGGTCGGTTTTAAATTCTGTAAACACTTCCTCCACCCCTACTTCATTTCAAAGTCTCAACAAGAAATTTGCCAGATGCTCCTAGTCTTACTTTACTCTGTCTGTACAGACAGAGTAACTGACAAGATTGCCTCCATGAAATAACCTGGATTGTTTGGTTTGGTTTGGTTTGGTTTCTGATTCACTTTTATAAAGTATGCCTTTTGTTCCACCTGCCTCCTCAGACTACATGAAAGATGACTTGTTTTTCAGGAATCTTGTAGCAAGCCTCTGCCTGCAACTCAGGCTCCATTGGGAATCTTCTTATAACCTCTGAAATCTGGTACAGCATCTCAGATAATGTACTTCCAGTGCATGAATATCAAGGAGTTTTCTTTGCTTCCTTTTCCATCTTACTTGACATCCCCACATCACAGACATATTGGAACAGTAGCTTCCAGAACAGTGATGACCATGTTTTCTGATGGATCAAACATACAAGGACAAAATAAAAGGTGACTGAACCCATAGAATGGAGAGGAACCTGAACTGGTGAGGCCAGTATTCTCTTTATATAATGTTAATAGTAGATGGTATGGGATCCTTTTTGCAGGATCAGAATTGAAATCTTGCCCCTTATTTTGACACTTCCTATGGATGGCCCACATTATGACATGAAAGCATCTTACTGATCAAATTTCACTTGAATATGACTATCTACAAAGTGCAGATATCACATATACCTGCCATTTTATATGACAAAAACTGACCTGCATAGAACTAATAATAATACTGAGACTCTGTAGATACAGGACTTTTATATGCCTGGTTTTATCCCAGGTAATCACTTAGCACAGAGCACAAAACCGTAGTGAACTAATTGAATTAGAATGATTTTGACTAAATTGAGACTCTTTCCCTGAAATCCCCATCCATGCATGTCTTCAGAAACTACCCAAAACAAGATCAATCTTTTCTCTGCTCCAAGTAAGAAAGCAAGTGTGTTCTCACCTTCAACATGGACACCTGCTATTTATTTATTATTTATTTATTTATTTATTCTTCTTTGAATAACTCAACATCCAGACAACTTCTTCCAAAATCTCTCTCAATTTGTGATGCCTTAACTTATACAAAGCCTCGATCCATAGAGGACAGCATGGGCTCTAACCATCCAGAGACTTCCCCACTTAAGAATCCATCCTATAAACAACCACCAAACCCAGACACTATGGCAGATGCCAACAAGAGCCTGTTGACAGGAGCCTGATATAACTGCATCCTGAGGGCCTTTGCCAGTGCCTGGAAAATACAGAAGTGGATGCTCACAATCATCCATTGGACAGAGCACAAGGTCCCCAATGAAGGAGCTAGAGAAAGTACCTAGGGAGCTGAAGGGGTCTGAAGCCACATAGGAAGAACAACAATATGAACTAACCAGTACTTTCCCCAGAGCTCCTTGGAACTAAACCATCAAAGAAAACACATGATGGGACATGTGGCTCTAGCTGTATATGTAGCTGAGGATGGCATAGTCAGTCATCAATGGGAGGAGAGGGCCTAGGTCCTGTGAAGGTTCTATGTCCCAGTATAGGGGAAGGTTAGGACTGGGAATGGGAGTGGGAGGGCTGGGGAGCAGGGGAAGGGGGGTAGAGGATAGGGGTTTTCGGAAGGAAAACTAGGAAAGGGGATAACATTTGGAATGTAAATAAAGAAAATATCTAATAAAAAAATACACAAAAAAATACAAATACAAGTAGTGAATGTCCTTCCAATTTTGCCTCAAACATCTAATTTGGGTCCTGCCACTTCTGAGGCTCTGATACTGATATCTTAATCATTAGAACAGATACTAACTTAATTGCTTTTTAGAACTGTATATCAAGCCTGTGGTCAAATGCCATTCCTTTTTACATGGGTTTAATTATTTTTATGCAGTTTGAAGACACCAAGGCAAAACATTTTACCAATTTCAAAGACAGCATTCATTTTTGTGCTCAGTATTAACTGCTAATGTCCCTCAGTCGTCTCTAGGGGAGGCGTTATTTGGACTTTGGGGGGGGGGGAGTGTGGTGGTTTACATTGGTGACACTCAGTAGCCTGTGTAGCCTCGAGCCCATACCAGTCCTCTGACCTCAGTGTTCTAGTCAGGGTCTTGGATTCAGATTCAGATGTCCTAGCAGCAGCGGTCCCTTTAATTTCTTGGAAAATGGAAACAAAAAATATTCAAGAAAAGATCATAAAGGTGGTGAAAGATCTAAGAATCATGAGAACAGTGACACTTTGCCAGCATAAGCTCAGAAACTTTGTTTACACAGCAGAGCTGGTTAGCCAAGATGTACAGCTCCAAGCAAACGTGAGAGCTACAGATAAAACAGTCAGTGACTTAGAGCAGAGATAACACAAATCTAGCTTACTCCCTGCCTGTGCTTCTGGGCAAACTATGTGGCTTTTCTGAGCTTGTGCTGTCCTTTTTAAAACAGAATTAAAACTCCAGTCTCTCAACAATAGTTTGCAGTCATATAGCAGTCACAAATATTTTTAATTTACCCACTACTTTAGTTCACTTTCTATGTCACCATTTGAAGTTAGTCACACTACAAGCTTCAATTTAGGAAAGCAAAATAGAGTTTGAGACAGGTTAAGTAATGTGCCCATGTCACCCAGCTATTAAGCAGTAGAACTGATATTTCAACACTGACAATCAAGTCTAGGGCACCGGTGTGAGGCCAGTTGACCACACAACCTAGAGGCCCACACTTACACAGACATGAGTTCTAGAATATTCAATGTGTCACTTGTGCATTAACATCCCTCTACTTAGCTTCAGGAAGAAAAGGGCACTGGTATGGAAAAGAGATCTGCTACCTTTCCAATTTATCCATGGTGACCTCTTCAACCCCAACCACCTTGTCTTATCTCTGGGTCTCTGAATCCTTAGCCATAATTTACTGTTTCCAGAGGCCATAGAGCAATGTGATGAGGAGAAGGCATCGTCACGTGACAGCTCACATAAACTGTGGCACTCAACTCCATGGTACTAGCCTCATTGTTACCTTTATCTCTTCCTTCTCTCACTCAGACTGCTGCTGGGAAAAAAATGAGGAAAGCTATTGTTTTAATACCTATACAGTATACCAGGTCCTAGAGAAAGCTGTTAGTATGGAAATAGCCTTTCAGAGATAAGAGGGGAGGCAAGCCAGTAACAGCACATTTCTAAGCCTGTTTAGTCCTGGAGCAGCATATAGCCTTGGCCTTCTAGCCAGCTCTGAGCCAGACACATCAAGGCCTTTTAGACCCAAGGCCATGGATGCACAGTGTTCTGGAAACAGCCATAACCTCTCAAATCCACTTAGTCTTTTAATCCCTCCCTCCCTCCCAGCATGGCCTGAGGCCACACAGAATGCCTGCCTCAGCTTCTGACCTTCTCAATCCTTCTGGCCTTCCAGGAACTACTCTGTGCATAGCTGCGGTTGGCTAGTATGTAAGTAATGAAACCAGAGGTACATTTGGTGCTTGGACAAATGTCAAATGTTTTCCCTATGCACCCGATATAAAATATAAATGAAGTGAGTAAGTAATATGTAGGTATATATTACATATTTTACAATGTTTATGTATTTAAAGTTATACCAAGCAACCCTGAATGGGATGCTGCTCTTTGCACACAGAAGGCCCTAAGCAGGTGAGGGGATTGGTTAATGCAGCCCAGGATGTGGAGCCTATCAATCGCTGGAGCTCGGTGCCAGTCAAAAGGAAGGAGTAGCTAGAATGGAGTCCTAGGTTTTGCTTGAGTCTGCTCTCTGAGCAGTGCTCTGGTCCTGGACACATTTCTTTGCCTCTCTGGGCCTTAGAACCCCCATCTATAGTGGGATGAAGCTAGTAGCTTGTAGATACACTCTTAAGAGTGGTCCAGAGAGCAATATAATGAATGAAACAGAACCCAAAGACTTCTTATAACAGAAAACACTATGATCACATATTTAACATATTACATAGTAGCAGCCCCTTTCACAAAGGAACATACGCATCATTTCCATTTTAATGAAAAGAAACTCATTTTTAATTTTAGAACAGTTTAAGATTTGTGGAAAAGTTGCAAAAATAGTCAAATCCTTAACACACCCACATTTTCATCCCTCCTTTGTTCATTTCTGTGTTAGAATCCTACGCTTATTAAAACTCTTTCCTTTCTTAAAATATGCAGCCCCCTCTGCTTGTCTATAGATTGCAACCTCTATAATTCAGACTTAGGGAGCCCATAGTGAATGGAGGAAGCTACAGCTAACAAACTCAAAGCTCAGCTCACAAGAAAAGTTGGCAACTCAGATTTGGCTCACGATTATCCCCCAGAAATGCAGATTCCCATCAGAAATCCAGATTTTATGCAAAGCATACTCATTTTTAAAGGTTGACTCATTTTTGTTTGCCTTTCTCAAAATAGCATCCTTTCCAAACAAAACACTTCTGCAAGCTGAATATGACCCTCCACTTCCCATCTGTGTGCTCCAGCCCTACTCCTTCCAGCCTATCAGAAATAGCGCCGTCTAGCAATTCTCACGAGAATCTGTTTCAGGAGCAGGCTCTTCTCAATTTCTAGTAGTCACATATAATCCTTGGCCTATGGCCCCACATTCTACCTTCATAGCACAACAGTCCCTGCCTCTATCATCACAGAGCCTTCACTTCTTATACTCTTCCTCCTATAAGTACTGTGATTATTCCTGTTGGACGAATTTAGTGTAACCTCTATACCTGAGGCTCACTAATCCAAATACACCTCAAGAGGTGTTTTTTTGTTTTTGTTTTTTGGTTTTTTTTTGTATAAAGTAACATTCCCAGCTACCAAGAAATTAGGCCATGAACATATGTTATGGAAGGGGTTAAGGATTCCTTACTTAACTTACCATAGTTGGTATCTAAGTTCCTCTCTGCTTTAACATAGATGTTTTCTCCATGCTTGCTTCCAGCCATACCAGTGTCTCTTGTGATTCTGCCATCATGTCCTCCTATTAGATAATCTATGTTGGCATTTGAAATTTTGAGACAGATACCAAATGCCTAGCAGTGTGCTACTGAGAAAAGGTAGATTTGTTATAGAAAAACAAATATTCTCTCATTTCAAAGATTTCTGGTGTGCTTGTCAAAAGAAAGAAAGAAAGAAAGAAAGAAAGAAAGAAAGAAAGAAAGAAAGAAAGAAAGAAAGAAAGAAAGAAAGAAAGAAAGAAAGAAAGAAAGAAGGAAGGAAGGAAAGAAAGAAGAAAGAAAGAAATTAGAGAAGGTCCAGATAAAGTCTGATGACTTGCTGCACTGAACAGATTTTCAATAGACATGAAGTTGGGACTGGGATGCAGACCTTGCAGAAGAATGAATAGTCACATGTACAGGTCTTATTCTACATTTACTGACACATGATAGAAGAGCTATTAGACATTACTGCCCCATATCACCTCAACAGTCCACAGTGGAGAAAAGATAAATTATGAAAACAAGCCTAGGATGAGGTAGAAGAAAAGGCAACGGAGATGAAACTTTAATTGTCAACCTGAGCAAGAACAACTTACTCCCCTCAACCAAAAGCAGATTATACTCAAATAGGATATCCATCAAACAGTAGGCAGGAAATGAGTACCTGTACCATCTGTGAGTCAGTCTCCAACTTGTTCCGTGAAATATATTTCCTTTTAACACAGAAAAGCATTGTTAGCATCTCTGCCCATGCTGACCACGTTTAATTGAAACAGAGTAAGCATCTTCACCCATCACAAGAATGTAGACCGACTGATAAAAAAAAAAAAAAAAAAAAAACACCAAGCAAGGCACAAAACAATCATAGGAAGAGAGTGCAGTGTTACCAAGAAGCCTCGTTGGATTGTAAGTGTCTTCTTCAAGTTTCTGCCTGAAGTTTCACTATAATTAGGGCTCTTGTGTTATGGGGTCCAATTCTGCTTCCAAATAGAGTCCTTATTTTTACCTAAGTTAAACCACACTGGCTACTATTGCTTAAAACCAAAGCCATTGTAATCTCTGGAAATTTCTCAAAGAGCTTCCTCTTAAAGATCCCATCCACTGCTGTCTCCACTAAAAAAAAAAAAAAAAAAAAGTAAAACAGTATTCTACTATCTGGTGTTTGATCCTTGTCCTTAGGAACTATTTCAGAACTTGTCACCTGGCAACTGTAAGACTTGAGAACAAAGGACACCTTAGGCAACACAATTCACACATCAGTTTTCTAGAAGTGAAATGTTTGGCCTAATTTCTCAAAATACATTCATTTTTATGGGTGGATACTTTTCTTGTGTCCCAGTTGCTGGATGGTTTCATGTAAACCTTGAAAATTTATGGACATTTTATCCTCATTTTTGTTGGGTCTCAGTGGGAGAGGATATGCTTAGTCCTGCTTAGACTACATGCTCCAGGGTAAGATGGTAACCAAGAGACTCTCCTTCTCTAAGGGTGGGATTGGGAGGAGAGGAGAAAAGGGGCCTGTGATCAGAATGTAAAATGAATAAAGGTAAATAAATTATTGAAAAAACAAAGAAATGAGATTTGATAAATACTTTGTTATTGTTCTCACTTATTAACCAAGTGTATAAAAAAGGATTTCATGTTTGACAGAATGTGGAATGACTTCCCACACAGTGATTGTCATCCACAGACAAACACTGGGCAAGACCTTATAGTCCCATTTAAGGATTTTGACCTGGGAATGTGGCACTGGATTCTGATTTCATAAAGAATTAGAGCCACCCCTATGCAGCTACAAGGTCTGCAGAAACTGACTCTGTCTGAGGAGTAACAAGTTCATTTCCTCTCACATAGGAGAAAAAGATGCCAGATGCTTGCAATACCATCTTGATGGTTCTAAGACCAGATCTGAACCTGGAGAAGTAAGAAAGGACACAATCACCTTAGGCCACAGTGTTTCCATCTGAACAGAAAATGCTTATTGAATTAAAGCAAAGTGGTAGATCTAGGACTGAATGACTAATCATTTGAGTCTCTGTTATCTTACAGCCCAATCAGTATTATTCAACTCTCATCTCTGGCACCCTAAACCATGAGTCAATTAGCTACATTCCAAAAACCAAACAGGCCCACTGCCTGTTTCTGTAAATAATGTTTGAGTGGAATACAATCATGCAGATTTATTTACATGGATTACGGGCATCTTCATGCAACAATGACAGACAAGATGTCCTTGAGCATGACGACTAAGATATTTACCATCTGGTCAACCTCATTCCTAAAGAAAATCAAAGAAGATCAGAGTAACTCAAAGGAGAGTAATGTAACCAGAGATTTCTTTTTCAATGGGGGGAAACTGCCCAAACTTGAGTTTTAGTGCCCAGATGGGAACTCACCTTCTGTCACTAAGCATTGCACTGTCAGATAAAGCAAAGAGGTGTGTTCATTATCCAGATGGCCAGGGACTGACATTTAGCAAATGAGCAACTCAAGCATGTATTAAGTACTTCAGCCACTGTGCCTAAGGTGATGAATTCATGGAGTGGTAAAAGAAATGCAATGTAAAGTGAGCAATAAATGAATTAAAATCTACTAAACTCCTGTTTACCCAACATGCAACCAACCAGAGAGATATAACTTTCATTTTCCTTTTAGATGGAAAACTCTACACAAAGACTAGTTAATTAGGATAGCTATTAGAGAAGCCGCATTCAGTATATCCTGTCAAAATAAAAGTAATTGGTCATCCTAGTTAACTTTAATTGTCAACTTAACATAGCCTAGAGTTATCTGAGAAAAAAAAACTTAATTGAACAGCTCCCTAGATCAAAATGACATGTGGGCATGTCTGTAGGTGATTGTCTTGATTGTTACCTAATGTAAGGAGAACCTAGACTAGTGTGAGTGTGACCATTCCCTGAACTGATGGCTCTGGGCAATGTACAAAAGCTAGCTAAACATAAAGCTGCAAGAGAACCAGCAAGCTTGAGTTCCTACTTGACTTTGCTCAATGACAGCTGGAACATAAAATTCAAATAAACCCTTTCCTTCCCTACAGCTCTTTGTGTCAGTGTGTTTTATCACAGCAACAGGATGAAAACTAGAATACCAATGTTAATAATAGCATTAATGTCCCATGGGTCATGAAAGAAATATATTATGATATTTGTATGACTTTGAAGGTAATGTTGTTAACAAATGTTAATAATCCAAGTTAGTTACTCAAGCCCTGAATACACAGAATCCCATATCAGTTTATCTTTCTCATTTTTACGATACTAGAATTAGTCTCAGAAATACAGACAGACAGACAGACAGATAAATTTAGATATTGAATAATATAATACAATGCAATATGACACAAGCACAGATGATAATGGAGTGTTTTCAGGGTAGGTGCACCATAGCAATGCATTACGGCTATAAATTACGGGGCTAGTTGGGAGTTGGAGATCTATGCATATAATTCCAGTACTCTTGAGGCTGAGGAGGAGGATGGATCCTGAGTTCAAAGTCAGTAAGATCATCTTCTCAAAGGTTGATGTGTGATCAGTGGGAGAGTGCATGATCACGAGCGCAAAGGCCCAGATTCTGTCCCTAAAACCACAAGAAAGGGAAAGAAAGGTGAGAAGATAGGAGGGAAGGAGGGAAGAGAGGAAAGCTACATTTTACTACTAATGATGGCATTCTTATTTGTCTTAATGTGCTTGGATGGAGAAGGATCAAAATCTTTTGCCCAGCATTTTATATTAGAGAGTTCTGAAGATTTGTGGGTTGTGTGTGGTGACACATACATTTAATCAAAGCATTTGAGAGGCAGAGAAATAGGTGGATCTCTTTGAGCTCAAGGTCAACTCAGTCTACATAGGAAAAAGTTGTATCAAAATAAAACAAAAAGTGACAACGATTTTTTACTTTGTCTTTTGAGAATTCTATACATGAATACTATATTTACATAATTTCTACTACATCTTCTCTCCCCTCTAAATCCTCCTGGGTCACACCCCTACCCTCCATGCTCCCCCACTTCCTGCAAAGTAAAAAGTTAGCATAGGGAATAGAAGCATCTCTATGAAGATTCTTTGTTTGCAATATATGCCTTTCATCAAATATGCTATTGTGGTTTTAATAAGTATGGCCCTTGTATGCTCATATGTTTGGATCTACATCCTCAGTTGCTGAAACTGTTTGGAAAGAATTATGAGTCCAGAGCACCTAGGGGAGCCATCTTGGTTCCCGGACCCCTCAGAGACTAGTCTGCGCAGGTGAGAGTGTGGACTACAGAAGCTAACAACTTCTGGGACAGGCGGAAGCCACACAGGTTCTAGGGCAGACCCTGTTTCAGGCTCCAGACATCCGGGCACCTTCCCTGCCAGAGGAGAGGTGTCCTCCCTGCCTGGGAGGGCTTTGATGGAGCACCTGGGGGAGCCATCTTGGTTACTGGATCCCTCAGAGACTAGTGCTGACTACAAAAGCTAACAGCTTCTGGGACAGGCCCTGTTTCGGGCCTTCAGCTTCTGCCAGGAGGCAGGTCAGAACGCCAGATATCTGTGCACCTTCCCTGCAAGAGGAGAGCTTCCCTACAGAGAGTACTCTGACCACTGAAACTCAGGAGAGAGCTAGTCTCCCAGGTCTGCTAATAGAGGCTAACAGAATCACGGGAGAAACAATCTCTAACCAGAGACAACTATAACAATTAACTCCAGAGATTACCACATGGCTAAAGGCAAACATAAAAATCTTACTAACCAAGAAGCCAAGACCACTCACCACCATCAGAACCCAGCACTCCCACCTCAGCCAGTCCTGGATACACAAACACACCCAAAAAGCTAGACCTGGAGTTAAAAGCATATCTCATGAAGACAGTAGAGTACACCAAGAAGGACTTTAATAACTCACTTAAAGAAATACAGGAGAACACTGCTAAAGAGGTACAAATCCTTAAAGAAAAACAGGGAAGATGCAACCAAACAGGTAGAAGTCCTTAAAGAAAAACAGGAAAACACAACCAAACAGGTGATGGAATTGAACAAAACCATCCAAGACCTAAAAAGGGAAGTAGAGACAGTTAAGAAAACCCAAAGTGAGGCAACGCTGAGATAGAAATCCTAGGACAGAAATCTGTTGCATCAGCAACAGATTACAAGAGATGGAAAAGAGAATCTCAGGTGTAGAAGATTACATAGAGAACATGGGCACAACAATCAAAGAAAATGGAAAATGCAAAAAGATCCTAACTCAAAACATCCAGGAAATCCAGGAAACAATGAGAAGACCAAACCTATGGATAATAGGAGTATATAAGAATGGAGATTTTCAACTTAAAGGGCCAGCAAATATCTTCAACAAAATTATAGAAGGAAACTTCTCAAACCTAAAGAAAGACATGCCCATGAACATATAAGAAGCTTATAGAACTCCAAATAGACTGTACCAGAAAAGAAATTCCTCCTGATAAATAATAATAAGAACAACAACTACACTAAATAAAGATAGAATAATAGAAGCAGTAAGGGAAAAACTCAAGTAACATATAAAGGCAAGCCTATCAGAATTATACCAGACTTTTCAGCAGAGACTATGAAAGCCAGAAGATCCTGGACAGATGTTATACAAACACTAAGAGAACACAAATGCCAGTTCAGGCTACTATATCCAGCCAAACTTTCAATTACCATAGATGGAAAAACCAAAGTATTCCATGGTAAAACCAAATTCACACAATATCTTTCCATGAATCCAGCCCTTCAAAGGATAATAACAGAAAAAAAAAAATAATAAAACAAACAAACAATACAAGGACGGAAACTATGCCCTAGAAAAAGCAAGAAAGCAATCCTTCAACAAACCTAAAAGAGGACAGCCACAAAAACAGAATGCCAATTCTAACGACAAAAATAATAGGAAGCAAAAATTACTTTTCCTTAATATTTCTTAATATCAATGGACTCAATTCTCAATAAAAAGACATAGACTAACAGACTGGCTACACAAACAGGACCTAACATTTTGCTGCTTACAGGAAACCCATCTCAGGGAAAAAGACAGACACTACCTCAGAGTGAAAGGCTGGAAAACAAATTTCCAAGCAAATGGTCTGAAGAAACAAGCTGGAGTAGCCATTCTAATATCGAATAAAATCGACTTCCAACCCAAAGTTATCAAAAAAGACAATGAGGGGCACTTCATACTCATCAAAGGTAAAATCTTCCAGGAGGAACTCTCAATTCTGAATATCTATGCTCCAAATGCAAGGGCAGCCACATTCATTAAAGAAACTTTAGTAAAGCTCAAAGCACACATTGCACCTCACACAATAATAGTGGGAGACTTCTACACACCACTTTCATCAATGGACAGATCGTGGAAACAGAAACTAAACAGGGACTCAGTGAAACTAACAGAAGTTATGAAACAATTGAATTTAACAGATATCTACAGAACAATTTCTCCTAAAACAAAAGGATATACCTTCTTCTCAGCACCTCATGGGACCTTCTCCAAAATTGACCATATAATTGGTCACAAAACAGGCCTCAACAGATAGAAAAATATTGAAATTGTCCCATGCATCCTATCAGATCACCATGGACTAAGGCTGATCTTTAATAACAACATAAATAATGGAAAGCCAACATTCACATGGAAAGTGAACAACACTCTACTCAATGATACCTTGGTCAAAGAAAGAATAAAGAAAGAAATTAAAGACTTTTTAGAGTTTAATTAAAATGAAACCACAACATACCCAAACTTATGGGACACAATGAAATCATTTCTAAGAGAAAAACTCATAGCTCTGAATGCCTCCAAAAAGAAACTAGAGAGAGCACACACTAGCAGCTTGACAGCACACCTAAAAGCTCTTGAGCAAAAGGAAGCAAATTCACCCAAGAGGAGTAAAAGGCAGGAAATAATCAAATTCAGGGGCAAACTCAACCAAGTGGCAACAAGAACTATTCAAAGAATCAACCAAACAAGGAGCTGGTTCTTTGAGAAAATCAACAAGATAGATAAACCCTTAGCCAGACTCACTAGATGGCACAGGGACAGCATCCTAATTAACAAAATCAGAAATGAAAAGAGAGACATTACAACAGATCCTGAAGAAATCCAAAACACCATCAGATCCTTCTACAAAAGGCTATACTCAACAAAACTGGAGGACCTGGATGAAATGGACAAATTTCTAGACAGATACCAGGTACCAAAGTTAAATCAGGATCAGATTAATGATCTAAAGAGTCCTATATCCCCTAAAGAAATAGAAGCAGTCATTAATAGTCTCCCAACCAAAAAAAAGCCCAGGACCAGAGGGGTTTAGTGCAGAATTCTATCAGACCTTCAAAGAAGATCTAATTCCAGTTCTTCACAAACTGTTCCACAAAATAGAAGCAGAAGGTACTCTACTCAATTCCTTCTATGAAGCCACAATTACTCTGATACCTAAACCACAGAAAGATCTAAGAAAGATAGAAAACTTCAGACCAATTTCCCTTATGAATATCGATGCAAAAATAAAAATAAAATCCTTGCTAACTGAATCCTAGAACACATCAAAAAAAAACCATCCATCCTGACCAAGTAGGTTTCATCCCGGGATGCAAGGATGGTTTAATATCCATCAACATAATCCACTATAAAAACAAATTCAAACACAAAAACCACATGATCATTTCTTTAGATGCGGAGAAAGCATTTGACAAAATCCAACACCCATTCATGATAAAAGTCTTGGAAAAATCAGGAATTGGAGGCCCATACCTAACCATGATAAAAGCAATCTACAACAAACCAGTAGCCAACATCAACGTAAATGGTGAGAAGCTGGAAGCAATCCCACTAAAATCAGGGACTAGACAAGGCTGCCCACTTTCTCCCTACCTATTCAACATAGTACTTGAAGTCCTAGCCAGAGCAATTCAACAACAAAAGGAGATCAAGGAGATATAAATTGGAAAGAAAAAAGTCAAAATATCACTATTTGCAGATGATATGATAGTATATATAAGTGACCCTAAAAATTCCACCAGAGAACTCCTAAACCTGATAAACAGCTTCAGTGAAGTAGCTAAATATAAAATTAACTCAAACAAGGCAATGACCTTTTTCTACAAAAATGACAAACAGGCTGAGAAAGAAATTAGGGAAACAACACCCTTCACAATAGTCACAAATAATAAAAAATACCTTGGTGTGACTCTAACTAAGGAAGTGAAAGATCTGTATGATAAAAACTTCAAGTCTCTGAAGAAAGAAATTAAAGAAGATCTCAGAAGATGGAAAGATCTCCCATGCTCATGGATTGGCAGGATAAATATAGTAAAAATGGCTATGTTGCCAAAAGCAATCTACAGGTTCAATGCAATCCCCATCAAAATCCCAACTCAATTCTTCAACGAATTAGAAAGGGCAATTTGCAAATTCATCTGGAATAACAAAAAACCTAGAATAGCAAAAACTCTTCTCAAGGATAAAAGAACCTCTGGTGGAATCACCATGCCTGACCTAAAGCTGTACTACAGAGCAATTGTGATAAAAAACTGCATGGTACTGGTATAGCAACAGACAAGTAGACCAATGGAATAGAATTGAAGACCCAGAAATGAACCCACACACCTATGGTCACTTGATCTTTGACAAGAGAGCTAAAACCATCCAGTAGAAAAAAGACAGCATTGTCAACAAATGGTGCTGTCACAACAGGCGGCTATCATGTAGAAAAAATGAGAATTGATCCATTCCTATCTCCTTGTACTAAGGTCAAATCTAAGTGGATCAGGGAACTCCACATAAAACCAGAGACACTGAAACTTATAGAGGAGAAAGTGGGGGAAAGCCTTGAAGATATGGGCACAGGGGAAAAATTCCTGAATAGAACATCAATGGCTTGTGCTGTAAGATCGAGAATCAACAAATGGGACCTCATAAAATTACAAAGCTTCTGTAATGCAAAAGATACTGTCAATAAGACAAAAAGGCCACCAACATATTGGGAAAGGATCTTTACCTATCCTAAATCAGATAGGGGACTAATATCCAATATATATAAAGAACTCAAGAAGGTGGACTCCAGAAAATCAAATAACCCCATTAAAAAATGGGCTCAGAGCTAAACAAAGAATTCTCACCTGAGGAATACCAAATGGCTGAGAAGCACCTGAAAAAATGTTCAGCATCCTTATGCAAATCAAAACAACCCGGAGATTGCACCTCACACCAGTCAGAATGGCTAAGATCAAAAATTTAGGTGACAGCAGATGCTGGCGAGGATGTGGAGAAAGAGGAATACTCCTCCATTGTTAGTGGGATTGCAAGCTTGTACAACCACTCTGGAAATCAGTCTGGCGGTTCCTCAGAAAATTGGACATAGGACTACCAGAGGATCCTGCAATAGCTCTCCTGGGCAAATATCCAGAAGATGATCCAACTGGTAATAAGGACACATGCTCCACTATGTTCATAGCAGCCTTATTTATAATAGCCAGAAGCTGGAAAGAACCCAGATGTCCCTCAACAGAAGAATGGATACAGAAAATGTGGTACATTTACACAATGGAGTACTACTCAGCTATTAAAAGGAATGAATTTATGAAATTCCTAGGCAAATGGATGGACCTGGAGGGCCTCATCCTGAGTGAGGTAACCCAATCACAAAAGAACTCACATGATATGTACTCACTGATAAGTGGATATTAGCCCAGAAACTTAGAACACCCAAGATACAAGATACAATTTTCAAAACACATGAAACTCAAGAAGAAAGAAGACCAAAGTGTGGACACTTTGCCCCTTCTTAGAATAGGAAACAAAACACCCATGGAAGGAGTTACAGAGACAAAGTTTGGAGCTAAGATGAAAGGATGGACCATCTAGATACTGCCATATCCAGGGATCCATCCCATAATCATCCTCCAAACGCTGACACCATTGCATACACCAGCAAGAATTTGCTGTAAGGACCCTGATATAGCTGTCTCTTGTGAGGCTATGTCTGGGCCTGGCAAACACAGAAGTGGATGCTCACAGTCAGCTATTGGATGGAACACAAGACCCCCAATGGAGGAGCTAGAGAAAGTACCCAAGGAGCTAAAGGGATCTGCCACCCTATAGGTGGAACAACAATATGAACCAACCAGTACCCCGGAGCTCTTGTCTCTAGCTGCATATGTATCAGAAGATGGCCTAGTCAGCCATCATTGGGAAGAGAGGCCCCTTTGTCTTGCAAACTTTATATGCCTCAGTACGGGGGAACACCAGGGCCAAGAAGTGGGAGTGGGTGGGTAGGGGCGTTGGGTGGGAGGGTCTGGGGGACTTTTGGGATAGCATGTGAAATGTAAATGAAGAAAATACCTAATTATAAATAAATAAATAAATAAATAAATAAATAAATAAATAAATAAATAAATAAATAGGGAAAAATTAGGAGCTGAGGCATTGTTGAAGGAATTATGTCACTGAGATAGAATTTGAGGTTTCAAACTTTCATTCCACTCCCAGTTAACTCTCTCTGCCCCCTACTTTCCGATAAAGATGTGTGACTCTCAGCTACTGCTCCATCACCATTCTGCTTGCTGCAGTGCTTCCTGAATGATGGCCATGGACTCTAGCTTTCTGAAACTCTCAGGAGCAATAAATCCTCTCCTCTATAAGCTGTCTTGGTCATAGTGTTTTGTCACAATAACTGAAAAGTAGTAAGACTTTTTGAAAATCTGAAAATCTGAAAATTTTTCTTCCAATCTTGGCCCTGCTTTGTGTGTGTGTGTGTGTGTGTGTGTGTGTGTGTGTGTGTGTGTGTGTGTGTGTTACAATTTTTGAAAGGAGAACAATTTTAATTTTAGTGAAATACATTTTTTTCTGTAGTTATCGTTGTTTGGGTCTATGCTTTTATATTCCATTTGTGAAAACTTCGCCTACCTCAAGTTCACAAGAAAATTTCCACTCTATTTTCTCGCATAAATTTTACAGCTTATAATATAGCAATTGGGTCTATTGTCTGATCCCTTGGGACCATTTAATGCATCTCCGGATCACATTTCAGGGACAGCACCTTTTATTTCAAGGAGCCTAAACTTTATAGGTTAACACCTATATGTTCAAGTAAAGCATAAGTAATATATTAAAAAGAAGAGACCTCTGCATGTTTTCAATCATTTTATCTTATCTAAGACCAAGTTGTGACTGGATCATGGCTTCATATACTCTGTGAAATGCATCTGAAAGCCAGCTACACCCGGCACCCAAAATCTTGATGTAAAATGAAAGTACAGGTAGAAGATGAAGATTTTTCTGACATTTGATGTTCAATACCAGATAGAATTTTGTCAACTTGTTACAAGCCATGGTCACCTGGGGTGATAGGATCTTAACTGAGAAAATGCCTCCATGAGATTGGCCTATAGTCAGTTCTGAGGCGATGTTGTTGATTAATGATTGATGTGGGAGCACCAAGCCTACTATGAGCAATGTCACTCCTGGGCACATGGTCCTACGTTGTATAAGAAAGCAGGCTGAGTAAGCTATGGAAGAGAAAGGCAGTAAGCAGCATCCTTCCAAGGATCCTTCAGTCCCACCTCTAATTCCTACCTTAAGTTCCTTGCATGCTTCTATCAGTGATGAACTACAAAGAGTAAGCTAAAATAAACCCGTTCTTGCCCAAGTTGCTTTTGGTCATGTGTTTATTATAGCTGTAGAAACCAAACTAAGACAAGTTTGTTTACTGTAGTAAAAAGCTAATAGAAGAATCTTTTCTGATCCTTTTGTACATTTCTTATCCACTAAGGAAGAAAACAGCATCTTTCTTCCCATCCGTTGCATTGTGCTTGATGGCTTTATTACTGGCTGTCACACGTGAGGTAATATACATTCTCTCCAACCTTCCTAATGCTCCTACCATTTGGTACAGTTTCTCATGCTGTGGTGACCCCCCAACCATACAATTATTTTCATTGTTACATCATAACTATAAGTTTGCTACTGTTATGAATCATAATATAAATATTTGTGTTTTCTGATTGTCTTAGGTTGTTCAACTCCCAAAGGGGTCATGACCCACAACTTAAAAATTGGTAAACAATTTAACACAACTGTAAAGCCTCCTCCTCTTAAGGGTCGGATCTTCAGTACCAAGGATGTCTGCCACTATGTAGTAAACTCTCCTTTCCCAGATGCGTCTTGTTAATAAGTCCATAACACATAGATACAAAGTCCAGCTATCCAAATAACAACCTTATCCATAATAAAAATAATATTTCACCTCCATTTACTTGATCTTTCTCTGGTTTCTTCATCTGCTCAGAATTCAGATAAGAACAAAAATTGGGTTTCTGCATTTTGTGTGTATGTTTGTTTATGAATAGCCTCAAGTATTCCCCAGTCCTCTGTCATTACAATTTACTAACTCTAGGCCACTGACTTTATAAATTTTCTCTTCCTGTCTTCATTGGAAAATTTATTTTGGTAGACTGAAATTTTTATGTTTAGAAAATATCTAGATTTTTCAGGCATTTTAGAAAATACAATTACACAGAAATATTAATAGTAAGTATTCTTTCATCCTTTAGAGATGCACAAACCAATGAGGTAGCATTTCACGATACACAGCTATTTAAAGATGAGTTAACTAATGACATTCAATTAATAATCCAGTGCTTCCGTCATACCAAGCACATTTTAAGTCTGTAATAGCCATGTGTCATAGAGATGACTGTCTCAGGTAACAAATGCCAAGAACACTTCTGTCACCATGTAAAGATCTGTTGGAGAATACTTCTTTAGAGAAAAGTTGATATTAAATATGGGATTCAATATTAAATCTTATGTATTATCTATGCTCTTCTTCCTGGTTCACATGAGAGATTATGCCCTAGTTTTCTTTCTGTTACTGTGATAAATACCATGAACAAAAGCAGTTTGGGGAAGGAGAGTTCATTTCACTTTACAATCTAACTTGGAGAAATATCAAGGTAGGAACTCAGGCAAAAGCTTGAAGCAAATACTGGTGGAGGAACACTGCTCACTGGCTTGTTTCCTTCTGGCTTGTTTTCTTATACAGCAAAGGCCTCTCCCATGCATTTAGATCACCTCTAGATTATCTATAATGCCTAGTCCAACATAAATGCTATTTAAGTCACTGTTATATCTTATTGTTTTGGAATGACAAAAAAGTCTATACATGTTCAGTGCTGATGTATTTTTTTTCAGAACGTTTTTGATACTCAGATGCATTTCTAGAATCTTGAGTGTGTGTTCTATATACAAAATGCATAAACTTTCTCATGGACATGCATCCCTCTAGAATATTATTTCTGACAACTTCAAAGTATGTGTCTATCAAGAAACTACAATATTTTGACTTGTATTCCAAAACCTTTTTTCATTATAGCCCAAAGTACACTTAGAACTCTTTCGTCCTCATAACTACTCCAATATCTTAACATTGTTTACAGAGTCAATGTGAACATAGACATCTAGATTAGGGGAGTGGGGCCAGTGTTGCCAATTAGAAGAGGTATTGTATAATGAAGATTGCACCCTCCCCTCCTAGAGAAAAAGTCAGGATGACTTTCCCTTTCTACAGAAAACTGTGTGGAAAAACAAAAGGCCAAAATGTTAGCTGCTAGTTAATATGCTAAGGATCCCTGCAGTCTAAAGAACTTGCCTCTTAGAAGCTGCTGCTCTTTTTGGTAAACACTCCAATATTTTTTTTCTTGCATTCTTTTACACATCTTGAATAGTAGTAGTTTTGCAGACGTCTGAAGCCTTTACCTCTGCAGTCTGATAGTGACCTGAAGACTAAGCATGGGTATAATTACCATCCATCCTGCTCTCACTATCTGATGGGCATTTCCTCACAGTCACCTGAAGTACTTTTACCAATTTTATTTCTTTAGGGTGACTGAGTGTGGTAGCCAACATGAAAAGCATTTGTTCAGATGTGGTAGAGAAGGATATGGCCTTAGATAGAGGGTATACTTACGTGGATTCTATTTCTGCCACTTGGACCCATGCAAGTTCTGTTATATTAAAATTTTTCCCCAGGGGAGGTTTCCTCATTAACAAAATAGGATAAATAAAACCACTATAATGGCATGCCTAGGACATAGCTCACATCACGTGTTCAGTAACTAAATACCCTAATCAATATAAAATGCATAGGGTTGTGTCTTGTTTTTATTGATACATTATACTTTAGAGGGAGGAGAATGCTAAGCAAGCACATGCTAGCGTGCAAATCTATCTATCCATTACAGTTGGACTGGAGTCAGCTCAAACATCTTAGATGACCATTTCCCATAATGTGTCAAACATTTCTACAATGCATACTGTTTCTTCTCTCCCTCTCCTTTTTGATCTCTCTCCCACCCCTATCAATCCTTGCTTTTCCCAACAAGTCCCTGCCTCACATTTGTGCCATTTTGCTTTTTACTGTGACCCACTGGGTTTAACCAGTGCTATCTGTGTGATCATGGAATTAGAACTGTCCCTTGGCACCTGCTAAGATTCTTTACAGGTGCACCACTAAAGACATCTGCTTCCCCGAGAATCTGTCACTGTCTAGCAGTTCATAAAGGAGAGTTTGACCCCATCAGCTTCTCCTCATTCCATGACTGAGCACAGGACCAGGCTTTGCAGACTCAGTGAAGGCAACTTCAGCTGCTACAGGATCATGGCTATGATGACTACATAGTGTGTTGAAAATAGCATCTCACTGATCTTTGTCTCATCTTCTGGATCCTTTTCAGTGATTTCCCTGAGCTTCGGGAAAGTAGTATAAATAAATGTCCCCTTTAGGGTTAACCAATCAACTGTCACTTATTCTTAGCACCTAAGCAGTCTCTGCATTGATTGTCATTCACTGCATAGAGAACCTTCTCAGAGGAAGGTTTTATTTTTCTGTGGGTATAGACATAAACATTTAGAAGACCATTTGTAGCTATGCCCATTTAGCTAGGGCCAAAGACCTCCTCCACCATGAGTTTTTTTACTGGGATTACAGTACCAAGATTGAATTCCCTGCTATGGAAGGAATCTCAGGTTCAGTCAGGGGTGGAGGAAGTTCATCAGCAGGCCGTGTGCCAGGTGTTCTTCTCTACCAAGCCACTGGGAAGGTCTGAGACTGACTCTTCCTATGTCCCTAACCAGGCTTTCCCCAAGTGTGCAGGTGAGTTTCCAGACAGCAGATTTCCACCTTTGGACAGACAAGGCTAGAGAGTTCCAGTGTGAGCAGATGACTCCTCTCTGGGACTTAGAACAGAGTCATAGGCAGCACAGCAAGTTCAAACTCGATCAGCATGGTAGATTACCCTCATAGCATTCTTGCTACTATTATTCCAGTGGTCACTTATTGTTAAAATTCCTAAAGTTCACAGCAGTTTAAGACCACTGATTTCTTTCTATCCCAGCAGTCTACACAACACCTTCTGAGAATTAGAGAGCAGGAAAGACATTTCTAGCTCAGTTTCAGTTTCAGTTTCCTAGATCACACAGCCAAGGTATGTACTGTCTACCGCAATAGGGCCTCATTATCTAGGTCTCATAGGAAATGGAGAAGGATGTCAAGAGCCAATTTTGTCTGGGTCCTCTTGGGTTTCACTGGTCAACAACTCAAGGAAGTGCCCCCCACCTGGCATTGGAACTTTTGTTTAATGACCCTTGGGTTTAAGGACAGCACTCATCAGCCATGCAGGATTTCTCCATCAAAAAATTAAATAAATAATTTACAAATTATTAGCTTTCCATTTGGGTTTCTATTCGGTCTTCATTTTGGTTCACCTTTCTCCTCTTTCTCATTCTGTTCTTCATCCCCTACCACATCCCTGCTTAATGTTTCTACTCTCACAGTTTCCTTTCTCCATCTTCATAGTATAGTGTCGTGTAGTAGAGTGTAGTGTTATGTACTGTAGTATAGTATAGTGTGGTGTAGTATACTATGGTGTAGTGTAGTATAGAATAGAGTAGAGTAGAGTAATGTTATGTATTGTAGTATAGTATAGTGTAGTATAGTATAATGTAATGTATTGTAGTGTAGTATAGTATAGTGTAGTATATAGAATAATGAATAGTATAGTGTAGTATATTATGGTATAGAATAGTATAGAGTAGAGTAGTTTTATATACTGTAGTATAGTGTAGTGTACTATAGTATGGTGTAGTGTATAGTGTAATGTAGTATATAGAGTAGTTTAGTGAATAATATAGTATATACTGTATAGTATAGTGTAGTGTAGAGTAGTGCAATGTATATAGTTTAGTGTATAGTGTAATGTAGTGTACAGAGTAGTGCAGTGTGTAATATAGTATATACTATAGTGTATAATGTAGTGTATAGTATAGTGTATAGTGTACTGTATCCTGTAGTGTACTATAGTGTAGTGTATACTGTAGTGTACTGTATATTGTAGTGTAGTGTATACTTTAGTGTACAGTTCTGATGCTAATTCTGAACTGGGACCACTACATACTTTAGGAGAGATCAAAAAGGCATTGGAGATGATGAGCTTTGGTCGTTAGGATATTTTACTTTATGTATGATCTGTTGTGTTTCATGGGGAACAGGGAGTGGTGGGAGAAAACAGACCCACAGAGGTTCAAGAAATAGCCAACCCTACACAACTATCATTTAGAAAAGCTGGGTCAGCTGAGATTTCACCTCACAGCACTCAGAATGGCTAAGATCAAGAACTCAGATGACAGCAGATGCTGGCAAGGATGTGGAAAAAGAGGAACACTCCTCCATTGCTGGAGGGATTGCAAGCTGGTACAACAACTCTGGAAATCTGTCTGGCAGTTCCTCAGATAATTGGAAATAGAACTGCCTAAAGACCCAACTATACCACTACTGGGCATATACCCAAAGATATTCCAACATATAACAAGGACACATGCTCTACCATATTAAAGACACAAATCTAAAGATCCAAGCTGTAATCCACATATGAGAATAAACATAAGGTGCCTTTCCTGAACCTGAGTTATCACACTTGATAAAGCTCTCCAGTTCCATCTACTTAACTGCTAGTTTTATGGTTTCTATTTTAACCACTGAACAAAAAAATTACAGTGTGTATAACCAAATTTTCTTTATCCATTCACTGAATGATGAGCACATCAGAATGGTTCCATTTTCTCTATGGGAAAAATTGGTTACAATCAGGTTTGGAAAACAATGTTCCACTTCTAATGGTGCATCTCCCTTGGCTTATTCAGGGTTTTATAGTAAATAGACCTGTTTAATATTACTAAGATATTTCCCAAAATTGGGAATTAAGGACCATTCTCAATTTAGACAGCACCAGCCTGCTATGTGGGATTTGGGTTTTGTTTGTTTTGTTTTGTTTTGTTTGTTTTAAGATGAAGTATTATATTTTCTAATCTGACTCCAAACTTGCTATATAGTCAATAATTACTTGAATTTTATAATACACATGTTGTTATTGATATTGATGTTATATTGCTGTTGTTATTATTATGTTAAACATAAAACCTAGGGCTTCATGCATGCCAGGCAAGCACTCATTCCTAGCTAGCTATCTGTGACTCTAAAGATATCAGTTT
The DNA here is from genome assembly GCF_978045245.1 of Mus caroli. Taxonomy (NCBI): domain Eukaryota; kingdom Metazoa; phylum Chordata; class Mammalia; order Rodentia; family Muridae; genus Mus; species Mus caroli. The sequence goes on from NW_028227257.1 coordinate 73,585,821, forward strand.
ATGAAGCTAACAGTAACACCTGTCATGTCTTCCTCTAGTAAATCCAAGTTTTACTTTTTCTATTGATGTGTTGAAAATCTTTGGCATAATGCTTCCTTTGGCCTCATCATTTTAATCCTATCTTAAAATTGTTAGTTTTATTCTAGCTTACAAGAATTGGCAGCAATCTTATGGTTCTGTATGCATTTCAGTATCACCTCCAAGAGAAATGATTGGCTTGAATTTATTGTGTCTCCCTCCCCTGCTCCCAAGCATTTGGAGAAGATACCAAAGGAAATTAAATCAAGCATAGAACATGTACTGCTATTGATATATTTGCTGTATCATTGTCATGTGGCAATCCTGACAATAAATGTCACTCGTGTGAGAAAGGTGAATGTTAAATAAAATAATCTTCCAAGTCCTTGAATGCAAAGCTGTCAAAGACGTTATCTTTGAATGGCTTTGATGAGCTGGGATGTTGGTTTGATTGTAAGTGCCTAGTGATGTACTGAGGTAGCTGATGAGGGTTTGTTTTAATAGAGCCTTTCAGTATGCATTCTACTATAACAAAATATCTGAGACTGGGGAATTTATAAAGAACAGAGGTTCATCTAGATCATGGTTCTAAAGGGAGTGTTGGTGTCTGTGCTATCCTATGGCAGCTGATGGAAGGGCAATAAAGTATGAGAGGGACACATGGAAGTTACATTTTTAACACATGAACTTTAGAAGAGCAGATCTATAGCATAGCCACAGGTTTGGGGGACAGATGTGGAACTTGTGGAACCCCCCATAGATATGAAAGAATGGATTTATAGGATTTTTCTCACACAGTTCCAGTTATGTTGAATTTCCCTATCCCAAGTCAGGGATTATCTCCTTTCTGTCTACCTGGCTTGACACTGTAGTGTTCTCTACTGTATTCTATCCATTTCTGTCAAATAAAGTTTCCTTGCTACCTTTGCAGAACTAGATGAACCTTTATTTAAATTCTTTGAACAAGAGACTATTAACCCAAAAACATCCACCTAGCCCTGACCACTGTAACAGTGGCTTTTCATTGGTTTAGCTAGCAGAGAATAGCCTTAGCAATACAAACTCCATAGAGTAATAAAATTGTGTTGAATCTAAAGAAATGTAATCAAAGTAATCAAAACTCAAAATATAATTGTTTATGAACATAGGATAGCAGAATATTAGCAGGGCTGTAGTTCAGTTGGTAGAGTGTTTGTCTAGCATTCACATCCCTAGAAACAAGGCATGATGGAATATACTCTTACTTCCAGCATTAGAGGTGTGGGCAGGAAGATCATAAGTTCAAGGTCTTTTTCCCATGAATAGAAGTTTTGAAAAGACTGATAGACAAGATTCATGGCTCAATGGCAAACTGTCTCTTGACATAAGGACCATGTTTGATACCCAGCACTAGAGAAGAGGTTTGTCAAGAAATGGTTAATATTTACTTTCGCTTTGACAGGATCTAGAATCATCTAGGGGATAAGTCTCTGGGCATGTCTCTGAGGGATTTTCTAGACTGAGTTAATTGGCATGGGATAATCTACTGTAGATGTGAGCAAGACAATCCAATCGGTTTGAGTTCTCGGCTGCATAAAACAGAATTTGAGCCTGCCTGCTCAAGTTCTGTCCTCCTCGACTATAGATGCGATTTGACAGACTCAACCTCCTGTCACGAGGAGTTCTCTACCATGTCAAACTAACTGTACCCTTGAACTGTGAGCTAAAATAAACTTTACCCCTTAAGTTGCCATTATCTGAGTATTTTTTCACATCAAGAGGTAAATTAAATAAGGCAGACAGACAATGGTAATAGAAAGAAAATGAGAGGACTGAGAAGGGTGAGCGAGTAGACTGCAGAAGTGACACAGCTTCTGGGACAGACCCCATTTTGGGCTCCAGACAAACAGGCACCTTCCCTGCCAGAGGAGAGGTGCCCACCCGGGAGGGCTCTAACTGTGGGAGCACGTGAGGGAGCCATCTTGGGTCCCAGGTCCCTGAGAGACAAGTCTATGCAGGTCAGCTCACAGACTGAGAAAGGTGAGCGAGCAAACTGCAGAAGCAACACAGCTTCTGGGACAGACCCCATTTAAGGATCCAGACATCCAGGCACCTTCACCACCAGAGGAGAGGTGCCCTCCCAGGAGGGCTCTGATGGCCAGAGCAGGTGAGCAAGCCATCTTGTGTCCCACATCCCTCGAAGACCAGTCTGTGCAGGTGAGCGTGCAGAGGCAACACATCTTCTGGAACAGGCCCTGTTTCGGGCCTTCATCTTCAGCCAGGAGACAGGTCTGAATGCCAGACCTCTGTGCATCTTCCCTGCAAGTGGAGAGCTTGCCTGGAGAGAATACTGTTGACTACTGAGACTCAGGAGAGAGCTGGACTCCCAGGACTGTTGACAGAAGCTAACAGAATCACAGGAGGAACAAGCTCCAACCAGAGATAACTATAACAACTAACTCCAGAGATTGCCAGATGGCGAAAGGCAAACGTAAGAATCTTACTAACAGAAACCAAGACCACTCACCATCATAAGACCCCAGCACTCCCAGTTTAGCCAGTCCTGGATACCGCAACACACCCGAAAAGCAAGACTCTGATTTAAAATCCTATTTCATGATGCTGCCAGAGGACATCAATAAGGGCATTAATAACTCACTTAAAGAAATACAGGAGAACAGTGCTAAAGTAGAAGACCTTAAGTAGGAAACGCAAAAATCCCTTAAAGAGCTACAGGAAAACACAACCAAACAGGTGATGGAGTCGAAATAAAACATCCAAGACCTAAAAAGGGAAGTAGAAACAATAAAGAAAACTCAAAGTGAGACAGCTCTGGAGATAGAAACCCTGGGAAAGAAATCAAGAACCATAGATGTGAGCATCAGCAACAGAATACAAGAGATGGAAGGGAGAATCTCAGGTGCAGAAGATTCCAAAGAGAACATGGACACAACAATCAAAGAAAATGCAAAATGCAAAAGGATCCTAACTCAAAACATCCAGGAAATCCAGGACACAATGAGAAGACCAAACCTATGGATAATAGGAGTAGATGAGAATGAAGATTTTCAACTTAAAGGGCCAGCAAATATCTTCAACAAAATTGAAGAAAACTTCCCAAACCTAAAGAAAGACATGCCCATGAACATACAAGAAGCCTACAGAACTCCAAATAGACTGGACCAGAAAAGAAATTCCTCCTGACACATAATAATCAGAACAACAAATACACTAAATAAAGATAGAATATTAAAAGCAGTAAGGGAAAAAGGTCAAGTAACACATAAAGGCAGGCCTATTAGAATTACAGCAGACTTCTCACCAGAGACTATGAAAACCAGAAGATCTTGGACAGATTTTATGAAGACCCTAAGAGAACACAAATGCCAGCCCAGGCTACTATATCCAGCCAAACTTTCAATTACCATGAGGGAGAAACCAAAGTATTCCATGGTAAAACCAAATTCATACAACATCTTTCCACAAATCCAGCCCTTCAAAGAATAATAAAGGGAAACACCAACACAAGGATGGAAACTACACCCTAGAAAAAGCAAGAAAGTAATCCTTCAACAAACCTAAAAGAGGACAGCCACAAAAACAGAATCCCAACTTTAATAACAAAAATAACAGGAAGCAACAATTACTTTTCTTTAATTTCTCTTAACATCAATGGACTCAATTCCAAATAAGAAGACATAGTCCTCTTTTCCTTAATATCTCTTAATATCAATGGACTCAACTCCCCAATATAAAGACATAGACTAACAGACTGGCTACACAAACAGGACCCAACATTTGCTGCTTACAGGAAACCCACCTCAGGGAAAAAGACAGACACTGCCTCAGAGTGAAAGGCTGGAAAACAATTTTCCAAGTAAATGGTCCAAAGAAACAAGCTGGAATAGCCATTCTAATATCAAATAAAATTGACTTCCAACCCAAAGTTATCAAAAAAGACAAAGAGGGGCATTTCATACTCATCAAAGGTAAAATCTACCAAGATGAACTCTCAATTCTGAATATCTATGCTCCAAATACAAGGGCAGGCACATTCATTAAAGAAACTTTAGTAAAGCTCAAAGCACACATTACACCTCACACAATAATAGTGGGAGACTTCAACACCCCACTCTCACCAATGGACATATACTGGAAACAGAAACTAAACAGAGACACATGGACACTATCAGAAGTTATCAAGCAAATGGATTTAATAGGTATCTACAGTACATTTTATCCTAAAAGTCCTAAGAGGAAAACTCATAGCCCTGAGTGCCTCCAAAAAGAAACGAAAGAGTATACACTAGCAGCCTGACAGCACACCTAGAAGCTCTAGAACTAAAAGAAGCAAATTCATCCAAGAGGAGTAGACCACAGGAAATAATCAAACTTAGGGCTAAAAACAACCAAGTGGAAATAAAAAGAACTATACAATGAATCAACGAAACCAGGAGCTGGTTCTTTGAGAAAATCAGCAAGATAGATAAACCCTTACCCAGACTAACTAAAGGGCACAGGGACAGTATCCTAATTAACAAAATCAAAAATGAAAAAGGAGACATAACAACAGAACCTGAGAAAATATAAAACATCATCAGATCCTACTACAAAAGGCTATACTCAACAGAACTAGAAAAAATGGATGGAATGGACAACTTCCTAGATAGATACCAGGTACCAAAGTTAAATCAGGATCAGATTAATGATCTAAACAGTCCCATTTCCCCTAAAGAAATAGAAGCAGCCATCAATAGTCTCCCAACCAAAAAAAAAAAAAAAAAAAAACCCAGGACCAGATGGGTTTAGTGCAGAGTTCTATCAGACCTTCAATGAAGACCTAATTCCAACTCTTCTCAAAATATTCCACAAAATAAGAACAGAAGGTACTCTACCCAATTCCTTCTATAAAGCCACAATTACTCTGATATCTAAACCACACAAAGATCCAACAAAGAAAGAAAACTTCAGACCAATTTCCCTTATGAATATCGATGCAAAAATACTCAAAAAAATCTTCACAAACCGAATCCAAGAACACATCAAAACGATCATCCATCATGACCAAGTAGGCTTCATCCCAGGGATACAGGGATAGTTTAATATACAGAAATTCATCAACGTAATCCACCATATAAACAAACTCAGAGACAATAACCACATGATCATTTCGGTAGATGCTGAGAAAGAATTTGACAAAATCCAGCACCCCTTCATGATAACAGTCTTTGAAAGATCAGGAATTCAAGGCCCCTACCTAAACATAGTAAAAGCAAGATACAGCAAACCAGTAGCCAACATCAAACTAAATGGAGAGAAACTCAAAGCAATCCCACTAAAATCAGGGACTAGACAAGGCTGCCCACCTTCTCCCTACCTATTCAATATAGTACTTGAAGTCCTAGCCAGAGCAATTCCACAAAAAAGGGAGATCAAGGGGATACAAATTGGAAAGGAAAAAGTATTACTATTTGCAGATGTTTTGATAGTATTTATAAGTGACCCCAAAAATTCCACCAGAGAACTCCTAAACCTGATAAACAGCTTCAGTGAAGTAGCTAGATATAAAATTAACTCAAACAAATCAATGGCCTTCCTCTCACAAAGGATAAACGGACTGAGAAAGAAATTAGGGAAACAACACCCTTCACAATAGTCACAAATAATATAAAATACCTTGGCATGACTCTAACTAAGGAAGTGAAAGATCTGTATGATAAGAACTTCAAGTCTCTGAAGAAAGAAATTGAAAATCTCAGAAGATGAAAAGATCTCCCATGCTCATGGATTGGCAGGATTAATATAGTCAAAATGGCTATCCTGCAAAAAGCAATCTACAAATGCAATGCAATCCCCATCAAAATTCCAACTCAATTCTTCAATGAATTAGAAAGGGCAATCTGCAAATTCATCTGGAATAACAAAAAACCTAGAATAGCAAAAACTCTTCTCAAGGATAAAAGAACCTCTGGTGGAATCACCATGCCTGACCTAAAGCTGTACTACAGAGCAATTGTGAAAAAAAAAAAAAAAAAAAAACTGCATGGTACTGGTATAGCGACAGACAAGTAGACCAATGGAATAGAATTGAAGACCCGGAAATGAACCCACATACCTACGGTCACTTGATCTTTGACAAGGGAGCTAAAACCATCCAGTGGAAAAAAGACAGCATTTTCAACAAATGGTGCTGGCACAACTGGCAGCTATCATGTAGAAGAATGCGAATTGATCCATTCCTATCTCCTTGTACAAAGCTCAAGTCTAAGTGGATCAAAGACCTCCACATAAAACCAGAGACACTGAAATTTATAGAGGAGAAAATGGGGGAAAGCCTTGAAGATACGGGCACAGGGGGAAAATTCCTAAACAGAACAACAATGGCTTGTGCTGTAAGATCAAGAATTGACAAATGGGACATCATAAAATTGCAAAGCTTCTGTAAGGCAAAAGGTACTGTCAATAAGACAAAAAGACCACCAACAGATTGGGAAAGGATTTTTCCCAATTCAAATCTGATAGGGGACTAATATCCAATATAAACAAAGAGCTCAAGAAGCTGGACTCCAGAAATTCAAATAACCCCATTAAAAAATGGGGTACAGAGCTAAACAATGAATTCTCAACTGAGGAATACTGAATGGCTGAGAAGCACCTGAAAAAATGTTCAACATGCCTAATCATCAGGGAAATGCAAATCAAAACAACCCTGAGATTGCACCTTACACCAGTCAGAATGGCTAAGATAAAAAATTCAGGTGACAGAGGTAACCCAATCACAAAAGAAGTCATTAGATATGCACTCACTGATAAGTGGATATTAGCCCAGAAACTTAGAATACCCAAGACACAATTCGCAAAACACAAGAAGAGGGAAGACCAATGTGTGGATACTTCATCCCTCCTTAGAATAGGGAACAAAATACCCATGAAAGGAGTTACAGAGACAAAGTTTGGAGCTAAGATGAAAGGATGGACCATCCAGAGACTACCCCACCCGGAGATCCATCCCATAATCAGCCACCAAACCCAGACACTTTTATTGCATATACCAGCAAGATTTTGCTGAAGGAACCCTGATATAGCTGTCTTGTATGAGGCAATGCCAGTGCCTGGCAAATACAGAAGTGGATGCTCACAGTCATCTATAGGATGGAACACAGGGCCCCCAATGGAGAAGCTAGAGAAAGCACCCAAGGAATTGAAGGGGTCTGCAACCCTATAAGTGGAACAATATGAACTAACCAGTATCCCCAGAGCTCGTGTCTCTAGCTGTATATGTAGCAGAAGATGGCCTAGTCGACCATCATTGGGAAAAGAGGCCCCTTGGTATTGCAAACTTTATATGCCCCAGTACAGGGGAACGCCAGTGCCAAGAAGTGGGAGTGGGTGAGTAGGTGAGCAGGGTGGGGAGAGGGTATAGGGAACTTTCAGGATAGCATTTGAAACATAAATAAGGAAAATATCTAATAAAAAAAGAAAGAAAGAAAGGGAGAGAGATGATTGATAGATAGATGATGATGATAGATAGATAGATAGATAGATAGATAGATAGATAGATAGATAGATAGATAGATAGATGATATATAGATAGATAGATAGATAGATAGATAGATAGATAGATAGATAGATAGATGATAGATAGATAGATAGATAGATAGATAGATAGATAGATAGATAGATAGATAGATAGGACTGTGAATGATAGGCTGATAGATGGTGGGTGGGTGGACTAATAGAAGAGATTCTCTTTGCAACCTTTAAAGAATGACAGAAGCATTCCTTAAATGTTTCATGAGACAACTGTCCTTAAGCATTTGCTCTATGAGATTAGCCTTACTATATTTGCCATTGGTAATAATTATTGATCACCACTAAAGTCAGACACCTTCCCTCTGTGTTCCAGATACACAGACCAATAAATAACAGAAGTCATTTGCTGGAAAATTACAGAGACACTTAAAAGCCCACATGCGCCCAAACTGAACTCATTGTGCATCGCCGATGGCTAACATTTATTGCCTGTGATAGAAAATACTTTGATTGTTGCTAGTCCCAAATCCAAACTATGTTTTCCTCTCAGATACACTGCTCCACATCTTTACAACAATGACTCCAAAAAAAAATCCAGTCCCTACAACGCAACGTAAAACAGCAATAGCAGCTCATGCTCTGAGTGCCACTGGATTTCAAGAATTCTTACAGCATCTCAACCATTATTCCAATCTGTTTCTTTAACCCCATTCCTACTGCCAATGTCTTGACTTAAGAGCTTGCCCTTTCTCCTTGAGTTGTGACAATCACCTCTAAAAGGCTTTTTCTCTCTACCTCTGCAGCCAAATGGTATCACTTCGATGCTATGGCAAAGAACCTATCTAAAACCAGAGGCAAATCTTTCCAATTTGTTGCTCAACATGTTTACAGGGATTTCTAAAGGTTACAGGATTGAATCAAGTTCGTTAATAAGATGTCAGGCCCCCTGTCATCAGGCCCCATTTTGCTATTGGATACATACCTGTTAACTGATACAGGGTCTGTTTCTTGAATTCCCCAAACCACAGCACACCTATTCACTCCATACCCAATCTCCCCTGGGCCTTTTCCAGCCCCACTCTATCTCCTGAAACCCTTTGCATCTTTCAAATCCCAGCCTACACTTCACCATGTCTCTGAAACCTCTTTGCCTAACTCCAAAGTGCTCCCTCTGTGTCTGTGCTTACTTCCTTGACAACTTTGCCTTCCCATGAACTTCTCAAAAAGAACTTAAGTCCCAGCATCCTCATTGTTAGTCTGTACCCTCTCCTTTCAGAAATGTAGTACTTTATGGCGAGAAGAAATACATAACCTGCCTTCTAGCTCTGACATTTCACAGGAACATAAACCTCAAGGGTGTACTTACATGTAGGTGATTTCTGATTTTACAGATCTCAGCCACCCATTCAGTTGCTCACCAAAAGGTTTCTTAAAACAAAGTCTTGGTTCATGGAACAGAATACATTCTCTAAACATGACCACAACAAGCCTACCCCCACCCCCATCTTCTTACAGAGGAACACTGGCAACTTGGACATCAAATTCCTATTAATCCAGATGGACTTGTAACTATAATAGTCTTTTAGGTGCCATCCAAGGTAAGATTTTCTGCCTGAGTCTCTCTAGATGCTCATTCATAGAACCCAGCCAGTGTGTTGTGCAGTGCTCATCTTAATTTCTTGTCTTGTCACTATGATACAAAGCCTCAACAAAAGCAAGTCAGAGAGGGAGGCATGGTCTGAGGGACAGCCATCACAGTGTATAAACCAAAGATGCCAGAGCTTAAAGCAGATGGAAATCACTTTCACTATCAAAAGCAGAGGATGATTAATGCACACTAGTGATCAATCCACGCTCCCTGTTTTATACAGTCCAGAGCCTCTGCCCACAGAATGGTACCACCCACAATTAAGATAAATCTTCCTATAAAATTCGATCAAGATAATCTCCCAGAAGCTTCCTTAAAGACGTCTACTAGGTTTTTCTAGATTCTGTCGAGTTGACAATTAACCCTAACTTTCATCACAATACCCGATAGGTTCATGGAGGTACCGAGTATCCTGATAACAGCCCCAGTTCAGGCACCAACCCTGCTAGAAAAGAACAGCAAAGGTCCTGGGGATTTCAGCCAGCAAGTCACCAAAAGTGCTGGAGTATTCCTGCTGAGCATGGAGACTCCTAGAACAGAGACAGCCTGCCCCTGCTGTGCCCTTTGCAAATTCCCGCTGAAGCAGCTTGAGAGTAATACAAATGGCTTTTCTCTTAGGATCACACTAGGGGATGGTCCATTCTCCAGCAACACAAAGACAGGTGTTACAAGTGATCAGTGTGGCCACCATTCCTTATATTACTCTCAGAAGGACCTTGGTGTCCTAAGCAATGTCACTACATTTTCTCTGAACAGGGAAGAGAACACGGCTGTTTGTTTGATAGTTGCTCACACTAAAGCTCTTTCTTAAAGGATATACCTGTATAAAAGAATGAGCTACTGGTTTTGAGACATCAGAAGCAGCAACCACCAGCTGCTATCGCCAGCCTTCCCAATATGAATTGGATAACAGATTCATTCCTTTTGGCATTCCACACAAAACATGCTCAAAGAGACTCCGGCTTCTGTAACAGTCGGGTGCCCTGGGCTCCAATAATTTAAACTCACCAAGCTAAACAGTCAAGCTAAACTGTTGGCCAATTATTTTGTTGTCGAAGCCTTACACTCAGCAGGGCAGCCTTAGAAGAGAAGCAGAAAGCAGCCAGGTTGTGATGAGAAAGCCTGCCTGCCTGCAGTGCTTATAACAGAAAGACTGCCCCTTTTGCTGAGGAGAGGACTAGTGCACATTTGACAGGATCCCTCGTATCCACATCCCTGCACAAAGTGTGCAAACCCCACTTTCAGCTCCACTAACAGGTCATTGGCAACGAGTAGTAAGTCTGAAATCGAGAAACAGAAAAACACCTGCTCATAGACTACATTTCCATATGGTGAAAACCTTTGCTCTTCTGTATGGTTCTTTTCAATTGCCTGCACATGGCCGTGCGGTAAAATGATGCTGTTATGACCCAGAGCAACCAGTTCTCCGGTTTTCTATGCACTTATATTATTAGTATTCTGCACCAAAACACCAGACCCTTGCTCTTTCAGTGAGATTTAATGCTGATAGGAGTCAGGCTATAAAGCACAAGGCTAATCCACTATTGCCAGCCCAGGGGACTGGCTCACTGAGTTCCTCAGTCATAGGTTGCATCACTGCCACCTAGTGGCCACCTGGAGGAAGCTCACTCTCCTTCCTCAAAACTATTTTTCACCACAGTTCTGAGCATGGACATTAAGAAACCGTCATTCTTAGGAATAACAGAGATCTTTGTTAAGTAGACACCCTCCAGGCATTACCTCGAGGCGTCTTTTATTTAAAAACTATACAGCAGAAAACTGTTGTTGAAATAGAGCTGACTATAAAATTGTAGGTTACAGGCATGAAAATGTAGAATAGGTATGCATCTGTACTTGTATGTACACAAATTTACGTGTATGTATGTGTCACAAAATATTTTATTGTGTCAGTAAATGATTTGAGTCATGTCTATAATGTGCTTAAAAACATAGAAAGGAGGGCTGAAGAGAATGGCTCAGGGGATAAGATGGCACAGGTTAATTTTCCAGACGACCTGGGTTCAATTCCCAGTACCCTCATGGTGGCTCACAACTGTCTGTAACTTCAGACTTAGAGAATCCAAATATCTCTTCTGGCCTCCCTGGTCATCAGGCATGCATGTGGGCCATAAACACACAGGCAGGCAAAATAGCCATACGTACAAAATAAAAATAAAATGAAATAAAAATGGAGAAAGGAAACGCAATCTTCGCCACATGTCTGTACTCATAGCATCCTGTGTTCTCCTGCCTCTGGGTTGAAATATGGATAGAGAGGGTAGGGACTAAGGAAAGATCGACCATCTTATCAATACTCCTGTGCCTGGGATATTGTTTTCCCCATTTTAGGAGTGAGTAAATCAAGACTCAGTCTGTCAGATCATTTGGATACAATAGATTCATTTGGATACAAGAGATTCATGATCCCAATCTAATCAACGTGAGTCTAAAAAGTAGACTCTGAAAAACATGACGTCCTAAAAAAGAGTATGGCTTAGGCTACACTGATCTTCCTTGGGGTGAAAAGACAAAATGGGCAGGAGCAGAAAACATATTCAATCCAGAGATTTGCAAACAGGGACCTGTGAGGTGGCCTCCTCCAGCCCCGTCCCTCTGCTTCAGTGGTCTTACATCTCAGCAACACTAAGTAACACACTCCCAAAGGCCCTAGTGGCATGAGAAAATTAACCATGTGTTGCTTCAATTAAGTCAGCTGGCTTCTCACAAAACAGATCTACTGACTAAGCAGAACCAGCTCAGTAGATATTTCAAAAGGTGATATTTATTCACTTGCTGGGAAATTCCACTGAGGGCAAGCTGGTAACATGGCTACATTCCTAGCTCTCTCTTCCTTCATTAGGCCAACCAAGGCACATCTTACCCAAGAGCAACAAAAACTATAAGTCTATTCTACCCTGTTTTTCCTTTGCCTGTCCCCAGCATATTTGAGAATATTAGTTAGCTAAAGCCAGTCGTGTAAGAAGAGTCCAGAGCCATGGTTGGGTAGGCACAGTAATATTTCGTGGCTCTATTCATTTCCTTAGGTTGCTATGAACACACACACACAAGATGAATAAAAGAAAATGTTTTCTAAACTTCTGCAGGCTAAAAATCCAAAATCAAGTTCTTTAGGGCTTAGCTTCTGAGAATTCAGGAGTCTCTCTTGGCCTCCCTCCCAGCACATAGTGGGTGCTGCTTGCCTATGTACTTATCACACTGATGATATTTGGTTTCTCTTCTTCCTGGGATACCAGTTGTTATATTAGAGCCCACACTAATAGTCTCTCAATGGCCTGCATCTGCTGAGACCATATTTCCAAATTAGCTCTCATTTGAAGGTTCTAAATAGACATGGATTTTGGGAAGACGGCATTCAGGTCATGAATTAAAGAGCAAGAGAAGTAGATACAGAGAAAAATGAAGAATTGTATCCTTGTACATGAACTGCATCGACACTTTGGTCATGAAGGCTATTTCATATAAAAGGAATTTGCTACTAAATTTTTTTAATAAAATTATTGAAATATGCCTGCTTTTCATTTAATAGCTAATGGAAATGAAATATAGATGTGGAACCAGGTCTAAAGGATGAGCATACCAGATCAACTGTCATTCTGCCACACTGCAGTAGGCCTAATAACATCTCCTCTCCAATTATGTCCTCCTCATCCTCATCTCTGCCATTTGTGAATGTGCTAAGTAGCAGGGCAAAAGAGAAAGGTAGAGTTGAACTGGTCCTGAGACACGAGACTGTACTAACCTGTCCGTGGGGATCAAATGTAATCACAGCATCCTTAACAACAGACGGGGAGTCCTGAATCAGTCAAAAGAGCTGAGGGTCACAGGGAATTATACTGGTGCTGTCTTTGAAGATGGAACAGGGGCATGTGTCCTAACCTCTGAAAGTGGAAAATGCAGGAAAACATCTTCCCTGGAGTCCCCAGAAAGAAACACAGCTCTTCCAGCGCTATGGTTCTATCTGGTAAAACACAGTTTAGACACCCAACCTCCAGAACTGTAAGACTGTGATGTTTAAGGCACTAGGAAACCAACATAGAGACTCTGAAGGATACACTCTATCTCATGCCTTTATTTTGGAAACTTTCAAGTCACATGTATATAAAGAAAATTGTGTTGTATAATAAATGTGGGCTTAACATTTTCAACACAAGAAGTTTGGAGATAGCAGTGGTTAGCAAGGCTTAGCAGTGGTTAGCAGTGGTTAGCAATGGTTAGCAGTGGTTAGCAGTTTGGCTATACAGTGAGATCATGATGACTCAAGTTCCCCTTCTCAAATCTTCTAACTTTTACAGCATGTACTTTTTATGCCTTATTGATTCCAATGGGGTTATATAAAAATTAATATGGTTTATCAATTATTAAAGTAGAATAATTAAGAAAAGTTGAGAAATCAAATATCCACTGAAGAGTAACAACACTGTCAAGATGAGTCAACCATGACTTGTTACTTGGGTTAGGTATATTGCTAACTTAAAACAAATTAGTAACGTTGAAAGCAGATGAGTTGGGGTAAAGTAAATAATCTGTAAGAAAGTCATAGCTTATCACTTGCCTTACACTAAACAAGCTACAAGGATGTGGTCCAAGTACTTGTTTCTGTAAGTTCTAAGAGTCCAAATAGGATACTTAGAACCAGACACATACAATTAGAGGCATGCAGCATATAAAGATGGAGAGTAAAATAAATTAATAAAGCACATGTTAGAATTCTTTCACCAAGAAGAAATGATAGTTGAGGAGGTAGGTAGGAAAGTAGATAGATAATAATAGAAAAATTGGTAGACGAGAGAGAGAGAGAGAGAGAGAGAGAGAGAGAGGTGGTAAATGATAGATTGATTGATTGATTGATTGATAGGTAATAGATAGATTGATAAATGATAGATGATTGATAGATAGATGATAGGTAGAGGATAGATAGACAGATGATGTTTTACTAGATTCAAGCACCATAATGTATTAATACATTAAAATATAACATGACATTTTATTAATGTATGATCTGTATCAGTTATGTATTTGTTAAATTTTTAATCTGATTTAAAACGTAAAAGTAAAAATATTAATACTTTAAATAGAGAGGGTAAAAGCCACCATTATCATATAATAAATAAGGAAATTATTTCCCAAAGGGGGAGAGGTTATATGATCCCAAGTCCTCCATAGTGAGCAAAGATAGAAATGTGGACCTCCACTTCAGTCTTCCCTGACTGCAGAGTAAGTGGGCTGACTGAGGCTCAAGGTAAAGAATTTCTCAGCTCTGTAAGGGGTGGAATCTGAAGGAGGGCAGTCCCGGATAGCATTGCCATGGCCACCAAATCAAGCCGGCTGTAGCAATGAGGAAAGAGCACATGCTTTTTGCATTGTTGCTTTTGGAACTCTTAAATTAAGGTATGCTTGTTTCTCTTTCAAGAAATTTAGCTCATGTGGTGGTTAATTTCCAGAAGTCATGGTCTAAATATATTCTCCTTTAAAAAAAAATTGTCTTTCTCTGGTGTGATGGTTAGTTTTCTATGTTAACTGATGTGGTTAAAGGATGCACAGTTCGAATGGTAAGAGCTTTTTGTGGGGTTAGTTTAGCTGGGGAATTCAACAAGTAAGTAGGTGCCTACCTACCCTGACCAGTGCAAGCTGGTGCTACCCAGTTCACTCAGGACCTTTGTAGAACAAAAGGTGAAGAAAGATCAGCGAACTTGCTCACTCTCTTATCCTCAGCAGGAGCATCTGACTTCTGCCCTTGGAAACTGGAGCTCCAGGGCTTCAGATAGGGATATTTCTAACTACTGTTTCACTAGTTCTCCGACCTTCAAGCTTGAGTTGACCTTTGGCAGTAGGTTCTGACTCTCCCACCCATAGACAACATATTATCACACTTCTCCGCTTTCACAACTCTTAAGAGCTGGGTTTCATAATGGGCTAGGTGGTTTTTATTTATTAATAGTCTAGTTGTTTTAATTTTGTTTTTTAAATTTTCTGCAATTGTTTATTTTTATGTATGTGGACATTTTTTGCCTGTCTGTGCACCATGAGTGTGTAGTGCCTGCAGTGGCCAGAAGGTGGCATCAGATCCCCTGGGGTTGTTGATAACAGATGATAACCAAGTGGGTGCTGGAAACTGAACCCAGGTCTTCTGGAAGAACACCCAGTGCGCTTAACTATAGAGATATCTATCATGCTGTTAACCTGCCACACACACCTATTTTTTAATGTTTACCTGTAAAATGTTTACATATTTTAGATAAATCAAAGATCTAAATCAAAACACAAAAATTTCATGATATGAAGAAATACAAGCTACTTGTATTTTGTGTATCAATACATTGTTAAACACTCATTTTCTATTTGTTTATTGAAATCTTTTCCTAATATGAAATATCTCAAAATAACAAGGAATCTTAACTCCCAGTGAAGACTGAGTTTTCCCTATCCACTGCATGTATACAAGTGATAGCTCTGAAGATGTGATTGAGCCCAGAGTCACTCCATTTGTGAGTGTTGTGAGTGTTGAACCCTCTTATATAGTAAAACAGAGGAATGTGACAACAAATACCCCCCAAAAAATCTTGTTTATATCCTTGGGGAGAGCCCTTGCGAGTCCTGTACCTTTTCAGAGGTCCCTGAACCTAAGATTTGTCAATTGTCATTTCTTTTCTTCCCTCAAAGATGTCCACTTAAGACTTTTAAAATTCCTGAAGGAAGGACCATTCAGAAACTGCTCCACCTGGGGATCCATCCCATAAACAACCACCAAACCCAGACACTATTGCATATGCCAACAAGAGCTTGCTGACAGGAGCCTGATATAGCTCTCTCCTGAGAGGCTCTGCCAGTGCCTGACAAATACAGAAGTGGATGCTCACAGTCATCCATTAGACAGAGCACATGGTTCCCAAGGAAGGAACCAGAGAGAGTACCCAAGGAGCTGAAGGGGTTTGCAGCCCTGTAGGAGGAACATCAATATGAACTAACCAGTAACCCCAGAGCTCCCTGGGACTAAACCACCAATAAAAGAAAACACACAGAAGGACTTGTGGTTCTAGCTGCATATGTAGCAGAGGATGGCCTAGTCGGTCATCAATGGGAGGAGAGGTCATTGATCCTGTGAAGGTTCTGTGCCCCAGTATAGGGGAATGCCAGGACCAGGAATGGGAGTGGGTGGGTTGGGGAGCAGGGTTGGGGGAGGATAGAGGATTTTCAGAGGGGAAACTAGAAAAGGGGATAACATTTGAAATGTAAATATATAAAATATCTAATAAAAAATAAAAACTCATCAATACTAGAAAGAGAGGGGAGAAGGAGAGAGAGAGAGAGAGAGAGAGAGAGAGAGAGAGAGAGAGAGAGAGAGAGAGAGAGAGAGAAATTCCTTAACTTCTGTGATACAATGTGCTCATATGTCCCAAAGCTGAGGGGGATCTTCAATTTGTGCACATTTCCCTCTCAAAGAGAACTGTCTCCTCATTTATTCTGTGTACCTGCATCTGCATTCTTCAGTAATGAAGTTGACATCTGATGCAAAGGACACATGGACTCTTCAAGAAAATTTGATCTAGAATCTAGACACTCCTTAAAGTCTGCCCTGGTACCTGATGTCTAGCAGGAATCCAAAAAATATGATCATTTTGAATAAGTAAATGAATGCTATTTTGTGACAACTAATGAAAAAAGAATCCTGTAGCTGACATTTGAAAATGTCTGTGAAGCTGAGTCACCTGTTGGAGGACAGACAGGCGAGTGTTCTCTGATAACTTGGTGGCTTTCCCATCTGTCAGACACACCTTATCCATGATGATGTGTGTGCTCACTGCAAGAAGAGACTCAGGTATTTTTGTAGAGCGGATTATTATGTCTGGAATTTAATATTGTTCTGTCCTGTGATATTTATTTCAGGGTTGGTAGAAATGTAGCTACCTCCTGTAATGACAAATGAACTATTTGTGTTCAATCTAACAATTTTATAGGGGCATTAGATTCACTGTGCTGGTTTTTGAAGCTTAATAAATACCCTGACTTTAACACTTGTACATTTTTAACAATATAATATTAGACAATTATCACTTGATAATTAATCTTGTCAACATGTTGGCATTCAAATCACCATGTTAGTCTTTCTCATGTTTCTGATGATAATGCATCTCTGATTCTATAAATAATATAGGCCATATTTGCTATGTTGTGGGGCTTTTTGTTTTTGTATACAAATAAGATCTTTATCCAACTCCAACTGAAGTTTGACTGTGAGATAAAGTACTGTGTGTTATTCATATAGGAAACACTGTAACTTCCCACACCCATCAACTTAGACAATGTAGAAAGGCAATTTAATAAATAGTGTTATCTCTTATTTATGGAAACTAAGAAGTGAAGAGATCTGTTAAAGGGAAATTGCAAGTTATCAGATACTCAACAAGATTTCTTTGTTTCAACTCCTGGTGCTTGTCAAAAGAATTTAGCTAAATAAGCCTCATTCTACAAATAATTAATGATGACCTTAGCTGTGCCACTAGGCTGAGATTCAGGGAATCTCTGTGAGTGCAGTGGGGTCTGGTGAACAGACTCGGTTGGTCTACTGTTGGTGCAAAGGCTCCTGACAATCACCAGTCACCAGAGTACACTGTCTCACAAGTCCCATGAATGGGAACCACTGAAAGCAGGTTAGTATGGAAGCCAGAGCAGTTTATTGGAACAGCAGGAGAAGAGGAACTCTTAGGAGAAGTGCAGAAGCATCGGAGGGGTTTCTAGGACATGTTGCTACTGTCCTGCTCTTTATTTGAGGTTTTAAAAATAACTTTGACAAGGGGATGGATAGGAGATTCTGGCAGTGGTTCTCAACCTGTGAGTGGGGACCTCTTAGGGTCACATAACATATGTCCTACATACCAGATATTCACAATGCTATTCATAACAGTACAAAATTACAATTAAGAAACATCATTGTCATAATTTTATGGTTGGGGGGTCACCACAACATGAAGAACTGTGTTAAAGGTTTGCAACTTTATAAAGATTGAGAACCACTGCTCCAAAGGATGCAGCCATGGGCAGCTGCCAATCAGTGCACCTTTGGCTTTCTGCCTCTGTTGTTTTCCTGGGAACCAGGTCTTTAGCTGTGGTCAACAGATGGTTGTCAGTGAGCAGCAACCTATAGGCAATAGTTTCCTTTAGGATTCAGACCCATTCTTACTGCCTGTTAGAGGTCCCATTAACTCAGTTCTAATTCTCATGGTCTGTGGATCTATAGTAAAATATATTTCTCAGATATATTCTTATACAACAGTTCCATTTTTTTATTAACTGTCATAGTTAAGAGCTTCTGATCTGAAGGGAATAAGAGTCATAATATTCTAGTTAAGCCATTTAATGTATGGCTATAAACAAGCTGCCACTTTTCTGAATTTCTGCTTCTCCACCTTTAATCTGGGAATCAAATCTTTAACAAAGAGCCTAAAAATTACTAAGCACTCAATAGCTATTAAACACTAAATTAATGCTGCTGGTACGACCATGATCATTATCACCTTCCAGGGCCCAATTCTATATTTAGAACAATATTTGCAGACTATTAAAATATACTGGCTACATGTCTTTCCTATATGAACTTTGTGTAAATGAGGGTCAGGAAATACTCTTACTTAATTGACCATTCATGTTCCTATGCATAGGACACTTTGATGCTCTGAAACTGGGTTTAAACAGAATTAAACTATTTGTTCTCCTTACTGTGGTGAGGACAAGTTAGCAGCAGTAAGTATTCACTGCAGATATGCTATGACGTTTTGGTAGGAGGAAAGCATTCAGAGGATTCTGCCACCCTGTTAGGAGGAAGCACACAGAATGTGAACTTGAGAGCCTTGAGAGTTTCTTTCCTGATCAAGCACAAAATCTTTTCAAGATGTGTAGACCACACAAGCATGCCCCCCCCCCTCCTGTGAAGCTGAAATTCTCAGGTTAGCACGCCTCTCTGAATTTAGCTCCCTCTGGACTAACTTCATGGCAGTGTTTCCTGCTAGCCACGGAGACAAGAGTTGTAGCACAGAAAGTTCTACTCTCAGTGAGAACATCAGCAAACCATCAGAAAGGAATGTAAGGCAGCCGAGACATCAGTGGTGCTTTTGTGTGTGAACAGGATTACCATCCTCTAGTTATTAGGAATACTATTAAATAAAACTTTACAAGAGTATGCTTGTGAAAGATTTAAGGCGTGATTATTAAGTCACTATTCTGAACCAACAATGTATGCATGAAATTTGTGTATGTACGTTTGTGTGTGTGTGTGTGTGTGTGTGTGTGTGTGTGTGTGTGTGTGTGTGTGTGTGATCAATCAGCCTTTGCAAAGCTTTATTTAAAGAGATTCTTTTTTTTATCAACCTAAGCTAACTTGTGACTTCAACGGGAGATGTCTGTGACCTCCTAGATTTAAGCTACCTCAGGCTGTCACATTCATTTATTCAACAGTGCTTGCAGGCCTGCATTCTCTTACATTGATTGGAAATCAGCTAGAGAAAGAGTGGTGAGTGAAACATAGCCCCTTCCCTCTGAGCACTGACAGTCCTAAAGACGGACAGACAAAACTGCTGAGAGGAGCCACTAATGCAGACTTGCATTCTCCTTCCAGCTTTCAAAATGGGTTTCATTTTCAAAGCCACATCTCCGACACCACATGGATTTATAAGTCTGAAAGAGAGAATGCTTTGAAGTGTAATTTCACCAGCAGGACCTCTGAGGATCTGCTCTAAGACAGCATGGCTGATCTTTAAGGATGCTTGTAAATATTAACTGGTATTTCCAAAGTAGGCAAGGCAGTATGGATCTGAAAAGGTTGGTGGAAACAAAGGGGAATGATGCTTATGATCTGCAATGGCACACACTCTCACCATCCCAGAAGAGTTTTACAGGGTGCTATTCTATCACGCGTGGAAGAGAGCATGGAAGCACAGGATGCGGTCTTAGGGGCAGACATGTCAGAACTCACTACTTCCTGTGCTTTTTCACATTAGCACATGAGGCAGAGGATTGAGGCTGGGAGTCAGAGTCAAACTAGAGCAAGCTCAAAATTAGAATAGCCCAGATAGCTTTTCAAATCTACAGACTCTCTCTTTCCGTGACCACATAGCCCTTCACACATCAAGCTGTACAGAAGAAGCCATGAGAAACTGTTACCTTCCTTCCATTGCCCCAGATGGAATGCTAGGATGAAGGAATCTAAGCAAAATTTTGTCCTGTTTTTATTTTGTGTCTGGCAGCACCCTGTGGCTTAGAAATATTAGCATAAAAAAATTAAAGAAACCCAACTTTTTACCTGTATGCACTAACAGTCTACCATTTGAGCAGATCTCCTTGTTTATATAACAGTACCAAGAACTGAGTAAGATTCTTATGCTAGCCCTCTACCAGAGCCCAAAGTGTCATACAGAGCAGAGGACAACCTCAGACCAAAGCTAAGGTAGAGCCTGAAGGGCCTGGCAGCTAAGCCAGAGAGTATCCATACTATTGAGCCTTCCTTCGTAAACCCTGTTTCCAAAAATGGATTTCTGCAACAGCAGTGTACAAAAAGGCTAGTATATCTAATAAGGTATTTTATCTAAACTGCAGAAATGCCAGTGAGGAAAACTAATAATGGAGAGTACAGCCATGAAGAACGTTTCTGCAGCAAAAGAGCCTTGGATCTGAGTAAAATGTCACCGCAGAACAAAAGGAGAGTTATCATCTCTAATGGATAATGCATCATTTAGCACGCGATTATTTTCTTGTTTTGCAGCCATGCTCTCAGCGGTAGGAACCTGTGATTTAGTAATAGGGCTCATTTCTGCTGCCCGTTGTATTTCATTTATGGGTAGGCACAGTGAGAATCCAGGCTGCGGTGACTGTGTGCTTAGCTGCACCTGCCAGGGAAAAGGAAGGCTGAGCAGCTGATGACAATGTCGAGTGCCATCTCTCACCTGGCAGCAGCCACCTGTCAGGAGGTAAATATCCTAGGAACATAATAAAAGCCTCAGTTGCAGTTTGAAAACCCTAAACTTCAAAACTCCAAAAGCACAGAGGAAATAAAGCAGTGGCCAATTCCTCAATTTTTGACTCAAACATCAGTTTATATTTTAAGAGCTTGTATTCATAAAGCATACTCCTTTGGTGATGAACTATGTGGAGAATAAAGCTGGTTTATGATTTCCATAAAGGAAGAAGTTTGCTTATTGGTGATTCAAGATATAGGAAAGCAAAGCTGTCTTCCAACCTTGAACATCTTTCGGTCAAGTTTTAGTCAGCATAAGGTACCATGATTTCCTTAATAATGTCTTCTTGAAGGATCGGACCTATAGGTACTACTTGCTCTCATCTCCCTCTTCCTCACCCTCTCTTCCTGTCTACATATCACTGACTTCCCTTCAGCATTTAAGCCCAGAGGACAATTGCCTCTGGTCCTCCCTTCCAACAGCCTGTAATAACAGCCAAACTACATCAAAACAGAGTTGCCCATCAGTGCCACAAGCTTCCCATCCTCTCTCACCTTGACAATTTAGACTCCAACCCATTTTAAAGGTCAAGATTGTAAGTGACCTGGAGATAAGGCTTGGGACAACTCTATCTAAGCTGCTAAATGGATTTCTCCAAAATGCCACAGGCGTGGTCAAGGACTCCTCTCACATACACATCCCAAGTACCAGAGAAGCTCAATGACCCTGTGTCTGGAGCAGCTGGCTCAAGGATGCCCAGGCTCAGCCCGTGGTGTCTGACTTCCCTAATTCACTTTATGGAGCTCTTTGTAGAGTCAAGTTTCCAGAGAGAATTCATAGTTCCTAAGTACTTTTCAGAGAAACACAGAGTTGGCCTCAGGCAAAATCTTGATCAGGAAATTAGGCTTTTGAAGCGCTTTAGCTTCATTTTCCTACAGAATACTGACTTGTTTCACAATATACATTGATTATTTTTAAAAATATGCCACAGCCCTAAAAACAGCCAAAAAAAAAGCATGTTTGTCAGTGCTATGTTTAATCTATTAAGATAGTCTTTTCCATTTTACTGCTATGTTGATATGTAATTGGCAACTATACAACTGTAAAGTATCCAACTCAGTGTTGAATATATGTTTCTGCTGTAAAGTAAATAACAAAATTAGTCAATTAGCATGTCCATCACCATACACCTCTTTTTTCTATGGTGGTAAAGAGTACTTAGTGCCCATTCACCTGGCCAATTCTAAGGTGTGCATTCTTACATCCTGGTCCCAGAATGCAGAAAAATCCATGACCTTTGACTAATGTCACCCCATAATCACTGCTAACCCCCTTACTCTTTCTATGTATCTGGCTTTCTCAATATCTACATATGAAGAGATTTGCCTTTCTGTGTTAAACTGATGTGACACAGCATGATGTTTTATAGGCTCATCTATTTCATGTTGTTACAAATGGCTGCATTTCCCTCTTCTTTAAAGGCTGGAGAGAGAGACAGAGAGACAGAGAGAGACAGAGAGAAACAGAGAAACAGAGAGAGACAGAGAGGGGAAGGGAGAGGAAGAGAGAGAGAGATCATGTTCATATCCCATTTCCCTTATTCAGTTGGAAATAAGCATCTGGACATTTTATGGTGCCTTCTTTCCTTGCTTCTCGTTACTAGTGTTATAGCAAGCATATGAGTGTAGATATCTTTTCAACAGAGTGACTACTGTTATGATCTGTGTGTTATTAATTATAATGCTCCCCACAACAAAACTGGAAGGATTCTCAGGAGACAGAAAATGTCTCCAGAGGACTACTTGATTGTAGTTAGGAGGTATTTCCTATGTATGGAATGACAGTAAGATGGTAAGGCCACAGATGCATTACAGAAGCAGAAGTCGGGCAATTTTTTGATGCCACACAATTCTGTATTTCATTATAGGAACAGAAGCCAGGCAATTTCTGATGTCACACACCCTGTATTGCCTCCCAACCTACCTGTTTGATTTACAAATCGAAATGGGATATTACAACTTTGATCACTCTAGGGTCAACCTAGTTCATTAAAATTAAGCTCCTTGTCATCTTCCAGAATGGCCCACATGACTATAATACACCTACTTCAAAAGCCCTGTGACCTATTTTTGATCCTTAAATGTGCCAACACACACAAAAGAACTGTCTTTTTTTTTTTATTTAACTATTTTTTTCAGGCTCATGTCTTTTAAAATAGTAGGGGCCAGAGAAATGTCACATCAAAAGCAATTGCTCAAAGGAAGAAGTTTAAACTTAACTGAAACTGATTTTATTAACATATTAGAGGACATATTCTGGTCAGAGGATAGATGACAATAATAAAGCCACTGAGAAGCCCAAAGGATGATTTAGTGGATTTGGGCTCTAAAAATCCTATCATATATTCTGATATATTCTTCTAAGTAAGAAGAATGACCATTTACTGAAACTGAATTCTTCTGAATTTGAAAATGTTAATCATGTCAGTGTTCCCAGAGTCCTGATCCCTTGAAGGATGCTGACACCTAACTCCTCAGGCTGATTAGCTGGCATCTCCAGCCTTCGTTACATAAAGCTGCAGCCTGACCTCCTCAGATGTCAACTGTGTCTCTCTCACGCCCTTTATGCACTAAACTCTGGAAGGAGATGGGCTCTGGGCTTTCTAAGGCCCTTCTCACTCTGCATTCTAATTAATGTTTATTTAATATTCAAACGTGAGTATGATGTGTTTGGATCGAACCGAATCCTCATTCCTCCCTTCTAGTTTCTCTCCTATCCCCCAACTGCTCTTCTCTGACTTCCCCTCCCACAGAAGCCATCGATATCTGCTTGTCAACAGCTCCCTAGGTAAGGGAGGGATTTCATGAGTCCTTCACCCATTTGTGCTGATATTTTGGCTGGATTGATCTTGTACTCTCAATCTATGTGGCCTGGAAATACTCCATTTTAATGGATATTCATTCTTCTACTCCTGCTTCCTGCCCCAACTCTGATGTTTTTAACAAGCTCTTTTTCATACCACCTCAGTGAGAACCCTAATACCCTCTCTTAAGGTCCTCAACTCCTCAGGAGGTCTACACAAGGATGTCACAAGTGGCACAGATTCATAGTTTACCCATGGCATTTGCTACTCTGGCTTCCTACCTCAATGTTTTCCCCAGAGCAGATGAAGTTAGCCATATAAGTGTCAAAAGCCTTACCAAGAATGTTAAAGCTGAAACAGATGAGATGAGATGAGAAAGAGAGATGTTGGCTTCCCTGATGGGAGAGAAGAGTGTTCTTCTCCCTCTAACTTTGATCCATACTTTGTCACATGACCTTGAAGAAAATAGCACTTCCATCTTCCTGAATCCAGTCCTCAAAACAGCGCCCACACATCTTTCTCTGATAAGCATCAGTTCCTTCTCAAGATGGTCTAATCTAATCATTTTTAAAAAATGGTTTCTCAGCTCTCATTTCACTTACAGATTATTTCCCAGTGAAGCAATACCTCCATAGATATGCCCATTTTACAGTGTGGGTTTTGCTGTCACTCATGATATAGAGCAGATGTAATGGTAAATGAAGACAATACAGAGACACAAACACATGTGAGTATCTCAATAATGCCCTTAGAAAGTCATCCAAGTATCTCCTCACTTACCTTTCCTAACTAAGCTAAGTACCCAGAAATCCTCTCTTTGTCCTGCCCCCTTTCTGCCTTTCTGCCCCTAGCCTTATCAGTGTGCTGTGGACTTTTCCATACCAAACCCTTATGTACCTTTCTTCCCAGCTTTTCTATGGTGGATTGGGTTTTGAAAATTCTTCATAGCAGAAGACATATAAACTAATATTGGTTCAGTAGGAATGAGGAATGTTTGATAGCTCTTGCTGTGGAATCATGAAGCACCCACATAATAAGCCTAGCATCCTGGACATGCCTATAACTCTACCTCAGAGGGATATCTGACCCTTTCTTCCTATACACACACACACACACACACACACACATACACACAAAATCTGTGGCTAAAAAGTTTAAGGCCAAATATGAATGAATGCCTCCATACTTTAGACCTTAAAAATAAAAAATAAAATAACTCTGCATCATTTCAAGATCTCCAGGTCAACATTCAAACTCACACCAATTTCAAGAATCTTGACACCCCTAGACTTCCACAGCCTTCATCAGAGGGAGCCATCATAAGCACTTGGGCTGAGAAACAGGATTCTGGGGTGAAACACACAGATGAGGTCTATTCAGCTAAAAGTAATAGGTACCTGAAATCAGAGTAGTTTACACAAAATAAAAATTGTTTCCCTCTCACCTAAAGTAACATTAATGAAAATCTGGGCCCAGACAGGTAGCTCTGCTCTGCAAAGTCCCAGTGGCTCAAATGAATTCTAAGTCACAGCTGCTCTATTGTCCCCCGTGAGCCCAAGAGACATGAGCATATCCCAAAGAGCAGTACCGAGTCAGGATGCAGCAGAAGGAAAGAATTATCATGAGCTATCTTAAAAGAGTGAAAGCTGCATGACGGTTGTAATCCCGGCACTTGGAATGCTGAAACAGGAGGAGCATGAGTTCGAGGGCCACCTGGGCTATTCAGGAGACCTGTTCTGTACTGGAGGGGGGATGTCCCAGTGCTAGTGTGTGGCATTCTACTTAGACACTTTTACTCAGAACACTGCTGTGTCTAACATCAAAGGTGAAGCACTTTTTTCTGTTCTACGCAGCCATGTGCCCAGGTAAATATCCTGTTCCTACAGAATAAAGGGTGGAGTACAAGAGGAAAGCCATTCATCTCTGTCACCTAACATTTCCGAAATGGCTATTTTTTTAATGCATTAAAAATAAACACCAGAGCCACCTATAATAGAATGACTCAAATTCCATGACTTTAATAAAGAGTTGAGTGGTGAGTCAAAATTCTGCCATTCAATGTAAATATAGTCAAGTCACTCTGTGATTTTTGTCTGTCCTGCTGTCTTTAAAAAATCACCACCAGGGCTAATTCAGAAAAAGTTAGATAGTAAAGTGGATAGCACTTTTTTTGTTGTTATTCATTTGATATTTTTTAATATATAGAGAGAATCTCATGTAACCCCAAATTCACTAAGTATGTAAAGATAACCTTGAATATCTGATCCCCTTCCTCCCAGGCATTGGAATTACAGGGGTTTACCACACTCAGTTTTATCTGGTGTTGGGGCTCAAACCCAGAGCTTTGTACATGCCGGGCAAGCACCCTGTCAATTGAGCAACTCTCAGGTTCCAAATGCAATTTTTGAGATAGGATGTAAAGTAATCTTTCCATGCAAAGTGAAAGTTAAGCAATCAGTTTATTGCTTAATAAGAGACTTTGTATCTCCTATGACTCCTCAAAGGTATCTGTATTCTACTCTCCCGTCTCAGTTGGTGAAATGGGGCAGGTGAAATGAACAGGTGACTCGGGGGACGGGGGGCGTGAGCTTGCAGGAAAACCAGAAGTTATCCAGAAAGTACCAATATTTATAACGATGTCATCACCCTGATGACTCAACATTCGCTAACATAAAATGATTAGTAGTGGATATGAGACTAGAAAAAGGCTTTTCTTCTTCAGGTAAAATTTCATAGTTTTAATTTTTTTAGTTGAAAATTGATTCTTCCCAATTCATTCTTGTTTCCACTCCTTTCACTCTTCCCAGATTTCCCCCACATCGCCTCTCCTAGATTCACTCCCCCTCCATTTCCCTTCAGAAAAGAGCAGGTCTCCAAGAAACAACCAAACACAAAACAAGATACAGTGTAGACAAGGCAAAGGCCTTCATATCCAAACTGGACAAGGCAAGCCAATAAGAGGAAGAGTACCAAGAACAGGCAAAAGAGTCAAAGACACATCCACTCCCACTCCTGGGAGCTCCACTTAAAAACACCAGCCTAACAGCCATAACATACACAGAGACCCACAGCCAGCCATTATGCTGAGAAAGTTTAAATTCAAGTTCTCCATAGGGCCCCTCCCCTCATAGCTCAGACACCCTACAAAAAAGGGGGAGGAAAGACTGCCGAGTAAAAGGAAATGGAGGACATGACACACCACACAAAATCACCTAAGCAGAGCTCACAGGAACTCACAGAGACTGAAT
This sequence comes from Mus caroli, assembly GCF_978045245.1. Classification (NCBI taxonomy): domain Eukaryota; kingdom Metazoa; phylum Chordata; class Mammalia; order Rodentia; family Muridae; genus Mus; species Mus caroli. Next base: position 73,613,076 of record NW_028227257.1, read on the forward strand.
GGGCAAGGACAGGCCTTGCTTGGGTCTGCACCAGGTCCTCTACTTAACTCTGTATTTCATAGGTAGTGATCCTAACCTTTTAGGACAAGTCAAACTACCATCAGAAGAGCTGTCAGTTTTGTTTGTTTGATTTGTTGTCATTTCTGGAATGTTCCATCTTCTGGCACTGTGGAAAAGCACTGACAAGACAGGCTGGCTGGAAAGCCCATCCACTCCAAGTACTGTACTCCCATGAACTGAATGTGTCTCATTGGCAAACTGGTGGAACTACCTCCTAGATGTTCCACTGCCTCAACACCAATACAAGACCAAGCTGCTAGTACATGAGAGTCACAGGGTAAATGTATTCAAACCACAGCAATACCATGGGCAAGTATGAAAAATACACAAATATGCACACAGTGAATCTAAAATTTATCTTAAAGGGACTGGAAATGACCCTGATGGTATTAGTACCTAATTTCAGATCTGCAACGTGCACAGAAAAAGTCAGATGTGTGGGTGTGTGTCTGTGACCTCAGGACTGGGGAGGGAGGAGACAGGCAGATCTCTGGAACACATGGGTCAACCAAATTTATAACCTCCAGATTCAGTGAGAGGCCCTGTTGCAAATAAGAAAGGAAAGGCTCTTTTATCTGCTCAATTTATTCAAAATGTAAGAAATCCAGCAATGTTGAAGTAGGGTAGTAAAGATGATAGCTTCAGGCATTGGATGCTTCTCACTCTAACCGATAAGTAGGTACCCATCAGAAGTAATGGCATGACCCCTGCAAGGTCTCCTTGCAGACTCTGTGCTTACAATGGCAGTGGGTACCTTAACACCTATGTCTGACACTTAAGTCTTTATTTGTACTGTGGAGATGCTGACAATGCCTACTTCCTAAGGTGGCTGGAAACATTCAAGGGTATAATGCATGGGAACATTTAGCACGGTGACAGCTCAAACATTTGTGCCTTGTAAAGTGAAGACAATAATAATACCTTCTACAACAGGCATGCATACTAAAGGTATGAAAGTCACATAAGCCATTATCCCAGTGTCCTCTGTGTGTGCACATGAATATAAATGAGGTGCTATTTTCAAAAGGAGAAAGATATAAAGAAGCTAGTGGGCACTTGCATTGTGTACTGAGAACTGTCAGTATATGACTACCCTTTCAGAATAGCCCATATCCACCATCAATATATTGTTCGTCACTTGAATGTGCAAGGCATTCTTAGAACCTTGTTCTTTACTTTCTAGAGAACTTCCAACCAGCATCAAAATGAAAAATGAAATCCTTAAGTATATGTGAAATAATTATTCTATGCGTATTTTAATTGCTGTAAGCCTAGAAAATGTTTTCAGCTTTGTGCATACTCAGGTGACCAATAGCAAACAGAGACAGACTTCTTACAGGAATATCACTGTGGAATATTCAGAGTGTTAGAACTGCTTTTAACTGCACTCTATTGGGAGAATTTCATGACAGTTTGCTCTACTTTGCTCCGAGGAGAGAGAATATAACAGAGATAAGCATTTCATCTAATCCTACTGCTCCATTGTCCCCTCTGCTGAAATAAATTAAATCCCCAGCTGGCAGCCCCTTTGGAAGAAAACAAGAAGTTTAATACAAAGTCTGACTCTCCTGACCTCTTCCCAGAAAACCACCAAATACTTTCTCTGTCTTTATATTGACAAGTATTCACAAACAGTGGGCTGTTTGTTTTCTTATTGCTATATCAGGTGACCTAGCCTGCCAAAGTACAATGCTCGTGGAGCAGGCTTTAGAGCAGTAAGCAGATCTAGCAAACTCAGCAACTTCCTCATTAGCCACAAAGTCATACAGTAGAAGAACCCAACAGAAATCAAATTTGAACCATTGTAGAATTCTGCTATTTTTTATAGCATATTTGAAATCAAGGCTAATGTTAAAAAAGAATATGTGAAATTTCTACTTCCTATTTTAGTTAGGTTCATATATTTAAATGAATGTCATTTTTAACATGCTTGAGACAAAAATCATTAATGAGAGAATTTATATACTTCTTTCACTTGTTTTTGAGATCCAACATTTATTTTAGACTTTAAAGAACAATTTCATTTAATATTCCAAATCTGAAATAACTACATGTGTGAGTGTTCGCTGATTCGCCCGCGAATGAGGACACCACACACAGTAGGGTTCTTCTGCAGCAAGCTTTATGCGTCTTGAGAGGGAGAGCATAAGCTTCACAACCGGAGACCCCAGGCAGCCCGAGCCCCTCCTTTATATAGGAAATTCTCCCCGCCTCGGACGTGGCAAGCCATGATTGGCTCAACACTGATCACCCCATATGACGTTATCCCTGAGGCGCGAGCTGCCCAGGGCGGGGATTTCCAGCGCAGGCGCAAACTAGATGTTTACTAGTTGGTACTGAGGAAATGATCGCCATCTTGTAATGGCGATTGCTCAGTACCAGAAGGTAGCGGCGCCCCACATCTCCCCCTTTTTTGTCTAATAAAACCAACTGGACACCCAGTATGAGAGGACGGGAACATTGGCCGAATCCTCTTACTCAGAGATGTAAGAACTATGTCCGCAAGCAACAACTAGGCTTGAGTGGGACCCGAAGTTGCTCCGACCTGTCCCTCTGCCATTTTTTCGAGGAGGGGAAGACTAGGGCAGGAAACCCCCACTAGACGGCATATTCCCCAGGTGGGACGGGGGGACCACCTGTGCGATGCATTGCTCTACAATCCTCTAGGGCTGCTGAAGCTCACCCGCTAAGGCGTGGGCAGCCAGCGACCAGTGGTGCAAATCAATTTTGTTTAAGCGCCGCCAACCATACCTGTGCAGATTGCCCCTGCTCCAGGGCAGCAAGCGCCTGGGATATCATGATTTTGTCTCTATTATTTTTCTTATATAATTTGCAGATTAACCATAAGCTAAGTGCCAGTCCAAAGCAGAGGAGGATTCCGAATAAGCCCACCCCCACCCATTCTTTAAAATAAGAGAAGGCCGATGAAATCCAGGACGCGAAGCCTTCAGTCAGGGAAAAATCAAGTCGCGTGGAGTTGATCTCTACTATAGCCATCCGAAGCTCTTGGAGAGTCTGATCAAATTCCATCGACCAATTATTTCTCAGCTGTAAGGACAAATTCTTAGAAAGGTTTGCAGCACGGGTAAAATTTTTAAATTGTATGGAGGTAATACAGAGGCCTGGCAGTTTCATTTCACATCCCAATTGGGCAATTTGCCAAAGAATGTCTATTTGTTCTTGAACCAAGTCTATACGTTGGTTCACCAATAACAGACCCCCCTGTAATTGGGAGTATGCGAAATGCCCCTTATCCATGGCTACAGTGATTGAGGCCGAGAGTTGGTTGATGGTATCGGCCGTTTGTATTGTCCCGCTCAAAGCTAACGCAGAGGCGGTAACCGAGGCAGTGATCCCCACTGCCGCTAAGGTACCAACTATAACTGCCGATACTCCAAAATCTCTTTTTTCTCTAAACAAGGCCAAAGAGCTGGGCGCCACCACCGGGACCGGAATAAATCGGGGCAAGCGCATTATCAAAGCTAAAGGAAATTTAGTAGCATTCCAGCACATCACATAATAACAGGCATTCTCACTACAATTTAACTGACTAAAATCATGTGAGCTGGTGGAATTACTAACTACCCATAAAAAAGGGGGCCAAACGCACACAGGCACCGGCCCAAAATCCTTAATCTGTTGGGAGGCCCAGGGGGACTTATCGCCAAATGACTGTGAGCATAATACCCCCTTTTTAATACGTGCTCCTTGCACAAAGCCTATGGGGGTTAAATCTGTGCAACTGCCATTAAGGCCGCACAGCAACCACAAATCAAAAGGGTTGCCGGTGGCCCTGGGGTTATCCAGACCATTGAGTTTTGCAATATGGAATGATCCATTGGCCAGAGGGGGAGAAAAGGTAAAGTGATTCCCAATAGTCCCCGTTCTGCGAGATTGGCAACCGGACCATGGTAAGATTGACAATGTCTCTTCCTTGGTAGAGCAAAAGGGTGCCAATTTGGGTTGTTTAACAAGTTGGATAATGCTTTTAGGCCAAACTGCTATAATTGAAGTTGCATTTGCACACCAGTGGGTTCCATTAGCGGCCCATACATTGGAAATGAGTGTAGAGACCTGTGGCAATAACCCAATACAGTAATTTGATGGGTTGCCGCTGATGAAACACAAGCTCCCTTTAAATATAAAGGTTCTATTATCTATTACCCGTTCAGCTTATGGGTCCCATGGTAAATATGGTAAACCTAAGGTATCTTCGGTCACAAACAAGCGGGGGAATACTTGCGCATCATGTGTCACTGGCATTGGCAGCGGGAACGTCGACATTATTCCCCATCGGAGCTCCTCCCGTTGGGATGTCACTTGCAGGGGCAGGGTGATTCCCAATATCAGCAGGGCGATCTTCATCATCTTGGGGTATTGATCGTGTTAGTCTTTCTGGGACCCAGAATGGATTTTGTTCGTTCTGCGGGAAAACACAAACAGCTCCCCTGGATCTTATTAGAATAGGATCCGGGCCTCTCCATTTGTTGGTTAGGACATCTTTCCATTTTATTAATTCTTTGGGTCTAGTTGGTTCAGAACAATGTCGTTCTGCTGCAGTATGGCCATGTGCGTCAAGATTTAAAAAATTGAGGGTGAATAGTGCCAATGACACAGACACTTTTGGCGTACGGGGTATAGCTTCATCAGCGCCCCCTTTTTGTTTAACAACATAAGATTTAAGGGTCCGATGTGCTCTCTCAACAATGCCTTGACCTTGTGGGTTATATGGGATACCAGTTAGATGCGTTACTCCCATTTGGCGACAAAAGCTTTGAAATTTTTGTGAAGTATAAGCTGGTCCATTATCAGTTTTAATAAATTTAGGTTGTCCCCAAGCGCTCCAAGCCTCGAGGCAGTGTTGGATCGCATGTGTTGCCTTTTCTCCCACATGGGGAGATGCAAAAATAATGCCAGAGCAGGTATCAACGGACACATGAAGATATTGTAACTTGCCAAAGGAGGGGACATGTGTGACATACATTTGCCATATTTGTAAAGGCTGAACGCCGCGGGGGTTGATCCCCACATGAGGGAGGGGCAGAAATTCACAGCAATTTTGGCAGCTAGTGACGATGTCACGAGCTTCTTTCCTAGTCAAGGAGAAGCGACGGCGCAACGTTTCTGCCGTTACATGAAAGCGATTGTGGAATCCTTTTGCAGCTTCCACAGAGGATGACAGGGCTGTGGCTATTAATTTGGTGGCTTTGTCTGCCAAATCATTACCCAGGGACATGGGGCCAGGTAGGCCTGAATGAGCCCTGATATGAGTGATGAAAACTGGGAATTTTCTTTGAAGCAACACTGATTGTATTTCTTGAAAAATTTGTGCTAAAGTGCTAGAGGGTTTGATTACTCCAGCCACCTCCAGCAAGTTTACTGCATTTACTACATAACTAGAATCTGACACAATATTGAGGGGTTCAGAGAAGGTTTTTAATACCTCCAGAACCACTAGACACTCTATTACTTGAGGTGATGCTTCTTTATATTGTTTGGAACATATTTTGCCATTGACCACAAAGGCCCCTACACCATTCTTGGAGCCATCGGTATACACCATGAGCCCTTCCTTAATTGGGTTTCTTACCGTTACATGCGGGAACACAATTGACTGGCTCTGGGCAAAGTGTAGGATCGGGTGTTTGGGATAGTGATTGTCTATGCTTCCAGGGAAAGTTGTGACTAGTATAGCCCAGTCATTAGATGTGGCGGCCAAGGTCTGAACTTGCACAGAGGTATAAGGCACCACCAAGAGGTGGGGGCTACGCCCGAAATGGGTGATGGCCGCTTTATAGCCTCTGAGTGCAAGCTGAGCTATGGCTTCAGGATACCAATGTATTATTTTTGCTGGGGATACATTTGGGTGAACCCATAGCAGGGGCCCATTCTGCCAAAGAACGGCAGTTGACAAATGGGCAGTTTGTAAGACACACAGACTAAAGGGTTGTGATTCTTCGATACGGAGCAGTTGCGCTTGTGTCAGGGCCATTTCCACCTTTTGTAGGGCCAGATCAGCAGCTGGAGTCAATGTTCGGGGGGACGTGATGTGCGAATCTCCTTCTAAGATATTGAACAAAGATCTTAATTCCGAAGTGGGGATTTTTAAAAAGGGTCTAAGCCAGTTAATGTCCCCCAACAATTTCTGAAAATCATTTAGGGTATGGAGGTGGTCCCTTCTTATCTCTAATTTTTGAGGTATGATGTTATTTGGTGTCACCATGGTACCCAGGAACTGTCCAGTATTTGAAATTTGGACCTTCTCTACAGCTATTTGAAGTCCCCATTGACTCAAAGTTTTAAGTAAAAGGGGGTAGGTTCTTTGAAGCAGGCCAAGGTCCTTGTGGCACAGAAGGATGTCGTCCATATAATGGAGCATGACTAACGAGGGAAATTGATCCCTTACTGGAGAAAGGGCCTCCTGCACATAAAGTTGGCACATAGTAGGGCTGTTGGACATTCCTTGTGGTAGAACCTTCCATTGGTACCTTTTATCAGGTTCCATATGATTAACAGAGGGTATGGTGAAAGCAAATCTGGGCCTATCTATTGGACATAGAGGTATAGAAAAGAAACAGTCTTTAATATCTATTATAATCAAATTCCAACCCCTGGGCAGGGCGGAGAGCACAGGAAGGCCTCTTTGCACAGGGCCGAACAAATGCATTTGTTCATTAATGGCTCTAAGGTCATGGAGCAACCTCCATTTCCCTGATCTTTTCTTAATAACAAATATGGGAGTATTCCAGGGGGAGGTAGAAGGTTCTATATGATCCAATTTTAGTTGTTCATTTACTAATTGTATTGCGGCCTCCATTTTTTCAGAGGATAGGGGCCATTGGGGGACCCACACCGGGTCCTCTGTTTTCCACGGTATAGGCCGAACCGTCCCCATGGCCCCTAGGAAAAACCCAGTCCTTGTCGGGCTATATTTCCTACTGGTGAAATAGGCTCAATTCCTCCTTGCTCTGACCGTCCTAATCCTTTGCCTGTCCTGTAGCCCATCTTTAGCATCATGTTTTTTGCCTTGTTCAAGCCTTCCCCCAACACGATTTTTTCATTGGACAGGGTTAGGCCCAAATGTTGCATAATGTCTCTTCCCCAAAGGTTTACTGGGAGCGGGAGCACATAAGGTTCGAATTTACCCTTTTGTCCCTCAGGAGCCTTCCAGGTCAAACTCATTGAGCTTATGGCAGGGCATGAATGATATCCCAGGCCTTGTAGAGAGTGGGACGATTTTGTAGTGGGCCAAGCTTTTGGCCACCAGTGCGTGGATATAATGCTTTTGTCTGCCCCGGTATCAAGAATACCTTCAAACCTTTTTCCATTTACTTCGAGGCAGAGTTTGGGCCTTTCATTCAGGGATACAACAAGGTAGGCTGAATCAGTTCCTGACGACCCCATCGTTTTGGGACTGGGGCCTGGGGAGCCCTCCCAGAGGGTGTCGGGGAGGAGCAGCAATTGAGCTATTCTATCCCCTGCACTGATGGAAAACACGCCCCTGGGGCTAGAACATAAGACCTGTATTTCGGGGGAGTGTAGGTGGTCAACAACCCCAGGATGGACCACTAGGCCCCGTAAGGTGAGTGATCCTCGTCCGAGGATAAGGCCCATGGTCCCAGGGGGCAAAGGTGACATTGGCTCTATAGGTACTGGTTGGATACTCATTTGGGGCATTAGTAGGAGGTCGGAGGCGGCGCGCAGGTCCACCCTTGTGGGTCTTCCTGGGTCGCTTCTTCCGCCATCCCGGAGGTTCTGACAAACCGGTTCCCATATCTTTGAGGGCCCTGGGACCGTGGGCCCAATGACCCGTTTTTTTGACACATTGGGAGCAGGAACATTTAATGGAGGCAAAAGCCTTCCCTGTATATCTCGCACTGAGCGACATTGATCTGCTCTGTGGTACCCTTTACCACACCTCGTGCAGAGGGTCAAGACCCCCCCTTTCTTGTCTGGGGCTTTGCAATCTCTTTTGAAATGTCCAGGCTTACCACAATTAAAACAGGTCCGTTCACCGGTCTTCTTTTGTGGAGGATGCTTTTGTGCTAACATGATGGCGGCCGCGAGGCCAGTATTGCTAAGTGGACCTCCAAGCTCTCTACACACTCTTAGCCATTCTTGCAGCCCTTTTGATTTTCTAGGAGCAATGGCATTCCTGCATTCCTGGGTGGCTTGTTCAAAAATCAGTTGCTCAATAAAGGGTCCTATCCCCTCTGGGTCCCCAAAGATTTTTCCTGCCGCCTCCATCATGCGTGCGACGAAGTCGGCAAAGGGCTCCTGGGGCCCTTGAACAATTTTTGTAAGCTGATTGGTGGTTTCTCCCTTGCGATTAAGTGACTTCCAGGCCCGTATGGCTGTGCTGGAAATCTGGGCGTACGCCCCCCAGTGGTAATTAACTTGATCTGCGGCCCACGGGCCTTGGCCTGTTAAAAGGTCAAATGTCCAATCCCGCTGTTCTGGCGTAAGGGCTATTGCGTTGGCCCTGGCCTGGGACTGGGCTGCCTCATGCCACAAGGCTTTCCATTCTATGTATTGTCCCATAGTAGGCAAGGCGGCCTTAACCACCATTTGCCAATCACTAGGTGTCATGGCAGTTTGTGCCATTCTTTCAAGAATCATAATAGTAAAATTAGCATTGGGACCATATTTTCTTACTGATTCTGCAAGATCTTTTATCTGACTATAGTCTACAGGAGCGTAGATTCTCCCCCCTTCCTGTTCATAAACAGGAAACGCTAAGTGTAGCTTGCGGAGGATCCTTTGGGGAAAAAAGGAAGTTGTGGATGACCGGGCCTCATAAGGTGGGGGAGCGGAGGGAATGGCGGCAGCCAACAATCTCCTATCCTTAAAGGAGACACCGGGCGCGGGCTTACATGACTTAGGTCGTCCGCCTTCATCTGGGTGATACCTTTCTCCTTTATATCTAACTGCTTCTTCTTCTAACTCGCCCTCTTCCTCCGAGGTCAGTTTACTGTCCTCGGTTTCGGAAGAATCCGAGGTATCTCTTAGGTGGAGGGCAGCCAGTTCTCGGGTCGGATATAACCCGGGCCTGCTGCTCCCCTTCTCTCCCTTTCTGTTTCTCCCGGGAGGTCCTTTTTCACTTCCCTTTTTTGCCTTTTTTACGGTTTTTGTGCGCACACCCATCCTCTCACTACGCTCGGATTCTGACATACCTTCCTGCATAGCTTCTAAAACCTTTTGCCCTTTCTTTCGCTCCTCCTCACAGGCCTCATCTTCAAGACAACTCTTAACTAGTTTCCATATGGCCTTAACTCCCAACCTGAGGTCTGAACAGGTTTCTAGATCGTTGCCTAGCTTATTCCATGACGGCAGCGTCAGAGATCCTGACACCGCATACCAGGGAGCTACTCGATCAACTTCCTCGACAAAGCGGCGAAGAACTCTGTCCCCAAGCTTCAGGTCCCTTCTTTTGAGAAGTTCTTTTAATGAAGTTTGTACTGATTGAGAAGCCCCCATGATACTCTAAAGGAGACTGCAGTTTTATGTCTCCGAGATCGTATAGGCGCGGCCTGTTCAGGCGGGGACGGGAGCGCAAAAAATGAAAGTGCGACTCACCTTTCCGCTCTTTGCTCTTTTATTTACGAGAGACTGACGCGCGCTAGGGTTGTAAGAACTTCAATTTAACACAACCTTCTATGTTCACAAAGGAAGAGGGCTAGGAGCCATACAACCAAGGCCACGAGGACGATAATTAAAGCCTCGGGCAATCCCTCCCACGGCCCGGTTAGTTGAAGGGAGTGCGAAAGGGTCAGGTAAAGTTCAGGCATACCTTTCCGAGACGTAGTTCCTGCAGTTCTGGACCCTCCCCGTCACCGAGGGGTCTCCGACGGTGCTCGCGATGTTCTTCGTTTTCCCGGGATTTCGGCACCAGATGTGAGTGTTCGCTGATTCGCCCGCGAATGAGGACACCACACACAGTAGGGTTCTTCTGCAGCAAGCTTTATGCGTCTTGAGAGGGAGAGCATAAGCTTCACAACCGGAGACCCCAGGCAGCCCGAGCCCCTCCTTTATATAGGAAATTCTCCCCGCCTCGGACGTGGCAAGCCATGATTGGCTCAACACTGATCACCCCATATGACGTTATCCCTGAGGCGCGAGCTGCCCGGGGCGGGGATTTCCAGCGCAGGCGCAAACTAGATGTTTACTAGTTGGTACTGAGGAAATGATCACCATCTTGTAATGGCGATTGCTCAGTACCAGAAGGTAGCGGCGCCCCACATACATGTAATAGGGCAATATTGGGCAGCAAAAATTTATGCTATCCTTTCTGGATCATTCAATGGGGTTAAAACAATAAAAATTAGGCTGTTTCCAAAGGGACATTATATCACATAGGTTATTTATTACTTTTTGGCCTAACTGAAGTAAGCGTACTTAAACATTTAAAATAATTTCAAGAATAAATAAAACAAAAGCCAAATTATGCTAAATATTTAAAGTTTCATGTGTTACATGAACAAGTGAAAGGAGAAAAACACATTTCTGTAGAGAACATGTAACTTCTAGAGATTTCAGCTCAGATAATTGCCTGCTTTAAACTCAAGCATGAATGAATTATTTGAAAGTGCCCTTTACAAATCAAATAAGGAGATGTGCCACAGGGCACATGTGTGAAGGAGATGAGCCACCAAGCACATATGTGTGTGTTAAAGAGAGTGACACAGAACACATGTGTGAAGGAGATGTTCATGGGTCTGGAAACTCTTGACATCTTTCAAGAGTTGAGAAAGTTGGCTTATCAGCATTCTCAGAAGCCTGCTCTTTATATAAAAGAGAGTAGGGTGTAGATCACCACTAAGGTAGATACTCAAAAGAAAAGAAACAGAAAACACCAGACTGAGAGTAAACACTGGAGTGTGCAAAGTGTGAATGTGGTTCAATCAAATAAACAGGCCTCTCTGAATATTATTCAATATTTCAGTAAACAGTGACCTAATATTATTTCACTCAGCCTCAAGATTTTACTTCTGGAGGGACTGGAAGACAACGGTAGGCATATCAACCAGTGACCAGTCAAGAGAGCAGAAAGAGCACACCTAATAAAATATAGGAGACCCAAGGTAATGTGTTTATAAAAAGATAAAGGGAGAGGAAATATGTCCTGGGGGGGGGGTGAGATATGGGGGAAGGGCATGTCTCAGCGGGGCCATGTCGAGGCATTCCTTCCCCCTGAGGGACCAGTCACATGCCACATGCCAATTTAGTATAAAATAGAATGTATTCATGGCATGGGGAGGGGAGTTAAGAGGGTAGTAGAGGCAGAGAAAGGAAGAGAGAGGGAGAGATTAGAGAAATAGAGGCCAGGCATGAACATATGGAGAGAGGGGAAAGGGGACAGGGAAGGGACGGGGTAAGGGAAGAGCCCAAGAGGGCAAGAGGAACTCAAGAATAAGCAAGAGAGAGAGAGAAAGAGGAGGGATCAAGTAGCCCCTTTTATAGTGTTCAGGCATACCTGGCTGTTGCCAGGTAACTGTGGGGTGGAGCTTAGTCCTTGTGTTAACAAGGACTTGCTTAGAAACTACATAGGGAAATGAATCAATGCAGGAAAGCACTCCTTACCCACGGGATAGACAGCATTGCAGAGTAAACTGCCAGAGGCAAGAAGAAAAAGGTCAAAAGCACATCAGGGTTGTCCGCAGAAGACCTGGGTCTGGCCACAGAGACAAGCTGTTCCTTGCAACCTGTGATGCAGGAAACAAGTCACACCAGTAAATAGTCATAGTGGTAAAGGAAACAGCACACAGGGAGAGCAACGCTCACACTTGCTCTTCCTTTGGCTAACCAGTTCCCTTGGAAAGGTAAATGCCTATCCATATTGCACTCTGAGAGGTGAACCCTGCAGATGCCCTCCCTCTCAGCAGAACAAAACAAGAAAAAGGTCCCCGATGAACAGCCAACAGGCTTGGGAAGACCTGGCCAGCACAGAGGAAATCAGTGAGGTTTTCATGTTTTCAATTACATTAATAATAACAACAAGAAAACGATGTGTAAGAGTACTGTGAGCTACTGACATCAATTAAGAAATATATGAAAGAGATGAACCAAACTATAAGGTGTATGCAAGGAGAATGGAGCTATTTTAGAAGAACACTAACTGAAATAAATGTAAACATAAGTAAAAACATGGACAATTAGAATAGCTTAATTTTTTATTTGAAATAAATGAACTTAGTTATTTCACCTAAATTTGGCACCACTGTTTGAAAGTATCTGTCTTGTCCCAACTCCAAAAAGAAGCCAGTGGTGAGATCTGTATACCACTCAAAATATACATGGTTCAATGAGTCACACTGTCAATGTGAAGGCAAAGAGACCTGAGTGCAAACACTAGCTTTGCTCCAACAAGTGGAGCCTTGCATAGTTTTACTTTCCACATCTTCCAAAAGGGAATAACTACTTCAAAAAGTTATTGTCAAGATTATGTATGAACACATATTTAATATGTGTTCAGGAAGTAGTGGGCACTAATGTAAAGAAGTTACTAATATTTTTAAGTATAAATTTTGGGAATTACTAAAACTACATGTATATGAATTATTGAAATACAGAAATTGATATATGGCCACATAAATACACTTGGTCAGTGTATATTAAGTCCATGTAAAAAGTATACTCTAAGATATAAGGTATTACCAAGAGCAATACCAATTTAGGACTCCTTTAGAAAGATTTCCACAATTCTCAGCAAACTCCTGGTCCTTACTACTAAATGATGGTTGTGGTTGTTGTTTTGTGGTTCCAGTTTTACTGGGAAAAGGAAATTAGAGGCCAACTTCTACCCTATGACTATGACTCCTGTCCATAAGCACCTGCCCTCCCACCACACCTGTCCTCCCTCCACATCTGCCATCCACCACATTTGCCCTCCTACCACAACTGCCTTCTCGCCACCCCTGTCCTTCTACAACACCTGCCTTCCCTCCAGATCTGTCTACCTACCACACTTGTCCACCTACCACACTGGCCCTCCCACTACACCTGCCCTCCAATCACACCTGTCCACCTACCACACCTGCCCTCTCATCACACCTGCCCTCTCATCACACCTGCCCATCTAGGACACCTGTTGATTAACCACTGAGCTCTATCTTTCTGCTTGATTGGGGATTGAGCTTCCCATGGTCCTGCCTAAAACTAGAACCTCCATATATGCTCTAAAACCATCTGTACTCTTGTCTTTAGAGACACTCAAAAATCTCTCCGGGATTTCACTCTATATAAACATCCCATCTCCATGTGAGCATTCATTTATTTCTTCCTCTTAAAAGTAAAAATAAATATAAAACTATTTTTACTCGACTTCTGCATTGCTCAATTATATATTTTTTCTTGCTAATACTTATAAGAAAATTCTTAAAGAAGTTATCTATGTTCACTACATGTCACTTCCTCTCCCCTGACATGTGAGCCAAATGCCGCATAAAAGAAGGGCTCAGAGTTATATAACATATCTTGAGATCTAATCCTTAGCTAGAGAAGTTGAATGGATGGAAGCTATAACCTAGTATTTGTTTAAAAGGTTGAGAAGAGATAACATGTACCTGGCTTCTAGGAGACGATATGCCCCTCAATTCATACACTACTCAATGACACTTCTCAACTTCATTTGGATAGAAGAAAGGGAGAAGAAGAAGGGAGAAGAAAACAAAGAGGATAAGGAAGAAGATTCATTGTATCCTTGAAATAGTAGTATTGGAGTTTAACCATCTTCAACTATTCTATTCTCATTCTCTGTTCTTTTCAGGCAAGATATGTCTCTAAATCTAGATTCACCAGTCTATGTAAGTGTATTATAGACACATCACAGTCAACATATCTATACAGAATGTCTTAGGTTTTCCAAAATGTACATCCTTAACCATTCCATCTTTAGAGTCATCCTCACCTTTCTTCCATACTCAACATCAAACCAACAGAAATGTTCTTTCTAGTTTCAAAATATATCAAGAGTAATAGCATGACTCATAACATCCATTGTTCCCACATTGGCCCAAACAAACACCATGCCTCACCTGTGTTACTACAAACCATCTTAGTAATGTCTTCCTGATTCTATCTGTGTTTCTCTTAGCAACAAAGAAATGAGAAGGATTCCTTTGAAGCAGATTATAAAACTCTCTACTTAAAATCCTACAGTGGATCACATCACACAGAGCGAAAATTGAAGTACTTACATTGGTCTCTAAGTTCTCTTACATTTCTGACATGCTCCCCTAACATTTTTACACTATTGATCCTTGTTTCTAATCATATTATTAATAAATGAATATTACAAATTAATAAATGAGTTAAACAGCCTCATTCTTAATAGAGTTCACAGAATCCTGGAAGAAATGGGTATATGAAAAACTACAATCAGAAAGGAGAGATTATAACTCTCCTTACCATTGGCCCTAAATTAAAGGTGAAGCACCTCTGTGTGGTAAAGTTTCGAGAACTTTGTGGGAAAGAAGCAAGGGCATTGGTGACAGAGAGCGCATCACATGCAGAGATCTGGAGGAACCCATCAGTATTATAATTAGGGAATATTTAGGGAATTACAATTTCTGATGCTCTTCACAAAGCATCAGAAAAAGGGGGGTTGAGATCAGGAGAACTGAATGTGGTCATAAAGAAAGACACAGCCCATAGGAACAAGATGCAGAAGTACTTCCTATTTGTTCATACACTTGGAGTGTTCAGTCTGTTCTTGGATCAGTCAATTAAGACATATTTTGGCTTACCTTCGCAATGGAGCCAAAGCAATGTTCAGAAAGGATTCTGAGTTCGCCAAGTTAAAGATCATAAAGAACAGTCTAGACTTTAGAGTCACATTTAATTTACAAGGTGAAGGAGTGGGTGTGCTGCCATATCAGATTCGGTTTGTACAGAAACCATCATCACTGATAGCATTTTCTGCTCTCTGGCATTTAGACTGCTTTGGCGAGGCTTGATCTCCCTGTCCGTCTAAACAATGATTCCCTTTCAGCGGGCTTTATGCTGGTATTGGTCATGTTAACACCCAGTAAATCCACAGGGTGTTAAGTTTGTATAAAAGATGAGGTGTGACCTGACTCAGTGTTCAGCTTTCCCCAGAAGAGACAGCTGACTGCACAGGTGAGTAGCAGCACTTGATGCAACAAGGACAGCCACTTTGAAAATTGCAGACCATTAGGATTTAAAGAAGGGATAAGAGTTTTCTGCCGCTGCTGTATAGAAACTTATTCTTGTTAACTTGGCTTCTTGAATATGGTCAATGTACAGTTATAAGGAATCTGACTTATAAAGCAGTTTGCCTAGCTTCTGACATAGACTCTTTGTCAACAGATGTAGGCAAAGAGAAATAGATGTTTAAATTGTGATAAAAATGAAGACATAATTACATTGTGTAATTTTTCTTCCTTTTGAACATACTACTCTTTAAAAAAACTGTTAATGAAATGGCAAATATAAGGATCACAATTATCACAATTAGAGTAATCACTTTAAGATAGCAATAATTCCATCTGTATATACTGCTTTGGTTAAATCATCATATCATGTTGGAGTTTTGATCTATATGTCTCTACTTTTACACTACCATAATTCCATCTCACCTCACCCCCCACAAAAAAAAAATAAGGAGGAATATTGGTCCATGAAGCAAAAAGTAAAAACTCAGTGCTCGAGCAGAAGACTTGAGAGGCTGGGTAGGTTAACTGCTTCTCAGCTGGTCAGTTTTCACAGTGATTTCAATTACTTGATCTCTCTATTGCTACCAGGACATAGCTGTTTACTTCCCAGACCATGATGAAGTCAATTCAGCTTTGCATCTTATTCTGGTGTTGGAGAGCAATCTGCTGCCATGGCTGTGAATTGACCAACATCACCATCTCAGTAGAGAAGGAAGAGTGCCGTTTCTGCATAAGCATCAATACCACTTGGTGTGCGGGCTACTGCTACACTAGGGTAGGTTCTGTGCTCTGCTGGAGGCAGGGTTCTGGGAAGCTGTATGAGCCAAGATTGATGAATTCCCAATCTATCAATATTTTAATTTCCTGAGCAATAGCACAATTAATACTGTGTTGTGAATAGGTTAATAATTAGGATGTCAGTTTGAGGCTGGGATTTGATTTGGATCAACTTAGTAAATCTTAGATTTAAATATGCTTGATAACATACTTAGTATAAATATAAATTATTTCTATGCCATATTTTGTATAGAGAGAGACAAATAAGACTATATATATTTAATCGTAAAAGAACTCCAATATTTCCTATGTTGGCAATTTTTTATAACAGCGGTCTTGACTTTGACATAGAGATAATTTCAAATATGTATCTATGTTACATGAAGACACAAATAGTACCTTATAAAAAAGTAGAACTTTCTGATGAAATGCACTTTACTCAATGATATAAAAGTTTACTCAAACTCCACTTCTATACAATGTATTGCTCATTTCTAGGGCTATCAGTTAGGTAACATGACACCCAAATAAATAGAGCAGCAGCTTCAGTTTCTTCCCTCAGCACAAATAGAAGGAAAAATGGGTTGATTTGAAAAACATTCTTAAACTCAAAGTAGATGTCCTTTGAGGGCAATACCACTACAAAGTAAATATCACTTAAAAGAGGAAAACTATCTGCCAAGCAATTGAATGATTAGCATATTACAAAGGTTCAGAAACATATAATATTTAATGTTATATACATTGTTTGTACAATGATAAACATGAATATTCATGTCATATTATTTTATTTTTATAAATGCAAAACAATATATACCTTTCCTTAAAGTTAAGCTGTAAGATTTGCAGTTGAAGTTGTCATTAATATATCTTTCAATTAAGTATGAAAAAGCAACAAAAATTCTAAGTTGTTATGTCTCTTTTCATCATCTCCTATATTGATAATCAAAGTGCCTTTTCCTCTTAACAAATAACTAATATTCTGATATGGACATAAAAATTATGAAAGAAATGACTTATATTTTCTGTAAAATTTCCAGAACAATTAGAAAATGGTTCCAGAATTGGAAAATGAAGGACACTGAATAGGTGGTCTGTGTGGTTATGTGAGTTTTAATAGTTAAATGTGACAGTATGCAGAATGAAATTACCATCTAATTTTAATAAAAAATGAATAGAAACTTCCAAATTATGTATATCATATATCCTCATTCTCCCTTTCCTGCACTCCTTAGGATCTGGTGTATAAGGACCCAGCTAGACCCAATACCCAGAAAGTTTGTACCTTCAAGGAGCTGGTATATGAGACCATAAGATTGCCTGGCTGTGCCCGCCACTCAGACTCCCTCTACACATATCCAGTAGCCACTGAATGTCACTGTGGCAAGTGTGACAGCGACACCACTGACTGCACCGTGAGGGGCCTAGGACCCAGCTACTGCTCCTTCAGTGAAATGAAGGAATAAACAACGATGGACATTGCCATTCGCCCACCCTTGTCTTGAAGGACCATGATATTCAAAATGTCTCTGTCTGCTCAGTGCTGGGACTGCAAACCACTGGCTTGGGGACCATCAGACCCACTGTTGTCCGATGTCCTGACAGATAGGGAGAAGGGAACTCAGGACTAGGAGTGCCAGGGCCAGGACTCTACACCACTCATCCCTCCATCCATACTGTTGGTTATCTAAGTCATTCACTCATAGCTCTCAGCTTGGTGTGGGGGGGCTTTCCTGTTCAACTATCTTAAGAACCTTCTAGATCAATCCCTTCCTTTTAGACAGAGGCATGCATGAGTCTAGAGGGAGAAGAAGGAAAGTGGAAATCTGCGAAAGAGCTAAAACTAGCACAATTGTCTGCCTTTTAGAGCCATCAGACTTTAGAGACTCCAGCATGACTGCAAACTTAAGGCCTAAAGTCTGCATGGAATTCAATGAGAAACTCAATGGCTTCCTTAAGAAAAAGAAAGGTGAGATAAATCCAAGAAATGCTGATGAAGCTGGCTGAGGAAAGCTGGCCCCCACAAGGTTAGGCTGCTCAACTCCTCTGAAGCGCACAGAGTATTGAGACAGGATCAAACATCTATGGATTGTTCCAGGTAGACAGGACAGGAGGTAGTAACCAAGCTCAGAATTTCCCAAGGCATTGCCACCAAGTTTTTTAGTTAAAGGAAAAAAATTAATTTGGAACTGTGAATATTAGTCCACATTTATTCATTACTTTAAGAAATGATCAAATGCTGTTAGAATTCTTCAAAACTCCCTGATCTCACCAGCTTTCCCTCGCATGCAGTGAGAGAAGGTTTTGAAGTGAGTTTCAAAGAAATTTCAGTGATTAATTAAATACATTTAGCTTGCCTACAAACACACCTGTATAAATTAATGGTTATATAAAATGAACCATGAAGGGAGAATTTCTGTTTTCTCGGACCCCCTACTTCTCTTTTGCCTATCTATGTTCTCCTAAAGCTTTTGTTCCTTTCAAATACATCATGAGTTGAATTCTTTTAAAGATGTTAACCCTTTTCATCATGTACTTATTTCACAGTTATGATGCTTAATTAATTTATTTAAATCTTATTTTTTTAATAAAAATGCTACTAATGAAAGTCAAAGTTTAATTGTCTTCTATACAAACAGATAACCTACATGTTGATATGTTTATAATATTGCCACGAAAGTCATTAAGTATGATTCCTAGTGTGTCTACAAAAATTACCTATTTTCATCTTTGGAAATATTAAATATGGTTTTTTTTCATTTCTAAAAGCATTTTGTGGTTATGCTTCCTGTCATTTTTTAAATCACTTTTGTGTAATGTTGGGGAAAACATAGAAAGAGGAATGCACAGAGACAAGGTCTTGACACATCAAAATAACCAAACTGCAACATGAGTACACTTTATTGCAACCACCAAACTGTACTACAGCCAGACATCATGTGAGCGCTCTAAAGAATAAGGAATGGATAGACTGGAACTAGTGGGGCAGGCCAAAGACACCACAACTGTTCTCTACTTGTTACAATGCATATGTGTGTCTTGTTTGCCTCACAAGATTTCCTGTTCCCATCATGACCGGACATCATCACACGTGTAGTTCAAAAGAAGGGAGAGATAAGAAAAACCTAATCTTAGGAAATCCTGACCCATCCTGAAATCCTCCACCTACCTTACCTTATAAATAATCCTGTTCTGCATCAAAAACTGCCTGTGAGATGCTGTTTGGGATCCTGAGAAGCTAGCACTCACTGCCAGAATCTGTACCTTTGCTCCTTAACACTTCCTTCCAGTTTAGTACTTTGTTTTGTCTCTGACCTATTTCTTTGACAGTGACAAGAATGTAGAAACACTGAGTAGATGTACCCATCCGCTCTATGGCTTAAACTTCCCAGCTCTCCCACATGTAACAGGTTCAGGAGACTAATAGAGGCAGGAGCCCACACTACAGTAAGAAGAAATATTAGTGTTTTAAATGAGAGTAATGAAGTCTCAACTCCTGTGTGGAAAAAGAAGATGGCATGTAATAAATGGAGAGACCAAGTACCAGATATTAGGTCCTTGGACAGTAGTAAAACTAGAAGCACAAAGAAATGATACAAATTATTAAGCAGTAAGTTTCAAAGACTCTTTTACATAGATGTATGTATTTCCACCTTAATGCTATTTTTCAAAATCTAGAGCAGAATGCCTTTATTCCATCAGTACTTGTTCTCAATTCCATATCCCAATGCTGAAAAAAAGAAGTTCCTATGACAACAATAACAAACCAGTTGTTAAGTTTAAGAGAAAGGGGAAGGTGAGTTCAAAAGAAAGGCAGCAAGGTAAATCAGAGTAAGAAGTTCATTTGAAACATGGATAGTGCATGACAGGGCTCTAAAGCAAAAGAACTCACACACATACACACATACACACACATACACGCACACAGATGCACATCCACAATGGAATAGCCATATACAAGAGAATAATATAATAAATGCTACATATGTATGTATCCCTTCTTAAAAGTTTCTGAGGGAGAAAAAGGACTCCATGCCACAGAGATACGTTGTCCATAGTAGGTGCTTGCAGTCAAGTTGCTGCTGACTCTCAGTTCATGTGAATACACACGTGTTTCAACGATCAGCTCAGAATTGTTCTGATGACAAAGAACATCATGATTCCTTATCATGGAACTGAAATTAAAATCAGAGTACTAAAAAAGATAAAGCAAGGCCTTTGTGCTTAAGGGCTGCAAGCATCATTCTTGTCTTTATACACCAACACCTATTTCTTCAGACTGGCTGTGGCTGTCGGTGATAGAATGCTTTCAGTGCCTGAAGCACACAATATGAATTATAAGTTCTTTTTTTTTTTTTTTGAGTCTTGTACTTTCATTCTGTAATAAAAGAGTCGATTGACTGAAATGTCATCATGTCTGTTTGGGTAGCATTAAAAGCAAAGGACTGCATGCACAGATTGCATTTGGAACCAGGACACAAACTTGTCCTTTCCATGACAGCATAAGCCACGAATAGATAGATCAGTTCTGTCTTATTTTGTTTTGTTGTTTAATGTGTGGCAGAAAAGAGGATAAAGGGGCTGTGGGAAAGCATTTTAATCTAGAAAGGGAAGTTGAATATAGAAAGCATAATTATAATATTTAAAACAAGAATGTGGCAAGGCTAAAGTATCCACAGTTGTGTTGCATAACCATGTGTGTGCTCATGTACAATGGGTATGTGTAGGCTAGAGGTCAGTGCTGGCTGTCTTTCTTGGTTGTTCTGCACCTTATCCATTCAGCTAAGCTGGCTGGCTAATGAACCCTACAGATTTGTTTCCTACACATGCACATACATGAAAGTATGTTGGGGCTAGAGTTGCAGGCCACTCATTTTTACACGAGTCCTGGGGATCCAAACTCCGGTTCTCATGCTTATACATTAACCTCTTATGAAGAGATCAATGTCTTATCAGCCCATACATAACTGTTTTAACATCATCAGAAAGCTCGAAGAAGTTGTCTTAATTTTGAAAACAGTAGTGTGGGGAGGAGTGACCCATCCTTTTGAACACAGGTATATTGATTTGAGTTCAACTGATTTTAAGTCCAGTGGCCATTGTCATTGGCACACTGAACAAGCAGGAACCTTAGAGTGTGACTCTAAAAGCAGGTTTATTTTATTCCCCCCTTGTCCACTTGAATGTGGCCATTGCCCTTCTCCTGTCACTGATTAGAAGTTTATCACACCGCATGGTCTTGGTGGTTACTTTTAGCAATGACGTTTTCACAATGTCCTAGCAAATAACAAGAATGTCATTACTGTGCTGATGTTAAATGATCCCCAGGCTAAAGGACTGGAGGCATGCATCTCCCCACCCACCCACCACCTGAGCCTTCTTCCCCTTGTCCTTAAGTCACTGGCCTCTCTGGAATGGTCATGGAATGAGTAAAGAAGACAACTTCAACACAGGCTGATGTTCTTCACATTTGGTCACAGAAACTGGTCATCCCCTATGTTTTCTTGCAAGTACCTCCAGTGGGACACCCCAACCACATTGCCACTGTCATGGGGATTCCACATCAGCAGACAAGCATCTCTTGATCTTCAACTTCCTTATCCATTACTATACCCCGAGACTCTGTCAAGAACCTTCCTGCACTGGATTCTTTATTAAAGTAGATGTTTCTCAGGTGGGCTTCCCACTAAGCCCCCAGAATTCCTCAAACAGTGAGCCAATATCAGAGAGAAGGACAGTGGCTTTGCAGGTCTACTCTTCTTATTTAAATCGGGGGACTTTAGTTAGCCTCATGACTTCCAGCTTGCCTCCCTGAGTGTGAGCCAGCCTCAGGCACTGCATGCAACATTTCACAAAACTGCATAGGATGCTCTGAACAGGTTGGCTGCGCTGGCACTTCCAATGAGAAACACACCTGTCACTTGTTACCTTAGCATCAGGGTTTAGCATGAGATTTCACACAAGCTTATCTGAAGTATCCTTTCTCACAGAATTCTCCTCTCCTAAACCCCCTCACATTTTATAGCCTTGGCATTGTGAGGGTGGTCTGGGTTCAGAATTTTCTGATCAGCTACCCTGGAATTTCCAAGGGATGTGTAGCTCAAGGTCTGTTTCGTATCTAAAATTGACCACTATTTTATGAAATCTGTGTTTAATATGCTACAAATTCAATAGATCAAAGGAGAAAGGAAGATAACATTATGATTATTATTTTTATTTATTCATCTTTTTATTGGTACCACAAACATAAAACAAAGCACAGCTCTTCCATGACTCATGTGCCCTTGATGGTTTTGGGGAAAAAAAATGTAAACAGTGTGGAATGCCAGCCCCTCACACCTACAGGAAACTGAAATGGAAACGGGCTTTAGATAGACATGGACTCTGTAAAATGAGGGCATCTCCACTTGAGTGCAATTTCTCCATCTCTGGAATTACAGTTTCCCCCACCAGTGCCCACAGCATCACCTTCAGCATGTTGTCTCAGAATTTAATTTTCCTCTGGACAAAATGTTACATTCTCATTCAGCCTTGAGCATGCTCTGTGCCCCTTTTTATTTTCTTAAATAAAAGCTGAGACAAAGACAAATGAACAGAAGCTGCAAGAAAGCACAGGGACCACTGTGTGGAAAAGGAAGAGGATGAAAAAAAAAAGTAGTTTTGTGAATTGTCTTGGCTCCGGCTGCCATAATAAAATATCACAGACTGCCGGGCTTTAACAACAGACATCTGATTTCTCAAAACTCTGGAACCTGCAAGTTCAAAGTGAAGGTGTCAGCTGAGTCACTTTCTGGTAAACACAGCTTTCCTGACTTACTACCTTCTCATAATGTAAAGCCCCTTATAGGAAGGGGCAGCTCAAAGGGTGGCTGTTTGGGATTGTGGCTTTAAGATACAAATGTGGAGAAGGCCGTACATATTTAGCTCATCACATAATTATCATTCCACTGGCCAATTAAATATTGTTTTGCTACATGATGTGTTCAGCATATTGTCTGTATAGTGTGTAATGTCTAAAACTAGAGGCTGCCCTGGATGCTCTTAAGTCAATCACAGGCTAAGTCTTCAAAACATTTATGGAACCTGATGGTATAGGCAGAATATGGATCACTCAATGTGCCCTGGCTCTGGAGTCTATGAATATATTACATGTCTTATCCAAACAGACTTTGTGCATGTGATAAATGTTAAGAACATTGAGATGAAACTATGCTGAGCTTGACACTGGAGATTTACAGTGTGAGAATCTGACACCCCAAAAAGATTTACAGATGGGAAAGTCAGGGCTAGAGAGATGGCCCATTGAGGAAGAACACTTGGCTCTGCAAGCACAGCAACCAGAACAAAGCTGGGCATGCCCACATATCAACCTGTAAGCATAGTACTGGGGAAAGGGGTGCAGTCAGAAGGATTTTGCCAAGGCTTTCCCACCACCTGTGTACTTGCAATTTCACTGAGAAATTTTGTATCAAACAAATAATTTAAGGGTGACAGAGGGAGACAACCAACTTCTTCCTCTGGCCTCTGCATGCCTACAGACATGTGCTCCTTCATCCACATCCACGTATGCACCACACTCACATACATCTCTCTGTCTGTGATCTTCCTTCCTTCCTCCCTCCCTCCCTCCCTCCCTCCCTCCCTCCCTCCCTCCCTCCCTCCCTCCTTCTCTCTCTCTCTCTCTCTCTCTCTCTTTCTTTCTTTCTTTCTTTCTTTCTTTCTTTCTTTCTTCTTTCTTCTTTCTTTCTTTTTTTCTTTCTCTCTATCCACCCATCCATAGGTATCTATATCATCTATCTACTTATCTACCTATCTCTGTCTCTGACTTTCTCTATTTCTGTCTGTCTGTCTTTCTCTCTGTCTCTCAGGCATGCTTGCATGCTCACACATACATACACATGCACACACACACAAAACCACATATTCTCTAGATTAAAAAAATGGAACTATAAATAAATATGAGTGGCTCTCTAAATTTTGGAAAACCATATCAAGTTGATTATCTTCTAATATCTCTAGAAAATAATTGACATTATTTTAGTTCAGTAGCTCTGTACTGACCTTCTATTCTTTTTTTTTTAATTAATTTATTTTTTTCCACTGTTTTTTTATTACATATTTTCCTCAATTACATTTCCAATGCTATCCCAAAAGTCCCCCATACCGCCCCCCACTTCCCTTACCCTCCCATTCCCATTCTTTTGGCCCTGGCATTCCCCTATATTGGGGCATATAAAGTTTGCAAGTCCAATGGGCCTCTCTTTCCAGTGATGGCCGACTAGGCCATCTTTCGATACATATGCAGCTAGAGACAAGAGCTCCGGGGTACTGGTTAGTTCATCATGTTGTTCCAACTATAGGGTTGCAGATCCCTTTAGCTCCTTGGGTACTTTCTCTAGCTTCTCCATTGGGAGCCCTGTGATCCATCCAATAGCTGACTGTGAGCATCCACTCCTGTGTTTGCTAGGCCCCTGCATAGTCTCACAAGAGACAGCTATCTTTGGGTCCTTTCAGCAAAATCTTGCTAGTGTATGCAATGGTGTCAGCATTTAGAAGCTGATTATGGGATGGATCCCTGGATACGGCAGTCTCTAGATGGTCCATCCTTTCATCACAGCTCCGAACTTTGTCTCTGTAACTCCTTCCCTGGGTGTTTTGTTCCCAATTCTAAGAAGGGGCACAGTGTCCACATTTTGGTCTTCATTCTTCTTGAGTTTCATGCGTTTATCAAATTGTATCTTATATCTTGGGTATCCTAAGTTTTGGGCTAATATCCACTTATCAGTGAATACATATTGTGTGAGTTCCTTTGTGATTGTGTTACCTCACTCAAGATGATGCCCTCCAGGTCCATCCATTTGGCTAGGAATTTCATAAATTCATTCTTTTTAATAGCTGAGTAGTACTCCATTGTGTAAATGTACCATAATTTCTGTATCCATTCCTCTGTTGAGGGACATCTGGGTTCTTTCCAGCTTCTGGCTATTATAAATAGGGCTGCTATGAACATAGTGGAGCATGTGTCCTTCTTACTGGTTGGGACATCTTCTGGATATATGCCCAGAAGAGGTATTGCTGGATCCTCCGGTAGTACTATGTCCAATTTTCTGAGGAACCGCCAGACTGATTTCCAGAGTGGTTGTACAAGCTTGCAATCCCACCAACAATGGAGAAGTGTTCCTCTTTCTCCACATCCTCGCCAGCATCTGCTGTCACCTGAATTTTTTATCTTAGCCATTCTGACTGGTGTGAGGTGGAATCTCAGGGTTGTTTTGATTTGCATTTCCCTGATGATTAAGGATGTTGAACATTTTTTCAGGTGCTTCTCTGCCATTCGGTATTCCTCAGGTGAGAATTCTTTGTTCAGTTCTGAGCCCCATTTTTTAATGGGGTTATTTGACTTTCTGGAGTCCACCTTCTTGAGTTCTTTATATATATTGGATATTAGTCCCTTGTCTGATTTAGGATAGGTGAAGATCCTTTCCCAATCTGTTGGTGGTTTTTTTGTCTGATTGATGGTGTCTTTAGCCTTGCAGAAGCTTTGTAGTTTCATGAGGTCCCATTTGTCAATTCTCGATCTTACAGCACAAGCCATTACTGTTCTATTCAGGAATTTTTCCCCTGTGCCCATATCTTCAAGGCTTTTCCCCACTTTCTCCTCTATAAGTTTCAGTGTCTCTGGTTTTATGTGAAGTTCCTTGATCCACTTAGACTTGACCTTAGTACAAGGAGATAGGAATGGATCGATTCGCATTCTTCTACATGTTAACAACCAGTTGTGCCAGCACCATTTGTTGAAAATGCTGTCTTTCTTCCACTGGATGTTTTTAGCTCCCTTGTCGAAGATCAAGTGACCATAGGTGTGTGGGTTCATTTCTGGGTCTTCAATTCTATTCCATTGGTCTATTTGTCTGTCACTATACCAGTACCATGCAGTTTTTATCACAATTGCTCTGTAGTAGAGCTTTAGGTCCGGCATGGTGATTCCACCAGAGGTTCTTTTATCCTTGAGAAGAGTTTTTGCTATCCTAGGTTTTTTGTTATTCCAGATGAATTTGCAGATTGCACTTTCTAATTCGTTGAAGAATTGATTTGGAATTTTGATGGGGATTGCATTGAATCTGTAGATTGCTTTTGGCAAGATAGTCATTTTTACAATGTTGATCCTGCCAATCCATGAGCATGGGAGATCTTTCCATCTTCTGAGATCTTCTATAATTTCTTTCTTCAGAGACTTGAAGTTTTTATTATACAGATCTTTCACTTCCTTAGTTAGAGTCACGCCAAGATATTTTATATTATTTGTGACTATTGAGAAGGGTGTTGTTTCCCTAATTTCTTTCTCAGCCTGTTTATTCTTTGTGTAGAGAAAGGCCATTGATTTGTTTGAGTTAATTTTATATCCAGCTACTTCACCGAAGCTGTTTATCAGGCTTAGGAGTTCTCTGGTGGAATTTTTAGGGTCACTTATATATACTATCATATCATCTGCAAAGAGTGATATTTTGACTTCATCTTTTCCAATTTGTATCCCTTTGATCTCCTTTTGTTGTCGAATTGCTCTGGCTAGGACTTCAAGTACAATGTTGAATAGGTATGGAGAAAGTGGACAGCCTTGTCTAGTCCCTGATTTTAGAGGGATTGCTTCAAGCTTCTCACCATTTACTTTGATGTTGGCTACTGGTTTGCTGTAGATTGCTTTTATCATGTTTAGGTATGGGCCTTGAATTCCTGATCTTTCCAAGACTTTTATCATGAATGGGTGTTGGATCTTGTCAAATGCTTTTTCTGCATCTAACGAGATGACCATGTGGTTTTTGTCTTTGAGTTTGTTTATATACTGGATTACGTTGATGGATTTCCGTATATTGAACCATCCCTGCATCCCTGGGATGAAACCTACTTGGTCAGGATGGATGATTCTTTTGATGTGTTCTTGGATTCGGTTAGCAAGAACTTTATTGAGGATTTTGGCATCAATATTCATAAGGGATATTGGTCTGAAGTTTTCTATCTTTGTTGGGTCTTTTTGTGGTTTAGGTATCAGAGTAATTGTGGCTTCATAGAATGAGTTGGGTAGAGTACCTTCTGTTTCTATTTTGTGGAATAGTTTGTGAAGAACTGGGATTAGATCTTCTTTGAAGGTCTGATAGAACTCTGCACTAAACCCATCTGGTCCTGGGCTTTTTTTGGTTGGGAGACTATTAATGACTGCTTCTATTTCTTTGGGGGATATAGGGTTGTTTAGATCATTAACCTGATCTTGGTTCAACTTTGGTACCTGGTATCTGTCTAGGAACTTCTCCATTTCATCCAGGTTCTCCAGTTTTGTTGAGTATAGCCTTTGGTAGAAGGATCTGATGGTGGTTTGGATGTCTTCAGGATCTGTTGTTATGTCTCCTTTTTCATTTCTGATTTTGTTAATTAGAATACTTTCCCTGTGCCCTCTAGTAAGTCTGGCTAAGGGTTTATCTATCTTGTTGATTTTCTCAAAGAACCAGCTCTTTGATTGGTTGATTCTTTGAATAGTTCTTCTTGTTTCCACTTGATTGATTTCGCCCCTGAGTTTGATTATTTCCTGCCGTCTACTCCTCTTGGGTGAATTTGCTTCCTTTTGTTCTAGTGCTTTTAGGTGTGTTGTCAAGCTGCTAATGTGTGCTCTTTCTAGTTTCTTTTTGGAGGCACTCAGAGCTATGAGTTTTCCTCTTAGAAATGCTTTCATTGCGTCCCATAAGTTTGGGTATGTTGTGGCTTCATTTTCATTGAACTCTAAAAAGTCCTTGATTTCTTTCTTTATTCCTTCCTTGACCAAGGTATCATTGAGAAGAGTGTTGTTCAGTTTCCACGTGAATGTTGGCTTTCTATTATTTATTTTGTTATTGATGATCAGCCTTAGTCCATGGTGATCTGATAGGATGCATGGGACAATTTCAATGTTTTTGTATCTGTTGAGTCCTGTTTTGTGCCCAATTACGTGGTCAATTTTGGAGAAGGTACCATGAGGTGCTGAGAAGAAGGTGTATCCTTTTGTTTTAGGGTAAAATGTTCTGTAGATATCTGCCAGATCCATTTGATCCATAACTTCTGTTAGTTTCACTGTGTCCCTGTTTAGTTTCTGTTTCCATGATCTGTCCATTGGTGAAAGTGGTGTGTTGAAGTCTCCCACTATTATTGTATGAGGTGCAATGTGTGCTTTGAGATTTACTAAAGTTTCTTTAATGAATGAGGCTGCCTTTGTATTTGGAGCATAGATATTCAGGATTGATAGTTCCTCTTGGAGGATTTTACCTTTGATGAGTATGAAGTGCCCCTCCCTGTCTTTTTTGATGACTTTGGGTTGGAAGTCAATCTTATCTGATATTAGAATGGCTACTCCAGCTTGTTTCTTCAGACCATTTGCTTGGAAAATTGTTTTCCAGCCTTTCATTCTGAGGTAGTATCTATCTTTTTCTCTGAGATGAGTTTCTTGTAAGCAGCAAAATGTTGGGTCTTGATTGTGTAGCCAGTTTGTTAGTCTATGTCTTTTTATCGGGGAGTTGAGTCCATTGATATTAAGAGATATTAAGGAAAAGTAATTGTTGTTTCCTGTTATTTTTGTTGTTAAAGTTGGCATTCTGTTCTTGTGGCTGTCTTCTTTTAGGTTTGTTGAGGGATTACCTTCTTGTTGTTTCTAGGGCGTGGTTCCTGTCTTTGTATTGGTTTTTTTCTGTTATTATCCTTTGAAGGGCTGGATTCGTGGAGAGATAATGTGTGAATTTGGTTTTGTCGTGGAATACTTTGGTTTCTCCATCTATGTTAATTGAGAGTTTGGCTGGGTATAGTAGCCTGGGCTGGAATTTGTGTTCTTTTAATGTCTGTATAACATCTGTCCAGGATCTTCTGGCTTTCATAGTCTCTGGTGAAAAATCTGGTGTAATTCTGATAGGCTTGCCTTTATATGTTACTTGGCCTTTTTCTCTTACTGCTTTTAGTATTCTATCTTTATTTAGAGCATTTGTTGTTCTGATTATTATGTGTCGGGAGGTATTTCTTTTCTGGTCCAGTCTATTTGGAGTTCTGTAGGCTTCTTGTATGTTCATGGGCATCTCTTTCTTTAGATTTGGGAAGTTTTCTTCTATAATTTTGTTGAAGATGTTTGCTGGTCCTTTGAGTTGAAAATCTTCATTTTCATCCACTCCTATTATCCGTAGGTTTGGTCTTCTCATTGTGTCCTGTATTTCTTGGATGTTTTGAGTTAGGATCTTTTTGCATTTTCCATTTTCCTTGATTGTTGTGCCGATGTTCTCTATGGAATCTTCTGCACCTGAGATTCTCTCTTCCATCTCTTGTATTCTGTTGCTGATGCTTGCATCTATGGTTCCAGATTTCTTTCCTAGGGTTTCTATCTCCAGTGTTGCCTCATTTTGGGTTTTCTTTATTGTGTCTACTTCCCTTTTTAGGTCTAGTATGGTTTTGTTCATTTCCATGATCTGATTGGATGTGTTTTCCTGTTTCTCTTTAAGGACTTCTACCAGTTTGGTTGTGTTTTCCTGTTTTTCTTTAAGGACTTGTAACTCTTTAGCCATGTTCTCCTGTAGTTCTTTAAAGTCCTTCTTGATGTCCTCTACCATCATCATGAGATATGCTTTTAAATCCAGGTCTAGTTTTTCAGGTGTGTTGGGGTGCCCTGGACTGGGCGAAGTGGGAGTGCTGGGTCCTGATGATGGTGAGTGGTCTTGGTTTCTGTTAGTAAGATTCTTACCTTTACCTCTCGCCATCTGGTAATCTCTGGAGTTGTTATAGTTGTCTCTGTTCAGAGGTTGTTCTTCTGGTGATTCTGAGTATCCTCTGTCAGCAGACCTGGGAGACAGGCTCTCTCCTCTGAGTTTCAGTGGTTAGAGCACTCCCTGCTGACAAGCTTTCCTCTTAAAGGGAAGGTGTACAGATATCTGGCGTTTGGACCTCCTCCTGGCCGAAGAAGAAGGCGGAAAACAGGACCTTTCCCAGATGCTGTGTTGCTTTGGCAGGTCACAGAAGCTGTAGGCTTCTGTGGTGCACACTCTCAGCTGTGCAGACTAAGTTCCTAAGTTCAGTGGAGTCCTGGATCCAAGATGTACTCCCTGCTCCTGAGGCAGAGGGCTCCTGTGCAGGGCAGACCACTGTCTTCCAGCTAGGAGGGTGCCGGATGTCTGTGGCCCCAAAAGGGTGCTGCCTCAGCGGCTCTGTGGCTCCCGCCTGTCCCAGAAGCTGTCTGCCTCTGTGGTCCTCACTCTAACCTGTACAGACTAAGTTCAGCGGAGTCCCGGACTGACCTTCTATTCTATAGAACAGTAAGAATAAACCTGAGTTGCTTTAAGCCACAAAGTTTTTAAACACTCTCACAATATTATCACAAAACGGAGTGCTCGGCAACTTCCCGACTGCCCTCTTCCTGCCTCCTGTGCCCACCGTTCTTAGGCATCAGCATGCCGGGTCCAACGCCCAGTGGCACCAACGTGGGCTCCTCTGGCCGCTCTCCCAGCAAAGCGGTGGCCGCACGGGCTGAGGGATCCACTGTCCGGCAGAGAAAAAAATGCCAGCTGTGGGACCCGTAGTGCAGGCCGCACCACCTCTGCAGGGACTGGGGGAATGTGGCGATTCTACACGGAAGATTCCCCAGGGCTCAAAGTGGGCCCTGTCCCAGTGCTGGTGATGAGTCTTCTGTTCATCGCTTCGGTATTTATGCTGCACATTTGGGGCAAGTACACGCGATCGTAGATTGGGCTACATCCATCTGTCATCTGAAGAAGAAGAAGGAAAAAACCCAACATATCTTGGACCAAAAGTGTAGTGATTTTCTGTTCACGTGTATTATTCTACAGATAATAAGAATTGACTTTGAGAAATCAGTTTTTTCTATGGCTATTAAACTTTGGAATTGCTTTAAAAAAAAATATTATCACAAAACTAGTACACCTATCTAGATTTTCAGTCTCTTCCCAGAAGTGGAAACCTAGCCTTTTCAGTCCAGATCCATAATCCAGACCTCTTCTTGCATAGAATGTATCTTCCATCATGACCACCAGCTGAATTTATTCAGGCCTGCTGATGGGCACACAATTCTATGTAACTTGCAAAGAAATAGCAACTTGGGCAAACACTAAAACTTTCAGCACTGGAGACTAAACTTGGGGCCTTCATTATGCCTAGACCAGCACTCCCCACCCTGAACTACACTTCTACTCTTCAAGAGATAATTTGAAGTTTGTTTCTGATGCTGAGTTCCTTAAATTAAGTTCCCAGGGGGACAGCAACTAGTTTTTGCTTGTAATTTCATCTTCAGAATTTAGACGTTCGGTTATTTGTTCTGTTTTTAATACACTAAGTGTCGTAGAAATGCCTTTTGGAGATTTAATAAAGGAATTGTCACTGGCCATAATAAAAATTTGAGAAGGCATAAGACACTCTATCTTTTTCATTCTTGGCATTGTTGTATTATGAGTTGTGCAATGGTATTCATCAGGGAACTTTTGTTCTTCTTTTGGGCACAAGCACGGAAACTACAAAACAAATGAGAGATATCAACAGAGGGAACAAAAGGATTCAGTAGATCCAAGGGGAAGAAGAAAATGCATTGGTGAAGTACGTTTCAATGACTGAAGAAATCCTGGCACTGGTCTAGTAAGCAGTGACTTCATTATGTAAGCATTGGCAGGATATGGCGGACAGGGAGGAGTAAGAGTGGTCCTGTTTAGAAGTTACTTCAAGAAAGTTTTAGAATCATCTGAGAAATGACAGGTCAATGAACCATTGCAATTGATATGGGAAAAATAAATAAATGTGACAAGATGTCACTTTGTGAGGTAAGGCCAGAAGAGCAAGACAGGATGCCTCAGCTACCACCAAGACCAAATCAAGTGAATCCAAAGATGTTAAGCCATCCACATGGTAATCCACTTGTAGGTGAAAACAGTGTTTAAATTACAGTCTTTGTGTTATACTTTCAAAATCTCTAGTTATTTTCTTCTGCCTTCTACGGATTTCTAAATGAATGTTTAATTGGTTCCTAAATGTCAAATTTAGTTTAAACATGATCTTCTAATTCATACTAAGACCTGACTTTTATGATCTCTGCCTAGGGAATCTACAAGCACTCTGAAAAATCCTAAAGTTGAAGGTATATAACCAACATATAGGCACACTAAAATAAAAGTGATATAAATAGTTGTGCTTTAATAGGAAAAAACTGTTTTGATATTTGACACAAATACCCATTAAATAATCATTAAAGATTTCTATCCCATATGAAATCAGTGGAAAGTGGACATGTAATCCCATGGTTATAGGAGGTAGGGACAATGGAAAGCTCACAGTTATAACTATTCCCACAAATTTCAAATAGATACTGGAAAACTACAAGAACTAGAAACTATATCATGGACTGCAAGAGACACCGAGACATATAAGAAAGATCTTATATTTGGGAGATATATCATCGAATGATTGAACTGAATAAATAGAATGATTTCTGATCTGGGATTGGGTGATATAGATTCACTTCTTCCTGCTCTTTCTTGCTAAACACAAGTATAAAACCAGGAAATAATATAAGAGACAGCCAATGGGGAAACTTGAAGGATGGTAAAAAGAAAATCAAGTCATGGGTCCTGGGACTAGAAGAATAGCGTGCGTAAAGAGTTCTTAGAGTCCAAGCCTATGTTTATGCACCTCAAGGACTAGTGGGTTCATGCTTCTCCATGATCCATGAATCTTTTTTGACACCAAACAAAACAAATACCATCACCACAATGACTGGAGTCACTTCTTTTCTGATCAACAAGGGTGAAGTTATGGATCTCAGAGAAGAAACCACAATCGCAACTTCACTAAATCATCATAATCCATAACTCCATCATAAGTACATGTCCTTACACCCACAGATAAATGTAGTCCTCTCCCTCATCTAAGAAACTTTTCTCTGCAATGGATAGACACCTGAACAAAAACACAACCAATCAAAATGCACAGTTGTGGATCCCAGTTCCCACTAATACATCTACAACACAACCTGTATTCCCTAAGTCTGACAACTGACCATTCTATTGCTTGTCTAGATGACTCAGCAAGTAAAGGGGCTTGCCACCAAGGATAACAATCTGAATTTCATCCCCAGATCATTTCATCCTACCAAAAGGACACTTCTCAACCATGTTCATTGCTGCTGTAGTCTAGTCACAATACCCAGAAATTGAAAACAACCTAGATGTCCCTCAATAGAAGAATGGATACAGAAAATTTGGTTCATTTACCCAATGAAGCATTGCTCAGCTGTTTAAAAGAATGAAATTTTTAGGCAAATATATAAAACCAAAAAAAAAAAAATCACCCTGAGTGAGAAAACACAAACCCAGAAAGATAAATATGCATTCACTTATATATAGGTATTAACCATTAAATTAATAATAACCTAGCTACAGTTTTAAGACTGGGAGATGTTAGATATAGAGAAAGAGACTATTTTATGAGTAGACTAGGGATGAAGGGAACAAGAACCAGAGAATCATGTGAGGAAGGGAAGAGGACATGGAGGTGAGAGAGGGAATGCAGGGAGAAACCACTAGAAGTGGGGAGTATTTGAGTGACAGTGTAAAGATCTAGTGTA
The DNA here is from genome assembly GCF_978045245.1 of Mus caroli. Taxonomy (NCBI): domain Eukaryota; kingdom Metazoa; phylum Chordata; class Mammalia; order Rodentia; family Muridae; genus Mus; species Mus caroli. The sequence continues at coordinate 73,646,706 of NW_028227257.1, forward strand.
GTGAAAATTTCCTAAAACATATAAAGGCAATCTTAATGAAGTTTCCAAATAATGAGGGAAACTGGGTCACAATTGGACATCTCTTGTCACCAAAGCTTCCAGTTCTGAGAATGGGTTACATCCAACTGAGTTGTTGGCCAAAGCGGTCCCATTGAAATCCCCAAACAAACCAGGCTGTTGCCAAGAGAATAGGTTTTTCTCCCAAAACTAACAGTAAAACCCCACTGCTGAAGTAACACCACAAAACTCATTGACCATAGAGAGGTCAAGTGGTACCTACTTAGAACCTTCACCCCTATGTTCTAGCATCTCTGGTACAGGAAGGTACTCTTCAGGCTACCAAAGGAGAAATATAGAAACCAACCCAATGGCAAAACCTTCTGTGTACAATGTGTCCTGTCTGCAAAATATGCTAGAGCAATGGTGGGTGACACAAAGCTTGAAGTAACCAAGCAATGTCCACCTTGACTTGTAACTCACTCCTTGAGATGGACCCCATACTCAATACTGCCTGGGTGACCAAGGACCCAAGAGTAGATAGCCCAGGGGTCTAGGGTAAAGCCAAATACTGCTGGTCTAAAAAATACACTTGTCCAACTTCTTTGTGGTGTTTTTTGTTTTATCTTATTATATTTCATTTTGCTATGTCTTGCTGTTAACCTCTCAGAAGCCTGTTTTTTACTAATGAGAGACAGAAAAGAAGAGGATCTGAATGAGAAAGAAGATGGGGAGGAACTGAGAGGCATAGAAGGAAAACTTTATGATAAAATAATCTACTCTTACTAAAAAGGGAAAACAAAAGCCAGCCAAAATTAATAATAAAAAGTAAAAATGAAAAGAAAATTATATAGTCAAATTATATATCAGTTGCCATTAACATTGAGAAGTTATCCCCTCGGAAAGAAAAGGTAAAATGGGAGGGAAGATATTGTCTTAGTTAGGGTTTCTATTGCTGTGAAATATATGAGTATGACCAAGGCAACTCTTCTAAAGGACAACATTTAATTGGTATTGGTTACAAGTACAGAAGTGCTTGTAAGTACTTACCATTTAGTCCATTATCATTATGGCAGGGATCATGTCTGCATGCAGGCGAACATGATGCTGGAAAAGGATCTGGGAGTTGTACATCTTGACTCTCAGGCAGCACAAAGAAACTGTGAGCCCTACTGGGTGTAGTTCCAGCATATGAGACCTCAAAGCCTGTCTCTACAATGACACACTTCCTCCAACAATGCTACATCTACTCCAACAAGGCCACACCTGATAGTGCCAGTCCTTGGAGGCCAAGCATTCAAACCCCTGAGTCAATAGGGGAGGGGTGGGGGCACTCCTATTCAAACCACCACAGATATATAGCACTAGAGAGTATTTGTAAATCAAATATCTGACAAAGACCTTATATCTAAAATATGTAAGGGATGCTCAAGCCTCCACAAAAAGAACAAATAATAAAGAGTGGGCACTTCAAGGGATGTTTAAATTCATTAGGTAGTGAGAAGATACAAACTGAGACTAGAATGAGCTGTCATGGTGTTTATAGGTATGCATTTACCAGAATGGCTAAAATAAAATGATGACAAAGCTAAGTGCTGGCAAGCATGTGGTGAGTCATTCACACATTGTTAGTGGGAGTGTAAAATGGTATAGATCCTCTGACAAACTGTTTGGCAGTTCTTACAATAGTAAACATGCAATTAGCACATTATGCAGCAGTTCCAATGGTGGGCATCTATGCCAGGGAAATAAAAATTTATTTTTATATAAAACCCTAAATACAAATGTTCAAAGCAGTTTTTCATATGAGCTAGAGATCGTCAACAGACAATTATAAAAATACTGAGGATATAGAGGGTAGGCATACTGTAATCTCCTTCTTTGCAGACTGAGCAGGGGGTTGATATTTGCATGTGTACATGTGTGTGTACATGCATGTGTGCATGTGTGTGTGCATATTCATTAGTTAGTAGAAGAGGAAAGGCCATAAATTTGAGAGAAATAGCAGGAGAGTTACATGGGAACAATAGGAGGGAGGAAAGAAAAAGGGGAAATGATACCATTATATTTTAATTTCATAAAACAAAAAAAATTTACCACCAACCAAAGAGCATGCAGGGATTGGAACAAGATCCCCTACACATTTATAGCAGATGTGCACCTTGGTATACATGTGGGTCCCCTAACAGTGAGAGTGGGGGATGGAAAGGGGTTGTATCTGCCTGTTATCAGATCCCTTTCCCTTCCTGGATTGCTTGGTTGAGCCTCAGTGGGAGAGAATGTGCTTAGCCCTGCTGGGACTAGATGTCCCAGGTTGAGATAGTACTCAAGGGATGCTTCCCCTTCTCTTGGAGAAGGGGAGGGATAATAGCGGGAGGGATCTGTAAGAAACAGAGTGGGAGGAGAGGACAAGGAGAGGTTAGGATCTGGATGTAAAGTAAATTAACAAATAAATTATTGAAAAAAGAAAAAAGAAGGAAAATTTTTAAAGGAAAAACATTCATAAATTCAACATCTTAAATGGATTGCCAGAGATTTATTCTGAATGAAAATAATAACTTTAAAAGGTCAGACACTATGTAAATGCGTGTAAATAGCATTTTGAGATTTTTTTTTTAAATAGAGAACACAATAGCTGTGAGGATAATGGTGACAGAAGGGACTTAGATGTTGCTGTAAAAGCCAACAGAAACATTTCTGTAGTATAAGAAGTAGCCAGTGCCTTAGTGGAGACAGAATGCATACAGGTGATTAGATTGCTTAGAAAAAAAAATGAGCATGAGTCAAATGGAAACTCCAAAGAAGACAGGCGTGCATCAGTGCCAGTGTTGTTCTGATTGTGACAGTATTCGACAGTCTTGCAGAATAGTGTTTGTAGGAATAGGAGGTAAATTGGATACAAAATCCCTTAGGCTGACTAGTTTTATGCCAACCTGACATAAACTGAGGACGTCTAAAAGAATTATACTTAATTCAAAAAGCATACCCACGTGAGTTTACCAATAGAGAAATCTGTAGGGCATTTTCTTGATTGATGATTTATACCTAGTCCACTGTGGGTAGTGGCACTTCTGGAAGGTGATTCTGGATGGTGTAAGAAAAAAAACTGAGCAAGCCATGAAGAGCAAGCAAGGACACAGCACTCCTCCATGGCCTCTGCCCCACTTCCTACTACAGATCCCTGCTTCAGCTATTGCCCTGACTTCCCTCCAGGATGGACTGTAATTGGGAACTATAAACTAGAATAAAGCTTGCTTTTTAGTCATGCTGTTTTACCATGGCAACAGGAACCCTAAGGCCGATATTGGTTCGAGGCTCATGGAATATTTTCATGACAGACTTGACTGTTTTAAGGAAGATCGTCATAGCCTTTGAACTTGAACTGGAAAAGCTGTTGAGTACTTTTGAGTTCAAGTGGGTTGTTTCATTGAAGGCTAAGAATGTTGAGAGATGCTGATGACAGAGGCCTATCTTGTAAAGTGGCAAGAGGAAGTCTGAGAGTCCCTTAAAGACACTACAGGAGAAGAAGTTTAATAGTTTGAATTAATAAATCTATCAGTCTGGTCAGCTGGGACTGAAGAATCAGTTGTGATTAATGAGAGACCAAAACCACTAAAGGGAAACATGTTCTGTTGCTACAATTGATGCTGATTTGTTGGTTCTGAGCAATTAGTGGTGGCTAAGAGGAGACCAGCATCACTGAGGTGCACTCATCCTGGGAAGTGCTTCCTTAGGATCATCAGAGAAATTGGGGTCCAGAGGGAGGTGTAAGATTTTCCCAGGTGACACTGGTTTTGATGGCATGAAGGGGTCATGGAGAGCAGCTAAGGCTTGACACTGTGAAAGGCAGAAGAGGATATGGGTAAAGGTACAGTCTCCACAGCAGTAGAAGTCCCCAGATTGAAGGGGGTCACAGAGAGCAGCTGAGGCTTGGTACCATCTGGCAGGGTCAGAGTCCTTGAAGAGAGTAGAGGAAAGAATACTGGTAAAAGCGCAATAGAGTTGCCATCGAGACGCACCCCCACCCCACCCCCACACCCCCACATTTTGGAAATGCCAGTGTGGTGAAATGACTGTTGAGGATAATAGCAAATATCAGGTGAAGCTTTTCTGATGGGCATGTGTGCTGAGGTGAACCCTTTGGAGTCTCCGAAGCCTGCATTGAGCATTCTACTATTGAACTTTGGTTTTGGTTTGGTTTGAATATGCCCTTGTTCTTCCCTCTCGAAGTAAGATAGTATTTAACTTTGTTTGCTTGCTTGTTTGTTTACACTCCAGATTTTATTCCCCACACCCCATCCACCCTCTGATTCTTCCACATCATATACCTTCTCCCCACCCTGTCTCCACAAGGATGTCCCCATCCACAAACCCCACCTCACCTCCCTGGGGTCTCCTGTCTCTTGAAGGTTAGGTGCATCATCTCTGAATGAACACAGGCCTGAGCGTCCTCTGCTGTATAAATGCTGGGGGCCTCATATCAGCTGGTGTATGCTGCCTGGTTGGTGGTCCAGTGTTTTAGAGATCTCAGGGGTCCAGATTAATTGAGACTACTGGTCCTCCTACAGGGTCACCCTCCTCCTCACCTTCTTTCAGCCTTTCTCTAATTCAACCACAGGGGTCAGCAGCTTCTGTCCATTGGTTGAGTGCAAATATCTGCATCTGACTCTTTCAGCTGCTTGTTGGGTTTTTCGGGGGGCCAGTCATGATAGGCTCCATAGCCTCAGTAATAGTATCAGGCCTTGGGGCCTCCCCTTGAGCTGGATCCCACTTTGGGCCTGTTGCTGGACCTTCTTTTCCTCAGGCTCCTCTCCATTTCCATCCCTGTAGTTCTTTCAGACAAGAACAATTATGAGTCAGACTTTTAACTATGGGATAGCCTCCCTCCCTCATTTGATGCCCTCTCTTCCTGCTGGAGGTGGGATCTATAATGTTCCTCTCCCTACTATTGCATTTCATCTAAGGTCCCTCCCTTTAAGTCCTGAGAGTCTCTCACCTCCCAGGTCTCGGGTGCATTCTGGAGGGTCCCCTCCAAGCTGCTACCTCCCAAGGTGGCCTGTTTCCATTCTTTCTGCTGGCCCTCAGGGCTTCAGTCCTTTCCCCCCACCCAATACAGATCAAGTTCCCCTCTCCCCCACCTAACGCCCCACCCCATCCACTTTCCCTCCCAGGTCCCTTCCTCCCCACTTGTGATTGCTTTCTTCTCCCTCCCAAGTGGGACTGAGGAGTCCTCTCTTGGGCCCTTCAGCTTAACTTATTTTGTTTTCATGGCCCCATGTTTAAGAGACTCAGGATATTTTTGAGAATCTTTGAATATTTTAGAGCAGCTTAGAACTTTGCAAGAGACTTTGGATATTTTAAAGAGAACATATAAAATGTTTGAATTTTTAAAGACTGTGGAGCTTTTAAAGTTTGGAATGTGCTTCATATTGAGATGTTGCTAATAATATGGGATGTTGGAGGAGAGAAAGGTGACACTTGGATGTGTTTCTGTGTTAACAAGGGTCAATGTTGCTGTGTACTTTCATGTCAACTTCATATAAGCTGGGGTCATCTGGAAAGAGAGAATCTTAATTTAGAAAATGCCTCCATAAGGTTAGCCTGTTGGAAGGCCTATGGGACATTTTTAAGTAGTAATTAAAGTGAGAGGGTCCAACTTGTTGTGGGTGGTGCCACCCCTAGGCATATGGTCCTCAAGTATATAAGATGGCAGCCTGAGAAGCAAGTACGAAGCACTCCTTCATGGTCTCTGCTTCAGTTCCTACCTCAAAGATCCAACTCTAAGTTACTGTTCTCAGTTTACTTCATGATGCACAGCAATTGGAATATGTGAGCTTTCCCACCCAGGCTGCTTTTGGACACAGTATTTTATCATACCAACAGAAACTCTCACTAAGATAATAGTGTGTGTGTGTGTGTGTGTGTGTGTGTGTGTATACACACACACACACACACACTCTCTCTCTCTCTCTCTCTCTATTGGAAAATATTAAAAGCACATACATAGAAAAATCATCGATTCTTGCTACAAAGTATGTGGTTTTGGTTGAGGCAAACGTTTCTTATTACCACTGTACCACCTCTAGAGTTGAAAGACACTTTCTACATCACTTACTGACCATATTAATCTTACCAATAATTGAGTTTCCCAACTCTGAGCTTAGACTTGGCCATAGACCAGCTTTAGTCAATAGATGCGATGAGAAGGTGGCCTGTCTCACTTCTGTGGAGAAACTTTAAAACAAGATTCACATCTCCAGCTCCAACTCACCATCACAATCATCTGGCACTGACTGTCAAATGGGGACCTTTCAATCAGCTTGAGTCCCAGAATGGAGCTCCTTCCATCCTGGAGAAGATAAACAGAGGACTCAGCTCCCTAGATAATGGCTGTATGTGATAAATGAGGTATAAATTTGGATTACGTCAAGCTGTGAAAGGCAGGAGTTCTGCAAGGCTGTACTATAACTGAGGCTGCTGATTAACATACAAAGACCAACAAGTCCACCAGCCCCAGTCTGCAACCCACTCTACTTAGGAAGTTAACGGCAAAGACATCATGACCTGGGTACCTGAATAGAAAGAGCCCAGATTGCTGCCATTCCCTGACGCACACATTAGTGTGCTTCGCCCTGTTTTGTGCAGAAGAATAAGATTAAAACACAAATAAATCATTTGTACCAAATTTAATCATCACATTAATTTGTAAATTAAAAAGCCAAAAATGAAAGGACAGATTTTTTAAAGTAGGCCGAATGAAAACTATTGGCATTTCTAATTTTATCTCTCGGTTCTGAATCAGCAGTCATCACTGAAGAACAACAGTGCCGGCCCCTGACTCAGATGAATCACTTTGGAAGAATCCTTGATATTTTGAAAATTCAAATGTCAACAAGCCATACAATCTGAGAAATGAGAGGCACAAGCTCCATCCCTTTAACATTTCTGCAAAACGAATCAAAATCAGACAGGACTCCCAAGATTTATGAATCCGTAGCAAGGCAGTCTGGTGGTTCTGTGAAAATGAGCCTCCCTACAACTCATAAATATTTGGAGAGTTGAAATGGCATTTTCACAAGTAAATAGCACATTTTCTTCTAAGAAATCAATTGTTTTCTTCACCATAGTGTGTTTTGTGAATGTGCTAGGAGCCAGAAAGATTTCCACAGCACGTGTTAAAATTCCAAATTCAATCTAGACAAGAAAAGAGTTAAAAGCTAAACGTATCCCAGAATAGTTTAAGAAAACAGCCTTCTATCCTCATTTGGTATGTGTCACGCCAGGAGAAAGACAGAATCTTTTAAAAATCTGCCAGTCACCCAGACAGGCAAGCACTTACAGTTTATTACAGACACTGCTAGGAACAGTGAGCAGTCCATTGGGGTACAAAGAGGTGAGGTGTTTATATTTTTTCATAGAAAATCCTTGCCTTGTTTTTAACTATTTTATTCATTTACTTATTATAAATGGAAATAATGAGGTTTTCCTTCTTCTTTTATTGTTGTTGTTGATGATGATGATTGGTGGTGGTGGTGGTGGTGATGGAGATAGTCTTGCTAAGTCTCCTGGATGGCCTCAAACTTTCGATCCTGTCTGTCTCCTGAGCACTAGGACTTTAGGCCCACCCCAAAAAAATAGTTTTCAGAAGGAAGATGCTAGAGTTAATCCAGAACTGGCGCTGCAGACCTGTTATCCCAGCTACGGAGAAAATAGCAGGCCATGCATATGAGCTATGTTGTGTCCTCCAGAATCCATGTTTAATAATGGCCCTACACTATCATGCCTCGGAGTATGACTCTATCTGGAGATAATCTCTTTAAAGAAATAATTCTTCTAAAACTTGCTTATGAGTGGGCTCCAACTCATTCTGATTATTGTTCTCATGACAATAAGAAGAAATACATACAAAAAGAGGTACCATGGTCTATTGCTTACTTATCTGTTGTTGTGATAAAACACCATGACCAAAGCAACTTACAAAATAAATAGATAATAGATACATACATACATACATACATACATACATACATACATACATACGTTAAAAAAAAAATACTTAAAGAACTATAATAGCAGGACAGGCATGACAATAGATGGCCACAGGAGGAAGCTGAGAGATCCCTTCTCCAACCACACCCCAAAAGTAGCGATTGTAAACTAGAAATGGGACAAGGCTATGAAGTCTTTGTTTGTTTGTTTGTTTGTCTGTTCCCAAACAGGGTTTCTCTGTGTAGCCCTGGCTGTCCTGGAACTCACTCTAGCCATGAACTCAGAAATCTGCCTGCCTCTGCCTCCCAAGTACTGAGATTAAAAGGCATGCGCCACCACTGCCCAGCAAGGCTAAGTCTTAAAAGTCACCTTCAGTGTTGTGCTTCCTTCAGCAAGGCTATAAACATCATTAAGATTCCATAACATCCCCAAAACAGCATCACCAACTGGAGACGAAGAATACCTGAGCATCTCTCATTAAACCACCACAAGGAGCTCACAGGGAAAACCGTGTGAAGACAAAGTGGGAAGGTATTCATACAGACTAAGGAGCAAGCCCAACTGTAAAACCCACTGACATTTGCACTTGCGGCCTCCATCTCTGTGAGAAAGTGAGCTCCTGCACTGAGAGCTGCATTGAGGTTTGCTGCAGCAGTCCTGGAAAGGCATTTTCTAGGTCAGCGAGAGACATTTGCTGTGAGCCATAGGCCTGACAGCCAAGAAGTGGCCTGTTTACATGGAGATTTGGTATGGATTATCAAATGTCTCCATTAGTTTGACACTACATGTTAATTATAAACTTCTTGAAGTCAAAGGCCTTCAACTGTGGTCCTTTTATAAGTGTCTAATTCAATAAATCTTGAAAATATGTAGTTTTGTAAAATCATAATAATCATTGCTATAAACATCTTCAGCACTGTAAAGTTCCCCCATGTTGATGTGCAGTCAAATGCCTGCTCTAGGTCCTGAAGGACAGTATTCTGTTTGCTGTCATTATATTTTGCCTTTTCTAAAATAGGATATTAATGAAATTGTATACAATAATGTTCATTGTAAAAATCCATTGTAAGAATTCATGTTCCTCCTATAAGACCATATCTGGAGGTTAGGCATGGCCCCCGTTGAGGGATGGAGCCACCCACCCATCTCAAAAATATTAACACAGAATTGTTCCTGTCTTAAAGAAATGGGAGAACAAAGAGTGGAACAGACACTGAATGAAAGGCCATCCAGAGACTGCCCCACATAGGGATCCATCCCATCTGCAGACACCAAACCCAGACACTATTGCTTATGCCAAGAAGTGCTTGCTGACAGGATCCTAGTGTGGCTGGCCCCTGAGAGGTTCTGCCAGAGCCTGACCAATACAGAGTCAGCTACTCACCGCCAAACATTGGACTGAGCCAAAGGACTCCAATGGAAGAGTTAGGGGAAGGACTCAAGGAGCTGAAAGGTATTGCAACCCCAAAGGACGAACAACAATATCAACTAATGAGACCACCCCAAACTCCCAGGGACTAAACCACCAGCTAGAGAGTACACATGGAAGGACCCATGGCTCTAGCTACATATGTAGTAGAGGATGGCCTTATCTGGCATCAATGGGAGGTGAGGTCCTTAGTCCTGTGAAGGCTCAATGCCCTAGTGTAGGGGAATGCTAGGGCAGTGAGGCAGAAGTGGGTGGGTGGGTGGGTGGAGGAGCTCCCGCATAGAAACAAGAGGGAGGGAAGGAGGATGGGATACGGGGTTTGCTGAAGGGAAACCTTTGAAATGTAAATAAATAAAATGACCAATTATAAAAAAAGAATTCATGTTCCTATCCATGGTTGAGTACTATTTCAATATCACATATCACAGTCTGTTTATTGTTTTACTGGTTGGACAGCTGGATTCTAGTTTTGGGCTTTATAACTAATGCTACTATCAACATTTTTGTACAGACTTTGTGTGAACTTAGTTCCTTTGATCTGTTTTGGACAAATACCTAAATAACTAGGGATTGCTATTTTAAAATTCCTCTGTTTTCTTTTCTTTTTTTTTTCTTTTTTTGGTTTTTCAAGACAGGGTTTCTCTGTAAAGCCCTGGCTGTCCTGGAACTCACTTTGTAGACCAGGCTGGCCTCGAACTCAGAAATCAGCCTGTCTCTGCCTCCCAAGTGCTGGGATTAAAGGCGTGCGCCACCACTGCCCAGCTGCTCCTCTGTTTTCTAAAGTAGCTGGATGGCTTGGTATTTCCAGTAGTGATGGACAGGCTCCTCAGAAACACTTGTCTTTACAGTCTTATCAGTAGCATCATTGTGTTGCCATGGTGGCCAAGGATCATGAGCCTATTTCCTATTTTATCATTTGCAAATCTTGCATCTATTGTGTCTTTAGTTCATTTTTAAAACCATTTTACTTCTGAGTTGTAAACTTTCTGTATTTCAAATGTAATTCTTTTTACACATGTGCTCCTTGCAAATGCTTTTTCTTAAGGTCTTTTATGAAATATTATAAGATAAGCTTTAAAAAATATGTCTAATATCAACCTTAGCAAATTTCATACCGGGTAAGAAATACATCCTGTGCATAAATTTATATTTTACTATTTAATTTTAATGTATAATAATTAATTTATGTCAATAAAAATTAAAATTTTAATAATAAAGTAACTGAAATGTAATAATTGTTAATATAAAATAATATTGGTACATTGTTTAAGTTTAATAGCTATAGTATGGTACTTTTTTTTTTTTTTACTGTTTTCCTTTCTTTTAGAAAGACATGTATGGAATGAAGAGATAGCTCATCAGTTAACACAGTATTAGTCTTTTCTAATAATAAAATTAAATATAATAAGATAAAACAAGAAGTAATACATCAGAGTAGGACAGAACAAACACAGAAGGGAAAGAACTCAAGAAAAAGCACAAGAAACAGATGTAAACTTGAAGACCCACTTGTTTCCACACTGTTTCTGGAATCCCAGGAAAGCACTAAGCTAGAATTCATGATGTATATGCCAAGGACACTCTTCCTGCCTCCTCTTCCCCAGGGTTCCCTGAGCCCTAACAGAAGGGATTTGATAAAGTAATCCATTTAGGGTTGAGCATTCCAAGGCCTCTCATTCTCTGCAGTGTTTGACTGTGGGTCTCTACATTTGTTCCCTTCTGCTGCAGGAGGAAACTGCTCTGATGATGGCCAAGAAGGCTCTGAAGACTGGTATTAGTCTTACAGAAGACTGGAGTTTAGTTCCCCAGGTTGGGCAGCTGACAAGGGTCTGTAACTCTTTATCCAGGGATTCAGATATCCTCTTCCAGACACCATGTGTACCTGCACGTGTGTGTATATATGGTCCACATACATACCTAGACATGTAGCTGAAATAAAAGTAAACCTTAAGAATAAAAGAAATCCATAGTACAAGTGTTCCTGAGGACGTGACCACTGGGGAGTGCATGAGAGGAGACACACGTGTAGCAAATGAAACAGTGCTGAACACTTAACGGTTGTGGAGGCTGAGTGGCAGGTACCTGAGGGGCCGCACTAACCTCACACTTTGTATGCTTGAACTTATTTAGAATGAAGTTTAAGATAACAATGACAACATGAGAGAAACCAAGAGCCGAGGAATGTAACTAAGAATATTTATGTCTTAAATTTACTCCTGGTGAGTCAGGCCTCCAGTGAGTCATTTGATAAGAAAGAAAGAAAAAGGAAAAAAGAGGGGCCGGGAGAAAGTAAGCTAAAGACACCCAGCACATCATGAGTTTATCATCTTAAAATAAAGTCCAAATGCATCATCTGCTAGGCTTGCTAAGCCTCTACAGTTACACTCTCTACGACATGGTTAGAAGGAAATTGGTAGTTAGGAAGTTTTGAAGATGAAAACCTGTAGAAAGTGCCTGCACACAGAAGTAAGACTCCTTTATCCACCCTCCCCCAGTACGAGCCCCTCACCAACTACTTGGGTGTGCGGTACACTTGGAAACTCACTTAGATAGAATTGCAGATCATAAAGCTTTGATGGACTATTTTACAATACTCAAAAATGGGTCAAAATAGTCCCCTTTCCAAGGAACCCAAACTCTTTTTCAGTTTGAGGATTTCATACATTGCACTGTCTTTGCATCATCACCACGCCACTCCCCCTCCAATTTCTCCTGTCTCCCCAACCCAATCCAGGTCCTCTCAAATTCATGACTTCTACATTTATTTTGTTATATAAATGCATATAGTAACACATGAAATATATATATATATACATATATATAATCTACTCTGTCTAATTACTGTCACCCTATTTGTATATGTTTTGAAATGACCATTTATAATTGTGTCTCCTCCCTGAAAACAAAAAAGGAAAAACATACCAAAAAAAATAAAAAAACCTTGGTTTTCCTTAATTTGACAGTCATTGCCTGCCTATAACTCTTCATCTAGAGATAAGGCCTCGTGAAAATTTCCTCCATTCACACTGAGATGTCAATTGGTGTGGTCTCTGCAGGTCATATGCATACAACCATGGTGTTGTGAGTTCCCTGGAGCTACAACCCTACCCTGCTCAGGAGAAACTATCCCTCAGCAATCTTGTGATTCTGCCCCTCTCCCACAGTGTTCCCTGAGCCCTAAAGGTTGGGTTGTATTAAACACCCCATTTAGTGATAAGCATCACAAGGAAACAAAATCTCTTAATTTGGGTTGTGTTTGCCTTGCAAAAATTCTGGCACAGTGAGTGCATGTATTGTAAGTTCTCTCTGCACAATTGAGTAGGGCTTTGTCTTAGTCAGGGCTTCTATTCCTGCACAAACATCATGACCAAGAAGCAAGTTGGAGAGGAAAGGGTTTACTCAGCTTACAATTCCATACTGCTGTTTATCACCAAGGAAGTCAGGACTGGAACTCAAACAGGTCAGGAAGCAGGAGCTGATGCAGAGGCCATGGAGGGATGTTCTTTACTGGCTTGCTTCCCCTGGCTTGCTCAGCTTGCTCTCTTATAGAACCAAGACTACCAGCCCAGAGATGGGTCCTTTCCCCCTTGATCACTAATTGAGAAAATGACTTACAGCTGGATCTCATGGAGGCATTTTCTCCACTGAAGCTCCTTTCTCTGTGATAACTCCAGCTGTGTCAAGTTGACACAAAACCAGCCAGTACAGGCTTCTAATAAAACTGTTAAAGAAAAAGAAGAAAGGTCTGTACTTTCCCTTCCACAAAGAAGAACGGTGCTGAGGATGGATAATCATCGGATAAAGTATAGTTTCCCCTTCCCCTAAGAAGACTGAACAGGCAGTGTGTGGTGCTGATGAGCTGTCCCACTCTTCCTGTAGCATCTTATTTACCTGCCGTATCAGCCTAGAGTTGGCATCTGACAGAATCTCATGCCATTCTAGAAACTTAAGAACACCAGTAATCGCTGCCATTACCTCCATCTATAAACAGAATTTGAAGAATATTTGCCCAGTAACTACCACGTTCCATAAACTATTCTAGAAATACCCCATATTTCAGCTCACATGCTAATGGTAATACAACATCCCTAGTAATCGGCTCACTGGCTGGCAGAACCATAATTTGAGTGGTTCAGGTATGGCTGTGGCACATACAGTCCAGCCAACTGTGGTAAGTACCTGAACGATAGAATGGCTCCTTCCCTTTCCATCACCTTTGTGGAGGTGTGATTTAGATAAAATAAAAAGCACCCGTTTGTTAATTTGTAAAAGTTCAAAGTTATTCAACATTACCTTCTTGCTCTTTTCATATTTTCAATTTTAGTTATTGATAATTTGTATTAACTTTCCTACCTCTGATTAGCCCAGCTAGATGTTTATAGATTTTGTTATTTATCACTGCCCGACTCCCCACAAACAAGCCTTTGCTAACTGATTTTTCTCTGGTGCTTTCTCAAGTATAACTTTACTGTTTTCTGTTCCTATTTTAGTTGTTTCTCTCCTTCTATTTGACTTAGATTTAATTTGTTCTTTCTCTGACTTTCTGCTTACATCTAACTTCTTATAATGGATAATTAATTTAAACCTTTTGTCTTCTCTAATTTAAGCCATTAGAGTTAGCTAGAAATTTCCCTGTAACACTATTCTGCCTTTGGCTAACAAATTTTATTATGTTTTCAGTTGTATTCTACACATAATATATTTTAAATTTTCCTTATAATTTTTTTTTCTTGCCTCTCTCATCCTCCTTGAATCCTGGATAAAGCTGCAGCCTTTAAGTACTGTAGGCGGCGGTTCTATCAGCCAGTGTGTCTATTTATAGATAATTTTGATCTTTTAAAAGATTCTTTTTAGGGCTTGTTATAGAAGTTCTAGAGTGGCTGCCTTTGGAGGCTAGTTTAGCCATGCCTGAATGCTTGAGAGAATCTGAGGGGTGGTGAAAACTACCCCTAAGCTGGCCTGTCAGAACCTTCACATTCTCCCACCTGTGTGTGAGCCCTGGGAAGTTCTTCCTGTACCTATCCACTTACCTTTTACAGCCTAGCTGGCTCTGTCCTATAAATCTGTGAACCTGCGCTCAGCTCCAAACCTAATATGTTGATTTCCTAGAGTTATTTCTCTGCACAGTTCTCTTCTCTTTTACTTTGTCCTACAAATTTTTGCTGCATCTTCTCTTCTACACAACTGTCTTAGAGTTTCTATTGCTATGATAAAATACCATGACCAAAAGCAACATGCAGAGGAAAGGGTTTATTTCCATGTGTGTTTCAATCACAGTCTCCTGTGAAGGAAATTCAGGGAAGGAGCTCAAGGAATGAGTGTGGAGGTAGGAACTGAAGCAGAAATCACAATAAACTGATACTTACTGACTTATTCCTCATGGCCTTTTCAGACTTCTTTCTTATACATACCAGGACCATGAGCTCAGTAGTGGCATCACCCAAAAAAAGCCAGATCCTCCTACTTTAATCACCAATGCCACCAGAGCTGGAGAGATGGCTCAGCGGTTAAGGGCACTGACTGCTCTTCCAAAGGTTCTGGGTTCAATTCCCAGCAACCACATGGTGGCTCACAACCATCTGTAATGAGATCCAATGCCCTCTTCTGGTGTGTCTGAAGACTGCTACAGTGTACTCATATACATAAAATAAATAATTCTTCTAAAAATGAAAAGAAAAGGAAATGTCACCAGCCTTCCTGCAGACCAATTTTATGGGGCATTTTCTCAAGTGTTTTCCCCTCTTTTCAGAAATGGCTTTGTGTCAAGTTGACAAAAACTGATCAGTACAAGTGACTGTACTGACACACAAATACATCCAGTATCCAACCACAAACTTTCTCTTTTGCCTCCAAAATGGCATGTTAGTGTTAACATAAGGATATAGGAATTCGCATTTTTCTTAAACATTAAAATCCTATCACACTTGTGCAAAGCTAAACCCTGGTAAGAGGCTAACAGGGCCTTGGGGATGGACTTTCAAATGGCATAAAGATAGATCACATGACTACCATTCTTCATATGCACCCAGATGTCCAAGCCAGCAAATTGCTCCTCTCCCAGAAACAGAATTCAGGTACTTGTACTGCAGCATGCATTGCTCAATCCTCTCCAGGGGAATACCTGTTCACTTTGCTGAGGTCAGTTCCTTGTTTGCAGTACAACATAGCTGTAGCTATTCCCTTTCATCTGAAGACCGGCACGGACTGAAAACATTCCAACTTTTAAAAGTCCCATGGCCTTTTAAAATTCTAACACTTCAGAAGTTTGCTCTCTTGAAAATATCCAAAGTCTCTTTCAAAGCTCAAAACCATTCTAAAATACCCAAAACCTCTCAAAATATCCAAAGTCTCTCTAAAATTACAAAATCCCATAGCTATGGACTCCTGTATAATAATAAAAATAATAATAACAAGCTACATACTTTCTTATCTCAAGAGGGAAGAATCGGGGCACACAGATAAGTTGAATCAAAGCAAAGCCAAATTCTGCAGTTATAAACCTCAGTGCTGGATATCTGGAATTCAGTCATGATCCTCTGGGCTCCAAACATCTTGTGCCACTTCTCTGGTTCAGCCCTCTACAGCACACACAGTTTGTCCCCTAGGTCCAGGCTAACTCTACTCCAAGACTACCACATTCCTTGGCAGTCATTCCATGGTACCAGTATTTTTTAAATGTGGAGATTTCAACTGCAACTGGGCTGCACTGTCACCAAAAACATCTCCTGAGCCTTCGTTAGGAACTTTAACCCTGTCATGTGATGCCAAACCTCCACAACTCTCCATGACCCTGGAGCTTCTACTACCACTGAAGTTGGCCTTTTATTTGTGACCTCTCCTGGCCTCTCACAATGCTCTTCTTTGGCTGCTCTTCATAGCACCTTCATCCCTTCACAGTCAGTACCACCTGGGAGATATTTACACATGACCAAGCTCAGCCCCAGGATAAGAGGCAGCCTTAGCCACCTCTGGAACACAACTTCTGTGTACTGACGCTGAAAAGCCACTTATTAAATTTTCCTCAGTGTTGCTGGTCGCTTTTTAATCACAGCTGATCCTTTAGCCCCAGCTGGTCAGTATCCAGTGGCCCACTAAAGCAAAGGTTTTACTTTAGTGATTCTGATCTTTTTTTTTTAATCATAGTCAATTTCTCAGCCCCAGCTGATTAGAAATGCATATCCTTAGAGCAAATTAACATCCAAATGATCCCAGAAGAGTGTTTGCTTCTCTCTGAATCTCCACCAGCCAGGCCTCATTTCTCCCAACATCCTTATCTTCCAATATCCTCAAGAGCAGCCCACTTAACTCTGAGCACTCAATGACTTTTCCAGCCCCAAAGTCAAATACCACCACAATCCTCCCAAAAACACATGGTCAGGTCTGTCACAGTAATGCCCAACTCCAAGTACCAATTCCTGTCTCCGTGGTTTTTTTGGTTTTTGTTTTTGTTTTGTTTTGTTTTGTTTTGTTTTGTTTATTGCTATGACAAAATACCATGACCAAAACTGATATAGGGAGAAAAAGGTTTATTTCAGCTCACATGCCCCAAGCAAAGTCCATAATGAAGAGAAATCAGGATAAGAACTCAAAGCAGAAACTCCAAAACACAGACCATGGAAGAATACTGCTTATTGGGTTGTTCTTTGTGGTGTGCTCAGTCTGCTTTCTTATAAATCCCAGTACTACCTGCCCAGGCGTGGCATGACCCACAGTAAGCAAGGTTTCCCTACATCAATAACTAATTAGTAAAAGGAGGGAACCAGCTACTAAAACTTGTCCTTTGACTTCTCTATGTGTATTATGGAATGTGCACATCCACACTTACAGGACATCACATCCAGATTAATATTAAATGCAATAAACAAACAAAAAAAAAAACTAATTCAGAAAATGCCCCACAAGCCTAACTACAGGTCCATTTTAAGGAGATCTTTTCTTAATTATAGTTCCTTCTACTTAGATACATCTAGGTTTGTATCAAGTGGACAAAACCAACTAGCACCACCTCTATCTCCTTAACTTGGCAGACCACCCATTTACCCTGAGAATCTCCATTTCTGTTACTGTACTGGAAAAAGGAATCAGTGTTATCCTTCCTAGGGACCAAAACGCATGTGCTTATTACTCAAAGTCTTAAATTAAACATTGACCATTTCTTATTCATTTTATACAACTTTCTAATGGCTTAAAGGATTAATCCCAATGACTCTGCCAAGTCTGAAAGACAACATCTATGTCGTGTTGTTGTTGTTGTTGCTGCTGCTGCCATAGTTGTTGTTGTTGCTGTTGTTGTTGTTGTTGTTGTTGTTGGGGAAAAAACATAGTCTCCAGCC
This sequence comes from Mus caroli, assembly GCF_978045245.1. NCBI lineage: Eukaryota > Metazoa > Chordata > Mammalia > Rodentia > Muridae > Mus > Mus caroli. The sequence continues at coordinate 73,664,454 of NW_028227257.1, forward strand.
TTTGGCTTCCTTCAGAGAAACTTCTCAAGAAAGTTGCAGGTATTGTATTCTTGGCATTTGAATTCAGGCACTGATGCTGTAAGAGCATGAGACAAATAGCCTTTCAGAAAAAAATCGGGAGCACGGTTATTTTGGAGTTCTTTGCTACCTGCTGAAAATCACAGATGATTGATTTTTTTTCATCCCATCACTATTTTTAGCACAGGTCACTGAATCCATGTCCTTCTTGTCAGTGCCTCTTCTTCAGTTAGTGAAGAGAGATTTGGCAGAGTCAGCTGACAGGCCCTCTCATTGATTTTTAACTTTGGTGATGGAACAAAGGGAAAATCCCTCATCGAGAGTAAGAAGATATAATATTGAAAAGCAGGAGAAACATAGAAGATGTAATGAACTGGAGATGAATTCATGCCCTGATTCTGTGTGTCGTAGTGAGAAAATGCCATGAGGGGTGTTGGCAGGAGCCTAACAAGGAAGAGTTGAGTGTAAGCATTTCTCCATACTTGGCACAGGGTGCAGCAGTCTGCTGTTCTTGAATAAGAGAGAGAAATTTCAGGGTGAAGCAGCAAAGATAATTGGGTAATGAAAAGAACGAGCCTGTGGAAACAAAAGTTTATGCATGTGTGTGTGTGTGTGTGTGTGTTACAAAGAACACAAATGCATCTTTACATATAGATTAGTTTGTACTTGTGAAGCATATAAAAGCTATTTTGTAAAGAACCTCCAGACCATCTGACTTGATCTTCATAACTACCTGTGAGTGTAGAGTTTAATTTAGATCTTGCAGAGAATTACACAGAGCAGAGTTTTGGAGATTTGCCTCTAATCCCAAAACAAGCTGATAGCACAGATGACATAAACCATGCTTGTTCTGGTTCATTGCAGAAGAATATTCTTGTGGGTGACTCTTCATTTCCCTATGGATGCCACAAAAGAACACAACATCAATAAATGAAATAAGAAACACAGTAACATTGCAAAGACCCTCCAAGTCGTTTGATTTTGTAATTTTCTGAATTACTGGAGACAGACGAGGAATCAGTACACACATCAATTTCACTGAAGTATTTATTACTTTTGCACTACTGTAAACAAAATACCTGACAAAAGCATCCTAGGAAAGCAAGGTTTGTTCATGGGGTCAGAGGGTTGCCATCCAATGGGACAGAAGGTAGGGCAGAGTGTATGCCAAAAGGAGCATAGAGTGGGAGATGCCAGGAAAAGGTGAAAAAGGGCAGGGACGGGATCATGGTGAGCCAGGAAAAGAAGAAAACAGGCAGGGACAAGAAGTAGGTATAACCTTCATAGCATCCCCTACATACAGTGACCTACTTTCAGGGGCAGATGTTCTTCTTAAAGGTTCCACAGCCTTCAAAATAGCACTACAATCTATGAACCAAGATTTCAAACCGTGAGCTATTTCAGTTTCAAACCATAGCCCACAGCTATCAAAAATCCATTAAAATAGTAAAGTGATGTGCTCAAGCACAAACCCAAAAGATCATGGAGAACATGAGAAGAAACAAAAATAAACTTAGCAGGGACATAAAACAGAAGGAATGCACAAAAAAAAACAACAAACAAACAAACAAACAAAAACGGTCCAGACTGTGGTGGTGCACACCTTTAATCCCAGCACTCAAAAGGGAGAAGCAGGCAGATCTCTGAGTTTGAGGACAACCTGGTCTAGTAGAGCAAGTTCTAGGACAGCCAGGACTACACAGAAAAAACCCTATCTTGAAAAGAGAGGTTGGAGGAGAAAGGATGGAAGAAAGGGTAGAAGGAAAGAAGGAAGAAAGGAAGGAAGGAAGGAAGGAAGGAAGGAAGGAAGGAAGGAAGGAAGGAAGGAAGGAAGGCTGAATCACTAGCAGGTACTGTATCAGCCCTTTCTACTCCCAAAAAAGATTCAGAAACAGGCAGCACAAGCAATCTGTAAAAATGTAAAATGAGGGGAAAGGCTTAAAGAGGAAATAATTGTCTGAAAATCTTCTAAGTCTCAGAGTTTCAACTAAGTATGGATAGCCAAGGAACCAACTTGGCGTGCTCCAGCAAAGGAAGAGAGGACAAGATAACTTCCCCTCCCTTCTGCTCTGAGGTCCAGAGAAAAACTAATATGGGGAAATATCATCAGTGTAGTAGACATCACTGGTCCACAGGCTCACAGAATGTCACTGGTTAGCTCTCACTTGTGGAAAGAGATTGAATCCTCCTCTGCGGAGTGTGACGGCCCTAAAGAACACAAACAGTGTTCCGATCCACTGGCTCTATTGGAGCAAGCCTGGAGACGCCTGCCATCAGCAAAGTGAACTCCTGCTCTCCGGTTCTCAGTTAGATATCAGGCCTTTTTTCATTATGCTAAGCGAAAGTCCACAGATTGGCAGGTGCCTGATGTAAGGGAAGTTTCTAGTATAAAACATTCAGATGAGAAGGGAAGGAAGAAAAGATAGGAGAGATTGTGTAGGAAGAACTATCCAACTGACCATGCATAAGACACACACACACACACACACACACACATACACACACCACACAGCACATCTGTGATCGTCTAATTTTAGAATACTGAGACAAAAAGAAGATCACCCAAGCTGCCAGAAAAGAAAAATTGGATGCAAATGGCTTTGGTTGCTCAATACTTAGTAGACAACAATGCCGTGACAGAATCTTTTTTTGAAGTTGCAAATGAAACTCTTCAAGTTAGAATTCCCTATCAACCCAAACTACCATTTTAAAATGAAAGGATGTATTTTGAATTGTGAAGAAATGTCAAAAGAAAATTATCTTCTATGAGAATCAAACAGGAAAACAAGATCAGAAACAAGCTATGCAACACAGAGAAGAGACAACCATCGCAGTTCTCCAGAGATGGGTATGAAAGATGCCAGGGGAATATCTTCAGGAAGACAAAGTAGAAACCTGACTGGAAATGAACATTCTCAGACATGGTTGGGGGAGTGGGTGAATAGTCTGCAGCTGGATTAATACCTAATACATCAAAAACTCAGCAAACAGAAGCCATTCTAAGATGGTGCCTCTGAGATTAGGGAAGAGGACTAAAACAAACCACTATTTTCTAGGAAATATGAGAGAAAAAGGAGGTTATCTATATGCAGCGAGGCACTGAATAGAAGAATATTGTCTTGCATTGGTAAAGAAAATGTATAGCTTAGAAAACTGAAAGTATCTTATTTTAGATATACTCGGGAGAGTTTGGCATAGAGGTGAAAGTGGAAGGCTATATGCCCCTGGTGGTTAGTTCTAATTGTTGACCTGACACAAGCTTGAGTCCCCTGGGAAGGAAGAAGGATCAGGTCCGAGGGGTATTGTTCTTTACTGCCTTTGTGGGTGTAGGAAAGTCCAGCCTGAAAGTGGACAGTACCACTCTCTGGGTTTGGGTCCTGGGTTGTCCAAGACTAGGGAAACCAAACTGCATCCGGAGTGAGCATGCACTTATTTCTCTTCCTTTTTGGCTGTGGGTGTGATGTGGTTCACTGCTTTAGGCTCCTGCTGCTGCGCATCTGCTGCAATGGTTATAACCTGGAACTGAAAGCAAATCTGAAACCTGACCTGCCTTTTGCCAGGGCATTTCATCACATGCACAGATCGGCATAGCTGTGCAGAAGTACAAGCACAGGAAGCAGACAAATCCAGATTCTAATATGGATTGTAATCCTAACTCCACCATTAACTGACTATGAAACCACATACAAGTACCCACACTCTTACAAAGTGACATTTCCATTTATAAGACAGAACTGAAGATAATGATACCTAAACATGACTGTGTAACGCTGGTAGATATATATATATGTAAAATAATTGTGAGTAAATTTTAATTTACTAACAGTATGTATTAAAAATGTTCAGTAGATATATGTTTAGCCTAATATAGAATAAGAAAGCAAATAAAATTGGTTTTCTGTTAGAATTGTCCTGTTTATAACTGTTTTCGTTTTTTTAAAGTCCCCCTTTTCATTAGGTTAATGAGAAGAATTAGTTACTAGAAAAACTTTGAATGGATATTTAACCCTAGATTTTAATTTTTTTTCTTTATTTTGAGAATATCATGTTTGTATACAAAGTACTATGATCATATCTAGCCTCCATTTCTCTCTCCAACTTTCTCCATAACACCTTCCCAGCATCCCTCCCTCCCAACTCCCAATTTCATATATATGTGGGGTGTGTGTGTGTGTGTGTGTGTGTGTGTGTGAAGTTAACACTCCTGCATGTGCATAGGTACAAGGCTATGTACTAGGATATGGGAAAGCTACCACTGGCCACATATTCAAAAAAGAAACGATTCACTGTCCCCACAAACTATCCACTGAGAATAGCTCCTCATTGCAGAGTATTTCCCTGGAGATAGGTCTTACCCCATGTATGCTGGAATTTGGACTGGCTTGAACTTGTGCATGTCTTCTACAAGTAAGTTCATGAGTGTAATAGCCATGCCATGTCCACAAGAGAGACATTCACCACTCTCCTTCTCATCGTCTGGTTCCTAGCATTCTGTCTGCCTCCATTTCTACAACATTCCCTTTGGTGGATGGAAGCGTTGATACAGATGTCCTGTTTAAGACTGAGAACCCAGGCTCTTACTCTTAGCACGTTGACCAGTTACACATTGCTGCACTGACTGCTGTCTACAGCAAAGTTGCTCTGACCCAGCCCTCTAGATATAAACATAAATATTTAAAAGTCAATTTGAGAGAAACGTTCCGTTCCCCATCATTGTGAGAGGGTAGGAGAGGCAGAGAGATGGGAACGATGGAAGAGTGGGGTGGCGAGTGCGCTGTGGAAAGAAGCCGTAACAAATAGATGAGAGTAGGCCGAGGTCGACGGTAAATCATGTCGTTACCTAGTGGGATCAATGAGAGGTGTGCAGCAGTCTGGAGTTTAAACAGATGCAGATTCAGCCCAACAAACTCCTCAGCCATGGGGTCATCCTAGAGCTTGGCGATGAAAGAGCCCCAAGATAAAAAAAAATAAAAAGTCTTCTATTTTAGACTTCTACGAAAAACCATTTGTCCTGTGATGCTACTGAGGCCTGTGTGTGGGTCAGTGGCCCTGATGTGGCCAGATCTGGGTTGATGTCCGAGGACTGTGTTGTCACTTGACGACAAGCAGATGTTCATGGCCTATGCCACAGCCTGAGTCCATGTTGATGTCTGTGGGGTTTGCTGCCCCAGGAGACCGTACTGATGTCAGAGGCCTGAGCTGCCACCTGAAACTGTAGTGGTAAACAAGTCCAGGCTGCTTCCTGGAGCCATGGCTTTGTCCGTGATCACGCTACAGTTGAGGTTTGAGTTGATATTCATGCCCTCTGTTACCATCGAAGGACAAATGTAGGTCCCTGACATGCACTGAAGCTGTGTTGATGTTCATGGTCTGTGCTGCCACTGGAGACCACAGAGGTCCGTGCTGCCACTCGAGGCCACTGTGATTTCAGGGTCTATGCTGCAGCCTGAAACCATGCTGATGTCTAGAGCCAATACTGCTGCTGGAGTCCACGCTTGATGTGGGTGACCTAAGCTGACACCTGCGGCCATGGTGTTGTCTAGACCCTTAATGCCACCAAGGGTCCATGGTCTTATTGCAGCAGGGTCTATGTTCATATGGCTATGTTGTCACCAAATGCCTGGTGGATGTCAGTGGTCTATGCTGCAGCTGGAAGCCTTCATGTTCATGATCCCAGCTGCAATGGAGGACCTTATTTGGGTCCATGGTCCTATTGCAAGCAGGAGCCCTGTTTGTAGTCTATGCTGATGCCAGAGACTATGTGGAAGCTCACAATCCACACTCCCACAGATCATAAAGAGCAAATACGGTACTTTTGACAGTGACATCAAAGACTACAAACAGTTGAGAAAGAGAGACTTCAACTCCTACCTCTACTCTATCCCTCCCCCAACAAACTAGAAACAGCCTAAATATGGACCCATTGGGGAGAGAACTCTTAAAACCTGTGATAGGATGTTGGGGTGTCCACCTCCACAGTACATGCCTTCCAGCAGGGATGTTGAAAAATGACTCAGCTCTATTTAAGGGGCAGACTAATGAGAGTTTGCTCACGCCCCAGTGAGTATATAGAGTATAATACAAATTGGACTTTTTGTGTGTATGTGGTAAAAGGGAAGTCACAAGGGAGCAGGGGTGACATGGTCGGGGAAGAACTGGGAAGTGAATGTGATAGGGGTATGTGATGTGAAATACCCAAAGAATCAATAAAAATATTATGTTGGGGAAAAGCCAATTTGACAGCATGACCATTTGGCAAAGTAACAGTAGTAGGATTCTACCCTGGGGCTTAAAGCATCCCCAGCCAGAAACTTCTGATGAGGATTACAGTAACGGGCAAGAAATTTCCTCTTCTAGCCCGGCATGGTGGCACACACCTTTAATCCCAGCACTCAGGAGGCAGAGGCAGGCAGATTTCTGAGTTTGAGGCCAGCCTGGTCTACAAAGTGAGTTCCAGGACAGCCAGGGCTACACAGAGAAACCCTGTCTTAGAAAAAAAAAAAAAAGGAAAGAAAAGAAAAGAAAGAAAGAAATTTCCTCCTCTGGAGCAGGTCTCACCCATGACCAGAGAGGGGTCGATTGCTCCATAATCGTCACGGCACTATCGCCTCAGTGTGCACATCTTACTTGGCAGATCAACATCACTGCATGAAGGTTCCAGCTGTGAGTAAGAGCACCGATGCCTTTTATTCCCCCCCCACCCCCAGACCTCCCCCCTCCCGCAGCCTATACCACACCTTCCCACACTCAGAGAGCTAGTCAACAGGGAGAGTACTTCCCAGTCAGTTGGAAATGTATTTCTCTATGACCATAGCTGCAGTGTGCAGTGCCCTCAACAATAGGATCTTTCTGTGCTGTTACAGTGGTTAGCCTAGAGACCTCTGAGGTCTCGGGTCTCGATGACCTATAATCTTTTTAAATGGGCTTAGTAACTGGTGGTTTTTCTTAAGGCTTTATTACATTTCCTTGGTTTTGATTAATGCACCCACTACCCCCTTCCTCTCCTTCCCATTTCAGTTTAATCTCTTAAATCCTAGTATCCAGCCTTCTTTCATCCCACATGTTTTCTAATATTCATAGTTATTTCTTAAGTTGGATCGTGAGATCACATGGCTGTACAGACTCCCTCATCTTGGGTTAGCTCTCCCTTTACCCCTGACTTCCTCCATATTCCCACAGCCCTCCCTGTTTATTCTTGTTCCCATAGTCTACTTCTCTGCTTCCATTTTAGCCGACAATCTAAGAGTCCTCATCCTTATCCTGACAGTAATGGGATCGGTTGTAAGAATTTTATGTTCCTTAGTCAAGAGAGGTAATCAGATTTGCAGGTTGAGTTACTAAATATTCCACACCTAAGATTTATTAAATACAAAGAAACCTAATTAGCCGCTGTTCTGTACATGGAGAAAAACTCCCACTGTCCCATAATTCTGTCTCCTCTAAAAACAAGCAACCAGTCAAAGAAATGCCATTTTGACAAATATAATGAGATTTTTAGGTCAATATATTTTTGCTTTGTTCTCTTGGCTTTCTTTGTACTCACCCCACTTCCTAGGAAGTGCAGGAGGAGTGGAAGTCGTCATGCTCACAGATGCACACTAGAAGAACCTGGAATGTTATACATACAGTGTTGTTCCTTCAAGGGAAGGAATGAAAAAGTCTGTGTTCTTCCCAGAAGCGTGGAGGAGAGACACTTTCCCCCTGGTGGCCTTTGATCTATTTATGGGACCAGAGACTTTGGTGGCACTGGACCTTTCCCTAGACCCTTATCATGAAATTGTTTTCTCCTTCCTGGGTTGAGTTATTATCACCAAAATAGTTTTCACCCAACTGTGCTGTGCTGTGCTTAAAGATGCCCAAAATAAACAACATGGAGTCAGACTCCTGGAGTTTGAAGCAACACTGTCTACTGAGTTGTGCTGAGCTGAACTCCCTTCTTACTTCCAGTGGCTCCCCGCTCTGCTTGCTGTCAAAGGTGTAGAGACTCCCACAAGAAAGCATGTGGGTAGCCAACATATTTACACCAAAAACTGTCTCTGTCTCTAAATACTGAGACAAATGGGCACAAGCTCATATCAAATATCTGTGTACATGGAAAAAAAAAAAGGAAAGATAACTTTTCTACGGCTTTAACGATCTTGTTATTCTTACTCAGGGAAATCTAAGGCATATCTACTCATCTGGGGCAGTATTCATTCATGTTGCATTGAACACATAATATGCCAAGCCTTTATACAAGTTTTTCCACCCTCTTATTAAAGCCATTTTCTAGCAAGTGAGAAGGAAGGTTGGTAAAACGTCCTTACCAACCAACTGAAAGAAAACCTATCACTCAAAATGATTGGCAACTTCAGCTCTCTGTCACAATTGAGAAGAAAAGCCTAAACAAACAAAATCTTAGCTGAATATAATCAAGCATGAAAGTCAAGTCGATGATTTATATACAAATGGTGCTAGAAGCATTTTTAAACTGTCTTAGGAGTTTGCAGCCCGACTCATTTATATTCTCTACACCAAACACAGCACTACAATTTATAAGAGGCCTCTAGGCATTTCATTTGCTAGACTGATTTACAGTAAATTGGCTTATTCCAGCATAATAAAGAAGACTCTTTGCTATATGCCACGAAAATAAATTAATCAAGCAATTTAAAATCGAATTTTCACACACGTCTTGTTTTGTTTCTTCAAATATCTAAAATAACAGCATCTCTCATCATTTAAAACCAATAATGTGATTTGTGTTTTTGCAGAAACCAACAACAAATTAAAAAGCAAAACTTTGCATTAGCAGCAACATAAACAGCCAGCTGTGTTGAAAAATGGATCTGAGTTTTCCTCCGCTGTTCCCCTAGAACGTGAAGTCTGAGGGTAAATGGAGCCGGGTGCAATCTGGGAATCGGTTTAGAGGCTGTAACTCTTCAGGACAATGCAAATTGCTTCTCACATTAAAAACACATTAAGTTGCTCAGCAATTCAGAGAAAAAGCATACAACTGATCTCGAATTTTAAAATACATTTAGGTGAAAAATTACTCCAAGCTGTAAGGAAGCCTGCGGCTACTGGGATGCACCTTTTCATGTGTGCAGTAAGGGATGATAGCCTTCTCTGTGCTTCCCAGGGCCGAGGAAGAAGGAGTTCTGTGATTGAAAATGTTTAACGTCCATGATTAATCAGGAGCAGTATAAGCTCCATGAAGCAAGAAAAATAGAAAAACTGCAAATATGAGCAGACTTGGGGAGGAAGCTCAATCAACCCTTGATTGATTCTACTAATGGGAAGAAGTAGTGAGAATTACATAAACATCACTGAACACCCACTGAAAATCAGGACCAAGTTGTCTGAAAGCTATAAGGTGAAACTGTGAGATGTGAAGTGTGCTTTCTCTCTCCGCATGCACAGGATTGATCTGTGGGGCTGGGATGGTAGGGTAGCCTGAACACCACTTTCAGAAGAAAAGTACTCTACAGTATTAAAGTTACAGTGACACTTGACAAGGGGAAAAGCATTTTGGATTCTGCCTTCCGGCTTAGACATGTGTCTCTGTGGACTGCTTTTGATGCCCAATCCCAGCCCTAACAGAGAACTAAAAACTGAAAATGAAAAAATCAGAAAATTATCTGCTGGAAAATAACACTGCTTCACTTTCCAAAGTCGCTGAGAATAGAAGGATGTTAGAAAAACAGATTCAAGTACCTCAGGTTCATTAAGGCTTTGTTTTGATAGGTATAAAGACCTGGCTGAAATCACACACACACACACACACACACACACACACACAAGAACACTCTCACTATTCATCAGTTATTTCTTTCTACACAGTCTTCTAGCATGAATGTTTATTCAAGCTTTTAACAAATAATAATTGAAGGTATTATGTTTTAGGCATCATACAAAATACTAGGATTGGATCCTTAAATCAAACAAATCGAGTTACTATCAAGTAAGACTCCAGGAATACATGGTACGTACACAATACATGTGTAGGCATATGTTGTTTAATGACATTTTGAGAGATGTGTGATCCAACAACTTTGCCATTATGCAAACGTCTTGTAAACATGCTCACCTAGATGGAACACTAGACTAGATGGACTAGCCTAGTACATCCCCAGACATAAGGGGTGGATACACACACACACACACACACACACACACACACCTCTGATGAACAAATAATACAAAGTTAACTCAAAGCCATAAAGAAGGAATACTATATGAAAACCATAAAGCTGTAGCCAGTGTGAATAGAACACCAGCACTGTAGAGAAAACATTTTGTAAGCACAAGAGCAATCTAGAGCAATAATGAAAAAGTATATTATAATAAACACATTAGTAGTGGAGACATATGTTATTTCCATCAAGCATAAGCACTGTCTATGATTATGTGTGCTGTACTTCATAGGACCAGGTGTGTCACCCACATCATCAGAAGCACATGAGCACCACATTCCACTCTCCATCAGCTCTCACACACAGTGGCAGTGACAAGAATTTCTCTGTTACATTGTTTTCCGGAGCCATCTAGGACAGGCTAAGGCTAACAGGTGGCCACCACGTTTGCCAGGTCTACAGTGAGTGAACTCTATTCATGAGTGAAGGGAAGTCAAAGAGACTTCACCTCAGGATTGCTTCTTGTAGCTGATATGATTTTCCTGCCATTATTAAAATAATAAAATAATCCCTGGGCATTAGCCCACCCTATTGGTCAGATTTTCTGTAGATTAATATAAAGATGAACTTTCATGAATTAATGCTGTTAGGATGAATTAATGATTTTATAGAATGCCTGATTTAATTCAAATCATTTTAGGAAGAAAGATTTTAGAGATGGTCTACGTTGCTTTACTAGAAAGATGTAATGAAGTTAAAATCAAGACTAGAATTGCCCGCTTATAATAGTAAGTAAAAGCTACATAATAAGAAATACAATTAGCGGGCTGGTGAGATGGCTCAGCGGTTAAGAGCACTGACTGCTCTTCCAAAGGTCCTGAGTTCAAATCCCAGCAACTACATGGTGGCTCACAACCATCCGCAATGAGATCTGATGCCCTCTTCTGGTGTGTCCCAAGACAGCTACAGTGTACTTATGTATAACAATAAATAAATCTTTTTTAAAAATACAATTAGCTTTGCATAATCACAGAAAAAATAGAAGTAGACTTGGGACAAATTTGTATTCTTCAAGGAAAAACATTTAGATCTAAGCCACAGATGTGCACTGTGATATGGCAAGGCCATGTGAACTCTGTTGCTTTGAACTTATAATGAGCATATAGGATAAAATACTACTTCGAACTTAATATCAACACCCTTCTGTAACTCCCATTCTATGTAACATTTTATCTCTGAGGTAATTTTCTAAAGAACTTTTTGTCTAATAAGGTATAAAAAGGCCAGAGAAAAGAAATAAAGTTGTTGGAGGGTGGTTTGGGGGGGCTCTGCCCCATCAATCCATCCATCTATCCATTCATCCAAATCTATATGTCTGTTTATATGTATGTACAAAGGTGTATGTGTATGTATGTAAGCATGCATGAGCACTTGTGGAGTTGATGAGATAGATGGCTGGACCTAGCCAGGGAGTGTCTGTGTACAAATGTATATCAAAAAGCCATAAAGAACTAAAAGCAATAAAAGGTGATATAACCATTTTCCACTTCACCCAGTGTTTGCTTTCTGTGTAATTGACTCCTTCTTTCTTTTCTGGCTTACAAAGAGTTAACCAGCGAAGTCAGCAAGGGAGTCCTGGCTGCCTGGCCAGAGATGGGGTCACTAGCAATAAATTCTTTACCTAGTCCCACCCCCACCCCCTATTGTTAGCAACAAATGTCAATAGGTCCAAAGGCCTGCAGCTTCTGACCTCAGAGTAACTTAAAGTCAATATAGGTAAATAGAAAGCAACCCTAATCTCTCACAAGACTAAGTCACACCTAGTTTTCCCCCTCATCTACCTTCAAGAGAGAACCAAAGTTCCAAAGCTGACCTCTGGCACATTACAATTATATGGGGTCATCCTCTTATAAAATCACATAACTCAGACCAATTTTTTAAATTTTTCTTTTCTTCTCTTTTAGATTGTCTACTTTTATATTAGATGAGATTAACAGTGTATATATAAATATATATTACTGAGATTAAAAATTAAGGGGTACATTTTAACAGAATATATTGTATGAAAAATCTATTTTCAATAAAGAAAAGAAATTGTAAGACAGTAATTTATTCTTTGAAAATTTCATGTATGTATACAACATATCTTAGTCATATCTGTCCCACATTCTCTCCTTCCAATTCCCCTTGGTACCCCCTCAATACATCTCTCTCTCAAGTTCATGTCCTTTTAAAATGTTGGGTATTAATTTCTTTAACCCACCAAGTCTCATTAGTGCTGGCTATATGCACATGGATTCACTAAGTCATTGGCAAATCACCAGTGGCCACTCCTTCAAGGAAAAGTAGGCATTGTCAATAACTGCAACTAGAGGTGGGGCCTTGGTACTCCCAACTTATCCATGTATGAACTTTTTAACTGGCTTAATCTTGACTAGCTTATCCACAGCTGCTGTGAGTTTACGTGTACAACAGACATGCAGTATCCAGAAGACAGCATTTCACAGCACTCCCTGCCCCCCTCCCCTACTACTCAGCATCCACTGGCTGACATTCTTACATCTCCTCTTTCCCCATTTTTCTGCCTTGCGAGGTTGGCAAGTGGATAGAGATGTTCCATCTACAGCTGCACAGTCTTAGTTGCTTATTCTCGGCACTGTGAACAGCTGTGAGTTTCTGCCGTAACTCTACCATTGCAATAAGAAATTTCTCAGACCAAGGCTGAGGCAGCACACATGTGAGCTATAGACTCCACAAATTACGTGACTACAGTCAAACAGAAGGCATGCTCTCCCAACTAGAAAAATCAAAGAATCCCCTCACTGAACTCTTCATTTGTATTCTCATCGTAAGTCGTAGTTAACTTTATTTCCACTGGATTGGCCATGGGATAACCAGATACTTGGTCCAACACTTTTCTGTGTTTCTGAATTTGCTTCTGGGAAAGAGGGGGTGTTATTTGAGTCAGTAAACTGAGTAGATTGCCCTCATTGATGTAAGTACGGCTTATTAACTTAGCTGAAACTCTAACTAGAAAATAATAGTAGCCTTCACATGAATACTAGAGACTCCTTGTCTCCTGGCCTTGAGCTAGGACATGAGTTTCTTCTGCCTTTGAACTTAAACTGAAATGTCAGCCATTTTTAAAGCCCTAAGCCTTGCAGTCCTAACTAAAACAGCAAGATTGGCTCACTCAGATCTCTAGTTTGTTGACTGTAAAGTTAAGGAATATTTCTGTCTGTAAAGGCCTGGATTCATTTCTTATTCTCTCTCTCTCTCTCTCTCTCTCTCTCTCTCTCTCTCTCTCTCTCTGTGTGTGTGTGTGTCTGTCTGTCTGTCTATCTGCTGTCTGTCTGTCTCTTCCTCCTTCCCTTTTTCCCTCTACACACAAACACACACACACACACACACACACACATACATTCTGCTCTTCTTGAGAACCCTAATATACCCTGTAAATATAGTCCTTCAAAAACACCTAAGGAAATCCTTTGAGAAAGTAAATTTGATCACATCAGTTTTGTACCAAAAGTACCATAGTGGCTTCCCCTCCTCCTTTGAGTAAAATTCTTTGATATTTTAGGAAAGGGGAAGAGAAGACAGAAGGAGAGGAAAATCCCATGGATGCTTGTTTCATCTCCATGGTCAAATAAGAATAGACACTTGAACATGCTGTGTGCTTAGATGTAGATTTAAGTTCATGTAGTTAAGCTGGTGAAGTCTCCTGGACTTCAGGTGATTGAACCACACTATATAAGTGTTAAATAACATGATTTTCTTAGATATTAAAAGGTACATATTAGGAAATTGTTCACAATGTCTATGACAAAGGTAATATGTAATGTAGTGCTCATAGCCAGATACCATAGAAATGTTCTGACTGACTCCTGATCCCTTGCCCAGACGTACCTACCACAATTAATGTCTATGCTTCCCCTTAAATAGTGAATATATCTGCCTGTAAAGATATTTATCAGGGTACACAGACCAAACCTTATTCTACACTTAAATTCAACTCAGTAGCATGAGCCAGGCATTTTACAGCTGACCTTGGTGGCCCTCCAGCTATCATGGGATGCATGGTATTCTATAATCTGGCTATGTCCTATTTGATGGAATAAGAAACAGGATGACATAACTATTTGGGGGTCTCCATTTTAGCTACAGTGAACACTCTGTATACATATCCTTTGCAAGTGTGGACACAAGTAAAATTGCTTACAATGAATTGTTTGGTCAAAGAAGCCAGGTAGTTCAAATACTGAAACATATGATCAAATGACCTGCAAAATGTTGTACAGGTATATGCTTCTGCCAATAGCATTAATACTGATCATTACTAAATTTAAAAATAATGACTGCTTTATAGATGTAACTTACATCTTCTTTTGGTCTGTTTGTCTTTATTTTTCCGTGACTATTGACACTTTATAGATTGTATGTTCATGTTCTATGTCTCTTTTTATTAGTCTCCTTATAATCTTAATTAGTATAACTTTTGTATGTGTTAAAATTACTTTCTTCTTCCTAATAAGTTACCATAAATAGCTCCACAATCCTGAGGATGATTTTTATGAAATTTTTCTTATTTAGTCTTGTGGCTTCTCAATTTGCTTATAACAGCCTGTTCTACTCTATGATTTTAAAGGAAGTCACTGATCTTTTTATATTTTGGTTTTTTGGAGATAACGTTTGTGTAGCTCTGGCTAGCCTGCCAGGAACTGGCAGAGATCTGCCTGCTTCTGCCTCCTGAGTGCTGGGATTAAAGGCATGTGCCACCACTAATGGCCACTACTTTAAAAAAAAAATGTGTTTACATATGCATGATTGCGTGTTTATGTATATGTGGAGGTCAGAGGATAACTTGAATTTGATTGCTTCCTTGTAACATGTGGGCCCCAGGGCTCAAAGTTGTACATTGAACTTGGCAGCAACCATCCTTACTCACTAAACCATCTCGCTGACCTAGCTTCACTCGCAGGTTTTTTACTAACCACATTTCCAATTTCTTCACACACCCTCTTGTAGCTCTTTTACTTATTCATTTATGAGTTGTGTTGACAGTTCTTCTTGGTAGAAAATTCAAAGCTCAGCTTGTAATAGATCAAGAGTGCTATATCTTCACTCCCTGTTTCAGCTGCTGTTATAGGAGCCCAAGCTTCTGCCCATGTTAAATTACTGTAACAGCTTCCTAAGCAATGCCTTCCTACAGTGTATCCCCAAGACAGGAAACAGAGTGACCCTTTTTAAATATGGGACAAATCCAAATAAAATAATTTTCGGACCCCCGCCGCAGGATTTTGGGACTGCTGGTGAGTGGAACACAGCTTCTGCTCCAATCCAATTGCGCGAGACCTGAGACTGCATTAGTTAGGGAAGCAGAAACCGGCCTGAGTAGGGCCACAGGCCTCATCCGGCCAGATCAGCGCCGGGGTAGCGGGAGCGCAGGGTTGCCTGACACCCGCCAGCTACCCACGACCCCCGCCGCAGGATTTTGGGACTGCTGGTGAGTGGAACACAGCTTCTGCTCCAATCCAATTGCGCGGGACCTGAGACTGCATTAGTTAGGGAAGCAGAAACCGGCCTGAGTAGGGCCACAGGCCTCATCCGGCCAGATCAGCACCAGGGTAGCGGGAGCACAGGGTTGCCTGACACCCGCCAGCTACCCACGACCCCCACCGCAGGATTTTGGGACTGCTGGTGAGTGGAACACAGCTTCTGCTCCAGTCCAATCACGCGGGACCTGAGACTGCTCTGGTTGGGGAGAGAGAAATCCGGCCTACTTAGGGCCACAACCCTCTTCCGGTCAGAAAAGCACCGGGGCAGCTGGGGCGCAGGGTCTGCTGACACTCGCCAGCTACCCACAACACCCACCACAGGATCTTAAGACTTCTGGTGACTGGAGCACAGCTTCTGCTCCAATCCAATTGCACGCGGGACCAGAGACTGCATTACTTAGGGAAGCAGAAAAACGGCCTGTGTAGGACCACAGGCCTCTTCCGGCTGGACCAGCACCGGGGTACTGTCAGCTACCCACGACCCCCGCCGCAGGATTTAGAGACTGCTGGTGAGTGGAACACAGCTTCTGCTCCAATCTTTAAACAGTGACAACGATAACAACTAACCCCAGAGATTACCAGATGGCGAAAGGTAAACGTAATAATCTTACTAACAGAAACCAAGACCACTCACCATCATCAGAACCCAGCACCCCCACTTCGCCCAGTCCAGGGCACCCCAACACACCGGAAAAGCTAGACACGGATTTAAAAGCATATCTCCTGATGATGATAGAGAACTTCAAGAAGGACTTTAATAACACACTTAAAGAAATGCAGGAGAACACTGCTAAACAGGCAGAAGACAATAAAGAGAAAGCACAAAAATCCCTTAAAGAATTGCAGGAGAACACTGCTAAAGAGTTACAAATCCTTAAAGAAAAACACGATAACATAATCAAACAGGTAGAAGTCCTTACAGAAAAAACAGGAAAACACATCCAAACAGATGATGGAAATGAACAAAACCATACTAGACCTAAAAAGGGAAGTAGACACAATAAAGAAAACCCAAAATGAGGCAACACTGGAGATAGAAACCCTAGGAAAGAAATCTGGAACCATAGATACCAGCATCAGCAACAGAATACAAGAGATGGAAGAGAGAATCTCAGGTGCAGAAGATTCCATAGAGAACATCGGCACAACAATCAAGGAAAATGTAAAATGCAAAAAGATCCTAACTCAAAACATCCAAGAAATACAGGACGCAATGAGAAGACCAAACCTACGGATAATAGGAGTGGATGAGAATGAAGATTTTCAACTCAAAGGACCAGCAAACATCTTCAACAAAATTATAGAAGAAAACTTCCCAAATCTAAAGAAAGAGATGCCCATGAACATACAAGAAGCCTACAGAACTCCAAATAGACTGGACCAGAAAAGAAATACCTCCCGACACATAATAATCACAGCAACAAATGCTCTAAATAAAGATAGAATACTAAAAGCAGTAAGAGAAAAAGGCCAAGTAACATATAAAGGCAAGCCTATCAGAATTACACCAGATTTTTCACCAGAGACTATGAAAGCCAGAAGATCCTGGACGGATGTTATACAGACACTAAAAGAACACAAATTCCAGCCCAGGCTACTATACCCAGCCAAACTCTCAATTAACATAGATGGAGAAACCAAAGTATTCCACGACAAAACCAAATTCACACATTATCTCTCCACGAATCCAGCCCTTCAAAGGATAATAACAGAAAAAAACCAATACAAGGACAGGAACCACGCCCTAGAAACAACAAGAAGGTAATCCCTCAACAAACCTAAAAGAAGACAGCCACAAGAACAAAATGCCAACTTTAACAACAAAAATAACAGGAAACAACAATTACTTTTCCTTAATATCTCTTAATATCAATGGACTCAACTCCCCGATAAAAAGACATAGACTAACAAACTGGCTACACAAACAAGACCCAACATTTTGCTGCTTACAGGAAACTCATCTCAGAGAAAAGGATAGACACTACCTCAGAATGAAAGGCTGGAAAACAATTTTCCAAGCAAATGGCATGAAGAAACAAGCTGGAGTAGCCATTCTAATATCTGATAAGATTGACTTCCAACCCAAAGTCATTAAAAAAGACAGGGAGGGACACTTCATACTCATCAAAGGTAAAATCCTCCAAGAGGAACTATCAATCCTGAATATCTATGCTCCAAATACAAAGGCAGCCACATTCATTAAAGAAACTTTAGTAAAGCTCAAAGCACACATTGCACCTCATACAATAATAGTGGGAGACTTCAACACACCACTTTCACCAATGGACAGATCATGGAAACAGAAACTAAACAGGGACACAGTGAAACTAAGAGAAATTATGAATCAAATGGATCTGGCAGATATCTACAGAACATTCTATCCTAAAACAAAAGGATATACCTTCTTCTCAGCACCTCATGGTACCTTCTCCAAAATTGACCACATAATTGGTCACAAAGCAGGCCTCAACAGATATAAAAATATTGAAATTGTCCCATGCATCCTATCAGATCACCATGGACTAAGGCTGATCTTCAATAACAAAATAAAGAATAGAAAGCCAACCTTCACGTGGAAACTGAACAACACTCTTCTCAATGATACCTTGGTCAAGGAAGGAATAAAGAAAGAAATTAAGGACTTTTTAGAGTTCAATGAAAATGAAGCCACAACATACCCAAACTTATGGGACGCAATGAAAGCATTTCTAAGAGGAAAACTCATAGCTCTGAGTGCCTCCAAAAGGAAACTAGAGAGAGCACACATTAGCAGCTTGACAACACACCTAAAAGCACTAGAACAAAAGGAAGCAAATTCACCCAAGAGGAGTAGACGGCAGGAAATAATCAAACTCAGGGGCGAAATCAACCAAGTGGAAACAAGAAAAACTATTCAAAGAATCAACCAATCAAGGAGCTGGTTCTTTGAGAAAATCAACAAGATAGATAAACCCTTAGCCAGACTCACTAGAGGGCACAGGGAAAGCATCCTAATTAACAAAATCAGAAATGAAAAAGGAGACATAACAACAGATCCTGAAGACATCCAAAACACCATCAGATCCTTCTACCAAAGGCTATACTCAACAAAACTGGAGAACCTGGATGAAATGGAGAAGTTCCTAGACAGATACCAGGTACCAAAGTTGAATCAAGATCAGGTTAATGATCTAAACAGCCCTATATCCCCCAAAGAAATAGAAGCAGTCATTAATAGTCTCCCAACTAAAAAAAGCCCAGGACCAGATGGGTTTAGTGCAGAGTTCTATCAGACCTTCAAAGAAGATCTAATCCCAGTTCTTCACAAACTATTCCACAAAATAGAAACAGAAGGTACTCTACCCAACTCATTCTATGAAGCCACAATTACTCTGATACCTAAACCACAAAAAGACCCAACAAAGATAGAAAACTTCAGACCAATATCCCTTATGAATATTGATGCAAAAATCCTCAATAAAGTTCTTGCTAACCGAATCCAAGAACACATCAAAACAATCATCCATCCTGACCAAGTAGGTTTCATCCCAGGGATGCAGGGATGGTTCAATATACGGAAATCCATCAACGTAATCCAGTATATAAACAAACTCAAAGACAAAAACCACTTGGTCATCTCCTTAGATGCGGAAAAAGCATTTGACAAGATCCAACACCCATTCATGATAAAAGTCTTGGAAAGATCAGGAATTCAAGGCCCATACCTAAACATGATAAAAGCAATCTACAGCAAACCAGTAGCCAACATCAAAGTAAATGGTGAGAAGCTTGAAGCAATCCCTCTAAAATCAGGGACTAGACAAGGCTGCCCACTTTCTCCATACCTATTCGACATTGTACTTGAAGTCCTAGCCAGAGCAATTCGACAACAAAAGGAGATCAAAGGGATACAAATTGGAAAAGATGAAGTCAAAATATCACTTTTTGCAGATGATATGATAGTATATATAAGTGACCCTAAAAATTCCACCAGAGAACTCCTAAGCCTGATAAACAGCTTCGGTGAAGTAGCTGGATATAAAATTAACTCAAACAAATCAATGGCCTTTCTCTACACAAAGAATAAACAGGCTGAGAAAGAAATTAGGGAAACAACACCCTTCTCAATAGTCACAAATAATATAAAATATCTTGGCGTGACTCTAACTAAGGAAGTGAAAGATCTGTATAATAAAAACTTCAAGTCTCTGAAGAAAGAAATTATAGAAGATCTCAGAAGATGGAAAGATCTCCCATGCTCATGGATTGGCAGGATCAACATTGTAAAAATGGCTATCTTGCCAAAAGCAATCTACAGATTCAATGCAATCCCCATCAAAATTCCAAATCAATTCTTCAACGAATTAGAAAGTGCAATCTGCAAATTCATCTGGAATAACAAAAAACCTAGGATAGCAAAAACTCTTCTCAAGGATAAAAGAACCTCTGGTGGAATCACCATGCCGGACCTAAAGCTCTACTACAGAGCAATTGTGATAAAAACTGCATGGTACTGGTATAGTGACAGACAAATCGACCAATGGAATAGAATTGAAGACCCAGAAATGAACCCACACACCTATGGTCACTTGATCTTCGACAAGGGAGCTAAAAACATCCAGTGGAAGAAAGACAGCATTTTCAACAAATGGTGCTGGCACAACTGGTTGTTAACATGTAGAAGAATGCGAATCGATCCATTCCTATCTCCTTGTACTAAGGTCAAGTCTAAGTGGATCAAGGAACTTCACATAAAACCAGAGACACTGAAACTTATAGAGGAGAAAGTGGGAAAAAGCCTTGAAGATATGGGCACAGGGGAAAAATTCCTGAATAGAACAGTAATGGCTTGTGCTGTAAGATCGAGAATTGACAAGTGGGACCTCATGAAACTACAAAGCTTCTGCAAGGCTAAAGACACCATCAATAAGACAAAAAAACCACCAACAGATTGGGAAAGGATCTTCACCTATCCTAAATCAGATAAGGGACTAATATCCAATATATATAAAGAACTCAAGAAGGTGGACTCCAGAAAGTCAAATAACCCCATTAAAAAATGTGGCTCAGAACTGAACAAAGAATTCTCACCTGAGGAATACCGAATGGCAGAGAAGCACCTGAAAAAATGTTCAACATCCTTAATCATCAGGGAAATGCAAATCAAAACAACCCTGAGATTCCACCTCACACCAGTCAGAATGGCTAAGATCAAAAATTCAGGTGACAGCAGATGCTGGCGAGGATGTGGAGAAAGAGGAACACTCCTCCATTGTTGGTGGGATTGCAAGCTTGTACAACCACTCTGGAAATCAGTCTGGCGGTTCCTCAGAAAATTGGACATAGTACTACCGGAGGATCCAGCAATACCTCTCCTGGGCATATATCCAGAAGATGTCCCAACCGGTAAAAAGGACACATGCTCCACTATGTTCATAGCAGCCCTATTTATAATAGACAGAAGCTGGAAAGAACCCAGATGTCCCTCAACAGAGGAATGGATACAGAAATTATGGTACATTTACACAATGGAGTACTACTCAGCTATTAAAAAGAATGAATTTATGAAATTCCTAGCCAAATGGATGGACCTGGAGGGCATCATCTTGAGTGAAGTAACACAATCACAAAAGAACTCACACAATATATATTCATTGATAAGTGGATATTAGCCCAAAACTTAGGATACCCAAGATATAAGATACAATTTGCTAAACGCATGAAACTCAAGAAGAATGAAGACCAAAGTGTGGACACTGTGCACCTTCTTAGAATTGGGAACAAAACACCCAGGGAAGGAGTTACAGAGACAAAGTTCGTAGCTGTGATGAAAGGATGGACCATTTAGAGACTGCTGTATCCAGGGATCCGTCCCATAATCAGCTTCTAAACGCTGACACCATTGCATACACTAGCAAGATTTTGCTGAAAGGACCCAAATATAGCTGTCTCTTGTGAGACGATGCCGGGGCCTAGCAAACACAGGAGTGGATGTTCACAGTCAGCTATTGGATGTATCACAGGGCTCCCAATGGAGAAGCTAGAGAAAGTACCCAAGGAGCTAAAGGGATCTGCAACCCTATTGTTGGAACAACATGATGTACTAACCAGAACCCTGGAGCTCTTGTCTCTAGCTGCATATGTATCAAAAGATGGCCTAGTCGGCCATCAATGGAAAGAGAGGCCCATTGGACTTGCAAACTTTATATGCCCCAATATAGGGGAATGCCAGGGCCAAAAGAATGGGAATGGGTGGGTAGGGAAGTGGGGGGCGCTATGGGGGACTTTTGGGATAGTATTGGAAATGTAATTGAGGAAAATATGTAATAAAAATATATAAAAAAAATAATAATAATAATTTTCATCCTTTTTTTTTCAAAACTGCCCAATACATCTCAATTTTGCACACAAAGTATCCAGAATACATACAATGTCATAAAAATCAGGGATGCATGACATGCATCCCTCCACTTCCCCCGGTCGGTCTCCAGCTCTCTTCTCACTCCAAATGTATTAATATCTCCAATGTTCCCCACTTGAACCAGATATAAGTCCACCTTGGATAATTTGATTGTTGTTCTTTCTGACTACAAGGCTTATCTCAGATGGTCACATAGCTGTCTCC
Source organism: Mus caroli (assembly GCF_978045245.1). Lineage (NCBI taxonomy): Eukaryota > Metazoa > Chordata > Mammalia > Rodentia > Muridae > Mus > Mus caroli. Next base: position 73,686,749 of record NW_028227257.1, read on the forward strand.
CCACTTCCTCCAAGTCTTTTATCAAAAGAAATCTCAATTACACCACCTATGGATGAGGTTAAAAAAATACCTTTTCTCCTTTTTCACAAATTTGACCTTGGGTGTTCATTTTAACATTGTTCCCCTGGAAACTTGATAAAGGTGGAAGAGTATCCCTGTTGCCAAGCAACAGCACTTTAGGAGACGAAAAGCCTTCATCCATATACAGAAGCATCTAGATGGAAGTCTGAGTGAGAGCTATAAATATAGCCCGTGCCCATATCTCCAGGCTTCTCTGATAGTGAAAACTCTTTAACTGAGCACTTGATGGCTTGCAGAGAGTTTGGATATGGTGCCCGTGAGTACACCATGAGACCTTATATCAACATTCAATTTCTAAGCCAGGTCAGATGTCATAGCTGTCAAAATGGTTCTGCTTTCCTCATAACTAAGTAAAAATTTGGAGTTAGAGAGCCAAAACTGAAAAAAAAAATGGGTGGCATTGGGACATGTTGTCATCTATAAAGGTCAGCTGGAGAATACACAAGTTGCTTGAAAAAAAACTCACCAATAGAAGTCGCAGAATATTAAGTTTACAATTTTGTGTTGGACCACAGATATAACCATCTTAAGCCACATGAGGCTTGCTGGCCACAGGTTGATCTAGATGACTGCAAGGTCTACTTCCATTGGAGAGAAACATTGGCCTTCCATCCATACTGTCATGTGCTTTTTCATGTCATTCTATGTGAGACCTATTCGTAGTGTGGTCAATGGTGGTTTTGTTGGGCCAACTTCCACAGCAATAGTCATGTTCTTGCGTACCCCTTTTTTTTTTCATGGATAGATGGGTTTATTTAGCAGTAAGCTTGAAACTCTTGCTTTAAGCAAGGATAAACAGTAATTAGATCGGGAACAGACATTTCCTACACTATCAAACATTTAAAATGTCCTTTGCATTTTCAACACTGATCAACAAGCAGATTCGGTCCAGGTTACTTTGATGTATCTACTCAGCTAACCCAAGCTTCTTCTTCAGAGACTCTGGCATCTCAGGTGGAGGAGGGCGAGGGGGCCTGAAGTAGACCTTCACAGAGTCGTAGATGAACCACTATAGTGCAGTCCGAGTGCCAATCATGATGATTCTGGCGAAGAGCCCCTCCCACACACCTCTAAAGCCAAGCCTTTGTAGGACCTGAGATGCAGGCTGCCTTTCTCTTTATTCAGCACAGAGACCACAAAGTCAGCAGGGTGGTAGACAATCGCACAGAAGACTCCAGCACAGAAGCCTCCTGCCACAAATGTCACAACCAGCTGCGCTGCCTTTAAACATTCACTTTGGGCCTTAGGAACCACAAATGTGTACAAAGCTTCAACAGTATATTCAAAGCAAGCGAACTTCATCATGATGTATGGGGTCTGTCTCATCCACAGAGGAGCAACACCCTTATAGAAAGCATTTAAGCCTCCCTCGGTATACATTTTGGGAACAGCTTCCCTCAACGTGTTGGCATAACCAGGCTGGGTTTGAATTCGAACTTTAGCAGCTTCCAGAGGAGCCAAGGCAATGAAGAATTCAGCACTGGCAGAAGCAGCTAAACATAGCGATGTGCGCCACAGGTAGGTGTTCTCCTCACCAAGTATGTTGCTATATACGGCTTTGAAGACTTCATAAAAGCCCAATTTGCAGAGCCCTTGCATGGAATAGCCAATCAAAGTTGGGGCCCATCCTTTAGCCAAATCACGAACACCATCTTCTTTCAGTGTAATGGAGAATCCATTAAATATGCCCTTGCACTTCTGAGGGTCCACCTGCATGCGACATTTTACTAAATCCAGGGGAGCAACAGCAGTGTGTGTCAGACCACAACTTAAGACCCTACCAAAGCCACTTCATGGAGCCAAATTCACAACTGTACTCTTCCACGATGGCGGCGGCCAGGTGGCTGGAACTTCGGGGCAGACCCGGGGGGCTGCGGGGACCCGACAGGCCGTCTTGTTTGTACTAGCTGCAGGTGTGGTGTGTTGAAGGGTGTCGCCCGCGCCAGGTGTGCTACAGACTAGAACATCCTCCTAAGATGCACCCAACTGCTTGCTGGGCAAGGTTGCGGCTCACAGAGGCTGAATGTTGCTTACTCTTAATAAGAGTAAATAAATAATTTGAAGTAACCCGTGTAGCAGACAAGCACACTGTGGGAGACCTGTTCTGAGCGAGATAGCTACTACATACAATGTGGATTGTCGAAGAATACAAGCAAGAGCTAATCACAGGAGCTGAGATATGCAGGCAACCAAAGGAACTAATGCTATCTAACTCTAGACACCTACCCTCTTGTTACCCATCCATATCCAGGATGCCTGTGTTCAGCTTCCTGCCCTTTGCTTGGATCCAATGGAGCAAACTAATAAAATCCAAACCACTGTGCTTACACTTGCTAATGACACTGACAGCTACCCGCACCTGGCTGGAGTGAGTGCCGCAGCTGATCTACTGCATCCCATGGCAAATCTACCTGGAAAAGCATTAAGAATGACTGAAATCCTTACACCAGTTCAGGAACACCTGCTCAGGAAGCTTTGATCAGTGTGGCCATTGGAGTTCTAGTTCTACAAATAGATTCAGGAACTCGTGAACCATCCCTTGCTCTTTTACTGCCCCCTGTAGGCAGATCTCTTGTCTGCTCTCAGCCCAAATATTCTTATTATACCAGGAAGGACTTCTTGGGACATATTTTTTACTCTTTGCCCCAATGAATGCGGAGGAGTTTTTAAATTGAGCTGGGAGTACATACCTTTGAGCCGTATTTTGAAGACAAAGGCAAAAACTAAGCTATAAAATCTCACAGCATTACCTGTGGCTATATTTCTGTTTCAATGAGGAGAGGCTGACAGCTTCCAGGAATGTTCCCAAGGGTTTGGGTTCCTAACCAACCAATGGGCCATGCCTACAGGAGAGCACCCTACTTGGAAAGACACCTCACAATACACTCTCTGTTTGATTCTCCGTCTTCCTCAATAATACTTCACTCCAGAACCTTTGTGTCCTGTTCCCTCCTTCCATGGTCTCCCCTCCATGATTTAACACGTTGGGCCTCACCTTCCTTGTGAGATTATTTGATTTGCCTGGCATAGGCCTCACATCTTGCTGTCTCTCTCTGATTCAGGAAATGTCTGCAGGCTGCCGAGTCCTTTGAACTAAAATCACCTTTGAGGCAGCTGGCGCTCTCTCCTCTCTCCCCCTTCCTCTTAATCGTGCCCAAATTTTTATGAAATTCTCCTGAAATTGTTCCGTTTATATGCACAGAAGCTCTTTCCTCCAAATGCTACCAGCTTTGACTGGTAGCATTTACAGCAATGCACTGTGCTTTCCCCATGTGGTGTTTTCTTCTCTGGGCTGTACTCTCCTCAAAAGTGCAGGCTGGACTATTTTATCTTTTTGTTCAGCATTTTAACAAATATTGACCTTCTTCTCCACTATGTCAGAAATGGCACTGAAACCCTAGGAATCAAATGTCAAGTGCAAAAACCTAGGTCTCTATACCATTTACTGTCCATCAGGAGCCATTAAAAGATTTTTTTTCCAGAGGCATTGTTAAAATTGGAGGCATAGAAAGTGTTTTTAAATGTACCTATAAAGTTATGAAAGATGAAAAGATGAGGCACGCGTGGGATCCCACCCTTCCCTGAAGATTTATGTGCAGGTAGCAGTTGGTGGAGGAGGTAGGAATATTTTCTTCAATGGTATAGGATTGGGAAAGTGTATCTGTTCCAGTTACAAACTCCCATCACGCTTCCTTTACAGCCTTAACGAAGGTCACATGTAGCAAAGCAAACGATATAAACAAAATTAGAAGGTAGGCTAGTCAAGAAGAAAGATGAACAAGAGAGGAAGACACAGCTAAATATGACCCAAATACATTATTATACATGTATAAAAATATAATAAGTGTATTATAAATAGATCACAATAAAAGGAATAAAGAGTTTTGTAACTGTGTCTGATGTTACTGGTTACAGTCACACACCCAATTCATAAATGTTTGTAATTTTATAGCGATCAGAAGGCTTTGAAATTAAGAAACAAACTTTTCCAGAGATGTTATCCTTAGGCACATATTTGAAAAAAATATAAGTCAGGATATCACAGAGATACCAGCTCATCTATATTTAATACTGCACTATCAACAATAGTCAAATTATGGGATCAGCCTAGATATCAAATAACACACACAAAAAAAAAGCTTGGTGCATTTGATGGTTTGAATGAGAGTGGCCCCCAAAGTCTCATATGATTGAATAATTGGTTCACAATTTGTGGAGATGTTTGGGAAGGATTAGGGGGTGTGGCCTTGTTTAAAGAGGTATGTAATAGCAAAGTAATAGCAGGTAATGTAGGTATGTAATAGCAGTAATAGAGGTATGTAATAGCAAAGTAATTTAAATAGTACATATACACAATGGACTTTTATTCAGCCATAAGGGATGAAATTATGTCATTTGAAAATAATGTATACCTTCTGCCATTGTTGGTGGGATTGCAAGATGATATAACTATTCTGGAAATCAGTCTGGTGGTTCCTTGGAAAATTGGACATAGTACTACCTGAGGACCCTATACCTATACAGCTATACCACTCCTGGGCATATACCCCAAAAGATTCTCCAACATATAACAAGGATACATGCTTCACTATGCTCATAGCAGCCTTATTTCTAATAGCCAGAAGCTGGAAAGAACTGAGACATCCTTCAACAGAGGAATGGATACAGAAAATGTGGTACATTTACACAAGGGTGTACCACTCAGCTATTAAAAACAATGAATTCATTAAATTCTTAGGCAAATGGATGGAACTAGAAAATATCATCCTGGGTGAGGTACCCAATCACAAAAGAACACACATGATATGCACTCACTAAGTGGATATTAGCCCAAAAGCTTGGAATACCCAAGATACAATTCACAGACCACATGGAGCTCAAGAAGAAAGAAAACCAAAATACTTCGGTCCTTCTTAGAAGGGGGAACAAAACACCCATGGGAGGAAATAAAGAGACACAGTGTGGAGCAGAGACTGAAGGAAAGGCCATCCAGAGATTGCACCAAGTTGAGATCCATCCCATATATAGTTATCAAACCCAGACACTATTAAGGATGCGAACAAGTGCTTGCTGACAAGTGCTTGCTGACAGGAGCCTCATATAGCTGTCTCCTGAGAGGTCAGAGCCTTACAAATACAGACATGGATGCTCTCAGTCAACCAATAGACTGAGAATGGGGTCCCCAATGGAGAAGTTAGAGAAAGAATTGAAGGAGCTGAGGGGTTTGCAACCCCATTAAAGGAACAATAATATCAACCAACCAGATCCCCCAGAGTTCCCAGGAACTAAGCCATCAACCAAGGAGTACACATGGAGGGAACCAGCCGCACATGTAGCAGAAGATGGCCTTGTCAGCCATCAATGGGAGGAGAGGCCCTTGGTCCTGTGAAAGCTCAATGCCCCAGTGTAGGGGAATTCAAGGGTGGGGAGGCAGGAGTGGGTAGATAGATAGAAAAACACCCTCATAGAAGCAGGGGGAGGTGGGATGAGGCAAGGGGTTGTGGGGGGCCGGAAAGGGGATAACATTTGAAATGTGAATAAAGAAAATATCCAATAAAAATTATTTTAAAACGAAAAATATGAATATAGAAACTGATGCAGCAACTACAGATACATGGATCTACACCGGGTTCTCTGCATGTATATGGTAGCTTCTCAGTACATTTAGTACTTTTATAGGACTACTTTATATGTAGTGGGTCTCTGATTCCTGTGCCTTCTTTCAGGGTTCTTTTATTTTTCTGTTGGCTTGACTTGTGCCACTTTGATATAATGGGTTTTGTTTTAGCATATTATATTTCATTTTGTTGTGTTTTGTTGTTATTTCTTAGAAGCCTGTTATTTTTTAATGAGAGAAGAAAGGAAGTAGATCCAAATGGGAGAAGAGGTGATGGCGGTAGCTGGAAGGGGTAGAGGGAGGGGAAACTATTCAGGTTAATTGGTCTGTTTAAATAAAGAGAAAAAATAAACACATTTCGAATGCAAAAGAAGGAGGAGGGGGAGAAGGGAGGGGAAGAAGAGGAAAAAAATGGGTGAAACTGGAAATCATTGTGCCAAGCAAAACACAGAAGATTGAACATTATAAACATTGCATGATTTTTTTTCCCTCTTATGGGTAATCTAGAGTATGTGAAAGGACCCGCCAGAAGGTGGCAGGAGAGACAGTAATGGGAGGCTGGCTATGGTCAAAACATGGAGGACATGCATGGAAATGCTAAAATGAAGGCAACTCCTTTGTAGGTAAAATGAAAGAAGTTGAAAGTGAAGGAACTTTGGGAATACACTCCAAGTGTACAAGCCTGGGCTTTAAAATTAAGTAACTTTGTGGCGGTAAAGAAATGTTTACTTATACCTAACTTAATCATGAAATATTTGACTATATATTTTAATTTGGATTTTTCCCTATTTTTATTTTAATTATTTATTAATTTGGATTTCCTTCTTAACTTCGATTTTTTTAAGGAACATGAATAAACAAATCCACCAATGACTTCTCCTCTGGGCAAACAGGAGGTTGCACATCTTGGTCCCAGGACTTGAGAAAAGAAAAGCCATCCAGTTAGTTCTACTCAATGACATGTGGGAGGTGAGGCAGTGACAACAGTTCTCTTGTCCTCCCACAGAAATAAGGAAGATTCTCTTCCAGATGCTTCACTCAAAACAGTAGAGGGTCTTTTAACCTGGGTTTCTTGGGCAACTGTAGAGCACAGAACGTCAGTCTCTCATTAACCTGCAGTGGACATGTAATGTAAGACAGTCATAAAGATTGTTGGATTAAACCAGTGAGACCAGAAATGTGGCACAGCCTAACCACTATTAGGGCCTTGTTGCTTTGTTTTACATAATTTGATGTTGTCTTTCTTTTGCAGATCTTCAGTGTCCTCAGGTATCCTTTAAGAAGCCTCCTCTAGCTGGGCGTGGTGGAGCACACCTTTAATCCCAGCACTTGGGAGGCAGAGGCAGGCGGACTTCTTAGTTTGAGGCCTGCCTGGTCTACAGAGTGAGTTCCAGGACAGCCAGGGCTATACAGAGAAACCCTGTCTCGAAAAACAAAAACAAAACAAAACAAAACAAAAAAACCAACAACAACAAAAAAAAAGCCTCTTGGATACTATACCCATAGGCATCTAATGCATAAAACAAGCATAGGATTACAGAAGTTAAAGAAAGAAGTTCATAAGAAGTTTAAATAGTGGAAGAACTAAGTGACTATGTATTGGGTTCATGCTATATAGAAAGAAAATGAAGTCAATTCCAAAGAGTTATTTGGATTGCATGAGGTGTCCTAGATGCTGAAAGAGCCTCTGAGTTCTTAGAAGGAACAAAAGGGATGGGCACTATCTAGACAACATGTGTGTTTCAGTACAGCAACTTCAAAGTTATAATGAGCGGCCTCCCCAATGACACCAAATAAGCAAGAAAAGATGCTTCTAATACTAAATAAAAGAGAATTTATCTAGGACACTGAACTGTGTTGAGTCCCCCAAGCCATTATGAAAGGCTAAGAAGGATGGACTCCCAACAAGGAAAAGGAGAGAGGAAGAAACACTTCTCTCCAAGCAAGCTATGAGAGAGAAAAGGGATTTCTCTGAGATAGGATGGTGACTAGTCAAAACCAAGAAACGAAACAGCCGGGCAGTGGTGGCACATGCCTTTAATCCCAGTACTTGGGAGGCAGAGGCAGGCAGATTTCTGAGTTCGAGGCCAGCCTGGTCTACAAAGTGAGTTTCAGGACAGCCAGAGCTACACAGAGAAACCCTGTCTCGGAAAAAAAAAAACAGAGGCTTTTGAAGCTTCTGGCCTTGAAAGCTTCTCTCTCCAGATCAGCTAGTAATCCATAATTAAACCAAAACCTCACAAAATGCTCGCTGGGGAGCCTAAGGCAGGGGCTCAGTCTCTGTTGTCACAATTCTATTTTTCATATTTTGCCTTCACTTTTGTTCTTATAATGCCTACACTTTTTTTTTAAAGATTTATTTATTTATTATATGTGAGTACACTGTAGCTGTCTTCAGACACTCCAGAAGAGGGCGCCAGATCTCATTACAGATGGTTGTTAACCACCATGTGGTTGCTGGGATTTGAACTCTGGACCTTTGGAAGAGCAGTCGGGTGCTCTTACCCACTGAGCCATCTCACCAGCCCCCAATGCCTACACTTTTTAAAATATAGATTTCTATATAATTAATGCAGCAATTGTTTTTTATTAAATGGTGTTCTCAAAGTAAAGTTTATCTTATCTGGTACAACTGAGCTGACAATGTAGTCAAGGATGGCTTTGAACTTCTACACCTTCTGCTGAGACTGCAGGTCTGATCCACCGCACCTAGTTTTCTGTGGTACAGGCGGTCAAACCCAGGGCCTCCTGAATCTTGAGCTTGTGCAGCGATTTCAAGAGATGAGATGAAACATTCCATCCTGAAAAAAGATTCCCTAAGACTTGAGAAGTAGATTTTTTTAATTGCTTGAAATTTTCATGCATGCATATAATCTATTTTGAACACATCCAACCCCTTTTAATTCCTTCCAACTCTTCCCCTAGGCTTCCCACCACCTTTTCCCTCCTAGTTTTATGTGCTCTTCTTTTTTCAACTCACTGAGTCCAGTTAGTGATCTCTATAAATTCACGTGTGTGGAACCACCTACTGGTGTAAGCGTAGCTTCTTAGAGCCTGAATTCCCAAAGAGAGCAGGCTTCCTTCCAGTTCTAGGAGCCATTAATTGTCAGTAGCTCCTCAGCTACATGTGAGGTCTATGAGGCCCTCCACCATCTATGCTGGATTCAGGTTGGCTTGATCTTATACAGGTCTTGTGTCTTAAGTCACAGGTGCAGTGAATTTATGTATGCAACAGTACTGTCCTGCCTGACAAATACTGATTCACAGCAGCTATCCCTTACCTAGGACTCTTGGATCTTCTGGCTGCTCTTCTGTAGTGACCTCTGAGCCCTGAGAGAAGGAATGTTATATAAATATCCTATTTAAAGCTGAGCACCTCAAAGTCTCTATTTTCTACATCCTGATGAGATGTAGTTCTCTGTATTAATCACCATGTACTGTAAAAATGAAAATAAAGACAAGCCTTTCTAAGGGGAGTTGAGAGATGTCGCACTCTATGTGTACAAAGATATAAAATTAGCAGGACATTTTTGCTATATTAATTTAGTAGAATAATAGCAATAGGTTTTCCCTTAGGACCTATGACCTAGCCAACCATGAATTTCTGGCCCAGGTAAGAGTATTGGGCATAAATTCTGTCTTACTATGGAGTGGGTCTTAAATTCAATCAGAAAATGCTTCATATTTCCATAACATTGATCGACCATTGCGTCCTGTACCAGTGGACATATCTTGTCAGCCCAGTCATTGCTGTAGCCTGGTTTGATTTGCTGACACTAAAGATCAAATGCTGGGCCTTGCAACTATAACTTCTTGAGCTATAACCCAGCCTTACAAGATAAGTTTTGAAGGTACAACATCTTATCTAGCAGCAATATCAAGATAAAAAAAAAAAAAAAAAAAAAAAAAAACCTTTAGCATACTCAACAAAAAGAGGTGCCTAACATCCCCCTGATAGACACTCCTTTTACAATGCAGCCTTAAGAAAACTTGTAATTCTCTAATCCATGTGAGGACTCTGATCTGACTGCACCCAAAACAAGAATCCCATAGCTCTTCCTTCTCATCAGCATGGGGATAAACATGAAAACCTTTGATTCTGACCTAAAACATTGCTACAGATTTTGAGGAATGAATAAGCATCCTATTCTGCTTCTGATGAAATAACAGAGACCGGAGCAGACATCCGATCAAAAACAGAGAGAAAATTGGAAAAAAAAACAATCCATGAAAGGGAACTGGTGTGAGAAAGAGAAGATCAGACTAGGATTCTTTATGTTTATCTCCAATTTCTGCTTCAAGGAGCCATTTGCTGCAATACTCTATGCATATCCTAATTGTCTCAGCCAGTATAACTGGTAAGAAAGAAGATCCCAAAGAGTTAAGTAAACCACATAGTGGTAAAATGTCCTTCATCCAGAACTCATGGGGTAGAGGCCTGTGAGCCTGAGCCCAGCATGGTCTACACACTGCGCTCCAGGCCAACTAAAGTTGTATAGGGAGACTGTCACAAAAAGAATTTTAAAAAGAAGAGAAATGGAAACAAAAGTAAGAAAAGTGAGCAATCAATCCTGAATGAAGAACAGATTATTACATAAATAAGTTCTACAGATCAAGAAAACATATCATAAATAATATGTAAATTTGCCAAGAGTGTAATATTACAAATCCTACACCTAATACACAGATCCTACACCGAAATAAATCTATTTCTCTGTGTTAACAACATAATTTAAAAAATAATTTGACACAATGAATGCATTCAGCTCTTGAAAGCATCAAGAGCACATGAATCTTTGAGGCAACAGTAATATGTTCTACACTAGCATCAGCAAGCATGAAACAGGGCACGGAGGAATGAAAGGAGCTGTGCTTCTTATTTAGACATAAGATGGAGACTCTCTGTACATCTATAGACTCAAAGAAATGCCAATCAAAGTTCCAGCAAGATTTTGAAGTAACTGACAATTTAGGACTCAACGTTATGAAACTAAGTAGAAAACAATTTAAATATAAAAAAATAAAAATAAAAATTTTGCAGCATGTTCAGAGATGATTGCTGTCAAGACTCATTCTAAAGCTACATTAATAGCAACAATCTCTTACATACAAACCAGTGGGACAAAATAAAGAATATGGAAATAGACTCACACATACATGAAGATATTATTTCTTTTCCTTAAAGTTTATTCGACACAACAGTCTCCAACTTCACTGAAGTGGCCAACCTAAGCTACAACCATAGCTGCCCCTAAAGTGGGAGTGGATTGCTAACACAGCCCTACGCTCATCTTTCTTGCCAGCACCATGACAACAGCCCTTCTTCTGTAGGTGTCTGTCTGCCTCTTCTGTGGACCTTGCAGATCACTCTCCCTCTGGACCTTTGGGACAAGGCCTGCCAGTCTCACAATGCCTGCAAGGTAGGGGCAGGCACAATCCCTGGAAGTAGGTTAGGGTAATGTCTGAGACACTGGATGCCCTCCTTTCCAAGGTACCAATAGAAATGGCTTCAGGCAAACAGCTCTGTCACATAGTCTCAGGACTTGAGAGATTGCATGGCCTTGATTACATGAAGGTTGGGCACCTTCTTGTCTGCCAGCTCAGAGTGTTTGGGCATATGGACAACTTTCTTGTCAACCATCACTGCTTCCTTTAAAATGAGTTCATAGATAGCAATCCAGTTCTTCTTAGGCATCAATATTGCAATGGCTGCAGGGTCAGAGGCAGAGGTTAGAAAGCTATCTCATTGCTTTAAACAAAGCTCAGATAATGAACTGGGGAAAGGTTCATCTTTTCAACAAGTAACATTGCAACAATTGAAAATTCACAAACAAAAGTAAATAATCTGCTCTACATGGGATCAATTACAAAAATCAGTTAACATGCACCTGTCATCAAAAGGACTTACACCCTGATGCTCCTAAAGTTTTACTTCTAACAGACAAACCCAGGAAACAAACTGAATGCCCATCAGTAAGTAAGTGGGATGGCAAATTTTAGGATTTCCATATAATATCACATTACTAAATTGTAAAAAGGTTATTCAGTATTGGTATATATGACATATTTGAATTTCAGAAACATTATGCTAAATGAAGACTGCTTTTTAAAAAAAGTCACATTGAATGCCGGGCGTGGTGGTGCACACATTTAATACCAGCACAGAGGAACCCTGTCTTGAAAAACCAAAAAATAAATAAATAAATAAATAGCCACATTGGATTGTCCCATTCATAAGAAATGTGAATGCATGTAAACTTAATGAATAATAATAAATATTCCATCACACGTCATACTGGATAAGAGTCTGCCTGAAAAAAAAAAAAGACCTCCAAGGATTTGTGTCAGGTGATGGAGATGTTTTATATTCCAACTAGAAAGATCAATACATCTGTGGAAGGTCATTGAGCTTAAAAGAAATATGTGAAATTTACTACATGTAAATTATATCTTGACAAACCTGGTTGTTAAAGATCTTCTAAGATATATCTTTAAAGAAACTTTTGAATTATACTCTCTAAGACTCAAGGCTTGACAATAAATTTAAACATGATTAAAACCAGAAACCTAACACGGTTCTTGACAAGGCAAGGGGCTATAAAATTTCCAGTGTGGCTCAAGATTAGAAAATGTAACACTTCTCATTTTTGAATCCTGAATTGGTTTATTCCCTCAGGTCCAAAAGGAATGTGTCTTTCATCCCCAGCTTCTGTGATTACTTTCTTTCTATTACTCCTTTCCTCCCCTCCACCTCAACAAACACTAACATGTCCCAATACACACCAGAATAGATGGCAATCTAAAAATTTTAACTCTTGCATTATATTTATATAACTCATCAAGTGGCTTCTTGTGTGTGTCTACATCTTTTTATTTGTATTTCTGCAATTTGTCACAATTGTATGTAGTCCTTTGTTGTTGCTGCTGTTGTGGCCCTGCTTATCTGCTCTCTTGTAGACTATAGGAGCTCTATCTTTTACTATAATGAGGACTAACTAAGTTTCCTCTTAACTTCAACACTGACAAGTATCCTTTGGGATACACATAAAGGCATTCTCTGTGTTCTATTGGAAACAGAATTGGCTCATTCAGTGCAGTTGTATGTGTGTTATTTGCTTAATTTCCAAAATACCGCACCAATTTCTATTCCCACAAGCAGTCCATATGTATTTTAAACTTAGCCTTATTAAAATCTATTCTAACAACATTAAAATACATTTTTGTCTGGTTTCTAGATATCCCACTCTCACAAGAAAAGAAATAAAGAAACAATTCATTTCCATCACCATGGGATGTGATCATAACAGCCTCTTCAGGAACTCTAAAGAAAAAACTAAGGTACTTTTTTTTCCGAGCTGGGAGGAGCAGCTTGGCAGTATCACACTATCAGTGACAACAGCTCCTAAGTCCATCCTCATGGGTCACAACCTAGATTCACTCAGAAGCTTAAGACTTGTGTACTTACCCTTGAGTAGTTACCATGCCTAAACCACCTGTGAAGTCAAGGACAGCACAACAGAATCATAAGTAAATGTTCCTTAGCTTAAACGTAAGATGGCATTGATTGACATACCAGAGTGGTTGCGTTCAGATACTCTGTATCACTGCCCCAGTCTCTGTTTCTTCTTCATCAGAAGCAGAATAGGATGCTTATTCTTTCCTCAAAATCTGTAGCAATGTTTTAGGTCAGAATCAAAGGTTTTCATATGTATCCCCATGCAGCCTAGTACATCTACACAACATTGCACCCATTTCCTGTCACCACACATGTTTGTGTAGATGTACTAGTTGCATGCCAAAATACAAGTTATCTGGATGCGGGTATATTTAAAGTCACAGACATCCATGACACCAACAAGGGAAAGAGGGTGGAAGAAACAAGACTTTCGTCTGTTGCTGGAAGAAAATACTCTGACAAAAGCAACTTACAGGAGAAAGGGTTTACTTTAGCTCACCATTCCAAGTTACAGTTGGTGAAGATGCCAAGGCATCAGCATCATGTCCATAGTCAAGAGCAGACAGCAATGAGTTAAAGCATGCAAGCAAATGAAGCAAGAAAGTTCCTGCCTTGACTAATTTATCAAATTTATTCCTGTTTCTTCCAAAGTCGTTCCTAGTATTTAAAGTACATAATTTAAAAAAAGAAATGGGATTAATAAATAAACGAAGTAGCTGATTACTTAGATTTGACTAGAAAAATTAATATTTGTGAAAATTTGTATTCATTACATCAAAAGAGAAAAACATTTCTATTGTTGAAATTTTCCCTTGGGAGACATAAACAAACATCAACAACCCCAGACCAAGCACTGAAAACAGACCAAAGTAACAATTCCACCCAAGTCTGGCTTGGGAGATAGTGAAATTAATGAGTTTATTTATAAAAGCATGGACAAGGAGATCATTTACAGAAACATAGGTGACCTCAAACAGTTACATCACCAGACATTTCCACTCTAGTATAAATGAGGGCTTCCTTCTTTCTTTATAGATAGAGCCCCCTTTCAGATAACTTCCCATCCTCCCACACCATACCACCTCCTCAGACAACAAGTAGTCAGGACAAATTTAACGTGGGTGTTCAGCTTTTCCTGCCACTGGGTGTACTGGTGCTGTATCTAAGCTGCTAATGAACTCAAGCTCTGAAGCTTGAGATGAATTGGTACAAGTTCCAGAACATATTTTTCTTTTCCAAGAAAAGGCCAGAGAGTTTACCTGATCTCTCCTGGGTCATTCATTCCTGCTGAGCTCAGCCCCATCCAAGACGCATTGCTCCTGTTTCCTCTGAACCCTGATACCTCCAGCGTACAACAACCACTGGGATCGGGATCGTCACATCTGGTGCTGAAACAGGGACTCTCTAGGACAGTAGGAAGAGGGTGAGTACTTCCCTCTACGGAACATTAGCATCCATACCTCTCACCCTGACCTGAGGAATGCCTGGTTCTTCCTCCTTTACCTTCGATCTGAGCCATCAACCTGACGTCGGACCGCAACAGATCTTTGGACATTGGCAAAAGAAAAAAAAAAAAAAATCACCTCTCTAAATCTTTCTGAAAGAACCTAGTAGCAGAAGCCCTTAAGGTGGTTGTTGGTTTTCTTAAATTTGCAGGCAGGCTTTGCGACCTGGAATTCCTGAAGTCTCACTACATTCCCCTTTGACTGAGTGCTTTCATCCTTTTCTGTCATGGGAAAATTCTGCTTCTCACCAGGAGTCCCAAATTAGAGGCCTTCGGCCCTCCTCAAGCTGTGGGGAACAAATATCTCTCAGAAGGAAACAGTTTCCTTCTGGGAGGAGGTCCTTTGATTAGGCCCCCAGGATGATCTCCAGCGACCCATACAATGCTGAGGTCTGGTCTTGGTGGTAAGAAGTACAAGAAGAAACAACTCCCACTTCTTTCCTCCCCATCACTGCGGGCCATTCAGCAATGCATGGCTCACTCTGAGAAGGAAATTAAAGATGAACCTAAACCCCTTACTCCCAGCGAATATTCTAAGGAGGAAAGCCCTGACGACCTCCCTGTGGCAGACCTTGCTGCCCTTGAACCAGCAATCAAATACGTTAGACAGAGAACAACCCCTGACCCCAACACACCTACCTCTCTTAACCCCCACTGCTTCCTTATGTCCCTCCTACCTCGCCCTCTAAGGACACTCATAAAACTCTTGATAGCCCCTTGCCTTCTGCACCCCTACAAACTGCCACCCAACAACTATGCAAGATTGACGACTCCTTCAAACTTGCCCACAATGGAAATAGCAACTTGGTTGTCCCTGTTAATGTTCAATCTACTTGATCTCAGCCATTAGACTGGTAACCCTACCAGGCAAAGAACTATAAGAGTTTAGACAAGTGGTACAAGAGGATGGTATTCATGCCCCTTGGACCAAATCTAGTCTCCTGAGCCTTCCTGCTGCCCTTAATATACCACAGGACTGGAGTGACATCTGTCACTTCCTCCTTGACTACCCTCCTGTTCCTTCAATGGGAGGCTTTTTATAAAGATGAACACCTGCAAGAGATCAGGAAAAATCAAAAACAAAACCAACAAAATATCTTTGTGGCTTCACTGAGCTTTTGGGCCAAGATAACTTCCCCCACTGTACAACAGGCGTACAACAGTGTCCTTTGATCAAGTACACCTTCAGCATAACCTCTGATTCTGCTTCCCAAGATGGGGATTCCTTGCTTCTCCTCCATCAGCAAAGATCTGAGGAAACCCTCTCTGACTTTGTTCTTAGAGAAAAAAAAATGAGCTTAGAAATCAAAATTTCTGATCCTATGGGTAGAGAAGTCCTCCTTTGGGAAAGTATGAATTCAGACCACCAGCTGGCATATTGGGGTTTGGAAAATGAACATTAATGGTAAATAGATAGTTCCCACTGAAGATACTGAGACAGCTTCCTACAAAGCTGCCTCCCTTGCCAAGGCCTTCACAGAGGCTCTTAAAACAGAAGTAAAATGTTTTAAAGGTAAAAAGGAAGGATACTTGAAGGATGAATGTCCCAACTCTGCCCCACCTAAGTGCTAGGAAGCTGCACCTCCTAAAAGCATCTGTCCTCAATATCTGAAAGGATTCCATTGGAAGAAGCATTGTTGTTCTATATATAATAAAGATGGCAAGCCCTTTTTGCCTCTAAACTCCAAAAAGAGCAACTCTCAGCCCAAACAATAAGAGGGAAAAGCCATAATATCTTGTGGGTCATTAATATTTTTGAAGGCCACACCAAAAAACCCAATGTAAAAATTATAGAAGTATTTAAATGCCTAATTGACACCAGAGCAGATAAGACTCTGATCCAAGGTCCCATAGCATTGAGACAAACCCCTGGGCTACAATTAATGGGCATAGAAGGCTCCTCCCAGGAGTATACCACAAAGAGGTCCTCAAAGAGGGGGTTCCAGATGGTGCCATTGGCCTTATCAGACTTCTTATCTTAGACATGGCCATTAACCTGTTGGGGAGAGATATCTTAGAAGCCCTAAATATGGCCATCTCAAGTAACATGGAAAATGAGTGCATCCAGATAGAGGACTGTGACAAACACCCTCCCAAGAGTCATCCTCAATTCTAAAAGCCACTCTTAGGTATGATATTCCCTAACTCAAGACTCCTTGCCTTGACTGTGTCTCAGATGAGGCTGTCTGAGTTGAACAGTGGCCTTTACCCAGGGAGAAATTAGAAGTTCTTACTCAGCTCATACTCCAACATATCTGCCATTCCCCTATCTCCTGGAATACTCCCATAGTTGCAATTAAAAAAAAAATTCTAGGTGATGGCATCTATTATAAGATGTACAGGCTATTAACAAAACCACTGAGATCTGGGAATGCCCCTCAGTGGGGCATTTCCTTGTCTTTGCAATCCTGACCAATACTCCACTATTGGCCATAGGTACTAAGGATTGTTTTTTTCTCTATTCCCCTATGCCCCAAAGATTGCCAATGTTTTGTCTTTTCCAAAGTCCCCTAAATGAACATATCTGGGCTCGCCTCTTGACTTGAATGAAGTGTCCTCCCCCCAAGGAATAGCCAACATTATATATCAGGAAGTGAATGCTGCCACCCTGATATTTAGAAAAAGAAGTATACATTATTGTTATTATTATTATTATTATTATTATTATTATTATTATTATTATATTGATGATATCTTGACCTTGGGAGATCACAAAAAAAAACTTCACTTCATGACCTCAAAGATTTACTGGTCTCTTCTCTAACAAAATAGGATTCAAAATAGCCTTTAAAGATGTTCCATTTAAAACCATAAGAATGACTGCTGTTGGCCGAACATGGCTTCTCCAGCATGAGGGTTCTAAGACAGGAAAAAATGATCCAAACTCAACAGGGGTAGGGGGAAGAAAGGAAGTAGAGTGATCAAAGAACTGAGGCCTGGAGACCAAAAAGGAAGCATCCATGTGACGAGCCCAGTTTGGGATAATGATAAACCAGTAACAAAAGAATGTTCTGCATTCTTAGCTCTCAGAAGTATTTATATATTTATAATAAGTTATTTAGATATTTTCTCTTGAGATATATGAATTCATACTTCCCAGTGTTTCTAGACTGAATTATCATCCAAAAGAATTTCAGAGTTCTAATTCCCAGTGACTCTGAGCCAACCCTCAAACTGTACAAACATTCGACTTGGGCTCTGAATGGTGCCTGTAGCTATAGTTCACTCTCCTCATTGTTCTAGTTCATAGTACAACAAAACTTCACAATAAAGGATCCCACAGAATGCGGTAAATATTTGGGAGACTGTGAGAGCTGTAAAGGAAGAAGACAGTCATGGTGGGGAGGGCAGAGTCTATAGTTAACTATGGAGCTTAGAAAAATCTGCTTCTCAAGTCCTGTCTGCTTCCCATCATGGGCATCCTCGAATCTGTATGCAAGGCAGAAAGTAAAGGAAAAGATTACACCCAAGGTCTTCAGCTCAGCTATGCATAGTACTCTAAGTTAAAATTAGCTGCTATAGATAATTAATGTTGCGACATTGCTAATTTATTTAAATGAAAAGATTCTCATCTATGGTGTTCTCATCCTTGCTCAGTCTGCAAAACTGCCTGAGGGAGAGAACATACTGGGGGTCACTAGACTATTGCTAACACTAGGAGCTTCACTCATGCAATAAGCATATGCCACCGTTGGTATTTCTATTTGTATTTCTTTGAGGTGTTACCAACAAAAGCTGGAGTGGACTACAGCAAGGGACTCTGGACTGATCTTCAGAGAATGTGAACGATGGTATCTTTGAAATCTTTGGTATATTCTCATGAACAGGAGGGAAAATGACAATGAACTAAAGTCCATTAGACCTGGAATCTCCAAAGAGAAGTTATTGATGACTCTGAAACCTTGACTTTCCTATCAACAAAATGATGCATATCTTCCAAGATTATTGTTAATAACTAGAGGCAACATGTATTTAAAACTCAGCACATTTGATAAGTGTTTCATAAATGATAGCTGTTAATATTGCTTTCAGAAGTTTGAGAAGAAAAAAATCCATACAGACAGGTTTTCGTAAGTACAGCATCCTCAATCATTAGCATGACAGCATGCTGTTTTATGTCCAATCCTCCTTCTACATGATTGACTTCTGTTCATCAATCATAAGCACGGCCAAACACAATTCCTTCTGGAAAGCTTGTATTTGGTACATTTGTTTCTGTTTCTTTTGTAATTTTTTTCACTGGAGATGCTCAAGTATGAAGCTCATGATGGAAGAGAAACCTTTTAGATGTGACAAAGAAACACAAGAATTAACACAAACAAAACCCAGACAATATAAACAGCTCCTCAAATTATGTAAACTAGTGTAGCTAACAGAACTTTTTTTAAAGATTTATTTATTATTATACATAAGTACACTGTAGCTTATTTCAGACACATCAGAAGAGGACATCAGATCTCATTATGGGTAGTTGTGAGCCACCATGTGGTTGCTGGGATTTGAACTCAGAACCTTCTGAAGAGCAGTCAGTGCTCTTACCCACTGAGCCATCTTGCCAGCCCCTAACAGAACTTTTAACATTCATGGGAATATTCTATATATTTACATTCTAATACAGTAATGACCACACATGTCAATAAATATATAGCCTAGTACTAGCACTCATCTGTATATTTATAATCCAATAAAGTAGTAGCTACATAAACCTGAATATTTGTAACCAATACAATATGACTATACATTTCTGCCTATACCTAAATATAAGAGGAACACAAAAGTTATCAGACTGAAGAATGAAACAGCAGATTTCTATGCTGCTTAAAGCTCACACATTCAGTTTGGAACTGTTTCTTAATCATTGCCTATCTTCTATGCTCTCTTTTCCCATCCTCTAAAACTCCCATTATACTAGACATAAACTTAACCCAACTACCTCCTTGTTGGTACCTTTTATTATCCTCCTATTTTTTCCATTTCCACATTATATTTGCTAATTTTAGGGGTTTTTTTTTTCCTAACTCTGCCTTCCAATTCTGCGGTTCTTATTTTAGCTCTGACCTACCTATACTTTGACCATTCCATTGAATTTTAATTTCAATGACTTCATTTCTAGGAGTTCTTTTCCCTTTTTTCATATTTAGATATTCTGCTGCATAGTCTCTGACTCTCTTCTGGCAGTATTTACTCCTTACAGTTGTGGCTGTGAGGGGTCTAAGCATGGCTACCCCACAATATCTTTCAGGCTGTTCTGTTTTCCTGAGCTCTTAACGTTCCAGCATTCCTCTTCACTCTCTGTATGCTCCATTTGCAAAATTGCTTTCTTCTGTGATTTATACACTTAATTGCGAGCTTTATTTGGGAGTGCCTGATTATCCTACCCTGTTGCCTAGGTAGCTATACAATGCTTGCTTCTGCCAAAGACCACAGGATGTCTTGAAAGATTGGGGTCCAAACTAGAACTCAAAAAAAGATGTTCACCTAAGACTTTACATTGGAATACTGAAAAATCTTAGATCTTTAATTTCTGAGATCATTAGTTTTTAGATTTTATGTTTTCCTTTGTTGCTGAGTGCCTAGTAAGTTAGAGACAGCAAGGCCATGATCTAGCCTTCATACAGTAACAACCTTCTGTCTACAAGTCAAGACTTTGTCCTTTATTCATGGGGCCTCTCTCTCCAGTCTAACCTACCCCACCCAGACACTGACTCATCAGCCAGTAGGAGCAACACTTTGGCTTTAGCCTTCTTTTGTTTTGTTTTGTTCTTGGGCAGTGGGTTTCTGTTTGTGTTTGTTTGCTTGCTTTAGCACACACTTTGGCACATCACACACTTGTGATGGCTAGGATTGGGATGATTGATGTGGAAGAGCTAACCTCACTATGGATGTTGGGGCATCTTGGAATGATCTAGAATCATCTAGGAAACAATCCTCTGGGCATGCCTCTGATGAT
Source organism: Mus caroli (assembly GCF_978045245.1). Classification (NCBI taxonomy): domain Eukaryota; kingdom Metazoa; phylum Chordata; class Mammalia; order Rodentia; family Muridae; genus Mus; species Mus caroli. The sequence goes on from NW_028227257.1 coordinate 73,707,357, forward strand.
TCACCCAGACTAGGCAAGCCCTGGGCAAGCCTCTTGGGGATTTTCTAGATAACGTTAACTCAAGGAGGAAGAGCCACATTGCCTGTGGCTGGCACTGTTCCATAGGATGGGTCCTGAACTTAGAAAGGAGAGGCAGGCTGAGCACTAGCCTTCTCTCTGTCTCTGGCTGCAGATGCAACATGACAAGTCTATTCAAGCTCCTGCAACCATGTTCCCACCATAATGAACTGTACTCGACAACTGTAGGCCCACATAAGGCCCCTTCCTTCCTTCCTTCCTTCCTTCCTTCCTTCCTTCCTTCCTTCCTTCCTTCCTTGAGTTGTTTTGTCCAGCATTTTGTTCCAACAACAAGAAATGTAACTAGTGCACTGTGGCTACTGTCATGTAGTTTATAATTTTCATTATTTTTTTTACTGTAATTTCTGTTATTCTAGAAGATAAGCAAATTCTTCTGTGAGTTGCCCACAACACTCAAGAGAACTATGATCTACACAGTACTTTGTCTTCTTTCTGCTTCTCTCTACTTCTGAGGCTGTTCCAGTCAGCAGACTCTTGAGCCACCTCAGATCTAGAAACCTTATTAGTTTATGCTGACCACAGTGAACACAGCTACATGTTCAGGGAATGTTCTGAAGGCCCATGGAGCCTCAGAGGTAAGAGAAGCAAGTCACAACACTCACTGCCTTCTGCATAGTGTCTGTCTCACAACCTCGCTTTTCTAAGAGGCCACATTTGGCTCTGGTTTCCCAGTGACCCCCATGTGGGCACATGTCCTCTACCTGAGCATATCTGAGAAGGCAGACTTTCCAAACCATATCTGTGTTCACCAATCTCAGCAAACATTTTAAGTAAATGGGATTTTTTTTTTTTTGCTAAATCATTAAAGCCCCATAAAACGCAGCAGAAAACAGAGGCAAGATGAAAGATTGCTAGGGAGTTTTTTTAATTAAGAAGGCCATAGTTAATCCATAAGCAACGAAGAAATAAGTATCATTCACTTTAAAGATTATGACATCCAAGCACACATATCCACAAACACAGACACAGGCAGTATAAAATACATCTATCAGCAAATATTTATTAAGCACTTAGTAAGCCATGTACTAGCTTCCAGAGATGTAATTAAGAACAAAACTATTTAATTGCCTCCCTTTCCTGCTAAATTATAAATCTGAGGATGGCAGAGGCTGTGTTTTGTTTATTTGTCACTGGACGGTTCACTATACTGGTACTTAATATTTAATAAACAAATAAATGCCAGGTTATAATAATACACAAACAAATTATGATGCAAAGATAAAAGCCTAAAGGAGACTAGCAATGTATCTCAATGGTAGAGGACACACTTAATGTGGGCAAGACTTTTTGTGGAAATCTTATACACACACTCAGTGATGCAGGGACTGGGACAGAGAATGTCATATAAAATGGCTCCTTAGTGTAACAGTTATTTAAAACACACACACACACACAGAGCTCATTATCCTTTGAGTCTGAGCATGCCGACAACTTTTTCTATGATCAAGACCTTAATAACCCTCTGTACTTGGCTCCTCCACTCACTCTCTTCCCATCACTTTCTTTGTGTGTGTGTATGTGCGTGTGTGTGTGCGTGTGTGTATGTGTGTGTGTGTGTCTGTGTGTGTGTATACAAGCATGCACACACACCCATATATTTGAACTGAAGTTTTTGTGCGGTAATTGCTTTACCTGCTGAGCCTCACCCTCATCCCCTCTACAAGATGCCTTTTCCTGTGTGTCCAGTATAACAAATAATCATGACCTCGGCCTTTTTCTCCACCAGCCATTTGTATTCATTCAGAGGACAATCTCTAGGTCACCAAAAAGACCTTACAGGCCTTCTAACTTTCTCAGTTCCCTTAATATTAGGTTACATAGTCACTTAAGCCACAAATCATAGTCTCCACTCAGAAAGTTAAGTGTTTCAGTATGAGATAGCTCTTCAACCTTCATTCAAAGTATCTCTTCCACCTCTGCTAATGCAGAGGCCACTTGCTCTTGGAGAGTGTGGTACGTTCTCTCCTTTTCTTTCTTTAATAAATAACTGTTGAATTTGTAAAGGTAAAAAATGCATTAACATTCACTACTGACTATTTTTTTAAGATTTGTTTATTTATTTATTATATGTAAGCACACACTGTAGCTGTCTTCAGACACACCAGAAAAGGGCATCCGATCTCATTATAGATGGTTGTGAGCCACCATGTGATAGCTGGGATTTGAACTCAGGATCTCAGGAAGAGCAGTCCGTGATCTTAACCACTGAGCCAACTCTCCAGCCCCCTATTTTATATAATTAACTATTTTGTATAATTGACCTTTGGCATCCGTATGTATGAAATCATCACAATAATATAAAACATTGATATCATCCTATAGATTCCTTCTCGTTGCAGGCAATACCTACTAACCTATGGCAATCATTGATCTGCTATCTATTCCTAGACTTGTGCCTTTTCTAAGAGTTATGTGGAGCTGATCCAGAGCAAGTGTGAAGTCAAGATATGTCCAAACCCTAAAATCTCATCCTGAGACTGGCAGAAGTAGGCTGGCTTCCTTCCTGCTGTGGGCCTGCATGTATTCTCTCAACCCCCACCTCTGCCACCCTTGGGGTAGACATGTAGCCTGGTCGCCAAGTTAAAGGGTAAACTTCCTCTCTCCTTATAAGGACATGTCAAACGAGCACCGCAGATTCCTCTTCATGCAAATGAAGCATTCGCAGAACATAGGCCAATGATGTACATTCACCCCCTAAAACACCTACACAGTCCAAAAGGTTTATCTCCCACACAGCGTCCGCAAGGACTAGCATGTGAGTGCTTCACTGCTGGAGACCCATTGGATTCTACTGTGGCAAAATGGCAAGACCCATGGAAACCTTTCCCACTTGGCAAGGATCTGTGGCGAATTTGGTGGCCTCTATGCTTATTACCATATTCCGTGTTCTACAAGCTCTCCTTGCTTTTGCTATGCCGTTTATACTCATAACAATATTTAGCTTCACTTTGTCGGACATGAGCAAGGCCAGAATCATGCAGGCTGAAAGCCCTGGGGATGATTCTATGTTTCTCTCCATACTCTTTCGAAGGGTAAAAGCCTCCTCTCCTCTCTCCACCTTTATCGATCCTCCAGATGTGACCATTAATCCTGGGTATTTTGGGGCTATGTAGTCATGTCCCTAAAGAAGCAGCTGCAGTCACATTGAGAAAACCTGTGGCAGCTGTGGAAGACAATTGTGTTGGTTCTGCTTGCATAACTGTTCTGAGAAAACTATGTCTGATCCACAGAGACTGAAAATGTGGAATATATGTCTGATCGGCAAAGACTTAAAATGAGGAAGCTGTGTCCGATCAACCGGGACTTAGAAAACAGGGAAGCTATGTTTGATCAATAGAGACTTAATGGTTCTTGGAATGATGGTACCAGGAAATGATAGGTACATATCAGGAAAGGTTACTTGGTACAGTGAGCATGTCTCTGCCTGCCATTAAAAAATAAAGATGTAGGGATGCTATTTGATGAGTGGACTTAGACCCACAAATGCTTAATATGTCTCTCACGTTGCATAACTGTGTAACTGCATTTGCTACCAACTGTGTATGTGCTCACGTCTACAGGACATGCCTGGCTAGATAGTTATTTTTGGCTTGCTGAAATTGTGCTTTGTGGTGCAAAATAAGCTTGGGGGGGTTGGCCCAGGGGGCATGGGACGGAGGGAGGGAAACTAGTGGGGGCTTTTTGTAATGATGGGGCTTTTATAATACTGATGTTATGCTTTCATTTAATATAATAACCAATGATGTCACCGCTGGGTCAAGCAGGATTGTGACTGTATAAATAGAGATGGCTTTGGCTCTCCTGAACCACTTGCCTGAAAGTCAACAGGTGGTCAGTGTCTTCACTTTCTCCAGCACCACACATCTGTCATCAGGTTCGAGAGCTCCGCAGGAGCTGCACTCAGCAGATGCTCCATCTATAGCTTGGTACTCACAGTAAATTATTCTTATCACTTTTAATGAGTCTCTGCAGTAACAACCACCTTTACATACAGTAAGAAGCCTGTCTCTGACCAAACTTTTACTTGTAATGAGATCCACTGTGTCTTTTTTTTTTTTTTTTGGTTTTGTTTCCTGTTGCTATGATAAAATGCCTTAACAACGCCAATTTAAGGAGAAGGGGGTCTGGAGGGTGTTTCAGATGGAAAAGAGAGACAGGCCCCTTAAAAGCCGATCTTACTCTGGGCACTTCCCTCTCCCTTCACTGAAGACATTACAACTGTCAACAGTCCCACCTGGGAAAGGAGATGGTGGATCCTAGAGGGATTACTAGGCAGGGTCAATCGGGAAGGAGAGGAGGTGCAGAGGAGGGGGGAGCCCTAGAATTCTAGCGTGATGGGAGGCCTTTGTCTATTCTAATAGTTGGCAGGGTTTGTTTTACCCCTCCCCCACTTTTTTTCTGATTCCCCTCTAAGGCTGGTGCTCCTCTGGTCCCTCCATAAATTATAACTTACTTTCACACGGTCAGCTACCCTCAGATCTGTAACTGGGATTTTCTGGGACCATCCGGATCTCTATTTTAACTCTCTGGGGGTTGCCAACTTTGGCATCTCCACCCTGATCTCTAGCTGTTACTTTCTTTGGGGCTCTTCATGACTCCAGTCTCTGGCTGGCCCTCCCCTCAGCCTTGAGCAGGCTGGCTCGGACCTTGTTTGCCACAGTCGCTAGCTCACCAGTGGTGTCTTCAGACCTAGGTGAAGTCTTTTGTCTGCTACATCTGCAGCTTCCTGCAAGAAGCCACCTGCTGAGCAGCTCAGCTTGTTTTTCCTGAGGAGATCCTGAGAAAGCAACTGATGAGATCATGGCATAGTGGGGGATGGGTTTCCCCCCTTTAAAAATCAGACCCTAGGACTAAAGTTGACCCTTGATCAGAGAACTTTGTCTTGGCTTGATCCCCAGCTTTCTTTTCAGGAACCCAGTAACCTGCGGTCACTGGCGGCTACATCCCGCAGCTTCCTGATTTAAGGTCCCATGTCACAGACTCAGACTGTCATTCTCCCAGTGGCTTCTTCCTCCTCCATTATTCTGTCCAAGTTGGTCTTTTCAGGATGTGTAGGGTTTTGTTCCTACCGCACAATGAATGCAGCAGTACCCCTAGACGTCCACCCTTCACAGGACTCACTTGGTTCGCAATTCCAGGTTGCAGTCCACCATTGTTGGAACATCAAAGCAGTGGAAACTTGGTCAACTAGACTCGTTATATACACAGTCAAGTGCAGAAAGAAATGAACTGCTGGATGCATGCTAGTGCTTGGCTCACTTTGTCCACTCATACAAGTTAAAATCCCCTGCCTAGAAAACTGTATCACCCACATTGGGCAAAGTTTCCACCTCAATTAAAGAATCAAGATAACATGCCACAGAACTCCCCACAGATAGAGACAATACCTGATTAGTACTCCTTTACCATGGGCCAGAGGTGGTAGCACACACCATTAACTCTAGCACTCCAGAGGTAGAATGGGAGTCCAAGACAAACCTCGTCTTCACAGTAAGTTCCTGACCAGCCAGATCTACATAGTGAGACTCTATCTCATAAAAGACAAAAGACTTCCTTGCTAAGTGATTCTAGATTATGTTAAGTTGGAAAAATTAAGCTAATCACAATGCTTTCTGGTCCTACCTAAGGAACCAGACAGATTGTCTGATTCATATTCACAAAGAGCATCTCACATTCTTCCTTTCATAATCCTTATAGTTTAAATCTTAGGTCATGGTTGACTTTTGATATGGATATTGAATTGTTTTGGTATTATTTTGACAAAGTCTATATGTGCTGTTATAACAAAATACTAGAAACTGGTGGTTTATAAACAACACATAATTATTAAATCTAGAGGCAAGGATTATTAAACAAATAGATTTGATATATGGAGAATGTCTGCTTCCTGGTTCATAGACAGCTCACAGGGTCTGCACGTGGTAGAAATCATGCTTGTTTGGCTTCCTGTTATCTCGTTCATGAGGTTCCCACCTTCGTGACCAAATCACCGCTAATGAGCCCCAACTTCTAGAGCAATCATGTGGAGCCTAGGTTTCCAGATTTGAATTTAAGGAAGCTATATTCAGTCTATAGCATTTTGACCGGTTAGTAATGCTAGGAAAGTTATTAAATGACAATTTCATGATCCAACCCAGAACTTTATCTTTTCAAGCTTCTCTCCTGCCTCTGGAACATGGGGAAAGTATGATACACATCTATTCAGAGGATGCTGTTGAAGTTGAGCGGTAGTTGTTGTTCACTGAGGAAGGCAGATGTGGTACTTCCAGTGATGCCCTTAGGTCAGAGGAGGGAAGGACTGCTAAGCAACAGTTAAAATGAGATTGGCCAAAAGTCACCACCTTACAGTTTGATCCTGTTAACAGAACAAATTTTCCATGTTCCGTCTGCTTTCTTGCGGTCTAAAGGAACCCAGAGATAACAAAGAGCTGTTAAGGCAGTATATGAGCGTGTCACTGGCTGTGTGAACACACTAGGGCTCTTCATTTACTTCAGAGATCATCATCTGAACGGCACTACCATCACTCCTCTCCTGTCAGCACCTCTCTCTCTCTCTCTCTCTCTCTCTCTCTCTCTCTCTCTCTCATATTTCAGCAGAACAGAACTGATTGCATTTATCTACACATGCCGTGTTGTTCCTGTTCCTGAGTCTTTTCTCACACAGCTCATGAAATGCCCTCTGCCCTCCCTGGCTTTACCATCATTCACATCAGCTAGAATTCTTACGCCTGTGAAGGAAAGAAAACCATCTCAAGCTAGCTTGAGAAAACAAAATAGAAAGCTTTATTATCAGAGTATCTGTGTGCTTCTCAAAATAGACCAGGGAAATGGCTGTGCTTGTATCAGAGGTAACAATGGAACACCTTCCCTGGGAAATGGCAGGGGATGCACTCTCTTCACAGCTCGCCTCCCCTCCTCCCGCTGTGTGTGTATTAGTGCAACTCACATTGTTCTGGTTTTCCTCTACCAAATGGCCAAAAACCAAAGCAGCCAGGCAGACCCAAGTTGAAAACTTCCAGAGGGAGACAGATCAGCCCAGCACATTTCAGGCACCTAGGTATGGATCGAACAGTTGCAGCCCTGGAAGTATGATGCATTAATGTGCTGGAGGGCTGCACTCACCTCTTTAACTGGACCCAGGAAGTAAGCACAAAGCAGGAAGAGCGCAGAGCAGGCATCTCTCTCTCACCACTCAGTCCAGCCTGTGCTCCATCCAGCCTTCCTTGTGTTCCATGCCTGTGTTGAATGCACATTCATGCCCACGGGGTAAAACTTTGTAATCATCTGTTTCTGTGCCTGTCCCTTGTGAACTCTCTGAGGCCTAGTGCCAGTCAGACTCGGTTTTCCCCTCAACTTCTGGAGATGCAAACAGCAAAACAAGCAAAAAATCATGTGAGAATGTATTGAAGACCTGGGTGAAATGTGGAGGCACTTTTCAAGTAGCTGACCCTTGATTTGTGTGTGTGTGTGTGTGTGTGTGTGTGTGTATAGCTTTGTGAAGGTATGTATACATGTGTACATTTGCATATGGAGGTCAAATACCAGAGTCCAGTGTCTGTTTTGATGTCCTCCACCTCAGGTTTTGAAGCAGGGTCTCTTGCTGAAGATGAAGCTCACCGATTCAACCAGCCTAACTCGGCTTCAGAGACATTTTTTTTTCTCTTTCTTTTTTTCTTTTTTTTTTTTCTTTTTGTGCCAGGGATCTAAACTCAGGACCTCATGCTTTTGTGGAGGGTACCTTCCCAACTAAATGATCTCCATAACGTCTGGCCTTAGAAACTGTAATGAGAAAAAATCTGGTATTTTAAATTTTCATTGCAGTCAGTAAACAAATGACCACAAAACAAAGTAGTGGAGGAAAAAAAAATCAAGAAATTAGATGATTCTAAATCTTATTGCTAGTGTTACATTTTCTTAGAAGTAATTATTAGAGATGAGATGGTCCATTTAAGAATTTGATTTTGGACATGGGTGGTATATACCTTTAATCCCAGCACTCTGGAGACAAATCTCCGATATCAAGACCAGTCTGATCTATGGAGCCAGTTCTAAGACTACAGGGCTACACAGAGAAATACTGTCTCAAAAAAGAAAGGAAGAAAGAAAGAGAGGAAGAGAGGAAGAAAGAAAGAAAGGAAGGAAGGAAGGAAGGAAGGAAGGAAGGAAGGAAGGAAGGAAGGAAGGAAGGAAAAAGAAAGGAAGGAAGAAAGAAAGGAAGGAAGGAAGGAAGGAAGGAAGGAAGGAAGGAAGGAAGGAAGAAAGAAAGAAAGAAAGAAAGAAAGAAAGAAAGAAAGAAAGAAAGAAAGAAAGAAAGAAAGAAAGAAAGAAAGTGTGCTGGAGAGATGGCTCACAGGTTAGAAGCACTGACTACTCTTCTAGAGGCCCAGAGTTCAATTCCCAGCAACTACATGGTGGCTCACAACCATCTGTAACAAGACCTGATTCCCTCTTCTGGTGTTTGAAGACAGCTACAGTATACTTACATATAATAAATAAAATAAATCTTTGAAAGAGAGAGAGAGAGAGAGAAATTTTATTTAATTCTATGTAAAATACATAATATTGAGACTCCTTTAACTACTTTTTTAAAAGCTGTGAAGGATGCAAGCTGGGCCCGATGTATGAAAGGCAAGTGCTGTACCACTCAACTACATCCCCCGGCCTCCAATCATCTAATTATCACAATACTATGGAGAAAAGCACATGAAAGCATACAAACTCCTCCTGTGCTAAGGAGTCGTTCAAGCCAGCTGATTTAACAGCCTACTGACCACTGAGTTAAATAAAACCTCCACGGTAGAAGCATTCCCTGCTCCTCCAAAAATGCAGGAAAGGATACTGTTTTCTTCGCCACTGTCAAGGAGTTTAATAAGACCTAGGGTGAAACTATAGTAAAACCAGGACAAACTTGCCAAAAATGAAAAAGCAATGTTCTGTTCTCCCTCTGCTGGCTTCCCCATGCTATAGCTCTCCAAGGTCCTGCAGAGAGGCCCAAATGAAATTCTTTCCTGGAATCCCAGAAATGTTTAGAATTGTTTAGTCTTTCAGCCAAACAAGCCAAAACACCCCACCAACCCCACCCGACCTCTAGATCCTCACTGTTATTGATCACATCTAACATAGCAAAGATAAAGAAAACAAGTAGAAATTTGTGGCTCTACTTATTGTCTAAATGTGGCAAACGGGAGATGGCTGCACTTGGAATTAGATGATTTGAATATTCCCTGTTAATTTCCAAGTACAACTTTTGTACACATTGGTTGCCACTTAAGTATCGGTTGTATAACACTGGTGTTCCTGGAATGAAGTTTTATCAACCTTAAGATGAAGACACTATATACAACAGAACTGTTGGATCTATTTCTGTTTCTACTATTTTATAATTGTGAGTGCTGTTGAATGATAAAAATTTAATGATTTATTTCTTCTGTTCCTTTACAGAATCTGGGTCACTCTCAGACAGAACGGTTGAAGCCATCACTAAAATCACCCACATCCTCCCTTGATATAATGCCAGACACATTGTGGATGTCCAAATGAATCATAATTGATACAATAATGATTTAGGGTGGCATGAAGAGCCTTGGGATTTTAATTTCAGCCAAATCCACTTGGCTATATGGCTAATGTTTTGAGTAGCAGATGTGAGAGATGTGTTTCCTTCTCCCACGCCACCTCCACAATAGTCTAAAGTCTTCAAATGAGAAAAATCAAATGCTAAAAATGTAATGCCAATTTGTCCTGCTGTCCAGCCACCAGTTAAGTCCCCTTATGTCACAGTATTTTAAAATTAAGTTACTCCTGTCCGCCTTTGTTCTTTTCTGTGTTGGGGTGGATGCCATGTGCATGCGTGTGCTAAACAAGTACTCTAATAAACTGACTCTGAACAACTGTGGTTAGAAATGAAGGAATAGATGAGCACACACTCATTTATTCCCCCCTAACAATCCTATAATAGTCTCATTTTTACAGATAAGTTCTTGGAGCTAATCCCTTAGCTCTTCTTGGTTACCAGCTTGAACATATCTGGAATGAACTACAACATGCAAGATGCAAGTCAACCTGCCCAGATACCTCTACTTCTCAACTTAATTTAATTGCTAATATTGAATGATAGCATGCCACGATTCAAAGAACATGTGTGAGCTGATGGTCCAGTGTTTCTAGACTCAACTGCAGATTCATGTTCAGCAGAAATAATTACAAGTACCAGTCACTGAAAACTTACTGCAGTCCCAATACTAAGCCAAATCGGTTATAAAACCACTTGGAAAGGTGAAGCACACACATTGATGAACACACACACACACACACACACAAACACACGTACGATAACTAGTAGAGCTGAGAGAATGTGACAGCTGCTCTGGGTTGTCATCTTGACCATATCTTGAATGAACTACAATCCAGAAGTGAAAGGCACCCCTGTGATCCAGATCTTGAGGCTGGAGGACTCAGGCTTTTGATCCAGATCTTGAGGTGGGAAGGCACATCTTTAACCTGGATCACACCTTCTTCTGGAAGCCTATATAAGAACACGGAAAAAGGAAGGTTTTGCTTTTTGCCTACTTGTCCTTGCCTTGTTAGCACATTCATTCCTTCATTAGCACTGGAGCCTGCTTCTTTGGGACTCCAGCATACACAGAAGAAAACTGTGACATCTAGCCTTGTGGGACTGAGCAACTACTAGATTCTTGGACTTTCTATTCACAGACAGCATTGTTGTATTAGTTGGATTGCAGTTTGTAAGTCATTTCAATATACATGCATATAGATTGATTCCATAAGTGCTGTGACTCTAGAGAACCCTGACTGATACAGAGAATTACATTAATTTGCATGGTTATACAACTATCTCATAGCTAAGTCAGGAATGGAACCAGGTTTTCTCACTCTAGTTTAGTTTTGCATCATTTGGACATTGTAGCAACTAACCTTTAGCAAACAACCACTGCACACTGTGTTGGTTTGAATGAGTTTGACCCCCCATAGATTCATGGGTTCCAAAGCTTGGCCATAGGGAGTGGCACTCTTAAGAGGGACAGCCCTATTGGAGTAGATGTGGCCCTGTTGAAGGAAGTGTGTAGGCAGGTTTTAAGGCCTACTATGCTCAAGTTCCTCCAAGTATACAATGCCAATGCCTCCTGGTTGCCTGGCAAAGAGAATCTCCTCCTGGCTGCCTTCAGATCAAGATGTAGAATTGTCAGCTCATCCAGCACCATGTCTGCCTGTGTGCTGCCTTGATTCTCACCATGATGATAATGGACTAAACCTCTAAAACTGTAAACCAAACCCCAATAAAACGTTTTCCTTTTAAGAGTTGCCTTGGTCATGGTGTCTGTTCACAGCAATAAAACCCTAAGACACATACCTTTAAGAATAACTACAATTGGTACAGCAAAATTGTTCAGTGGATTATACCACTTGCTAAAAAGTCTGATGACGTAAATTTGATTCCCAGAACACATATGATACAGGAGAAAACTGACTCCCAAATGTTCTGTTCTGATCTCCATACATAAATACACACAGTAAATAAATAAATAAATAAATAAATAAATAAATAAATAAATATTTTTAAAAAAGAATAACTATAAGATGGCTCAGTGGGTTTAGGAGGTGGCCTTGCAATCTGGTGGTCTAAAATCAATCCCTTGAACCCATGTAAAGTTAAAAGAAGAAAAACAGCTCTACAAAGTTGTCCTCTGAGCCCTGTATACATGCCATGATACACATGTTCGTACACATACACATCCCTCACAGAGAAAGACTGAGATAGAAACAGAAAGATTTATATTAAAATAATACAATTTGAAAAACTATAATGCAAATAAACAATAACTGACATTAAGTTTAACATCAACACTTGAGTGTTGGTAAACATGTTTTAGAGAACAAATTCATTTTACAAAGAGTATGAGTTGATGTAATCACTTTGGAAAACTCTTTGCCAGTGTTTACCGCGACTGAACATACACACTGCCAACAATCCAAGAATCCCACTACCCACTACATCTCTGAATGAAAATATGAATGTATGTGTCTTAGTCAGGGTTTCTATTCCTGCACAAACATCACGACCAAGAGGCAAGTTGGGGAGGAAAGCTTACACTTCCATGTTATTGTTCATCACCAAAGGAAGTCAGGACTGGAAGTCAAGCAGGTCAGAAAGCAGGAGCTGATGCAGAGGCCATGGAGGGATGTTCTTTACTGGCTTGCCTCCCCTGGCTTGCTTAGCTTGCTTTCTTATAGAACCCAAAACTACCAGCCTAGGGATGGTACCACCCACAATGGGCCCTTCCCCCTTGATCACTAATTGAGAAAATGCCTTACAGTTGGATCTCATGGACACATTTCCACAACTGAAGCTCCTTTCTCTGTAATAACTCCAGCTTGTGTCAAGTTGACACACAGAACCAGCCAGTACAGTATGTAAACCAAAAAGACACAGTGTGAATGGGCCCTTAAACTTTGGAGATTGAAGCAGGAGAACTGTGAGCTTGAAGTCATCCTGGCTGGGCTACATAGTGACTTTAAAAGGCCAGGATGAGCTACATTAAAAAAAAAAAAAAAAAAAAAAAGAAGAAGAAGAAGAAATGGCTGGGGATGGAGGCAGAATCTCATAGTAGCATTACTTATAAGAGTTGAAAGTAAAATGAATCAATTATTTTATCATTGGTGTGATAGTTTGTATATGCTTAGCCCAGGGAGGTGTAGCCTTGTTGGAGTAGGTGTACCACTGTGGGTACAGGCTTTATTTAATACCCTTGCCCCAGCTCCAGAATCTGGAGTCAGTATTCTCCTAACAGCCTCCAGATGAAGATGTAGAACTCTTGGCTCCTCCTGTCCCTTGTCTGCCTGGATGCTGCCAAGTTCCCGCCTTGATGATAATGGACTGAATCTCTGAACCTGTAAGCCAGCCCCAATTAAATGTCCTTATAACACTTGCCTTGGTCATAGCATCTGTTCACAGCAGTAAAATCCTATCTAAGACAGAAGATGGTACAAGGGCATTGCTGTGATAGGCCTGAACATGCTTTTGTTTGGAAGAATTTAAGTTTTGGGACTTTGGATTTAGAAAGCAATGGAATGCTTTACATGGGGCTTAATGGGCCATCCTAGTAGGAATATGGAAGACTTTGTTTCTGAGAGTGATTTGAATTGTGCGGACCTGGCCCAAGACGTTTCACAAGAGAAGAATTTCAGAATGTGGCCTAGAGACTGTTTTCATGGAATTTTGTTGAAGAATTTGGTTGCTTTTTGCCCTTGTTTGAAGAGTCTACCTGAGACTAAGGTAAACAGAATTATATTAATTACATTGACAAAGGAAATCTCAAAAAAAAAAAAAAAATCCCAGCAGAGACTTTGTTCTCTGGTTAAGTCTCATGAAGAGTGTTTTGAATAAGCATAGCAAGCTTAGAAAGGAAAAAATATAAAATTATATGGTTCGAGTATTAAAGGGGCACCAGAATCCTGTGTTCAAGGATATGAAATTGAATTAAGGGAGTGGTGACCTTGGGGCAAGATCCCACACAGCTAAATTTAGGTCCAAGCATGGTGGTACACACTTTAATCCCAGGAGACAGGCATACAGATCTCTGAGTTCAAGGTGGGAGCACTTTGAACAGAGTCAAGGCAGGTGTGGTGCAGGAGGAGGCTGCTAGGGAAATACAGGCAGCTAGGACAAAGGTATTCAAGCCCACGCCCACAGCGACACACCTACTCCAACAAGGCTACACTTTCTAATAGTTCTACTTCCTGGGCCAAGCATATATAAACCATCACAATTACTAAAATTCTTAGAATAAAATTTTACCAAGAAAAACAAGGAATTGTCAGTACATACAATATGAATGAATTTTGGAGATAAGGTTTAAACACAAGAAGCCAAGTCTGGAAAATCACATGTCATACAGTTGCAAAGTTCAAATAACTGCCAAATTAGTCTACAGTAAATAGCATTAGAGTGGTTGTTACCTGGGTAACAAGGAATGATAACTGGGGTGCAGAGTGATTGGGTATTGGGGACACTGGTGCTTCCTGGACCTTGAACTATAGCCGGAAAGTTGGTTCTATATTGGGAAATACAGAACCAAAAATTCATAAGTCATAGATAGGCAGGACTCAAACTCTCCTCTGTGGTCTGTTAAAATTCAATTGGGATGTTTACAAAACTGGAAATCAATTAAATAAATTGACCCCCTTTCAATTGTCCACGGACCACTCCAAGGCCACCTCTCTCTAAGCCACTCATTACTTTGCCCCATGTCTTCCCTGATCCTCAGTTCCTTTCCTCGGAAAGGGGGAGGCTTGGTGAGGGGGGCGGAGCACCCCTCTCGGAGGCAAGAGGGAGGAGTAAAGGGATGAGGAACTATGGGAAGAGGGACTGAGAAGGGGGCTATGGCAGGAATATAAATAAATAAAATAATAAAGATTGAAAAAACATCCGGCTTCAATTCCCATCACTTCCTGAGAAGGGTCTTCTCCCACCCCCTAGGGTGTATTTATACAATTAAGGCATTTATTTTGTTCTTTGTAGTTTCTTTTCTCCACAATTTTCTTTCGTTCTTCTCCATATATAGGTCCGCAGCTGTGCTGGTTTGATTTATGTGGCTACTGAATACATAAACTGTGTCTAGTGAAAAATGTCCAAGGTATAAGACACGAGATTTCCAGGTTTTAATGGGAAAGAAAAGCAGCACACTTTTGTGTTAATTACATCTTAAAATGTCTCAGACAGGTTGGGTTAAACAATATGTATCATCTATCCTTGAGCGTTTTGTTTGGTTTGGCTTGGTTTGCCTGAGGGATGTCTCATTTTGTTTTTCTCACAGCCCCTCACCTGGTAGCTTAGATTACCCTAAAATGTGCAACAATCCTTCTGCCCAGGCCTCCCAGTTGCTGAGATTGCATACGTGATGCCTGTAAACAATAAAGTTCTAAAATTAATTTTGCCTGCTTCCTTTCATCCCTTTCACATCGCTCCTAGAAGCCTTGTGATTCTCCCTTGAGTCACGTTATACCTTGGGAATATAGGGAGCTGGTCAGTTCTGCCTGCAGCAGCTATTTCAGCAGAGAGCCTTGTTCTCTCTCGGTTATCTCCTTCCAGGGATTGTGGGAACTCTGTGTGCCTTGTTCTCAGCGATCTCCTTCCCCGGGTGTGGGAACTCTGCCTTTGTAGTTTCCCTGATACCTCACCTCCTGCTCCTTCTCAGATAGCTCTTCTAATGTCTCCATTTATTGTTCTCAAACTTCATTATGCTTCAAAACCACCCAAGGGCGTTTGCAGAACATTATATTCCTGGGCCTTACCTGTAAAATCTGATTTAGGATAACAAATGAGGGCCCAGGATTCCAGACTCATTTGCAATACTGTTTCTCATTTTACACCATGCATTCACTGGCTAACTATTTTTTGCCCTTACCTACCTCATCCCTCAGGATGCAGCAGTAATTACAGACTAGCATTTCCCCAACCCTCATCTTCCAGCTTAGAATCCTCTATCCTGGCTCTCTTCACCTGCTATCTCTATCACAAACACAGCTCCTGTAACACAGGAAGCCTTCGCTCCACTCATTCTTTCTGGTTCACTCTTCCATCTGTGCTACAGCTCCACAAGCCAAACCATCTTCTCCTTCCCATTATCTCTATCTAATCAGCCAGAAGATCCCAGTTCTGCTTCTTGATCAGCTCTTATCCTCGGTGAGACTTCCTCATTCCTTTAGGTTAGGGTTTCGAATTCTTGAAATATTGAGTCAGTTAGTAATTGCAGGAACCATCCTACACATTATAGGATGCTTAGTAGTTTCTCAACCTTACTCTCCCAAGGACCAGTTAGCATCTCCTTTAGGACCCAATGCCTCATGATGCTTAGGTTGGGAACCAGGAGGAAGAGAAGGTTTCTTACCCTAAACCCCGTTAGCCCCATAGACACATAGCCTTATTTGAGGCACTGACATCTGCATAAGAGATTCTGGGTGCTGGCCCCTCCTTTATTCCACACTCCTTTTAAAAAAAGTTTTACAGTTTTCATCAGGATAAAACACAGTAGCTAATGCAGCATGAAAAGGACACCATTTGTCTTCTACTTGCCTCCCCAAGCTTTCCACTCCAATGATGCTGAGTGCCTTTGCAGCTTAATTAAGGATGGATGAAATTCATAAGAAGTGGTAACTGTAGCCAGTAAGTATGCGAGTAGCTTAGGAGATAAATGCAAAGCTCGTGGGATGTTTTAAATTTAGGATATGAGTAAGTGTGCGCTTTGTGAAACATAGGCAGAATTGTGTTAAATATATGTAGTAAGTTAGTAAACTATAAGGCATGCCAAAGTTAAAATAAATAGAAAATATGGTGGAACAGAGGGTCACTTGCAGTCAAAATCAGATGAGAAGAACTGTTATCATGATATATCTAAAGTGACAATTTTGTCAGCCCTAATTCAGTCACATTTTTGAAGACATCTAAAATAACCTCATATGTTGCCTACCCAGTGCTAGGTATGAGTTGCTGCTCTTCAAGTTGTTGGCTGGGGTGGGGGGTGGGAGTGTCTGGAATCCAGGGTGGAGTGAAACCATGGAACTAGACCACTCCACACAAAGAAGGGCTTACTGGTGATCAGACTATCAAGACTACTGGGGAGTAAGGGGAGCAACTGAAGGAGGGCATCTTTGAGCTGATGTAGGCTGCTCACATTGGCTAAGAACTAGATACCTTGCCCAAGGTAGTTGTCATTCAGGGCAGGGTAAAAGAGGCTCCAGAAAGATTAGGGGAGGTTCCTGCCTTTAGGCTTCTAAGTACTTGGCCAGGGTCCTTCTGTTTAGGACACTGTCACCAGCACCACCATTTCAAGGGGCCACTTTGGATCTAACAGAGGGGACCCCACGAAATCCCACTCTTCTGAGGAGCTTTTGATGTTTGATGCCTATTGGTGAAGAGAGTCAATTTTCTTCAGGGATGCATTTGCTGATTTTCTTTCATGGATAGCCTCACATTGCAAATACTGACAGCAATGAGTGAACTCTGGGTTTTTAAAAAACAAAACAAAAAACAAACGAAAACAAAACCCAATATACCTGTCTTTAGGTGGGAGAAGATAGAAGGGAGTGGAATCTGTGTCTAGCTGTAGGCATGCCCTAGTCTCTTCCCTTAAGGTCTAATCCAATGGGGCAGGACAGGGTCTGGCTGGGAGACGTCTACTAGGAAGGCAGGTTCAGCTTAAGAGCAAGTTTTCCCTTCCCAGATGCCTTTCAATGTCTCGTTCAGTCCTAAGAGCAGAGCCTTGGTTAGGTTTGGCTGACCTCAATGAGTCTGACCTGCTTTCTGAGGCGTGACAAAAAAACTGTGTAACTATTTATTGTTCCATCTTTCTTCTTCAAGTGCTGGCCATAGCTCTCTAATTTAGCATTAGACTTCCTCCTCTTTGCGGAAGCTCCACCTCTCACCCCAAGGCTGTCTGCTGCGGAGGCCAGTCATATTTATACTCTCCATCTTCCTCTTCGGGACAACTTCGAGATTAACGAATTGCCTGCTCTGGGTTTTTCTTTTTAAAATTCTAATGAGTTGTCCTTGAGTTGTTCTGTTTTAGTTTATTCTTTTATAAATAAAACTAAGATCCCCAGGAAGGGACCCAAATTCCTAGGTTATCATATGTTGACTCCTCAGAGACACCCAAAAATTTCAGGTAATGCTGTCCTCCTTTTAAAGCTGACAAAGAGAACCGAACCCAATCCTGCACTCCTAGATGACATCACTGGAGGTGGAGTTGATCCAAACACACCATGTTTCAAATTCTCAAAACCAAGAAAATGTTATATTCATAGCTGCATGGACTACCTATAGAGTTCTAGGGTCCAGCCTCAACTACCTGGCTGAAACCTTGTCCCAAAATTAAAACAAAAACTCACGTACCTCAAAACAACAACGATTACACTCTTCTCTCCACCCCCAAAATGTAAAGGTTAATTTCCTGTGGTCTACCTTTTACTCAAAGATCTAGACATTTTTTTTTACAATATATAATAAAGAGAGCGTTTTAGAATATATTTAGTTGGAATGAACCAAAAAATAAAATGTGAGACTTTAAATAAAGGGTCCATTCCTTGAGTTGCATTTAACTCTCCTCCAGGATGAGGGCTATCTAGATGCGTTTGTTTGGTGTCCTGCACAGAACAGATTTGCAAACGAAGTAAAGGAAACCTGTGCTTGCTAAGGGCCTCCAAGAGCCCCCCAATTCCCCAACCTCAGGAGAGGATACAAGTTCCTCAGGGCGGGCGAGCAACTGAAGCAACTCTTGCGTTGAATTGAGTCATCCCCCTTGTTCCCGCACCCAGCCCTTCCTCCTCCCGAGGCCTCCGGGCTGGCTTCCGCTCTAGGCTCCTCCTGGTTCCTCTCTATGGTACAAGCGGTCTCTCTAGCCGCCCTCGCCGCCCTCTCGGTTTCTGCGCGGGGCCCGCGGTGGTGCGGAAAGCCGAGCTTGGCCTGTGCAGAGACGGTGCTTCCGGAGCCCAGCGGAGATCCGTGGCAGCTCAGGTGGACCGGGCCGGGCCGGGCCGTAGGGCTGTGAGTGGACTCTGCCGATGGCACTTGAATGTGGGAGGCCGCGGCGGACCGGGAGGAGTGTTGGGAGGGGAGGCCTGTACGGCGGAAGGGGCTTGTAGCAGCCTGGCACCGGGCTCTACCCTGCACACAGTAGGTCCGCCACTGCATCAGGTTGCAGGGTTTTATTTGAACCCAGGGCCTCGCCGCTGCAGAGCTTCCTCCCCAGCTTCTTTGTGAGGACTCACTCGTGCCAAACGTCCTAGGCTACCCTCCAACTCATCAAGCCCCTCCTGAATAGCTCAGATTACAGAAATGAGTAACCAGGCCTGGGTTTTTTTTAAGTTTTGTTGGTTTGTTTTGTTTTTTGAGACAGTTCCTCTGTGTAGTCGTGGCTGACCTGGAATTCTCTATGTGGACAAGGCTAACCTAGAACCCACAGAGATATGCCTGCCTCTGCTTCCCAAGTCCAACTTTAAAAACATTTTGTTTTTATTACGTTATTTGTATGTATGGAAGTTTTGCCAGTATGTATGTGCCAGCAGTGCGTGGCTGGAGCCCCGACAGATCAGAACAGGGCGTCGGATTCCCTTGAAACTGGAGTTACAGGATAGAATGAGCCACCGCGTGGGTGCTGGGAATTAACTCGGGTCTTCTGGAACCATCTCTCCAGACCGTCTTTAAAATTCACAATCTTCGCAGTTCTAGCCGTGTGATTTTTAGTTAAGCACTTTGATGGGTTGAGGGTTTCATTTGTTTCGTTTTGTTTTAATTTTTTTTCTACCCTAGTGCCGTATTCATAGTAGGTTGGATCTGTCTGATGAGTTGAGGCATTGGTGTGGCAGAGAGTAGGGGCATTAATGAGTGAATCCCACACGGGGTTCTGGTGGGGATCATTGCAGAGAAGTGGGATCTGATCACATCGATTTCAAGGAGAGCCTGCCATTTGGGACTCTAGGAATTTCTGACCTTGTGTTTATTCAAAAACTTTGTAAAGAGTAGAGTGTCAGAATTCGCTAATTAGAGAAACCATGACTGTTCAGGCGATCAGGTAGTGTCTTGCCCTTGGAGCTTTGCATGTAACGGAGTAACAAGTAGCAGAGTATGGTGTTTCTGTAAAGCAGAAAGACTTGAAGTTTACTCTTTTACATAGGTTGATGGAAACCTCCGAGGTGAAGGAGGAATTAGTGATGCTTGAAGAATTGATACGAACAACTGGGGTATACAGATGACTGGATCCCATGGTGGCTGGAGAATATGTGACCCCCGAGCCACCATACTCTGAGGAGGTTTTACTGAGTTGACCTGTGATTGGCCAAACTTGATGGGCCTAAAGACAATGGAACTTAAAATTGGATTAAGAAATATTTTGTAGCCAGGCATGGTGGTGCACGCCTTTAATCCCAACACTCGGGAGGCAGAGGCAGATTTCTGAGTTCAAGGCCAGCCTGGTTTAAAAAGTGAGTTCCAGGAGAGAAATCCTATCTCAGGAAAAAAAAAAAAAAAAACAACCTGGAGTAGGTCATTTAGTTAAATCCTTGTCAGAGGTATTTTTGCTGTTTGGAAAACAAAATAGATGCATAGACAATGTCACACATCCAAGAAGGACCTGCAGACCCACTGATCCATTCAGACATTAAAGTATAGTGCCTTTGGTGTTAATATTTGTCATTAAGAACGTCTCACTGGCCAACAAGCCCCAGGGACCCTCCTGCCTCCGTTTTACCAACACTGGGATTACAGATGGGCATCAGAGCACTTGGCTTTTTTGCATTTGCAGGTTCAATGCCTGGGTCCTTACACTTGTGTGGCAATGGCAAGCACTGTACTGACTGAGCCACCCTGTCTGTTGCCAACAGTCTTGTCTAGGAAAGAAACTCCATCCCTCACGTAGGAAATTTAAACTGAGCAGTTCCTGTAAGTTGTTCTTCAGGAAATCTATTTTAGCTCAAATAAGAAGAGCTAGAACCAAAGAAGGCTCTGCTTCCTAAAAGGCTCTGAAAATGGAGGCGCCAAATTTAGCAGATAAAAAGAAAGATACCTGACTGTGCACTTAGATATGAATTTCAGACAGACGGGGTTAACCTCTTAGCAATATGTAGGACATAACTGATAAAAGCACAAAGTTGCAGGTTTAGCTAATAATCCTGTATCTGGCAACAACTGTTGACAATTCTCCTTTAACCATGACTCCAAAGAGATCCTTACTTAAAAAAAAAAATGCAGTGACTGGGACTGAAGAGATGGATCAGCAGTTACAAGCCCTGGCTGCTTTTCCCAAAGACCTGGGTTGAATCCCAGCACCTACATAGCAGCTAACAACTGGAACTCCGGTTCCATAGCATCTGATGCTCCACTTTCTAGTCCTGGCAGCCATGTAGGACGCAGACAACCGTGTATGTAAAGCACCTATGCATGATTTGCTTTTGCGGTTTGTTGGTTCGTTTGTTCATTCGTTTTAAATGCAGTGAATAGACGGATAGTTTACTTTTCTACAATTGACCCATCAAAAATTATAGTACTTTAGGGACTTGGATTTCTAAACATAGACTTCCTGAGTTCTAAGATCACCTTTCCCCCTCTTTGGAGACAGTTTCTAGCCCAGGCTGGCCTCAGGGAGGGAGCTGGGAGTGACCTTGAGTTTCTTTTTTTTTTTTTTGTTTTTTGTTTTTTGTTTTTTGTTTTTTCGAGACAGGGTTTCTCTGTATAGCCCTGGCTGTCCTGGAACTCACTTTGTAGACCAGGCTGGCCTCGAAATCAGAAATCCTCCTGCCTCTGCCTCCCGAGTGCTGGGATTAAAGGCGTGCGCCACCACACCTGGCCCAACCTTGAGTTTCTAATCAGTCAGCCTCCCAGATGCTGAGACGGTAGGAGTATTGCGTCATTTGGTGCTGGGAATTGAACCCAGGACTTTCTGTCTGATACAGGGAGTTCAGGGCAGAGTAGTCTCAGTTTCCTGCTCCAGGCCACCTGCATGCCGAATTGTGAATTTTCTTTCTCCTGTATTGAGGATCATTTCCACCTTGCTTTCTCCTTCACTACCCTATTAGATTCTTTCCTTGGGTTCCAACTTTTGGGGTCCCTGTAAGAAACGGCTACCAACACCTCCACCTCTTTTTCTTTCTTCTTTCTCTCTTTGATCCAGATTGCCCACCGAGTTCGGTGTCTTATAATACATAGCAGGGGCCATGCAGCTGCCCTCAGGGTCATGTAGCTGCAGTCATGCATTGCTGGCAGTCCCAGGCTGCACACGCTGGAGTCTCAAGGACTACAGTGTATCCCCTGCTTGTTAACAGATTTTGCAGGCCCTCATAGTACTCGCACAGCAGGCCCCACAGTTCCATGCACAAACTTTCCCTGTTTACCAGAAGTTAAACAAACATCTGTTTACCACAACTGGGGCACCAGCCACAAAGCTAAATAACGATCCCACCAGTGTAACCACTGGTGAGCTAGGGAGTTTGTTTGGCTTATGGTCTTAAACGTTGGGATTATTTACAGGAATATGGGTAATGCCCTCATGAATGGCAGCCTCCTAGAGGTTACATCCTCGAGTCCTTCCTGCAGTTATCCTGCCACTTCACTTCCTGTGAAGTGATTACAGTTCCTTTGCCATTCTAATCTCAATGTATCAGTTAGTTGCTATAGTTACCAGGCCAGGATGACTGTGAGATGATTCCCTATGTCTGGAGGTAGAAGATGGTTGTGGTATGGCAACCTCATAAAGGTTTGCTTAGGCTTTTTATGTGTGATTGTTCATCTGTGTTGGTGTTTGTTCATGCAGAAGAAATTTCATTTTTCTTTTTTCATGTTAGCCAGTAATCCTTTCACTTTGTGTAATGCCATCTATTTACCACAGTAACACAGAACCTCATCACACAGCAAACCCCAGTCTGTTTGTCTGTACTACAGCAGTACCATAGTGTCTTTACTTATCTTTCTAGTAAATCAGCCCTTCTTTCACCGTTTTTGAACTTGTACTCTATCTGGAGTCAGCTTCCACACTCAAGCAGGATGGCATAGGGGGCTTTCCATTTGTCTTTTGAGTGAAATAGTACTGAATTTGTAGAATTCCATAAAGGTCTTTTGTATTTTTTGTAACATTTGTATATTATGTAAAGCATACAGTGTTTTAGTTTCCAGCATCCTTGTTAAATCCCCTACAGATTCTAAGCAGTTTTTCTGTTGAATCTCTAATATTTCTCATGTGAATACTTCTTGTTTCTTCTACTTCTCTGCCATGTAATGTGATCTTAATGTTGTAGCTGTGATCTCAAGGATTCTGGTGTAGAGCTGACCTGACAAGACTTTTTCTCCCATTTCATGATTAAATACATTCTTACTTTTGGTATTTCCTACTTCTCCGTGTTTGCTGTATTTGTTTGTTTTCTAAAGAAGCTGCATTTTACTAACTTTTGACAGTTTTCCAAATCAGAATTTTCAGTACAAATCTGTCTTTAATCTTTTCTTCAGGTTGACCTACCAAAGAGATTTCTAGACAAAATAAAAGAGGGGAAAATTGATAGATTCAAGGACGATGGATCCGTGTTCCGTTGGAGTCCAGCTTCGTACCACACACGACTGCCATAAAACCTTCTATACTCGGCACACAGGTTTCAAGACATTGAAAGAATTGTCATCAAATGACATGCTTTTACTTCAGCTTAGAACTGGAATGACACTTTCTGGGAATAATACAATTTGTCTCCATCACGTAAAAATTTATATTGACAGATTTGAAGAGTTGCAGAAGTCGTGTTGTGACCCATTTAACATACACAAGAAGCTAGCCAAAAAGAACCTGCATGTCATTGACTTAGATGATGCCACTTTTCTGAGCGCCAAGTTTGGAAGACAGCTCGTACCTGGTTGGAAGCTTTGCCCCAAATGTACCCAGATCATCAATGGAAGTGTGGATGTTGATTCAGATGACCGCCAGAGACGGAAACCCGAGTCAGATGTATGTATAGAGGCCATTGTGCTTTCTACAGTGTGGGACTTTAGATATATGGAGTAAATATAAGAAATCATATTTATCATATTTCTGTCACATTCATTAGCATATAACATTTAATGTTGAGGTGAAATAGTGATGCTTTAAAATGTTTCCATACACTCAAGGTCCAGCATGAGCAGTAAACAAGGGCTTAGAACAAAAGAACATAATGTGCCCAAGATTTCAATTTCAATGCTGCATTGGAATCTGTTCTTAAACCTTAGGAAGGAGAGTTTAGGAATGGCCTTTAGAACACTGGCAAAGACCAACTTAAGGAACTTAGGTCCTTTGCTGTTACTGAAGTAACTAGGTGAGTATTGGCCTACTGGAGACTATACACCAGGGAGGGTGTGTGCCTTTGTCTAGAACTAAAGCACAGCTTTAAGAAAGAGAATCATAGAAGTGGGTAATCGTGGATTTTGGTTTTGGTTTTGAGGTGGGGGCTTACTCTGAGGCAGACCTGCTGAGAACTCTGCATGTAGTCAAGACAAGCCTGGCTCTCATGACAGTGGTCCTCCGTCAGCCTCCCTGGACTGGGCCAGGTCTGAGGCATGGTGCCCAGTAGTCAGTCAATGTAATTTCAGGTTTTGGTCTGAGGCATGGTGCCCAGTAGTCAGTCAATGTAATTTCAGATTTTCTCCTTTGAAGATGTTTGGTTTGAGACCCTAGGGTTATTTTACATAACCAAAGTAGACCTGGCCTCCAAGCGGGTTTACTGGGAAATTGCTCTCAGGTGGGCGAGTTCACTGGCCCCAAGGACCAACCAAGGCCAGGGAAGTCACCATGGGGAAATGGCAGGGGGAGGAGGGTACACACCAAATGTTTGTGACTTTTCTTATGTTTCTGTCTCTTAAGTTCTGAATATAGTTAAGGTTAAATTTAGGGCTCCCTGTGCTCAAAGAACATATAGTTTTTACATTGTAAAGGGTGAACTATTTTATGCCTTTTTCTGGGTCTCATGCCTGTACACAGTCATTTATATCAGAAAAGTTGAGGTCTGTGAAGATTTCGTTACCCACAAGGAGCACTTCTTCGAGTTTCTCTCTTTAAGCATTCTATCATTCTTGCTGCTGGCATAGTTTCTCAGTTTTCTGCTTTTTGTTGTATTACTAAGCCAAATTAAAATGTTAAGTTGTGTGTATTGTGTTCCTCTCAGGCGTATCTCCAGGACCCAGCATTATGTGAAGTTCGTCATAGATACTCGATGGTTCTAAACTTGGATGTCTTCACCTCATCTCTCCATTGTTCTTACATGACTGACTTCTTTACCACCTAATCTTTGCTTTGGGTGTATGAAAACATTGTGAAGACCACTTATTTTTACCTCCCCAAAATAACAGATTTAAAATCTTAGCACCAGACTTTTGATTTACCAGAGCATACACACACACAGACACTGTATGTATGTGTATATACATGCAGTGTGTGTGTGTGTGTATACACATACATGTATATGCATGTAATGTATATATACATGTGTATATATAGACATACAGACACAGTACATTTCAGTACGTGAAGCTACTGCACTTCAAGTTAGAAGTCCTGAGGGACAGAGATTTGTTATTTGGAACCTCAGTTCTGAGCTGTTGGCTTATGTGACACTTTCTGCTGCCTTCTCTCCTGAGGTGGCAGCTATTGCTGTCCTCAGTGTGCCAGGCTCCTGCACCTCCTGTCTAAGAGACTAAAGTAGCAAAACTAATACAAAAGTTTGAATATAGACTAGAAGAGTGGCTTTTCCCACCTTCCTTTCTGTGTGTGTTCCAAACTGCATTCCAGACTGGGGGGTTACCCTGAGCTAATGCTAAGTAAAGTCCTATTGTTTGACCCCAAGATTTTAATTTATAGTTTTCTTACTTTTATTCAGGGAAGGACTGCTAAAGCTCTGAGGTCACTACAGTTTACCAACCCAGGGAAGCAAACTGAATTTGCTCCAGAAGGTGGTAAGAGGGAGAAAAGAAAGCTCACCAAAACCGCAAGCGCTGCTTCCGACAGGTGGGCAGCCAGCTCTGCGCTCTCCGTTATTTGTTACGTTCCTGCTGCACGGCCGCATTATCCTTGTGGTTTTTTTTCTTAATTTTCAGTTTTCTGACCAATCATTTTAAATTGTATTCTGATTAGTTAAACCTGAAAGCCATTGCTGTTACTCCTAGGGAAGTAAAGCGGCCGTTGGAGCTCTAGAAACTTCCTTCTGAAGAGGTAGCATGAAGTGAACAAGGTAATGAGAGTAAGAGCTAAAATAATTGAAGAAACATCTTAGAACTCGCCAGTCTCTAAGATGTTTACTGATGTTCTCTTCTTGATGTGTCTGCTTTCTGTGCCTGGCTGACAGCAAGGCCATTGCATTTATGAGACCTCAAGAGTGCTTTCGATTTTTGCACAGGTCCGAAGTAGACACACAGTTCTAGCACAGTCAACAGAAGGAGCAGGAGCTAAGTCATTTAAAATAGATATCCTAACACTGAGTATGTCTAAAAGATCGTGACAAATTTATTATAACAGATTGGACTGTTTTCTTACTGGAATCGACATTTTTACCTTTATTCCATCTGTGAAGTTTTCCATTGAGTGATTTAAAATATTTTCAGACCAGATTTACCAGATGTCATTAAGAAAAGAAATAGGGCTGGAAAGATGGCTCAGAGGTTGAGAGCACTGATTGCTCTTCCAGAGGTCCTGAGTTCAATTCCCAGCAACCACCTGGTGGCTCACAACCATCTGTTGTGATGCCACATCTGTGGGATCTGATGCCCTCTTCTGACATGCAGGCAGATGTGCAGGCAGAACACTGCATATAATTAAGGAAGGAAGGAAGGAAGGAAGGAAGGAAGGAAGGAAGAAATCCTTTTTTTCAAAAAAGAAGAAACAAGAAACATTGATTTTAGAGTGTGACGCCTCTAGAGGAGGATGTGCCCTATGGTCACAGCAGTGTCATTTGGTAACCAAAAAACCAAGTCACTGCCAACTACTCATTCCTGTGATGGTTTGTGTAAAGCCAGTTGGGGGGACATTTCCTTATTGAATTCTTTTTAGTTATAAGTAGTATTTGTGTGCACATCTTAATGTGTATGTATGTGGGTGGGTACTTATGTTGTGAGTGTAGATCAGAGGAAAACTGAAGTCTGGTTTTGCCTCTGGCCTTGGGCCCAGGAATTCCTCAGTTTCCACACTTGTGCACTGAGCATCTTAGCCTCTGCATACATCAGCGTCATTTTCATTTTCATCACTTAGGTCACTTTCCGTCTAGAACTCTCCTGAAGAGTACACATTAAGCCAATTTAGTAGACTCCATCTCTACATAGAAATATTTTACCTCCATTTTCTTCATTATCTTATTTTCAACTAAATATTCAAATATAATCTGTATGAAGTGCAGCTCATTGTTTTATTTTACAGACAAATTATTCCAGCAAAGAGTAAGGTGTATGACAGCCAGGGCCTGCTGATTTTCAGTGGCATGGACCTCTGCGACTGCCTGGACGAGGACTGCTTGGGATGCTTCTACGCCTGCCCCACTTGTGGCTCTACCAAATGTGGGGCTGAGTGCCGCTGCGACCGAAAGTGGCTGTATGAGCAGATAGAGATTGAAGGAGGAGAGATAATCCATAATAAACATGCTGGGTAATTGATAGCATCAAACTATGGGGTCTCTAAAACTAACTCTCTCTCTCTCTCTCTCTCTCTTTCTCTCTCTCTCTCTCTCTCTCTCTCTCTCTCTCTCTTTCTCCAATTCTGTCGCTTTTAGATGCAAGTTTAGCCTAACTGTTGATAAATAAGTCTGAAGCACTTTAGTATGAATTTGGTTGCATTCGGGGTGCTTTACAATTCTTTATTTGATGTAAATTTAGATGGGTTGTTTCTCCAGAGTCGGCTCTAAGCCTGTCTGGGCCAGTCTAACAAGTATAGGTATTTTGCAATTTTGGGGGTTCCCATATGAACAAATTTCAGTGATGATGATATAGTAGAGTCCTCCCTGTCTCCTAGCAGCCTCATGTAGATCTGAGTTGACCTCAGTATATTGTGAGCTGCATGGAGTTCTAACTTCCCAGTGCAGAAGAAAGGATGTGCTTAGCAGCTGTGCTTCATGGTCTGTGCCCATCATTCGTTTCTTTTCCGTTCTCTCAGTGGTTGCTCTCTGTACACCTGTTATTTAATTCACTTACAGAAAAGCATATGGTCTGTTATCTCCCTGTCACCCATATGATATTTTACAAAAATGAT
This sequence comes from Mus caroli, assembly GCF_978045245.1. Lineage (NCBI taxonomy): Eukaryota > Metazoa > Chordata > Mammalia > Rodentia > Muridae > Mus > Mus caroli. Next base: position 73,735,187 of record NW_028227257.1, read on the forward strand.
CACCCAAATATTGACCAGCAAAGACGAAAACGAGGAAAAGAAATGAACAGTGATATTTCTGGAAGTGAAGTTTGGATCAGTCGTGAATGGAATTGTAGACATTGCCGCTGGCCATGGGAGTGTTGGCTACCATTGCTGTTCTGGAGACAGATGTGCATCAGAGGAACCTGATGATGGAAACTTAACCCACATTGCCAAGAGAAGCAGCTGGGACGAGCAAGAAGACGGTCCTAGACAAAGTTATGGTAAAAAACGTAACATTAAAGACTGTGTATTGTAAATAGATAACTTCACAACATTGGAGTGGTCAGAAAGGTACCTACCTGTTAAATGTTACTAACGAAACAAATGCTCTTCAGACTACTTTTAGGCAAGACAATAAAACTCCAATTCTCAATACATAAACTTTAATTTTCTTGTCTATTTGTAGCTACAAGTTTTTAATGTTTTGATAGGTATCGAAAGGTCATACAACAATTATCTTTTCCCTTGTTAGCTTTTTTTTTTTTTTTTTTTTTTGTGCATGGCCTCACAGTGCTGTGCAATAGGCCCAGCCCTTAGCTAGAAGCAGGGCCTGTGACACAGTAAATTGATCTCCATGCAACACAATAGGTGAATATTTTGAAGTTAAATTAGATACTTAAGTGCTAAAATACAGTTCTTCCAACTAGAGATGAACACAAACGTTCATTACACCATCAGCTTTTTAGTTCTTAATCTATGCATTCTTGGTGAAAATTTGTTCCTAAAGAAAAATTCATTTCTTTTTTTTTTTTTTTACATTTAATATAGTTCATAAATAGCTACACATTTGTCTCAGTCACTGTTGTATTGCTGTGAAGAGACACCATAACCAAGGCAATGCTTATAAAGGAAGCATTGAGGGCTTGCTTACAGTTGCAAAGGCTTAGCCCATTACCATCATGGCGGGGAGAATAGTGGCCTGCAGAAAGATGTGTCAGTATCTGAGATCTTTATGTCCTTACCCACAGGCAAGAGAGCCTGGCATGGCTTTTGAAGCCCCCCCCCCTTCTAACTCTTACCAGATCGTACCACCCGCTAGTAAACAAGCATTCAAGTGTATGATGAGCCTATGGGACCCTTATTCAAACCTTCACAGCAGTATTTCTGGCTGTAAAAACTGGATAATGTGATAGATAGACTTCTAAAAATGTCCCTCAAGAGAGTGGTGAAAAGTTGAAGAAGCTGGGGCATGTGGGATAGAAACAGGGCTTCTGGGTACTGATGAAGGCTGCTGAGAAGTCAGAATGGAAGCAATCCCAGCACTTCTTACTATAAAGCCTTTGGCAGGCTCTCGTAGCCTCCAAGGTGCTGTTGTTCCGAGTCTTTAGCAGCTTAAAGTACTTGGAAGCGTGATAGCCAGTTGGAATTTTCCAGTAAAATAGCATTTTGTTTAGTAGGTTATTCTACACTTGCTTGCTTTTCTTTGATAAAATGTCATTTCTAACTTGAAATTAAATGTGCTTTCATTTAGGGTTTTTCTTTGACCCAAGTGTCAGAAACCTAATGAGCATTTGCTAGATCTGAATATCAGCTAATTGGTATCAAAACAGTTTTTAACTATATTTTTAAATTAAAAGGTAGAATTATTTTCTTTTTCTAATTTAAGGAAATGTTTTGCAGGGCTAAACTCTAGTTTTATCTGAATCCTTAGAATCCTTGGGTTTTAGTCATTTTTTATTGTCTCTTTTTGTTCCTATGTGTGAGTTCGGGCTGCACATTGCTTGGACTCTTGAGAGAAAACTTTAATGTGTTTTCTGTCATTCTGTTTCCTTGCTGTGAGGCCTTGCACTGTAGCCCAGGCTGGCCCTGGACCTCTGCAGGCTTCGCACCACAGCCTTTTCGTGCTGGGCGACATGCATGTGTTATCATGCTGCTAAATTTACAGTTTGGGTCATTTATTTTTACTTACAATGGGAGTATATTTCTAGTGGGGAAAAGACTTTATATAAAAATGGCTATATTAATCATTCCTTCAGACATATCTGTTCTTTTTGTAAAGAGAATAACGTTTTCCAAGGGGAAGGGTCTCAACAGTTGCTGTGTGTTCTTTGTATGTATTCGGAGACCAAACATACCGAACAGTTTATAGACAAAAATATATCTGATCTTGAGTAAACTAATAAAGACTGTATTTTAGAAATAAACAATGCAGGCTTACTGTTTAATTTTTAAGTATGTATGTGAGAGAGAGAGAGGGAGATCTTAAGTACACTAATAAAGACTATTTTAGAAATAACAATGCAGACTTACTGTCTATTATTTTTAAGTGTGTGATCTTGAATAAACTAATAAGGACAGTATTTTAGAAATAATACAAGCTTATTTATTACTTTTAAGTGTATGTGCATGTGTGCATGGTTGCCTGTGTGGACACGTGTGCAGTGTACATCATATGTGTAGATGTGGAGGCCCAAGGTTGATTTGCTTGTGTCCTCAATTGCTTGTCACTATTTGCTGAGGTTGTGTGACTCGCTGGCCCTGGAGCTTGCTGATTGGACTGTTGGAGCTAGCCAGCTTGCCCAGGGTCACCAGGCCTCCCCTCAGCTCTGCGGTTGCGGGTGCTGGGAACCCAAACCCATCCTCACTTGAGCAGCAAGCACCTTAGCCTCTGAGCCATCTTGCCACTGAAAAGAATGCTTTCTGTTATTTGCTGTAGATTTTTGTTGGATGGTTAACAAGAACATTTGAGTCTTTGAAAAGGTTTTATTCATAAATCCATATCCTAATCTATGATCACACCCATCTCACCTCCAAGGAGTTAATTAAAAGTTGCACTGCAGATCAAGGGTGTGTGCGTACCCGGACTGTAAAGCTTTCTGTAAAGCCTTGCATTTGACTTGTGGCCACTCTGGGAAAAGCTTATGCTGCTTACTGGAAATTCATAGACACCTTAGTTTCTGCTGACATCTGCTGGTGTCTGAAAATAAACATCACAGACCCAACACCTTACAAACCTGGGAGCCAAACAACCCTCTAGTTGTGTAAAGTGGTTGTATTAGGAATTGTCATAGTGATGCAAAACAATCTAGTTTTTAGAAACTAAATGAATACATTTTGGGAGTGAGTGCCATGGGATGGAGGTCAGGGGACACCTGGGTCCTCTTCTCTTCTCCCACCCTTCCATGGATCCTGTGGGTCCAGCTCAGTTCACCAGGCTCTTGCCAGGTGAGCCATCTACTTTCCTGGTTGGTAATGTTGCCAGAGTCTGTGGAATATACCAGGGAGAGGGGGAGAGATGTTAGTTACTGCTGGGTGAGCACCAGGCTTGCTCTTGAAAGGCCTTGGTATTGGGTCCAGATTACATTACTCTAAAACCATGGGTGGGGCAGACAGGCAAGATTTTACAGAAGTGGAAGTAGCAGTCAGAAGCAGTCATGGTCCGCAGCCCACTCACTGTTTAAAGCGCTTCTCCAGGACATTCTGTTTCAAGTAGCAAGTGAAGTCAGGCTTGGCAACAGTGCTTTCAGTCACTAAGTAGATTAATAAATAAACAGCTAATAGTTGGCCTTTGCCTTATACTACTTCACTAAGAGTTACTATCGTTTATATTGAGACATCTAGTCGATTATATAACACACACAAAATTGAATCTGCTTCTCGGGAGAACAGTAGCTGACAGCAGTAACCCAATTAACATCTATCCCAAATTAGTTCCCAGTAAGACCCTAGCTTAAAATGTAAGCAAAAATAAACCCTTACTAGGTTTTCTTTTATGCAACAATGTAGGAAGCACATATTGTGGTGACCTCTAGCCATAAAGTTATTTCGATTATGAATCATAATGTAAATATCTGAAGTGCTGTGTGTGTGATAGACCCACAAGTTTGAGAACCACTGCTCTAGAAGTTTTGATCCAATCTGACTGACCCAAGTGTGGCTGTTCCAAGTTTCCTTTCTTACCACTTCAAGATTACCTGGGCACTGTGATGCCTGCAGGAACCCCCACCCCTCCCCCAACACCTGCATCTGGGTTTATGAAGAGGAAACATTTTGACTTCATTTTCTTAAATTGAGAAAGTTGCCAGGCATTAAGTCGGGGATCAGGGATTTCAGCCAAGTCCCTACATCTCACCCTCTATTTTGCATAATACGGGGAAAACGCCTTTCACTATTTCGGGTCAAAAAAGAAAGATTTGACCTACATGCCCTGGCTTAAAAATCATTGCCTGCTACAATGAATGAATGAATGAATGAATAAATAAATAAATGAAACAAAATACAATAAAATAAAGAATTGCAGTTTCTGGAAATGCCCACCAGGTGGGGCTGGAGCGATGGCCAGCGGCTGCTCAGGAACACTGGCCATTCTTCCGGAGGACTGGGACTGTGTTTCCATCACCCACATGGCGGCTCGGCTTGCAACTATAACTCAAGTTTTAGGGGTCCAGAAGAGAACATCAGGTCCCCAGAAACTGGAGTTACAGATAATTGTAACTTTCCATGTGGGAGCTGGAAACCCTGGCTCTCTGGAATAGCAACAAACGATCATAATAGATCCAGCCCTTCCCAGCTCGTTTGATTTTTACATGAGTTTGAGGGATTGAACTCACCTCCCGGCCCCTCTTTTATTAGCTTTATCTTGAGCACATCAGCGGTGGTTCGGTGGTGGTTTCCAGGCCCCGCGTCAATCCTCTTTCATGTTAACACTTCCTTTCCTTCTAGAGAAGCCTTGATTCTACTCTGAGCCCATATGGCTCAGATGGGTTCCCTTTAGTGCATCTAGTGTGCATTACAAAGCCTGGCCCCGGAAGGGTGTAACACGGAATACCACTTGAAGCCAGGGTGAACTTTCTAAAAGTGAACACATGACTAGCCAGGCTGCTCAGAGCCAATGAATGGTCAGTCTTCTGGCTGACTAGGATAGATGCTCTTTTTCCAGAGCAATGTTCCACGAGACTGGGCCTTGCATTGGCTAAAACTCAGTTCTAAGTCAGATGAACAGCAATGTTTTAATAGCTCAGGCTGATTAATTAGCTTCTTGGGCAATTAAAAGTATATCATTTGCTCCAGTTTGTGATTTATTAACACAGTTCTAGAAAATTACACTTAAGCGTCAACAGATCACACGTTCTTCCCTCTGTCCTTGAAATAATACAGATGGACGCAGTGGAGTACAGGATAGGCAGGGTAGGCAAGGCTGAGTGTCTGGACCCAGCTGTCTGAAGCTGAGCCCTGGCACTGCTGTGTGGCTCATTCATTGTCTCCTTTGGCACCTTGGCCATCCAGCATTTGAATACAAGGCACTGGCAGAAGGAAAGTCAATTCTGAGCATTCCCATCGAGTGTAAGTGCAGAGTGGCCTGGTTAAACACGCACCCTTTGTGGGGCATTCATATATTTTAGGAAAGGAAAACAAACAGCTATGGCTTTCCACCCAAGTCTTCATTCTTACCCTAAATCTTGGTCAAATCGTCTCCAATCTTAATTTGACCTCTTTTATGCAAATGTAGCATGACCTGGAGTCATTTACCCTGAGTGACTCTAACGCTGCAACAACACTAAGACACCTGCAGCAAAGCTATCCAATATTAGTATTTTTCTTGGCCCTGCTTCGGAAGCACTGGGCATGTTTGAAATTGTTTGCATACTCACGGTGATCTCTCCATAACCCTGTGCTTCACAGCCAAAGCTCAGTCCGAAGTCCAAGGAGCAGGAATATTTAATGGCTCGGTCTGAATTAATTAACTTCTCAGGAAACTAATCGTATATCATGGACTCAAGTTTGTGATTTATGATCCAATGCCAGCCCCATCAGCTCACATTCCTCTTGCCTCTGTCCCTACAGCTGCTTAGGTCTGAGACACTGACAATGGCAATCCGAAGATGTGGATCTTACCAAACCAAAGGGAACTCTGCAAAGTGCAACGTGTTATATGTCATTTCCAATACTAATACTGCCAAAAAGTCAAATGCTCATGGTGTCTTAGAAAGCAGACCGTACTTAATATCCATGGTTTAGTCTTCTAGTATACTAATGTGCTTTTACACTGCCCTCCCCATTTCAGGTTTTTGAGATTAAAGCAATAACATAAACACAGTTCTCATCCCAAAGGAAGTAAGAGATGGTTTATTCTAGAGCCAAGGATGGATGGCCATGACCCAGGAATTCAGATTTAGATTAGCCCGAATGCCAGGTTTAAACAGGTTATGAAGCTTTTATAGGTACTGACAAAGAAAATCATAAACTGCTTTGCAAATGCATTAGCAGACACGTCAGGAAGTCATTTGCAGCAAAGTGGAGGAGCCTCTCCAGGCTTCAAATGAGACCCAATGACAATCTTAACCTCTGGATCGGGCTGATTGAAGTGTGGGGTCTGTTTGTACATTCCAACAGCACTTACCTAATACAAGGATGTTAGGTTTCACACACACAGGTAAGCAGTAGATCACTAAGGGACTAAGATAGCCCGAGACAGTTTGGCAACATTCCAGCCTTTCCAACTTCTCCACAGTCTCTGACGCACTAGTCATTCAGCCTTGTAGAACATTTCATGTGAGCACAGCTCTTCAGGAACAACCATGTGGACTACCTTCAGCGTGAGTTTCATAACTTCATGTATTTCTGCAGTTTCTCTTCCAAAACAACTTTGGGAAGATATCATTGTGTCACAGTAGCTGAATAATCCGTTCTAATAATCCACTCTGTTGTGGTCGTTGATCAAATACGCTCTTAACTCCCCAGCGGCAGAGGTGTGTCTTCTCGCCAGCTGCCTGATGTTCAAGATTCTCGAATGAAACACACACACACACACACACACAAAACCTTATATTAAATATGCCTTAAACAGCTCAATGGCTCGGCCACTTCATCCTCCACATTGCTAATACACTCTCCCTTCTGATATGCCTGAATTACTACTTACTAAAATCTGTATTCCATCTTTGCTACCTTAGACCCAATCGGAGAGGCTCCCTGGGGCCACTCCTCCCCAGCTCTCACATGGCTATATGCTTTCTCTCCTGCAGCTCTCAAACCTGATGCTCCTGCTTCTCTGGCCTGGCGGTACTAACTCCTTCTTCCAATGGTTCCCTTGCCCAGGAAGTTTTAAGTACTGCCTCTGTCTCCCTGCCCAACTGTTAGCTGCCAGCAACTTTATTTACCAGTTAGAACCAGCTGGGGGCAGGGACCCTCACTGTCTCACACGCTGGATTCTCACGCAATTTGGGAACCCATAATGCAAGCATTAAACCAAAACAACAATACTGCTTTCAACGCCTTTAATCCCAGCACTCGGGAGGCAGAGGCGGGTGGATTTCTGAGTTCAAGGCCAGCCTGGTCTACAAAGTGAGTTCCAGGACAGCCAGGGCTACACAGAGAAACCCTGTCTCAAAAAACCAAAAAAAAAAAAAAAAAAAAAAAAAAAAACTATGTCATTTTAAAATTTGGATGAACTTAAATAAATCCTCCGTTTGTTATAACTTCGCAATCATGGAAAATGTAATCAAAAAATAAAGCAGGTGAGTTTCAAAACATAATGTCAGACTATTCAGGCTACTATAATGAAGTATCTTGGACCAAGAAGCATACAAACAAGAAAGTTTGAGAGCCTGGTGAGCTCAAGGCTGGCGAGCCCATGTTAACACTCTTCTGAGGCAAATATAGCTAGTTCTATTCCTGTTACAGTTTTTCCGAGTGGAAGGAAGGGGCAGGGGGCATCTCTAGAAAGACTTTTTAAAAGGTCCCTAGTCCCATTGGAGAGGACCTCACCTCCTGATACTGTCATGGGAGATCAGGCTTCAACATAAGAATTTAGGGGGAGCATAACATTCAATCCATGATGCTTCTACTTCATGGACTTTTATGCTTCAAGATTTAATTTGTTTTTGTAGACCTAATACTGAATTAACATTTCATACATACTGAGTCTAATTTAGCCATATACTACCTTTTATAAATCCTTCTTCATTTATTTGGTTCACTCTAGCAAAAGCAAGTGTGTACACCATAGATTAAGCTGCTTATCAATAACCGAGTTTGTTTCTCACTGTTCCGGAGACCGGGTTGGCCAAGATCAAGGCACCAGCAGATTCTGTGTGTGATGGAGGACCATGCTCCTGTGTAGGTCATTGTCATCTTAGTGCATACAGGAGTGGAGCTAGAGGGTCCTCTGTGGCCTCCTGTATAGAGACACAGTTCTGTTCATGAGTGGTCACCTCTCAAATGCAGAGGTGAGAATTTCCCCCACGGTGAGTCTGAGGAGAGGATGTGAGCCTACAGCACAGCAGCAGATCCCCACCCACCCGAGCAGTGTCTACTTTCACAGTAACAGCTTTTCAGACAGAAAAACCAAGGTCCACGGAGTTTGGAGAGGGCCAAAGAATCAGTAAAAGTGCTGGCCATGTAAGCACAAGGACCTGAATTTGATAGCCAGGGCCCACATTAAATAACTAAACTAACAAAACCCAGTGTAGTACTGCCCACTTCTAATCCCAGCGCCGAGGAGGAGACATATGGAGGGTGCTGCCAGCCAGCCCAGCCTGTTTTGGTGAGTTGCAAGCCAAGTAACTAACACACACACACACACACACACACACACACACACAGAGAGAGAGAGAGAGACAGAGACAGAGACAGAGACAGAGACAGAGACAGAGAACTTGCCAAGGGCCATCTGGCTTACAATTTAAAAAGAAGGCAATCAAATGCGGTTTGTTTTGCTCCACAGCACCACTGTTCAACAAAACAGACTGTGTTCATTCTTCACTCACCCTATATGTGGAAGTCCTTTGTACTTGTTGGAGCTATTTCATTCCAGTGACTTAGGTATTCCCAAGGGAGGATTGCTTCTGGTCAGCCCGGTGCTTCTTTCTCTTCTCGTCATTTATCCACCACCACATAAGTAAGTGGAAAGTTCTGTTTCTCTGCTTTCCCCGAGGACTCACGCTAAAGAATATTCAGCATGAACTGACCATCTTTTTATTTTTGTTCTGCTTTAAATCTATCACCGTTGCAGAGTGCTAACCTTTCCAGTAGAGGGCGATGTTTTGTTACAAACCTACACCATTTTGGCAAAGTATGGATTTAGAAAAGTCATTTCTTATGGAGAGTCAGAATGTCATTTCCTTTAAATGCTTTAGAGGGGCCGGTGTTCCTTCTAGATGTTATGTGGGAAAGGAGAAGGGTGCTTTTATTCACCTACATCATTTGTACATGAGCTGCTCTTCCAACTAGAAAAGCCAAATATTCAACTGAAGCCAGAACCAACTCATTATTTAAGGAGGAATCCTCTAAAACAGCTGTTCTCAACCTGTAGGTCGTGACCTTGGGTATATCTCTAGCTCCAGAAAATAGTTACATTGCGATTCATAACAGTAGCAAAATTACAGGTATTTTTGAAGTAGCAACAAAAATAATTTTATGACAGGGGGTGGGGGATGGTGGAGGGGAGCAGTCACCACAACATGAGGAACTGTATTAAAGGGTCACAGCTTTCAGCATTAGGGAGGCGGACAGCTACTGTCCCAGAGGACAGAGCCTGCACCTCGGCATGGTATTGAATGAGCCTGAATTTGAACACTGCATCTACAACTCTGGGCTTTGACCTCAGACAACTTACTTGGTTTCCAGAGGTCTCAAATGTCTTGCTTCCACAGTGTAACTAGCAATAGCTTCACTGCGGAGACAGACAGTGTGGAAGAGAAATGTGATCCCAAGAGGGAACAAAAGCAGATACTCAGTAAACTGGAAACTCCTTTTCAGTAGAAACAGAATTTCCAGGTCAAATACAGGACCCTCGGTTAAATGTGAGTTTCATTAACTAACAGAATTTTCTCAATATGTGTCAAGCAATTTTTAGATTCATATACAATGATAAGGACAAAAAGGTTATGCTTATCTAAAATTCAAGTGACCTGGCTATCAGGTTTCCTAAATTGACAACCTTATACAGAGAACGTAGGCGCAAAAGTCATATAACTTTTTTTTTTCTTAACCTATAGACTTCACTCCGAGCATTTCAGAATGCCATTACTTAAGAATTTGGTGTTTCTATGATCTGAGAAAATTAATATAGGTGATATTTTAAAGTTTTGAATATGATGCCATCCTAAGCAAAGTTAAATAGCACTGTCCTTTAAAGTGTGTCTTGGTCACTTCACTGCCCACGACAGTAAACATAATGTTGTTGAGTGAAAACCTTTAAAAGGTGTTAAACTCAGTCAGATTTAGGAGAGAAAAAAAAAATGATCCAGAGATGAACCAGACCGTGGAATCCTGTGGGTACACACACCTCCAGTCTCTTTTCTCTGCCCCACCCCCCAACCCCTGCCCTCCTTCCCTAATAAAGAAGTCGACCCCTTCCTTTGAGTAGGAAAAGTGGGTTTGACCAGAAGTGACTGTGGTTTGGGGAAACAAAGAAAATAAAAGGAAGAGCGGTGCTATGGTGCTGCTCTCTTTTGTTTTCTCTAGCGGATGGGCTGTCTGCCTGCTGCAGCTCACTGCAGTCTTAGGGAAGGCAGTATCTCCTGCAGCCTCGGCCCTGCTGGGGCAGAAGGGAAAGTGGGTGCCTCTGTGCAGCCAAGACAGGTTCCTTAGAAGTGGGACACAGTGCTTGCTTTCCTTCTTCATGCTGCCTGCTTCCTGGAAGGCAGAAGAGCCTGAGCTGTGTAGGGAAGCCAGCCCTTTCCAAAGGGGCCAGCTATGGTGTTCTTCACCTCTCCCTGTGCTGTTGTAACTTTGGTCTGAGACCCACATGCCAGGCTTGGCTGACACAGCCCCAAGGCCCAGATACTATTTAGCAGATTTGTTGGGTACCCTCAAAAAATTGTATAATTTTTTTTAAAATATAGACAAATGAGCAAGTCTGGGGGTTACCTTCAATTTAAATTTGAGAGTAAAAAATATAAGAGTCATCTCTGCGTGACCTGGGAGTCAGCTGCTTCTTGGCAAAGAGAATCTCCGTGAACAAGCCCTGTTGGTCTCACTCCTTTGTAGGCTCAGCTGCACTCTGGCTGGCATTCAGTAGGTGCTTGGTAAATATATGTTGACTGAGAGGACAAACTTGGGTAGTATGCAGAGACTACAGCCAGGCTTTTGCATATACATATACCCAGATTCAGATGGAAATACACAGGTGTTGTGCAGGCTAGCCTGTTTCCTGAGCCCAAGTACTCCACCTCCAGTCACCCATTTGCCACCAAGAAAATTGACTCTGCTCTGTGTAACACTTGGATGGCATGTCCTTGGAAATAAGGACATGGGATGATGTCCCAAGGCCAATGTTAAGATAGCATCAACACTCCAAAGATCCATTGCTTTAGCAGTCCGGTTACTTAGATGTCAAAAGCTACACATGACTCTATAATTTCCTGGGTTTCTGTCATAGGATATATGAATTCGAATTTACTTACCCCAGATCCCTAGATGACAGGCAAATGTATTTCTAGCGTCACTTCAGCAATTGTTCAAGGACATTGACAGTCTCTTATTGTCTTATTACCTGATGAGGTGTCTCATCGGGTGAGAAATTATCAAGATTAGGTCTTGAGACTTCAAGCAGACTTTGTGTTCCGTCTTAGCTTTGTCTCTTTGAAGGGAACTAGTTGCTGATGGCTCTCCATGTGTTAACACCAAGTGAGCTGTGTTGGGTGAAAAGGCTCACAAGCTAGAGGACTTAGATGGCATGATGGGCCACTTCATCCTGGGCAGCTGGAGGGTGTGATGGAGCGGCTGTATCACTCCCGGTCCACACAGGATGGGGCTGAAGGAATAGGAGGCTCTTGGAGCAAAGGTAGTAAACTCTGAATGGAGTCCTGGTTCTGTCACTTGACAGGCAAGTGACCCACAACAAAGAGCACTCAGTCTGTCTAACTCAGTTTGTCATATAAAAGATGACATACCTGCCTTTCAGGAGGTTGTTGGAGGGACCCAGAGAGGCAGTGAAGATTGCCTGGTAAGGCCTCTATGCAAGTGTTAGAATACATGATAATAATGGCCCAGTACTGAACAAGCACTAGACTCCTGGATGAGCAAGGGCTACCCGAAATTACTGTGATTTTTCAAAGCCACTTGAAGAATAAGTGTACACATAGATAAACCATTGTTTTAAAATAAACTATGCACAATAAATGTTACTCTGCCTCCATGACAAATAGTCTAATTGAAGGAGGTGGGCCACCTGCAGATAGATCCTAGTTCAGCTATGTGACTTTGGGGAAGGGACTACATCTGTGCACTGGGTTTGCATTTGTGAAAAGTATTGCTATGCACATCCAGCAGTAATGCAGGCAGAGTCAGGTACACACATTTGCCATCACTGTCTTTCCCTGACTCTCAAAGACCTGTTTGTCTGGAAGGATGCAATGTATCACTTACGAACAGAGATCAAGACACGATGCAGTGGTTGTAATAGAAAATGAAGAGAGTGCATTCTGGAACCAAAGGGTATCGAAGTCACGCTTACTTGGAGGATCAGGGAAGGCTTCAGGAAGGACAGACGGCAGTTCTCCAAAGGCCAAACATCCTGGATAGAAAAAAGAAAACCAGAAATAAGTTTGAAAGTAAGACTTGGTTAGAATTATGCAACAAGAGTATGCACTTGGAGACTGAAGGGAGAGTAGGGGATGAATCCAGAAAGGCAGGTTGGGATCATGATGTGATGGACATGGAATGCCCAGATAAAGATGCAGCAGACCATGGGCAGAAGACACAGATGGGTTTTAGGAAGTACAGAGGCAGGAGAGTATATGGGGCTGGAGGAAGGAGCCAGAAGCACTAAGGTTGTGAGTGGCTTTGGTCCCACTCACTCTTCCTGGATCTGCTGCTCCTGCTGCACAGATTGCCTGGGTGCTACTCACAGCATTGTTGGGATGGGCACCATTTCCCCAAGTCTGAAGAAGGAATTGTCAGTTTGTAGCATCTTTACCCCCCCCCCCCATTCATATCAGTAGTTAAAGGCATTTCCACCCAGCCTACCCTGTGGTACTAGCTCCCTCCCTAGTCACTCCTCTGCTCTCCTAGCATCTCAACAAAGGGAGGAAAAGGGCTTTGCTAGTGCAGCCTTTGTCCCATATCCTTGCACAAGATATGAGATGTACGACTTCCCTCTTGGCCACCTTCTGGGGAGTGCTTCCTTCAAGGCATGCTATGTTTTCATGCCTTATCTGGAACTGTAGTTTTATCCCCAGTCCTGGAGAAAACTACCTTGGTACTCAGAAAACTGCACACCTTAGTTAGGGCATGACTACAGAGGACAATTTTGAGGGCTCCTCTAGAAAAGAACATCCTCAGAGGGTCCTTGGCTTCAGCTGTTCTGTGAACTGGCATCTTAGCTAAGCTTGACCATTTAATATTGATCCTTGGAATATTCAGATCTGAAACTGAGCAGAAGACCAAACTCAACTTGTGGGCAGGAGTGACAAATCCCATGGCCAGGACCAGGTAGAATTCGGGTTCCCTGCATGGAAAGGAAGCTGATCTCCAGATAACAGGAGGTACACTAGCAACCTTCCTCGCTGCAACAAAGGCAAAATAGTTGCAGCTGACAACTCAGTGGAGGAGCGAGGGCTTCCTTCGGCTTGTGGTTCAGAGGGAAGGTTCATTGTGCCAGAGGTGTGAGGCCAGAACATGGCAGAAATGCGTGGCAGAGCTATTCCCATCATGGTGCATGGAGAAGCAGACCCTTGGAGCCAGAGGAAGAAGATAGCCTGCCTCCACGTTTCACAGCTGCTAATAGTCCACAGCTCCAAAGCTTACAGATGCTCCCAAAATATGGCTACTGGCTGGGGACTAAATGTTCAGACATGTGAGCCTCTAAGGGAATTTTGCACACCAATTATAACAGAAGTCATGGTTGAAGCTGACCCCAGCTCTTTTCTCTGAAGACTGGCACCACCCTCTTTCTGTGGAGGTTATGTGAGATGCCTTCATATTCCTATTGCTTGCTCTTAAGCTATTTCATGTTGAGTTTCAGTCCATATACCCATGTTCTCCCTTTTACTCACCAGCCAAACCTCCCCCACTTCTCAGTGTCTTGGGTTGGAGCAGGTAACCTCATCCCCGATCACTACTGCAGTCAGCACATATACTCTGCGTCCCATTCTCAAAATGGTTTTTGATCGCCATTATGAACAATTCATATCAAAAGGCAAGACAGCCAGGCATATATAACTTAATATTTAAAGAATAGAAAACTTGGGTCCAGATAACCTAACTTGGCCAAATACCGTTAGCTGTTTTCTGCCAAAGCCTAGACTGTCAGAATTTGCTCCAACTGACACCATTTGCTTCTAAATTCTGTGTTCTTTTTGTGATACTTCCTTGCATTGGGAAGAAACCCAATGCTTATAATGTGGGATATTGAAAAAAATAGTACAGAAGATGATGTGGCCAAGGGTCCCTTCCAGGGTCCTCAGAACTCTGGTTAAGCAGCTGCCTTCCTCCTATGATATAGGACACCATTCCTGTGTTTACTGAGAATGGTGGCAAAACTAGAGTAAGGAGGTGAGATACAAAGGGTTGGACAAATCAAGGGGACACTTCCACTCAAAATAGTACAGGGCTTATCATGGCCACAAAATGTGGTCAGAGCTGAAACTTTCACATAATAGAGGTGTATGACATCCTGCATGAAGTCAACACACTTCCTCTAGACTGTGTTGGATAAGAAATCTGAGGATAAAGAGGTCCACTCTGTCAGGCCTGGCATCTAGGTTCATCGTTCTCACACCTCTGGTCGGTACCTTCAGGTATAACTGGTTTCACTGACTAGCCATGCTTTCAAGAAACCTATGTTTGCTTTCACTCAGACATGAAAATCTCCTTAAAAGTAGACTCAGGTGCAAGAAAATTTCTATTGGAAACCTAGTAAAGGCTAATCACATAAATAATAATAATAGATAGGTAGGCAGACAAACAAATAAATAAAAGAAAACCAATGTTTTGAAACCAAAAGCAGATCGGAGAGATGATCCATTTCACGTTGGATTTCTGTCACTTTTGACCAAAGGTCCCAATTACTGTATCCTCACTCCTTCCTAGGCTACCCATCAATCAAACCATATCCATCCTGTTTCCATTCCTTTTGGTGTCTAAAGGTTTATTGGATCAGAAAATAGAAACGGATGGAACTGGAGTAGCTCTCTCAAGGTCATGTGGCTCACGAATAAAGCAGCCTGGGCTAGAATGCAGGTTTTACAGACCTCCCCTATCTATTCCACCTCACACAGTCACCTACACGAAAATGAAATGTTTCTGTCCCAGCTATGAAGAAGTTCTAACACAAATTGTTTCATGCATGTATGAAACATTGGCCACTTGTGAGTACTTCTGCAATGATGACTTTAATATTCACTCAGCAAATGTCATGACTAGACTGCATATATCGTTGAGATTAAAACAAGGAGGCATGGAAAATGGAGTAAATTGTATTTATAGTCAAGATAATGAGTAAGGCCTAGAAAGGTTGCGTCTTACATGAAGAAGTGCATTGTTCTGCACTCCCACTTTCAGGAGAATGCCCTCTAGATCATAAGACTCAGATTAAACGGAGCACCCATAAAGCTAACAGCAGCAGCGCCAACCTTCCTGCTGAACCACACTGCCTGGGATACAGCACTGATTTAAAAAAAAAAAAAAAGCAATAACTGAAAGTTTGACTAAATCATACTATCAAGGATTGGTAAATTTGGTGCCTACTACTGGGGTCAAGTGATAAATCCAAATCCAAATTTATATAATCTCTGTCACTAAGTATTTAGGAGAATAAGTAAAAATAAGATTTTGCTTCTATTGTTACTGTTTTCCCTACTGTCTTAGTTAGGGTTTGGCTTTCATTGCTGTGAAGAGACACCATGACCACAGCAACTCTTAAAGGAAAAATTTTAATTGGGCCTGGCTTATAGCTTTAGAGGTTTAGTCCATTATCATGATGGCAGGAGGCACAGCAGTGTGCAGGCAGACATGTGCTACGGTGACTTAGAAATCTTCCCTACTCCCTGAGTGCTTCTCCTCACTACCACCCCAATGCTCTGGATTTACACACACACACACACACACACACACACACACACACACACACACACACACACAAATACACGGTCTTATTTTCAATATGTCCTAAGCAGCTCATCGGCTGGGTTACTCCCAAACTTCCATGTTGTCAATGCCTCCCCTCTGATACTACTGAAATATTCCTTACTCCTGAATTATTCTCTATATTCCATCTCTGCTACCCTGGACCCAATGGGGAGGGGCCCCTTGGGGTCACAGCTCTTACATGATTGTTACACTGTCTTCAGCTCTCCTTCCTGTCTGATCCTCCTGCTTCCCCAACATGGCAATTCTGAAACCTTCTTTCTCTGGTCCCTTGCCCAGGGAAACCCAAAGTCCTGTCTCTGTCTACCTGCCCAGTCATTGGCTGCCAGCAACTTTATTTACTAATTAAAGCCAACTTGGGGTAGAGACCCATGGGGTCTTCCATGTAGACGTGCAAATTCCTGTGTAGTTTGGGACCCCAATTGACATAATATAAGCAATGAACCAAATCCATAACAGACATGGTGCTGGAGAAGTCAAGAGTTCTACATCTTGATCTGCAGGCAACAGAGACTGTGTGCCACCCTGAGCAGAGCTTAATAGGGGGCCATTCCTATTCAAACCACCACATCAACCAAATAGCATGACGAGACAAATACATCTAGACTTAGCTCTCTGTCCGTATTGTTTATCTACTACTATTAACAAGTCACTCAAGACTTAGTAGCTCTAAGCAGCATCCAGTGTTTTTTGGTTTCTGGGTTTTGGGAATCTGGGTGTTGCTTGGCTGAGTGCCACTGGTTTAAGAGTTCTCACGCAGTTTCAGTCAGAGATCCACTGAGCCTGTGAGCTGATTTGAAGGTTCAGCTAAGGAATGGTTACTTCTGCAATGTTGGCGATGATAAATTAATGTATTCTTCCGTGGCTGTTGGAGAGAACCCCCCCCAACACCCACCCCCAGGTACCATGTGGTCTCAGCACAGAGCATCTTCCAACATAGCAGCTGACATCCTGAACAGCTAGCCTATGAGGGAGATAGACAGAAAAGTGGGCAGCAGAAGCCACAGTACTTTGTGTAACCTAATCTTCCAAGTGACACATCATTACTTTTGCCATGTTCTATTCATTAGAAGTGAGTCAAAAGGTCCAGTCCACAATCAAAGGGAAAGAATTGCAGAGGGTGTAGCAGGAGACAGAAATCAGAGGGACCACTTTCAGGGCCACCTAATACATGCTCTAGATTAAAATCACACCTTCCAGATGGTGATGGCGAAATCGAGTTAAGTTTGTGATCTTTCCCTTTTGAGGGAAAAACATTTTTATTGTACGCACAAAGAAAATGTTCATCCAAAAATTAGAGCTGGCAGCTGACTTCATACTTGAAGGCATTTTGCAAAGTGGTCATGTATCCCAAAGGGACAGACCCACAATTCCGACATCCATCTCTCTCTGCTCGCAGAGCATGCTAATTTCATAGTTAGATTTTTCTCTTTCTATCTGAACTGAAGGTCTTGGCTTCCAGACAACGCCAGTGAATGACACTGCCTGCATGTCAGAAATTGCTACTGACATTTCAATTTTGCTTAATTTTTTTTCTTTCTTTGATAGTATTATAGAGAAAATTTACATTTGAATAAAAAGCAAATAGTGCATGTCAGACTAAGCATCAGGGAATGTCAAATTGTTTTTTTCCAATTACAACTCTATTTCAAATAGAGTAATGCAATTAAAGGATAATTACTAGAAGCACAAAGCCAAGGTTACGATCAGAAATGGTTACCCTTTCGCTTTAAGTCCTGTCTTGCTAAATAAAATATTCCTGAGGGGCAAGTTACTGTTTGAAAATAGAATACACTCATCCAGGAACAACCAAACACTTGGCAGTGCTGACCATAACAAGTACCGTGCATAAATACAAGTACTTAAACGAGATGAGGAGGCACTAAAGGTGAGCTGCGTTTTCCGTAGCTTTATCACTCTGATTAATTACGTGATAAATTAGCTGTAGGATGCAATATTAATTAAGAGAATATTAGTTGCATTTTATTGCCAATAACCTAACAAGCCCTGAAATAGTAGCTGGACTAACCTGCTGACTCGTGCTTTTCTGCAAACTGAGCTGTAGTTTGATTTCTCATTTGTCCAAGTGAAGCATCAGCAACTGAGTAAAACCAATTACCTCAAAACCCACCCAGCCCTCGGCAGCAACTGAGCACAGCCGAGCTTTGCCCAAATGTTATTACTTTCAAATTAGAGCTTGGTCTGAGATGTGGCATTAAAGAATTTCTACTGTTGAAAATAATTCAACATGGCAGTCCAGTGGTATAACATTTTGCAGGGCTAAAAAAAAAAAGGCAAAGCCCCTGTCAGGCTCCGAGGCATCCCTCCTAGCTATCCACTCTAGGGAGGTAAGGCTGTGAGCGGAGTGAGTGTGAGAAGAGTGTGAGAAGAGGGGTATTTGACGCCCTCAGCCAACGAGTGATGTGATTTTCAGAAGGTTGCTTTGCTTCTGAAATGAAGTCCTTGGTTTCAGATGGAAAGCCCCCTTCGTGGGGAAAAAGAACAGGAAGTCAAACAGGGAAGGCGCTGAAGATGTGCCTAGTGGAAACTGTACTACTTGATTGTGTAGTAGGAAACCCTCCAGCATGAGTTCTGGGTATGCTGCACTCACATTGTTTGTTTGTTTGTTTGTTTGTTTGTTTGTTGTTTTCAAGACAGGGTTTCTCTGTGTAGCCCTGGCTGTCCTGGAACTCACTCTGTAGACCAGGCTGGCCTCGAGATCCGCCTGCTTCTGCCTCCCAAGTGCTGAGATTAAAGGCGTGTGCCACCATTGTCCGATAACATTATATGTTTGTATAAAAATGCCTATTTGTGATTCTCCTACTATGCACATGGGGGGGGGCATGGAAAAATCACTTGGAAAAAAATCATGCTTTTTCTAGAAAAAAATAGATAAATACAGAAAAACTCTCAGTAAAGGGGAAGGGGGCTCAAATAATTACATGACCAGAAGAACTGAAACAAAGCAGAAGGGATGATGGGTATTTACAAAGGGGTTGGGTAATCCTTGAAAGCGCCCAGTTGGAGGGTACGCTGGTCCACCATAGCGGGAAGTCATGATGGTGGTTGTTCATATTGCAGGAACATGAAGAGATAGGAATGTTTCCTTTCAGCCGGGCAGTGGTGGTGCACACCTTTAATCCCAGCACTTGGGGGGCAGAGGCAGATGGATTTCTAAGTTCAAGGCCAGCCTGCTCTACAGAGTGAGTGCCAGGACAGCCAGGGCTACACAGAGAAACCCTGTCTGGAAAAAACAAAAAACAAAACAAAAAGACTGTTTCCTTTCTCCATTTTACTCACTCTGAGATTTGAGCCTGTAGATCACTGCTGCCACATTTCCAGTGGGTCTCCCACCTCCATGAACCTAAGCAAGATAATCCCTCACAGATATGCCCATGTCCCCATGGTGATTCTAACTGCCATCAAGGTGAAAACCAACGTTAAACATCATCTCCATTCATATTTATTTATTTGCTTGTCTCTTTGACTTCTTCTCCCCACACACCTCTCCCCTACCTCTCCCCACCCTCTTCTCCCCTCACCCACCTCTCTCTGCCTCATCCACCAGCATTTCTCACTATATAAAAAAATCATATTTTAGAAAATTTACTCATCTCTCAACCTAGTTGTTCTCTGTTATCCTTGCTCGGTTATGAATCCTGCCAAGTTAGGGCTGAGTTCTGCATGATGGAACAGTTTCTGATATGCAATATGCATAACAGTAGTAAAAGCAAAGAGCCAACCCATTCACAGACTTGCCTTACCAAGTACAGTGAGTTCAAAGATAAAGTTGATCACAGCTGTCATTCATTGAGACGCTCATAAGCTAAAAGGCCTGCATATAGTAAGCCTTTAAAAAAATGTTTTTATTTAAATCTCTCAACCCATAGGTGGAAAAACATTTTTATTTTATTTCTTTTTTCTTTCCTTCTTTTTTTTCTTTTCCCTCTTCTTTCTTCCCGTCCTTTCTTTTTGCACTTAAGGTTAAATATTCAGTGTGTTTGACTATAACTTCATGAGAAGTTACGGTTATAGATGAGTGAGACACACAGGCGTCTACCACTCCCACAAACCCTCAAGGGCCACGGGTGAGGTATGGAGCAGCTTTTCCCCAGAGCCCTCTCTTCATCTTCAAAACCCAGTGGAAGAATATGGCACTGGAGCCTGGACAAATGGCAATGGGACATTCGCCCCGGTGGGAAATGCAGGAATGTGTTCCGTCCTGCCAGGCGGTGGGTGAAGGGGTGGACCGGGTGTCCCTGCTCTGGGCCTTCAGAGCAGCAGAGTCTCACAACCCCAGTTCCGAGTCTACCTGGGAGCCTAGCAGCTGTCAGGGATCCTATTTACTTTTTATAAATCTAACAAATGAACAATAAATAAATGATGACTCTTCCGCCTCACAGAATCCAGCAAGGGCAGGACCCAGCCAGGTACCAGGGAAGCTCAACTCTCCTCAGCATGCAGAAATGAATTCTAAACAGCCAACGCCAAACTCCAAGTTCTTCCAGCCCGTGAAGTTTCTTCATATTTTACACATTATAAAACTATTCCCTTCTCTGGTATTCTGGAATAAAAGTAAAATTCTCTGCCTACTCATTCCATGAATTAAAATAAAAAAAAATAATAAAACATTTTTGAAAGGTCCTGTCACTTACAACGTTCTCCATGTCCTTTGACCAGAAAGAGTTAGAGAAAAACTTGAGGATTGATCTGAGGGCCACAGAGCCCAGGTTCCATTAAAGTGTATTAATGCCAAGGTCTGTGCAATTAGTGAAAAGTCAATTCCCATTACTAGTTAACACTATTGAATATCTGCTTTCTTTAATAAAAAGCCATGTCCAGTACAAAGAGAATAAATCAATAGGTTGGCTGCATTTAGATCTATTCTACCTTCTGCTAAAATGTGCAGAGAGCTCCCTGTCAGAGCTGCCCTGTGTGTCTGTCAAGCTCAGCCTGAACTGGCAGCCCGCCCTGACTTGTTTGCCTGAGATCTTTCATTAGTGCCCAAGCTCAGCTCTCAGTCCTCACATCCAGAAAGTTAACTTTTACACTGTGCCTAAAATTCCTTCATTTTAGCTTATTCCCTAATTTGCCCCTGCTTTGTTCAAAAACAAAAAAACCAAAACACCCAAAGCTACTATAGCCACACTTCTGGATCCCAGGGTGTGCCAGGTATCAGGCCTTCCTCCTAGACAGAAAATGTCAGGGACGAAATTGCTGCTTAGAAGGAACAAATTGCTACAGCTTGAGAGAATCTCCCAGAAATACTTGCACTTTTGTAGATGGCTATTCTGCTTGAGACTGGTTTGGGAAGCACCTGGAATATTCCAGACTCTCCAAAACCCACAAGACACTGGAACAGTGAAGTGTTCACGCCTCCAGGGCCTGCATGAGAACACCACGCCCCTCCCTGCTCCAGAGGCAGTGTCTCTGCAGCTAAACTGTCTTTGAGGCTAAGTATTCCGCTAGAGGGGGAAGCAAGCTTTCTGCTGTATCCTTATTCCACCGCTTGGCTGACTAAAGAGTAAAAGGAGATTTGGAATCTACTGCCTCACATGGAACATGTGTAACTCTGGAACTGGAAAATAGCATTTCTACTAAAGTACGTTTCTTTTCTCAAGTCATTGTGTGTATAAGGATGTTCCATCTTTCACAGAGAAAAAAAAAGAACATTAATGTAATTTTAAGTTTACAGTTCAGAATCAGTTGGTGTTCTTTTGTACTCCTCTGGCCTATCTGTTAGTCAGAGTCTGGGCCAGCTCCCTTCCCTGAGAGCACATCTGGTGGACCAGCTCCCTTCCCTGAGAGCACATCTGGTGGGCTGGGTCATGGTATCTGTACAATAGGGGGTAGAATTGTGTTTCTCTTTGAATTTAGTAAATTGGTATAGATTTTTCTAGGTCTTTTTTTCAATCATTTCAAGTCTAATATTTTCCCTCTCAAGCAAGTAGATATATCTAAGCAAACAATGCTAAACCTGTTTCTACTCATGGATGCTTCTAGATCCTTCCATGCCACGTTCCATGACTGTGTCTAGTTTGTAACTGAATGTGATCACAAAGCAGATTCTGCAGTGTGAAGCCAACACAGGATCGCTGTTTTGGTGGGGATATTTCCCAGAGCCACTGAGATCATCTACTGTGTCCTGAGAACTGGGTGGCAGGGGAGAGGCGTGGTGGGAGGGGGTGTCTGTCAGCTTCAGTTTATGAAGGCCCTCTTGGCCAACAGCAGTGACCAAATCCATGTTTAGAAATGGGGCTCACAAGCAAAGTGCTCCCACACTCAAGAAGTGAGCCCAAGATGAAGTGCAGTGAGGAATCCCAGGAAATAAATAAACAAGGCCTCCTCAAGCATTCTGCCTGTGGGATGTTTACATAGAGAAACTGCCTTTGAGGGGGCTGGTGGTTGCCTGTGGTCTTTTAACAAACCCTGCTGTGTATCTCTGAAATGAATAGCAGGAGGCAGAAATGGATGAATCATATTTTCAAAACATAAAGAGTTGGTTTTGAAACCTTGAAATTTAAAAAAGAAAATCACTTCAAAAGCTGCAAATCTCAAACACTCTGCGGCCACTCCCTCTCACCTTTCAAGATCACACTGGGAAATTTTCCACTGCAGGAGCTCTAGAGAAACCTGGCTTTGCAGGAGCGCCAAGATGCCAAGCAGGAGCTGGTAGAACAGAATGCGCTGCATCCTCATCTTTGAATTCAAGTGCGTGTTAAAAATTTTTTATATAAAATTGAATTTGATCATCAAGTTCACCTGAGGGAGGAAAACACTCCAATGCCTGTTTATACTTGTTGACAAGCTTACTAGATACACCTGAAAGCTGAGTTGTCAACTTTTATGACTCTTTATAAACAGCTGCCACCAATAGAGTCTCATCAAAGACAGTCAACCTGGTGATTGCCTAGAAGAAAGAGAAACTTGGTTCAGTGAATTCTCTAATCTCTCACTATTCGTTGGAACAAGCTATAAGAGAAAGCCCTCAAGCCTTCTGGTACTTCTGTTCTTTTTAATAACTGTCTTAGCTTCTTTCCCTCTAATATTTCATTTTTTTCCAGTCATTCAGTGGAGAAAGAATAAAGGTCCCACCTTACATAGGTGCTTTATAAATAAAGCTCATTGCTGGCCCAGAGAAAGGAGAGGGGCTGGACTTCCATGTCTGTAAAGGGTAGAAATGTTACACAGGTTCAATAGCTATGGTGGTTTGAGTAGGATTAGTCCCCATAGGCTCAAGCATTTGAAAGCTTGGTCATTAGGGAGTGGCCCTATTTGACAGGGATTAGAAGGGTTAGGGTTAGGGTTAAAGTTGAAGTACATTTATCAGTGGGGGTGGGCTTTGGGGTTTCAAATGCTCAAAGCAACCCCAGTGTCTCTCTATTCCTGCTGCCCGTGAATCAAGATGTAGAACTTATAGCTCCTTCTCCAGCACTTTGTCTGCCCGTGTGCTACCTTGCTTCCTGCCAGGCAGATAATGAACCAAACCTCTGACACTGTAGGGAACCCCCAACTAAATAATTTCTTTTATAAGAATTGCTCTGCTCATGGTAGCTCTTCACAGCAATAGAGCATTAACTAAGTCAAAAGTTGGGGTGAGGGAAGTATTACTGACCGTGCTTCTTGCTGGAGAATGTGGACTTTGGATTAGGAAAGCAGTTGAACACTTCAAGTGGGGCTTAATGGGCCATACTTGTAAGAGCAGGGAAGACATTGGTGCTGAGAGCAATGTGGATTCTAACAACCTGGCTTAAGAGGTTTCGGAAGAGAAGAATACTGACAAGTAGCCTACAGATCTTTCTTGTGATAGTATCCAAAAATATGGCTGTTTTTTGCCCCTGTCTAAATGTCTGCCTGAGGCTAAATGGAAGAGTTTTAGATTAACAGCTTTGGCATCGGAAATTTCAAAACAGCATAGTATTAACTGTGTCCCATGATTATTAGTGACCACTCTTATTTTTTTTCTGGAACTCACTTTGTAGACCAGGCTGGCCTCAAACTCAGAAATTCGCCTGCCTCTGCCTCCCAAGTGCTGGGATTAAAGGCGTGCGCCACCACCGCCCGGCTAGTGGCCAGTCTTAAGGCAGATCTATGATGAAAAGGAGCAAGTTGAGCAAGGAAAAGTACAATATCTATACAGTTTAATGAGAAAAGGGTATTAGGTAGTATAATGGAGCTAAGTCCTTTGCTCAAAGAGATATGAAAGAAGAGCAAGATGCTAAATGAAATAAGGGGAGTGATGATCTCAGGGCAAGACCTACCCAGTTAAGCTTCCAACTTGTGAAAAGGAATTAAAGAAAAGCTTAACCTTTGAAGGAAACTGTCAACAACAAAATGCTGATGCAGATGTAATTAAATGAGGGAATCAAGATTCAGCCCTAGCAAGCAACAAAACTTGGCAGTTTCAACCACATGGTTCTGGCTTTAGAGTCAGGGATACAAGGAAAGGTTTATGGAATCCCCCTCAACTAAGTAAATCTTCTAAGGCCAGGTATGGGGGAGGGGCGCTCCTAGCAGGGAGACTAAGAAAGGCCATTGCAAGAAGCTATGAAGGTGAAGCCTAGATTGCCTTAGAGACACCAAAATGATGGAGATGCCAAAGCCATGTGATACCTGCTAAGGAAAGCTATAGGCTGGGTATGGAACCAGTCCAAGAGAAAGAAGTGTGTTTCAGTCAACAAAGCTGAAAGGAATTGGAGATCTGAAGAGCATTTGACAATAAAAATGGAGATACAGAATTTTGAGTTTTCCCTGCTGGTTTTAGTCTTGCTTTGGTACAATATTTCTTCATGGTGGTCCCTTTCCTATGTTTTGGAATGGTGATGTATATTCTGTGCCATTATATGTTGAAATTGCGGTATGCTTTTCTATTTTGATTTTACAGGGGATTATAGTTAAGAGATTGCTATAAGTCTCTGAAGAGACTTTAAACTTTGCCCTTCTAAGCAGTATTGAGACTGGTAGAGTATGGGAACTTTTGAAGGTGGATGAGTGTACTTTTGCATTATGATATGGCTACAAGCCAATGGGTGCCAGGGAGTGGAATGTGGCAGTCTGAATAGGAATGGCCCCCGTAGGCGCATATATTTAAATGCCTTTTTTACTGGGGAGTGGTGCTACTTGACAAGGATTAGGAAATATGGCATTGTTGGAGGAAGTGTGTCACTGGGGTTGGGCTTTGGGATTTCAATTGCTCAAGCCAGGCCCAGTGTCTCTCTATTCCTGTTTCCTGTGGATCCAGATGTAGAATTCTCAGCTCCTTCTCCAGTGTGGATTGGAGGAACTGGGGAACAGTGTCTCTGGGGCACCAGTGAGTATGGTATAAGCAACCGGGAGACTGCATCAGAGAACAGCTCTGTTATTGAAATGGCAGGGCTAGTTTACATAGCTGGAGTCATGGATTTCCAAGAAAAAGAACAGGGAGAATATGTACCTAATTTGCATATGTAGACCTGATTGAAGTCAGGCAAATGTTAATGATGCACCAACTCAAATACCAAAGCTTGAGGGAGGTGGCAGAGTTTATGGTCAGCAATAGAACATTGACTAAGACAACAAGTTATATTTAGGTATATATATATATATATATATATATATATATATATGTATATGTCTCTACAAATACATATATGCATGCAATAACAATAGAAGAGGCCATGAATTTAAAGGATACTGGGGAGGGGGATATGGGAGGGTTTGGAGGGGAGGGGGATATGGGAGGGTTTGGAGGGGATGGGTAAAATGGAATTAATACAATCTCAAAAAAGAACAAAGGAAGAAAAAACACCACAAATAGAGAAGAGAAAAAAAGTGGTGCAATCGGGACAATGGATGGCATACATGCACAGAAGGCAAGAAGCCAGCCCATGTGTGGTGATGCACACTCCTGTCATCAGCTCTCTACCTCTCTTTATTAAGTCTGAGCTTTTACCCTCAGCTGCATCAGGTCTCTCATTGGAAACACGGTAAGATTCTCCAATGAGAGTGATGTGGATCGACCCTCGATAAGCCCATAGTGTGACAAGAAAAAACATCCATAGGCAGTGGCCAGAAACGCTAAGGTAGACACTGTCTTAATACTTTTTTATTGGAATAAGACACTATGACCAAATGCCAGGCGGTGGTGGCACGCACCTTTAATCCCAGCACTTGGGAGGCAGAGGCAGGCGGATTTCTGAGTTCGAGGCCAGCCTGGGCTACAAAGTGAGTTCCAGGACAGCCAGGGCTATACAGAGAAACCCTGTCTCGGGAGGGGGGGGGGGGGGCGGGAAAGCATTTAACTTAATGTCCATAGTTCCAGAGTGTTAGAGTTCATGACCATCATGCAGGGAGCATGGCAGCGGTCAGGCAGGCATGGTACCCAAGCAGTAGCTGAGAGCTTATGACTTGATCCACAAATATGAGACAGAGGCAGAGAGAGCCCTAACTGGGAATGGAATGAGCTCTTGAAACTTCAAAGTAGTATCTCTTCCAACAAGACCACACCTCCTAATTCGGGGTTGAGGTGTTCTCATTCAAACCTACACACACACACCCTCGTGTCCTGTCACTAAAAATCACTTTAAGATGAGCAGAACCATTATGTCTGATGCCTGCCTGCCTCATTCAAAGTAGAAGTAGAGTCTCCACAAGGCTCTTCTCTCTGGGGAATCAGTCAAGTCCTCATCCACTGCTCCATTCTTCCCCAGCCTCTTTCAGACACAGTGGCTTACTGTTCATTCCTCAGACGTTTCAGGTGCACTCCTTTTTCAAGACCTTTGCAGCTCTTCCTTGGATTGTTTTCTGTCGTACCCACATGGAAATATTGCATCTTAAAGTCACTTTTACCATCAACTTCCTGAGATAGCCTACTGAAGTTTAGCCTCTAGCACCCCTCAAACTCCCTCTTGCTAACATATATAACTTACTTACTATGCCAATATAACTCACTGTATCTCCCCATTCAAAGTAACCCCTACAAGGATGGTTTTCACCCAGTGACATTCCCTAACTGCCAAGGAGAACGAGTTAGGGTTCCCTAAATACTAACTCTATAAATGGATGGTGACTATAGTTTCTCAGATCTCTGCCTTCCCCATTCATATACAGAGGCCAGGGCACCTTCTGGTTGCTAGAAACATTGCCACTGTGGTTGTTTGAATAAAAAATGGCTCCAATAAGCCCATAGGGCATGGCATTTTTAGGAGATGTGGCCTTGTTGGAAGCATGTCACTAGGGTGTGGGGTTTGAGGTCTCAGAAACCCAAGCCAGGCCTAAGGGTTCAGTCTTTTTCTGTTGCCCATGGACCAAGAACTCTCAGATTCTTCACCAGAACCATATTTATCTACATGTCATCATGCTTCCTGTCATGCTGATAATGGACTAAGCCTCTGAACTCTAAGCTAGATCCAATTAAAATTTTTCTCTTATAAGAATTGCCATGGTCATAGTGTCTCTTTACAGCAATAGAACACTAAGCAGAAGTTGTCACCAGGATTGTGGCATTACTGTGACCATGCTTTTGTCTGAAGGAATGTGGACTTTGGGACTTTTGATTAGAAAAGCAGTTAAACACTTTAAGTGGGGCTTAACAGGCCATAATAATAGGAACATGAAAGACAGTGGTACTAGAGGTGATTTGAACTGTGGGGGCCTGGCTCAAGAGATTTCAGGGAAGAAGAATATTTGTATGTGGTCGAGAGACCATTTTCCCATATTTTGGATAAGAATGTGGCTGCCTTTTGTCCTTGTTTGAAAAAAAATCTGCCTGAGGCTACATTGAAGAATTTTTGGGTTAATTGCTTTGACAGAGGAAATCTCAAAACAGCTTAGTATTGACTCTGTCTTGTAGTTATTAGTGGTGACTCTTAGGCAGATCTATAATAAAAAGCTGAGTATGGAAAACTACAAAATGTACAATTTAAGGAAAAAGGGAACAACAGGAAGTGGAATGGAGCTAAGTCTTGTGCTCAAGGAGACGAATAGTTTAAAGAAAATCCTGATGTGAAATGAGATATAAGAAGTGGTTTCAGGTGTGGTGGTGCTTACCACCTTTGATCCTAGCACTGGAATCAGAGGCAGCTGCATCTCTGAGTTTGAGATGCAGATTGAGTTTCAGGAAAGCCACATTTAGACAGTGAAGGAGACCATTGAAACCAGAAAGCTGGTGAAGATGAAATTGAGAAAGCCATGTTCTAACCCCAGCAAGTAGCTCTCTACAGCAGGTATCCTATGGTTCTGGCATCTCCAATGTCTTAGGGTCTCAAGGCAATCCAGGCTTCATCATCACAGATGCATGCAATGGTTGCTTTAGGGCTCCATGCAGGGACACCCCTAACACATGCCTGGCCTCTGCATTCTTCCTGAGTCACAGAGGGAAACTCTACAGCCTCTTTCTTCTATCCTTGACTCTAAAGCCAGAAAAATGTGACCAAAGCTGCCAAGTTCTGCTGCTTCCCAATATCTCTATTGCAAAGGAAGTTATCTCTTCCCATGCCCCACCTTGTACTCAACATCTCATTTGATTGTCACAACTAAGTCTCTGAATGGCATGTGACCAGCTTATTATTAAATTATGAAGCACTTAGGATTTCTGTTGCTGCCATAAAACACTTTGACTAAGAACTACTAGGGGAGGAATGAGGCTCCCCCCCACCCCCCAGACAGGGTTTCTCTGTATAGCCCTGGCTGTCCTGGAACTCACTTTGTAGACCAGGCTGGCTTCGAACTCAGAAATCCGCCTGCCTCTGCCTCTGAGTGCTGGAATCAAAGGCATGTGCCACCATGCCCGGTTTGAGGCTTTTTTTTTATTATTATTATTAAATCTGTCACTTCCACATCACTGTCAATCACTGAAAGAAGTCAGAGCAGGAACTCAAGGCAGGAACCTGGAGGTGGGAACTGAAGCAGATGCCACTGAGGAATGCTACTTGCTGGCTTGCTCTTCACACACTGCTGCTTAGGCTGCTCTCATATACAGCTCTGGACTGCCAGCCCAGGGATAGCACCTCTCACAGTAGGCTGGGCTCCTCCCACATGGACCATTGATTAAGAAAATATCCCATAGCTTTGCTAAAAGGCCAATCACATGGAAGCATTTTCTCCAGTGAGGTTCTGTCTTCTCTGATGACTCTGTCTTATGTCAAATTGAAGGGGCTGGGGCTGGGGAAACCTAGCCGGTACAGCCAGGGAGATGAAGCAGGCT
This sequence comes from Mus caroli, assembly GCF_978045245.1. NCBI lineage: Eukaryota > Metazoa > Chordata > Mammalia > Rodentia > Muridae > Mus > Mus caroli. The sequence continues at coordinate 73,764,426 of NW_028227257.1, forward strand.
GTCTACCATGGTCTACCATGGTATACCGGTATGTGCTAGAACTCAAAAACATGTGAAAGTTCCTCAGATATAGTGAATCTCCATTAGCTGTAATTTTGCCCTCACAACATCTGGAAGCAGGTGCCATTGTCCCAGTTGTGGCCGTGATGGGACTCTAGAGGGCAAACTAGGGATGCTACTAGCCATCCTAGTACAGGATCAAGCAGCCCACCAGGCAGATCATGCTGAGACTGGGAAACAGGTCTGGACTCCACAGATGTTCAGCAGTGGCAATGCAGACATCCTCCACTCTCTTAGAGAGCAGAATGGCCGTATTTCTTGAGAAGGTTTGGTGTTTTCGTAGCTTTGACACTATCATCCTACTTCAAAGAAACACTGCTCATTCATTATTTGTAATAATAAAAACCCTAAGACCCAGCCAGTGTCTAATAACAGAGGAATTGTTAGATAAACACTGGTCCATTAAACAGCCATTAAAATTTAGGTTTATTGAGAGTGTAACAAAGTGGGAAAATGCTAGCATAAAATGCTAAGTTTTAAAAATGAGTTTTCAAAGTTATGCAAGTCAGATCACTGTTAAACAGCTAACAGGAGTTACATACTCCAAAGCCATGAAGCAGGATCATGTGTGTCCCCAATGTACCTCCCAGATACTCCACTGTCTCTGAGGATGACTTTAGGGACTTTTACTCCTTTGCATTTTCTCTCCCACCCCAACCCCTACTCCTTCCCTCCCTATCTCTCTTCCTCCCTTCTTTCCTCTCATCTTGGGTAGCACAAGAGAGTCATGGGTAATCCATTCCTTCCTTTAATTTTTCAGAAGTTCCAAATTGCTCTGTCACCACGATGTGCTCATTTTTTGTTTGCTTTTTTTTTTCTTTTATAAAAAGAAAGAAGGCAAATACAGGGAAGAACCTATTTTTCATCCCCAAGCACTGTAGAAACAAGGAAGGAAGTAAAAAAGATGAGAGGGAGGAAGAGAGGGAGAGAGCAAGGGAAACTTCAAAGGAGTAAGAGTCCTTAAAGTGAACCTCAGAAACATAGTGGAGTATTTGTGGTGATACATATGTGTGCTTATTAACTGGGTTTAATTAGTGTTTATTATGATTTCTTCATCATAACAAAGACCCACTGTCTTTGTTACAGGAAACATAAACCTCTTAACTACACCACATTAGCTACACCCCATCTTTGCCAGTTTACAATAATTATGAACAATGTTTTACATACTCAAACATTTTTTACAGTGTTTTACAAGCCTTTGGTTCCATTAGAGTGACACACTCTCTACTGGGAACGAGGCTTGCCATCCGGGTTGGAGGGCATGTGATAACTAACCTGCTGCGGCAATCCTATGCTGGGTCCTTTGTGACTGAGTCTGTGGGCTATGGACTCACACAGTCCTTGGTTTACACCACGGCTCCACATCCATAAGTGTCCCCGAGGGACGTTTTAGCCCCTTTGGTGCCTTCTCTGAATTCCAGGTTTAAAATCACCATGAAATGCTGTCAATGCCTAAGAGACACCAAGACGTATAGTTTCTTGTCACGAGAACAGGCTCAGGAGACCTCACTGCACCCAAATCAAACTTCACTCCACTCTCCAGGTTTCTCTGTTTCAGACAAACTTGAAGTGTGGTCACAAAAGTTGTGATGCTCTCTCTCTCTGGAAGTGTTGCCTGACATGTCCTGTCTTCTGACTTTGTTTTAAATTACACTCATCACTTGCTCTGGGCTGATTGAGAGAGCAGGGAGACTCGGTCAACCTTGAGTGCAGCCTAGCACAGAAAGCAACTCCTGCAGCAGCATCATCAGGCAGATGCTACCTGGGAAATGGAAGAACAGCGAACTGGTGATTTAATTAACCCTCGGAGTCTCTGAAAAGTAAACATTTTCTCTGTAAAGCTCAGGGGCCCTCTCTTGTGTCCAAACCAGCAGGTCTCTATTTCTGTCTCTCCTTCTGTTTCTGTGCTCTTGAACCCTCTGTAATACATTGTTAGATGACTTGTTTGCACAGAGGGATACCCTCCCCCCAATTCTGGAGGTGTTAGAAATTCTGCCCCTTATCAATTTTCCACGGGTTGGCTCTATTCCCTAATGGTGCTACATCGGCACACACCACAGACATTGGATGGGAAACAAAAGGCAAAGCAAGATAGAGATTCATACAGCCACCCCTCCTTGTCTATTCCCCATGTGTCCCACTGACAATGCTGTGTGGAAGGGAAATTGTTCTATCAGTGACTGTGTTAGATTCATGACCCCACCACAACCTTGAATTGGCCTTTAGTTGTCGCTGATGGGAACTGAAGAACAGCGCCTGTCGACGTGATTGCCACTCTCCAATGAATCAGAACATACAGGGCAAAGAACAGCACATTAAAACAGTGCCAGAAATATATCACTGTGCTTTTATATAGATGTATTGCTTTTGCCTGGGCATATAAATGATTGGGCTAGCCACTTATTTTTTTCCAATGACTATAAATTAAAAATAAGCCAAGAGTTTTAAAATTATGTTCTATGTGAAAAAAAAAATCAAGGCAGCCCTTTGAAGGCAACAGTCAAATATTTAAAGATCATCTTATGTGGATATTTCAGCTTTTTCAATTAGAGGAGCATGGGTCTTGTCACCTGAGGGTCATGTGACTTAACTCTTAAAGGTGTGATTTATCTGAGTCGTCCCTTCTAATTAATCTTTTTTATTTCATTTTTTCAAAAAGTGACTGTTTCCCATTCTTGTCTGCTTAACAAAGAGAATATGTTTCACAAAATTATGCTGTGATTTAGATAGCCCAGGATGAGGTACTAGGAAAAGCAGGGTGTTCTGGGAAAGATCAAAGAAAGATCAATGACTCTTAAATCTGGAAGTTCTAGGGCCCCCTGGAGAGCATGTTGAAGTAGTTGGGCCCCCTGCCCCAGGAGCGTGCATGCACACACCGGCCTTTATCAGAAAGAGTTTCTCTGTCACTTCAAGGATTCACAGATTCTCTGAAGCTCTATATGGAGCCCACAGGAAGGTCCCTTGTTTTTTAAGGTTCCTTTTTATAAGATTATAAAGTAGCATCACACTGGGCTGTGGGAATCAGCCACAATGGACATGTCCACGGAATGATTACTAATAATAGGTCATCCGTGGATGCCCGTGAGGGGTTTCCTCTTCAGATGTATGCATATCTGAAATGCTTCAAAGGTTTCCAATTACAGTCTCACTCCCAGACTCTCTGTGGCCTGGCCTCTGCTCACTTCCTTGACGCCTATCACTTATTTAAAAGTCATTTTTCTTCCCACTTGAAAGTTACACATACATGGCCCCACTGCCACTTCCGGCCTCAAGCTATCCAGGGTGACGTTCTAGGCACAGCTCAAGCTGGACCACAGACCTGTGTTTTGTGGAGCTTGTATTCTATGGAGAGAAGTCAATAAGGATAGATATAAGTTTACTCATTTCAAATTTTATGGAAAAATGATGGAACTTGAGAGGGAATGCCATCCTCTTCTGAGAGATTTCAGCTGGGATGGAAGAAATGAGAAACACTTATATACGCATATATTAAAATGCCACATAAACATGTTTGATTATGTTATTTTAAAATTGTTAAATGTGTAAAATGAAAATCTTAATTACCTTGGTTTGATCACTACACATCGCATGATTGTATCAAATTATCACAAATACTTCATACATATGTATAAGACAAATAATATTTGACAAAGGAAAGAAATAGCTGCATGTTGAAAGGAAGTGTCTTCTGGCAAACAGGAGTGAGCGCAAGGCCCCGAGGCCACTGGGAACTTGGCAGGTTGGAAGGTCAGAATGTAAGCTACTTGGCATCTGATGCACTCTCTCAGAAACTTAAATTATCCATGCAGCTGTCCAGCTTACTGATGGGCTCTGAGCAACGGGGGAGATTACAAATTAAATGTTTTATTTCCCTGTAATAATTTTGATTTTCTTTTTTTTTTGGTCAAAATCTAGACATGCCCATGAAATAATTCAAGACCTGGGATTTGCAGAAGACCCAGAGAGGTAGAATGGTTTGCCCCAGGATCCATTGCTGGTTAATAAGTTAGCATAGTGGAAACATCAGAGGAAAGTTTGCCTTTGTTGGATGATGTACTTGCGCTATGCTACTGCCCCATCCTCTCCCAATAGACAACAAATGTTACTTTGAAAAACAGACTGGTGTCAGGGTTCATATAGAATTATGGCCCAGAGACCTAACATCATTATATGGTTTCCAACTTTTAGGAATTTTTGATGAAGTGCCAGCTGAGGTCTCCAGGTTTCTTCAGAGATTGACATAGCCACAGGTCTACTAAGAGTCCTTTGTCCTCCATGGAAACCCAGAGATAATGGAGGTCTGGGAGACTGGTATTTCCAGGGTTTGGGCATGCCTTGACCTGACTCTTGCTCCAGGCCTGTTCCTCCTGGTGCCATGGCCCATGGTCCTATTGCATTGCATGCATATGTGTGTGTGTGTGTGTATATATGTGTGTGTGTGTGTGTGTGTGTGTGTGTGTGTGTGTGTGTGTGGTGTGTGTGTGTGTGTGTGTGTGTGTGTGTGTGTGTGTGTGTGTGTGGTGTGTGTGTGTGTATGTGCACAGGCACACTCACAAATCTCACAAATGCACAGGTGCTTGCTTGTTGGTTCAGGAATTCTACTTTTCTTCTGAAAAATCCACACTGGAGGTAAACATTCAATTATATACAAATACATATGTAAAGGGTTATTTCAGTATTTCAGCACCTGCTGCAAATACCAAAAATTAGAAAGAACTTTAATGCTCATACATAGGGCCCTCATTGAATAGCCCATGGCACAGTCATTTAGCAGTATACTGCACCACTCTTTAAAGAGAAGCATAGGTGTCTAGTATATGCTGTTCCATGAAAAAAAAACATAAAGCTCACAGTGGCCAGAAAGTATAATATCATACATGAAAAAGAAGGTAAGAAAAAAATATAACAATACCCTCTCATTTACATAAAAGAAATAAAGATAAACTAGAACTACTGGGGACAATTACTGAACGGGGAGGAAGAGAGTTGTAGAGAATGAGAAATGGGAGTAGGGTGTCAGAATGAGGAGGGGGGATTCTTTTCTGAGATATCAGTTTAAGCACATGGCCTCAGTTTTTATTGTATTTAGTGCACCCCCAAACTTAACCTTAAAAGTTAGCATTGATCAGTGTGTGAAGATTCTTAACTGAATATAAACAATAATAATGAACCTTACTCTATGACAAATACTTATGTATATATATATATATATATATATATATATATATTTGTATATGTGTACATATATATGAATATGAGAGGAGAAGCTCAAGCAATTTTGGAAGACATTATTTTTTACTGTATATTACTAGGTTACAGTGACACAATTCTAGACAGATGCTGTATTTAAGTCAGCACATTAAATCTATTCTTCACAAGGTGTGGACCAGCAAATCTGAAACTCTGTGTGTGTTCTGAAATTGAATAAATATATATATACACACACATACACACACACACACACATACATATACATGGTTGGAGAGGTAGCTCAGAGGTTAAGAGCAGTGTTTGCTCTTCCAGAGGTCCTGAGTTCAGTTCCCAGCAACCACATGGTAGCTCACAACTATCTGTAATAAGGATCTGATGCCCTCATCTGACTTGCAGGCCTAAATGCGGGCAGAACATGTATACATAGTAAAAACAAAATAATTAATTAATAATAAATAAATAAATCTTTGTTTTAAAAAAAGAATACACACACACACACACACACACACACACACACACACACACACAGAGTTGCTAATGAAATCCAGGTCTCGAAGTGTGGAAGAAAAATGTTGCTGATAAGAAAAGGCAGAAGGCAAGGGGGACAGTACACAGTTTGATTATAACCAGAGGCATCAGCATGAAATCATCATCATAGCTGGCTGACTGGATGGATGGATGGATGGATGGATGGATGGATGGATGATGGATGGATGGATGGAGACAGACATACAGAGAGATAGGCTGATGGACAGAGTGAGAGATAGAGGGATGAGTAGAGCAATGGCTGTTTTTTCATGTCAACTTAACTAAACCATAGCCACCTAGATATTTGGTTAAGCACTTTTAGAGTGTGTGTAGAAGGATGTTTCTGGGTGAGCAATGTAACTGAAGCATTGGGTTACTTTACATTTACCTAGTAGTGATTAGCAGTTTGAAACTTTTTAAAATATGGTGAGGGTTTTTTTTTATTGTGTGTGTTGTATGTACTGTTCATGTCTTTAAATTTTTATTAAAATTCCTTTTGTAATAAGTAGACTGTTCCTTTGCCTGTGGCATACACGACAAATACCTCCCCTTAGTTCTGATTACACTTCAATATTTTGAATGCTATTTCTTAACCTGCAAATCTGTATTCATTTTTTATAGTCAAATTAATCAAACTTCCTTTTGCTTCTGAATTTTATTTATATTTTTGAACATGTGTTTAATCACTATTCCCCAAAGGCTCAAAGACTTAGATACTACTTTAGCAAAAAGGAGGACTAACTTATTTAATGGTAATTTAACCTGGCAGGGAGGGTGGGAGACAAAGGAGAGGAGGGGGCGGGGAGAGAAATAGAGAAATGGAAAGACCGAAAGAGAAGGAGGGGGGAAAGGGGGAGGGAGGGAGAGTGGGGGAGAGAGAGAGACAGAGAGACAGAGAGAGACTTTAGAAAGGGCACTGTTAGGTGCTTTTTATTCCCACTTGGATTTTTTGACCGTGAGCCACGTCGCCAAAGTATTTAGCCTCCAGCAGCTGAACTCCTCTCATGTATGAAACAGGCGTTTAAAGCTGGCTGTGCGCTTCTATGAGGATCTGACATGCGTCTTTCAAGCTTTCACTAAGAAGATATTTGTTGTTGTATTCATAATAAGCCTAATGCTAAGCGATAACATGGTGGAAACCCAGAGACGGACCAATTCCCCTTTCCTTCCTATTATCGTATCAAGACACGGCCACTTCTCTAACTGCAAAGAATCTGAGTGCTTTTCACCTGCTCATATGGGTGTTCTTCAAAACCCTTTGCCCGTTGAAACTTTGTCTTTTGAAATATCCTCATGTCTCTGTTCTAAAATGAATCAGAGAAGAATGATGCGGATAAAGGGGCTCACGGCCATTGCTACCGTGAGCTGGCTGATAGGAACGTCAAAGGAGTTAACATCGTGGCTACACTGAGCTGGCCGGAAGATGCATCGAAGTGCATTCCAGAACAGCCTAGACAATTATCTTCTCTTCTCAGGCTCTTTTCTTCCCCCAGGCCCAAGCTCAAAATCTTGTAGTGATTCTTAGGGGAAATAGATTCTTAGAATCTGGAATCTTCCACTGGAACCGGCTACTTGCAGGAATTCCTCTGGCCCAGGGTGTTGTTCTTGCCATGGGCAACCCCTTTCTGGTTTCCCGATAATAGGAAGCAAATCCTATAGAGTCTGATATTACTTTTATTTTCAATGACGTCTTAAATACAACCAAGACTATTCTCTTTTTACAGCCGCTTTGAATTTATTTGGACATGATGAAATTGCTACCTATCAATAAGTTAATTTAATCTCTCACCGATATTTGTTTTTCTCATTGACTTATCCTTCAGTGATTTGGAAATAGATGCCCTTTGTCTTGTGGCATGCCACACTTCAATAAGACTATTGATATGTATAAATTAAAATGCATTTGGCATACTTAAATGATCATCCTTTCAGAAAATATGCAAAGCTATTTTTGTTGGATATATATGTGTGTGTATATATATATATATATATTACATACATATATACATACATGCATATATATGTATGTATGTATATATATGTGTGTGTGTGTATATATATATCTGAGGGTCCTAGTTTGCTTCCTATAGCTGTAACAAAACATTATGACCAAAGGAAACTTGAGGAGGGAAGGATTTGTTTGGCTTACACATCCATGTCACACCCAAGCGTTTAACAAAACCAAGGCTGGAATTCAAGGAGAAACCTAGAGTTCTAGGAACTGGCACATTTGCTGCTTACTGGCTTGCTCTTCATGGCTTGCTCAGCCTGCCTTCTAGGATTATTTACCCAGGGATGGTACCACTCACAGTGGGCTAATCCCTTCCACTGCCATCAATAATCAGCAAAATGCTCCCACAAACTTGCCGCAGGCCAATTTGATGTGGGCATTTATTTTCTCATTTGAGGTTACTTCTAAGTGACTCTAGCTTGCATCAAGTTGACAAAAATAAAAAAAAAAACAAACAAAACCCTAACCAACACATTGAGGGACTGAGGTGATGTCTCAGCAGTTAAGAGCACTTGCTGTTCTTGTAGAAGACCCACATTTAGTTCATGATGGACAGCTCACAATTTATCACCTATAGCTCTAACTCCAGGAGATCCGATACCCTGTCTTGTCTCCATTGGCTGCCTGCGCTCATGTGCTCCTAGACCCAGACAAACATACACATACATAAAAGATAAAATAAATCTTTAAGTATAAATAAAATGAAAGTTGAATATTACATTGATGGGGTGGTATTACATAATAAAAAAATAGTATTTGTCCCCAGTTTCCTGACAGAACTTCTGACATTCTTGGAATCTCATGTGTGCACATCAAGTTTTGTAAGCTAATGAGATGATTCCTATGTGGTGGGGGTGGGGTAGGTAGACTCAGACTAGATGCTCAGGAAGATCAAAATTGTCTCATTGATTGTGCCTCTGGTTTCTATGGAAACCCCATTAGCTATTAGGTATGAACATTTTTCTTGCTGGTGATCACATCTGTGGGCTAGAGATTGGCTTGCTTGCGCACTCAGAGTGGACACAGGAGCTCTACACTCCTTAAGCTTCTTCACTGAGATTCCTAAACCCTTAAGGTCCTAGCTCTTTAAGGGGCTACTGGCTTCAATGTTATCTTTCTTCTCTTTCTCTTGTCTTCTCTTTAGCCCCTACTTTCCCCCGGTCCTCTTTCTCTTCTTACTGTGTTTTCAAGGTCTGGTCACTTATTTGTTACTCTTACAGTCTGATTTTTGACTGGACTTAGAAGCATCAGCTTTCCGCGAGTGACTGCCTACATCTCTTGGCAATCTGTTCCTGGCGTTTGGCTTTGGCTGCCTTCATTCTCTTGGCCAAAGTTTTAGCATATTATGCAGCCTCCTCCTCATTTTCCCTAGTGTTTCTAAAGAATTCATCAGACTTTGTGTTGTAGAATGCACAGAGTCACAGGCCACTGAATCTTGGGTGCTTTGATCCTGGGCCTCCTCCCTTCTTTGTTTTAGGGATTTTTTTTTTTTTTTGACAACATATTAGTCGACATCACCATCTTTGGAGAGACTGAAAAGCTTTCAGATTATGTTAGCTCTTTTGGACCCCAGCCACTGAGGAATAGTAGTATCTGTCAGTCTAGGAATACTATCCCCCCAATACAAATGCACACTTTTTATACAATAAACACATTGAGAGCTCTAAGATTGGCATCCATAGTGCATCTCTGAACAGGTTCATGCTTCCTTCTTCTGAGGCAAGCTCTTAAGAGACCCCAGGCTGGCTTCTAAGTCAATATGTGACTGGAGAAGACCTTGAACTTCTGATCCCAGCCTTCCAGTTCCTGACGGCTGGAATTACAGGCATTCAGCACATTACCCATTTTGTGCTGTATTAAGGATCAAACCCACGGCTATCTCACACTAAGCAAGCATTTTAGCTACCGAGTTAAATTCTTGGTATCAGAAGTAAATATTTATAATTACCTGGGCCTAGAAATTTACTTTATTTATGAATTATGTTTTACATTTATATACACATAGCTTAGCCAGAAAGCAAATATTATATAAAGTGAGTGAAATCTGCACTTCATATTTTTCTCTGCATCACTTTGGTTGCTAATACGATGCCATTTTCATCTGTACTTGATCCTGCCTTGTATATGGAAAAAAATGTGGGTGCAAACCCCAGACCATGTCCTTACAGCATCTTGTGTAGCTGCCCCTGAGCATTTATAAACTATTTTATTATAATGTTTTTCCTTTTAAATGTTCTTTATGTCATACAGAGAGGCATTATGATGAATTTTTATTATATGTACTTATAGGTTATATTATTTGCAAATTTTATTTCTGAACAATAAAAAGTTTAAGTATTTGCAAAATAAATAATAATTTGTTTCTAAAGGTTTGAGCTCCGCTGTTTTATTTCATCAGTTCCTCATAATGACTTTAGTGGGAATGCTTATAAACCTGATTTGATAAATGCAGGAGCTGTGGCCCCTTGTGAATATATCTGTTGCCAAACCCATACAGCTGGTAAATGGAAAAGCCAAGATTCTAAGTTATGCTCACAAGAACTGAACTTGATAGAAACAAGACAACAAAAGATAGAAGGTTGAATTAAGCAAGAAGGATAAAGAAAGAAAATAGGTGAGAAGAGTGTAAGAGAGGGAGAAAAAAGCTATTAATTCAATTTTTTCAGTAGATGTTTATTGTAACACACACAAAAACCACGGCCACCACAGGGCTAGTGGGTAGCCTCCTGAGCCTATTCAGAGCTGAGGTTTTCTCACCCCTCCCTGGTCCCAGGTCATATCTTCAGGGAAAACAGAGCCCGGCAGAGTGAGGCAAGGAGTTGCCTTCTGAGGACTCACAGGTGAAGGCTGGTGAAGTTCAAGGTTGTGAGAGTCTCATTTATGAAGATCTTGTCTTTATCAAGGAACAAGGCTGTGTAGTAGACACGGCCATTGTTTTGGAGATTCGCAGAAGAATATCCTTGTGATGGGGATTGGTTTTTAACCACTGCTTCTTTCCCCACCAGCTCAGCTTCCTTCAGGTGTTTGGGAGCAATAGTGGGTGAGTCCTAGGTACGTAAATTCCAGCTAAATGGAACATAAGTTAGGGACACTTTTAGTTTAAGTGTAGTGGGATATATTTTTGCTGTTTGCATTCACTTTTGTAAAGTTAAGGATGTCTAGCTACCCTGGGGTAAAAATGGCTTCCATGAATATTCCCCTCCCTGGGTGTGTGGTCTCTTCTGTCATGGGTTATGTTTGAAGACAAAAGGCCAGGACTGCTGTCCTAGAACTCACTTTGTAGACCAGGCTGGCCTCGAACTCAGAAATCTGCCTGCCTCTGCCTCAAGAGTGCTGAGACTAGAGGCGAGTGCCAGCACCGTCTGGTGGGATAGACAGTTTTCTACAGAAAATTCTTCCAAATCTTTCATTGAAAGTTAGTTGAAAACAAAACAAACACAAACAAACAAACAAAAACTTAAAAGGGCTTCTCCAAATTTCACAAAATGCTAATAATAATTTATTGATAATACCTATGAGAACTCATATAGTTGAAAACTAACATTTACATTTTTAAAAGTAAAAGGTAATTTTGGATGATAAAGAGAAGATGGAGAGATAGTAAGGTAGCTTAAAGGATTTAAAAAAAAAAAAAAAAAGCACTTGTCACCAAGCCTGATGGCTTTTGTGTTGAAAGGAGAGATCCAACTCCCAAAATTTGTCCTCTGAACTCCGCATGTGTGCTGTGGCACATCCATGCGCTGATCACTCCCCAAACACACAAGCAATAAATAAATAAAATTTTCAAAAGAGTGAATTTTTTTCTTAGAAAAACATAACAAATCATTTTCTTTTTTCTTAATGATTTTGGATTTTAATTTTGTTTTTATTGAGCCTGATAAAATACAGCTATCGGATAGTTCCTCAATTATGTGTTTTTTGTTTGTTTGTTTGCTTGCTTTCGAGACAGGGTTTCTCTGTATAGCCCTGGCTGTCCTGGAACTCACTTTGTAGACCAGGCTGGCCTCGAACTCAGAAATCTGCCTGCCTCTGCCTCCCAAGTGCTGGGATTAAAGGCATGTGCCACCACGCCCGGCACATGTTATTTTAATAAAATAAATTAAATGTAGGTTTAATGGCTAGTGACTCCTTCAAAAGTAATGTCAAACTCACAATGTGGGCCCTACTTGTTCAGTTTCTTGTGCAGACAGAACTCAAGGAACATCCTGTATAGTTACAGGAACAACCAAGCAAAAAGCATACAGGTAATGACAGGCTTTTACGAAAATAAATTCAGGTTTAGGACAAACTTGCTCTTTCTTGGCCCCAGTTCTTAGAGAGAGGAGTGACTGCTCCTGTCTACCACAAAAACCAGTGTAGAGCCTATTTTATAGGCGTGAACAAGCAGTTTGTGTGTGAGTCCTGTGTCGTGTGCTCTCAGTACAAGGGGAGGGTGAGATGGCGTCTCCCTGGAGGTCTTCACAACTGCACACACCTGTTGACTTGAGACACTGGAAGGAACTCACTAGCCACCCTCACAGCTATAAAGTCTACCCTATGGTACAGCACCAATATGACCAAATGTGTTCTCACTACACAGTTGCATAAATTCCAAGGCTCAACAACTATATTAGAGATGGTCACTGCAGAGGAGCCTTCTACAGGGCTAGCGATGTCTTGGCAAGAGAAAACAAAAACAAAAAACCAGATCTGCTGCTTTGTGAGCAGCTGCAAGTTTACTGTTGCTTAAGGAAGAAAGTCACAAAAGAAAGATGGCAGTCAGGTTTCATTTAAAGCACTCAATTAAAACAGCCGGACCACATAGCTGGTCCCTGAGAAAGAAACTGGAGGTACAACTGAGAGCTCAACTCTAAATGTTGTGATTTCATGGACTTGGTGATCTCCCTTCCCTTCACCAGGACAGGGGAAGAGAATCAAAGGGATTCACTATTGCACTCGCATCCTGGTACCATGTCACCTCGGGTCAGTGACAGTTGCATTTGCACCATGCCTTGGAAAGTTGACTGCAGAGCCCAAATGAAAGCATCAGCACTGACTAGGGTTCTGATGACTCTACTCCAGAAAGGTGCATGAAGAGGTCTCCTAGCTCCATCACATCCACGTCATCAGTGCTGGGGACTTGCCGGGTTTCTCTGTTCTCGATAAAAATCCCAAAGCCGCTGAGTTAAAGAACCTCACAGCGCCTTCAGAACTTAGCTGCTTCCCAAGTTTCTCTGGCTCTGCCAGCCACCCATCAGGTTAAACACAGCGGTAACAGCACTTGCTTCCAAAGGGGCAGGTCCACTTGCCTTGTTCAAAGTATTTACATGCCTTTTTCCCCATTCCCTGATTGAAAGCTTCAATTAATTCATTCTTTTTATTCTGATCTTCTACCCAATACACACTTGGAATTACAAACTCTGATATCACATGGCACCCTGGACAAGACTTTATGATCGGGTTTTCAAACTGCCTGGCACATCTCCATTGATGGATGCAGGATGGGCAGTAGGTGTGGCTGCAGTTGGAGAGAATGCCAAACCTCCCAGAAGCAGATGCTATCTCCAGGATCACCTCCATACAGATGCTGCACACCTTGTCACCTGGCTCGCCTGGAAAGCAAAAGCCTTTTCCATCTCATGTTCAAATGTCGACATACACATCTTCTTGTGAGCCTTCCTTTGTTCTGGATCAAAAGGGTAGACAACTTGAAGCCTGCAGATTTCACACATGTCCCCATGTAGATAGACACAGGCATCTCCAAACCGGCACTCCCCAGCAGCACAAGTGCTGCTCATTGTTGTAGGTGCTGCTGCCCTCTAAGTCATCCAGGCCACTCCTGATGGCATCTAGGTAGGAATGAGGCTTCATCTCTCGGCTGGTCTGAAGGTCACTGCAGCCACCTGGATTATTCACTGTGTAGGAGTCTTGTCTTCAGCCAGATCAGTGAGTTTAAGGTTTTAGAGCAACAGCATCGTCTTCTCCCACTTTCCAGGTTCAGTCTAATGTGTCCTCATAACAGATGTGGCAATGTTGGGAGAAGGGTGAGGACTATGCAGGCCTGAGGAGGGTGAAAGGATGGGATGCAGGACCCACAGCTCCACCTGCTGCAGCTGGGGGCTTTGTATGATCATATCTTCAGTGTGCACCGTAGGCGCAATAGCCTTTCTGGTAGTATTTGCAGATGGCAGACGGCTTGCTGTTCACCAAGTCATGCGAGAACAGGCACTGGCTGCCTTCACCACTTACTCCATGCATAAAATACCTGCGGGTGACCTGCTTGGTGCCCATGGCAGTGGATCCACGGGCTGAAGTCGCACTGAAATCTCAGAGCTGCCAGTGCCCTGGCCCAGCCTGGCCCTGTCCCCAACAAATCATTTTCAAATGAATGTTTTGAATGAAAGGATATAAGAAATGAAAAAAAGTAATAAAGACACATTCTGGACCATTCATTGATAAAAAATTATTATTGTTTTAGGTTCTCTGATGCTTGGATTGTCAGCTTTTTAAAAAATGTTTGATTTCTCGTAATTTATTTTCTTTTTACAATTTTACTTTTGGGGTTGAGTTTGTTTTAGAATTTTGTTTCATTTTCTTATAGATAGCCTCCCAAGCTCAACGAACTTAGTCTCTATAGAACTTGGACATGTTTCATTGGCGGAGGCATGGGTTGGATATTTTCAGAATGCTTTTGTAGAGAGGTAGTTAGATTTGTTTCTCATGGTACCAGAAGACTACATCTATAACTAACAACAGAAATTGCAGAGTAACCAATTTCAGATCAATTTAAGAAAAAAAAAATCATATTCTGAACCTTTCAAACAAGAAGAGAGAAGTCAGGGTGTACAGTGAGGTCTGGGAGAGTAGACCTGTTAGATCTGTCACAGTAAAAACTCCAGGGTCACATAACCAGCCACTAGGCCCTCACTTACAGAGCCAATGGGGTGTAATGAGCTACAGATGTATTCTGATGCAGTTTGCTTCTCCCTGTCTTAAGACTTGAGCTGTTTTCAACCTCGCTCCTGCAGTAGAATCTAAGGGAGGGGCTTGAAAGGACTGGGAACAATAAAGACAGCCAACTTTTCATGAAGAGGAGCTGAGGGCTCAGAAGAGCAATGGTTTCATGGCATCCTCTGCAGTGAAGCAAGAATCTACAGCAGGCATTGAGTAGAAAGACTTTGCAAAGACCTAATCACAGCCTAAGGCTCAGTCTCCTCTAACGCTTTGATATTAACCTTTCCAGGGGTCGCTTCCACAATGTAAGCCCAACATGCCACCCGGAAAATGTAACTGAGCACCAGTTTTACTCTGGCCTAACTGTTTTAAATGTCCTTGAACTGCATTTTCTACAGCAGGCGTAATTTTATGGATTGTGGATTACACTTACTGCTCAGCACTTCTCGCTCAACCCCAGACAATTGCAAACCTACTGAGTTGTTAACTCACATGGTCAGCATTAATGCCCGGGACTAGTTACACCCAATGACTGTAGCACACTGTGATTAACACCTGCCCTCTGAGCTTCCCAGCCGAATCAGCACTCTGCTCTTGCTTTTCACCCAGCCAAACCCCAGGAGCAATGGCGGGATAATGACTTGTGCTAACTGCGCTTGTCTTTGGAACAGTTCACATTGCTATCCCAATCTGACTACCTCCCTCTGACTACCCTCCGAGAGCTGGCTAGTATTTTGTCAACTTGACACAACAGAAATCATCAGAGAGAAGGATGCCTCACTTGAGAAAATGTCTCCCTAAGATCTGTCTGCAGGCAAACCTGTAGAGTATTTTCATAATTAGTGATTGATTTGAGAGGGCAGAGTTTCAGGGTGGGGCCTCCTCTGGGTTGGTAGTTCTGGTTTCTATTTTAAAAGAAAAAAGCAGGCAAAGCAAGCCATGAAGGACAAGCCAGTTTGCAGTGTTCCTCCACGGCCTCAGCATCAGCTCCTGCCTCCAGGTGCCTGCCTCCAGCTGCTTGCCCTGTTTGAGTTCCTCATTTTCTTCAATGATGATCAGTGATGTAGAAGCTTAAGCCAAATAAACAATTTCTTCCCCACACCATCCTTATCATGGGAAATTGTATTTGGAAGCTGTGGGTGTGTGTGGCTACACTTTCCATTACACAGACAGGTTACAGAAACCTACAGCAACGTCACACTGAGTCAGCAGGCTAACCCATTTCGTGTTTTATTTTCTTTCTTTCTTTCTTTCTTTCTTTCTTTCTTTCTTTCTTCTTTCTTTCTTTCTTTCTTTCTTTCTTTCTTTCTTTCTTTCTTTCTTTCTTCCTTCCTTCCTTCCTTCCTTGCTTTCTTGCTTTCTTGCTTTCTTGCTTTCTTGCTTTTTTCTTTTCTTTTCTTTCTTTTTTTTTTTTTTTGAGACAGGGTTTCTCTGTGTAGTTTTGGCTGTCCTGGAACTCACTCTGTAGACCAGGCTATCCTCGAACTCAGAAAGAATACTTCTAAAACAAAAATTGCAGTAGGAGGTATAAAAAGTTTTAGATTCTTGAGCATCTTAAAGCTACACTGGAACTTCATTAAAAGCTCCTTATTTGCCATTTGTTTGTATAATTATGTCTTGGACAGCTTCTCAAAATGAAGTTGGTCACGTGCTGCCACCCACATGACCACTGAAGACACCTTTCTCATGATCCTGTATCAGTGTCACATAACAATCCTAGGAAAGGGAACCCGGCAAGGATAGCCAGCCTCTGAAGGGCACACATTCCATCCTGAAAGGCTTAACAAATCTCTCAACATTGCTCATTCTGTTTTCTCATTGTGTTAGCCCACTCAATGTATATGATTGGGCTGTGAGAGTTGGGGGCATGTTGGGGTGCTCTGGCTTAGGATGCCATTGAGTCTACCCCAGAGGAGACTGTCAGGAAAGAGAGTCTGCAATGCTCTCAACGGAGCCACTGAACCGTCTCTCCCACTGCTCCAGTGAACTGAAAGGGAGGTTGACAAATTCCCGATATCAAAACCAGCTGTCAGAACAACATAGGGTAATAGCTGTCCTTGTCAAATGCACCAATTAATTCACCCGACTGTCAATGTTGGGATAATTGATAGACTCTGCAATCTGGCTGAGTAATGAAAGTTGAAGGCATTACTAAGTCCCCTTCACCTCCTAGCACGTCTCTGAATGTGGAACTGAGGCTGTCAGAGCTGGACAATGTCGATAACCTCTGCCAAAATTAACACTTGATTTTTAAAGGTGAATGTGTGTGTGTGTATGTGTGTGTGTGCCCAGGGGGAGGGAGCAGCCCTAATCATTAGTGTCTGTTATCATGACTCCTTCCCCAGAGTGTTATGAGCAAATGCTCAGAGGAAAATGGCAGGGAAGTAAATATTCAGAGGTTTACTGGAAGCTCGTCTGCATGCAGACACATACCATCACCAATGTGAAGATGCCATTTAAGATGGCAATAGCCCAGACCTTAATGCTGTATGTATTTATTATCCAAGAATGGGAAAGAGAGGGGATGGGTTAACCAAAATGGAGTCAAAGGATTTGTTAGGGAATATTTTTCATTTCTATGATTTTATTCTCCAAAGAATGCCAGGTACTGGGAATTTCCCCATGGCTAGAGCTATTGGCTAATGAGAGTTCCATTAATCATGGTGGATTCTACAGTGAGGATTGCATTGAGATAGTATTAGC
Source organism: Mus caroli (assembly GCF_978045245.1). Lineage (NCBI taxonomy): Eukaryota > Metazoa > Chordata > Mammalia > Rodentia > Muridae > Mus > Mus caroli. The sequence goes on from NW_028227257.1 coordinate 73,781,875, forward strand.
TGTGAGTTGTAAGAAGCCTATGAGAGTCAGTAGCAAAGCAAGGGTTATTTCCGTGGAGGTCAGCATAAGGCCCAAGTAGATGCACTAGCCCCAGGTGGATAAGCTGTGAAATACAAGGGTCATAAGATCTGTCCTGATAAACATGTATAATCCTTGTCCAATTGAGGTTTCTACTGGCATATAAGATGCATTGAGCATGCCTTGTTAAGCCAATGGTAATATACAAACTTTATTGTGAATTCACTATATTCAAGGTTCTACTATTTTTAGGCATTATCACATTTCTCACAATAGCTTTATGGAGTCGATGTGAGAATAATCATGTTTAATGTTCACAGAGTTGTCGACCTCAAGAGTGACACCTGTAATAACTAAATTTCCCTCATATTCCTCTACCTCAAGTGGAAGGATCCCTTCTCACTTCGAGAGGTGCTCAGCACACTGATCTGATAAATGAGCTACTAATGGAGAGAACAGGGAGTCTGAAGATGAACGCCGCTGCGGTGTCAGGAGTGGTGGGATCAGCCGTGAATATCAAGATTATGTGGGGGGAGGCTGGGAACAGAGCAGGGAGGAAATTAGTGGGTGGGGAAAGGGCAAAAATGGGTTAAATATTGCTGTGAGCTAATACTTCAATCCTTAGGATGTTGTTAAGGAAAGCCAACAGAAACCGAAAAGTATTTTCAATTACATTTGGGCTTTTGGATCCAGGGCTTGTTATGTGTGACCATAATGAAATGGAGCCACGTGATCTCTGGATCAATAGCATCCACCAAAAGACAGAGATATTAGAACTCAGAAATTGTATAATTTATTTCAAGCTTTCAGCACATTTTGCAAAATTGTGAGTTAGCCTAAAGGAGGAAGCAAGGCATTCTGGGACAGTCCCATTCTCCATGGCTCTTTTCTTAGCTATACCAATTGCCTTCTGAATCTCAGCTCAGACACTCTGCTTTCTCTTGGCAGTAATCGTTTCAAACACTGGGCACTTACTCTAGTCAAACCCTTGTCTTGCAACTTCTCACTTCATTCTTGTGTAATCTAAGGAACACGATGTAGTCTTCAATTCTAGAAGCAAAAACAGGGAGCCTTAAGCAGATGAAGTTGTCCATTGCTGCTTTGCATGGGTGGCTAGGTCAGAATCTTGGCTTACTTCTGCTCAACACTTGGTATCCTATATCCATTTTATTTTCTTTAGGGCCCATCACAATGACCACCCTCCAGGTAAATGGAAAGCATTTCTTAGAAGTGCCACAGGCCTCCTTCTGGCCTCTGCCTGTTTTTGTTTTGAATATCTGGCTTGCCCAACCTGGAGAAGGGTCTATCAGTGAATTTTCCATGTGCTTAGAGGAGCGAATACTGAGCAAAAGCTAGGCAGGCCAGTCCGGGACATGTGGCTCCTGATCTCAGCGGCACAGACCTGGGATTTGTCTAGGCAGGCAGTCTTCCATTTGGATTTCAGGATTGGGAATGATTGCTTTCTTCTGTAGTAAGCAGAGCTTGGGATGAGCCTGGGATAAGATCCCCTCACCTTGGTTGTGATCTTTACAATGGGGATCTCATTCACATGCCACCACTTACGTGAACACCAGCAGAGCTTTGTATAGTGTCTCCCTAGATAACGGTCTTTTAAAAAGCCAAACAGTCTTTCTTCTTTTCTGCCCCTCACTATGAGAGAGCTCATAATGATAATTTTTTTCTTTAAAGAAAAAGACAGTGTAAAATGAGGAAATCCTGTCCTTGCCTTAACTAGAAAAAAGTCCTTATATCACTATGGATGGGGTGTCCGTACCGGGTAAAATCACTCCTTCCTTTTCCTAGAAAGACTCAGTCCAAAAGGCTCTGTTTTACTTCGCTTGATTTTATTTTTGCATTGTCCAATGAAAGCTGCCATGCTCAGGAGCTAACTGTGTTGTCTTGCATGGGCATCACATCCATCAATTAACGTTTCTGCCTTCTGGGCTAAAGGAGTTATGCCCAAGTGTATCTTGATGGATTCTTCTCTAAACTCATTACCCAAGCTAGATAGCAGAGACTTTTCATGTTTAATGGTAACCATCTTACACATATTCCAATTCTTTGCAGTGCGTGCATGCCTATTTATAGAGGCTCATAATGTCCCATTGAGTAGCTTTACATTTAAAAACACTTAAATTACAACAGTCTGAGAGTCCCTGATAAAATAAAATCAGATGGTATATATGTGGCTTTTGTGAAATGGAAGCTGTTGAATAGATTGTCAATATATAATACTAGAGTGGAATTTGTTTGTATGTCTCTCTCTATCTCCGTATATATACATATATAATGTACCATTGTAATGTGATTACTCTTACTTTTTTCTAATCTGTCTCCATGGTAAGAAAATGTAATAATGGTCAGTTTTCTTTGTAACTTGTATTGCTTACCATAGCCCTTATATTTTGGCTACAATAAACATTGCTTCTCATTTAGGAGACAGTCTCACGTAACCCAGGCTAGCCTCACACTCACTGTGTATCCTCGGATAATCTCAAGCTTATCGTCCTGCCTCCACCTCCCAAATGAAGCACTTACAACTATTGCACCCCTCTACGCCTAGTTTAAAAGCACATTTGCAATTGTTCATTGTTTCCTCAGATGGACTTACATGGCTTTTCTGAAATTCTGTTATTCCAGTTCCTGAAGTCATTTTCTAGTGTAGTTCTGTGATATGTGCATATTTCAGGATATCCCAATTGAATGCAAATTGTATAAAAGAAAGACACTCTGGGGAGGGTATGGTGGACATCTTTTGTTCCAGCGCTCAGGAGGTAGAGGCAGGTTCTGTGAGTTGGAAGCCAGCCTGGTCTACAAAGTAGGCTGTACAGAGAAATCCTGTCCCAAAAAAATAAAAAGAAAAACAAAACAAAGAAAGGTACTCTGAATATTCCCTGCCCATTTCCACCTGATATATAGTTTGTACTTAGTAAATTTTGTGAACAACACATAATAATTTATTCTATATAGGTTTCTTTTCTGGTCGGTTGACAGAAGTTATTGTTGCACTATATAAAAAGGCCTTCTTAAATAGAGCGTGTTCTCCAGGACCCCTGTCTCTTCGGAGTGCAAGTCATCGATGTGTCGTGGATGATGAGTTTACTGTATATTATGTTGCTACCACTTTGAAATTTCCAGGAGATCAGATTCTTTGTTTCTGTCCTAACTGATTTAGAAGTTCATTGAATTCTGCTTGAATCTTGGAGTTTTCTGCCTTTAAGGAAAACAGTGACAATTTATAGCATCAATTTTATTTCAGCAAACATCAACTTTGAGTGCTTATAACGTGGTAGATGTCACAATGACTACACAAACATACAATCTCATTTAACAAGGACAATGAAATTTCATTTCTTTGGTGGTGTTATTGCACAGGAACCCCTCCAATTTCAATTTTTTAAAAAAAGATTTATTTTATGTATGCAAGTACACTTTGTTCTCTTCAGACACACCAGAAGAGGGCATTAGATCCCATTACAGATGGTTGTGAGCTACCATATGGTTGCTGAGACTTGAACTTAGGACCTCCGGAAGAGCAGTCAGTGCTCTTAACAACTGAGCCATCTCTCCAGCCCTCAAATTTTATTTTTTTTAAACCATTCATAATGAAATGAGCTTGGGAATTTATTTATTTTGAAATAGATATCCTTGTATTGCCCTGGCTTTTCTTGAACTCATGGTTATCCTGCCTCGGTTTTTCCAATACTAACATTAAGGTGTGATGTAATCTAGAGTCACAAAGGAGACAAGTCCCACTGTTCCTGTTGCTTCCCTTCCCAGCATAAAGGACAGACACTAGTGCCTTGAACAATAAACCCAAACAAGCCCTTTCTCCCTTACGTTGTTCTTGTCAGGTATTTTGCCGCAGCTAAAATGAACTAATACAATAGGCAGGCATCACTACACCTGTTCCAAAAGGAGACTTTATTCTGCACTGTGGGCAGCTTTTACTGTGCACTGGAACATATCCAACTTGCTTTCATTTCGATTGGCAACCATAGGCTGACAAGAGTTTGTCACAAAATAAGACATGTATGTGAACCTGGTGTATCTGTCTGCGAATGACTCCTAATAGGTTTACAAAGTAGAAAAGACACATTACTTATATTCTTCCCTATTAAGCAGGTTTCCTATGTGAATATATTAAAGCCAAATTCTCTGGAAGACAAGGTACTGAGATGAAGTTTGTAATGTGTGTATAAAAGGCATAGATGGGGGCTGGAGAGATGGCTCAGTGGTTAAGAGCAGTGACTGCTTTTCCAGAGGTCCTGAGTTCAAATCCCAGCAACCACATGGTAGCTCACAACCATCTGTAATGGGATCTGATGCCCTCTTCTGGTGTGTATGAAGCAGCTACAGTGTACTCATATAAATAAAATAAATAAATCTTAAAAAAAACAAAGAGGGGCAGAGACAGGAAAAAGAGCAACAGACATAGGAGCAAATTCAAATGATTATCAGACATAACCTCATGCTGTTCTAAACATCTTACAGTTGTGCTTGGCACTAGTTCAGAAGCCTGAAGGTTTCAAGCTGGTAGCGAATGCATTGTTGATACAGCCTCAATTCAACCTGAATGTGTCCCCAAACAATGATCCTCCTTGGTTTCTTGTTTATAGTATATCATCAATGTTTGGGGGTCTAGTCCTTTGTGGCTTAAGTTTCCTACTACCCTGGCTTCCTAAACTGTTTTGATGATTAATGGATGGAATTTCTGTTGGTTGATTTGGTAATGACTCTTCATGCAAGTACATTGTTATGAAGGCAGTAGCCCTATGGACTGTCCCAACAAGCGGATCCTATTATAATTCAATGGCTGCAAACCTCTTGATGTCTGGATGTGATGAAGAGTCTACCCAGACTCCCCTCCCCTTGGCTGCTTTGCTCCCACCACACCAGCGGCCTTTTGCTGCCTTTCTGTTTGCAAGCTGTGCACATTCTGCACCTCTGCCTGGATTTTCCTGAGGGGGCCTTGCCCTCATCACGTAGGTCTTCTCTCACACAGTTTCCTGTCAGAATCTGTCTTTAATCTCTCTCCTTTTACTCTCTGCGTCCCTTCACCGTCCCAGTCAATTTAATTCCTGTTAATTGGATTATTTTCTTCATCAGATGCCTTAAAATTTTAAATCATATGTTTAATAACTTGATTTCCATTCCATTTTCTTTCTTTTTTTTCTCCAATGGAATTTGAGTTCCAGAGAATCAAGGTCTTTATAACTCTTGTGTTCTGTTTTCTCAGCACCTAGAACAGTGCCTTCTCTGAGATGACATTTTGGGGCATTAAGTGAATGGACAGAATTATAATAAAGTAAACTTTGGTAATTTATGCTGCTGTATCTGTTCTTAATTCTGCCCTCATGTTCATTCACAAAATAAAGCATTCTGACTGAGTGCAGTAGATTTATAGTCCATAATTCTACTGATTACACTAGGATTGTTATGTCAGTCAGACTGATATATGTGTTTACATATCACAAGTAATAATAACAGAAAGGCCCAATAATAATGATAAAAATAGCAGCCAATATTTTCTTAGCACCAGCCAAGTGTTGACCACTCACCTGTCACCCATTCAATTCTAGCACTCACCAGGGTCCCGAAAAGCATGTTTTAGATGCTATGTGGGAAAGAGTAGCCACCCGGCTTAGAGTGAAGGAAACAGATGTGAGTCCTAGCATTATTAATTTCATAGCCTGCACACACACACACACACACACACACACACACACACACATACACACACACACTCACACACACACACACACACACACACACACACACACTGGAGTTTCTAAATCATCTTTATCTCATTACAGGTTGATGACACCTTATTCAAAATGCTTGAGCCCAGAAAAAAACTCAGATTTGGACTTCGGTATGTTTGCATATACATGCACATTTAGTACACATAATGAGATATGTTGGGGATGATACTCAAAATGAAATACATAATTCTTATATGTTTTTAAAAATTTAGAGCATTTCAACTTTCATATCTTTATATTTATTTAGTTAGTTAGGTTTTTTTGAGACAGGACGTTCTCTGTGTAGCCCTGGTTGTCCTGGAACTCACTCTTGTAGACTAAGCTAACTTCAAACTCAGAGATCTGTTTGCCTCTGCCTCCTGAGTGCTGGGATTAAAGGCGTGTGTCACCACTGCCTGACATGTTTAGACTATTAATGCTCAGCTGATGTTATGCTTTGAGATAGCATTTTTAGATAGCAGCTAAGACATGTTATCATTCTAAACATTACATACTTATTTATTTGTATGTGTTTGTATGTGTAGGTATGCCCATGACAAAGCATATATGTGGTAACCAGAAGACAATTTGTGGGAGTCAGTGCTCTTCTTTGTGGGTCCTGGGGATCAAAGTCAGGTCACTAGGCTTGGCATCTTGATCGACAGAGACCTCTCACTAGCCCTACAGCAACTTTTTATTAAGTAATACAGAGACACAAAGACTAACTCTGTTTCCGATAGTTTTCATGCATAACATCATGGCGCCGGAAGTAGGAATTCTGTAATAATTCTATGACAAGTTTCCCTAAACTCAACATCACGCACAAGTGGTACGTGCATATCAGAAGCCACCAAATTTCAATGTGTAGAACATGCCATTTGAAACCTTTATTAAGCCTGAAGCATTTTTTTTTTTTTTTTGTAAATTTCCTGGGTTCTTGGTATTCTCATGAATGCTTGCTAATAAACTCTTCTGCAAAGTTCTTCTGACAGATCATGGGGACCAAACAACCTCTTAGAGTAGAATAGACTGAGTGTGGCTCCAGCACTACCCACCATGGGACAGTACTCAGAAAAGTAACTGAACTGCAAGATCAGCAAGGCTGGGGTGGAGGTGGGTGGGGCGTGGGGGTGAATCCCACTTCAGACACTCCAGGGTTTAGTTAAGGGACATGCCTACCAGAACTCTCCAAGTTTACAGCTTCTTTGGGGTTCTGCTCTGTACAACCGTACAGTCTGCCCAATCCTGTACAGTCTCTTGTTTACAATGAATAGTTCCTGCAGAGTGCCATTTGCAAAGCGAATTTCCACCGTGCCCCCTTCTCCAATTCCCTCTAGTCCCTCACACTCTCAAACAGTAACAATAACACCCTTCCAGGCAAGTGAATTCCCAAGCCTGGCTCTTTCAGGGTTCAGAGGTAAGGACCAGCAGGGGAGAGGCAGCAACAGTCCTGCCCTTGACAGATGCCCAGGATGACAATGACCTGGGCTGGCTTTGTGGGAAGAAGGTAGAATCTGGGGTGTGCCCAGCTGGAAGCCGCCTGTAATTTAACACTCGCAGATGGAGACTGAGGGTGATATGATACCCCCAGCTGTCTCCCAGGGCTGCTTTCAAGGCCCCCCTCTGCTGCCTGGGACTCTGGATGCCTTGGGAAGGGCCTGCTGCTGGTGGGGGCGGCCTAATAAAGCAGCTGGTCTATTAGAAGATAAGCTTTGTGGAGAATCACACAATCATCCCGAATCCCTCTAATCCCAAACTTTATTGCCCTAGATAATAAGCTTTGGTGGCGATGCTCCATTGCAATATGGAATTGTCTGCAGGCAGGCGGCACCTGCTGTGTCACTCAGTTCCCAGACTGCAACTGCGACACACAAATCAGGGGCAGGTGCTTGGATGCCGCCTAGACTTTGAAAGAAGCAGGACAGACAGAGGGGACCAGTTATTCTCCCACGAAAGGGTCCAAAAAGCCTGAGAGAAAAGGGTGTGGCTTAGCTCTGAGAAGGTTCGGTTCGCAGTTATTGCTGGAGGGTGTTTTGAGGATTTGGGAAAGGGTGGAAGGGAACTTTTGTCAGAAGAGCAGAATGAAGCTTAGAAAGAAGGGCCAACTGGCACAGGCTGGTCTCTCGCCCAGTTTCCTCTGTTTTTTTTTTTTTTTTTTTTTTAACCTGACCGCATGCGCCTTTACCTATCTTCTGCAGCATCCCACCAGAAGAGGCGCTCTCCTCCGCGCTCCTACTTCCTTTTTCACAGCAGGCTCTTGCAGCCAGATTCTTGCAACTCCTACTCTAATGAGCAAACCAAGAGTTGTTTCTGCTCTACTGATGACTATGAAGCGTCTGGGGGCAAGAATCAACAGATTCATCCTTTTGCCCTCTTCTCCTCCTCTTGGAAAAGCTCAAAAGTTTTATCAGCAAAAGACAAAACAAACAAAGCCAAAAGACTGGAAGCAATATAAATTCACATAGGAGGGACTTTAGGTGTCACTCAAAACAGGAAGCTGATCTCCAGAGATTGAGAGCCGAGTGCTAAGGAGAGCAGGACTTGAAAACGACAGAAAGCACGGTCTGGAGTGCTCCCTTCGAAGGCAGTTGTGGCTTCTGGCTTCTGGCAGGGTCTCAGGAAAGGTACTGCATACAGTAGGAAGAAGAGAGACTTAGTTTTCATTTTAAAATGAAATTTTATTGGGTTTTCAAGACAGGGTTTCTCTGTGTATCTCTGGCTGTCCCGGAACTCACTCTGTATACCAGGCTGGCCTCAAACTCAGAAATCTGCCTGCCTTTGCCTCCCAAGTGCTGGGATTAAAGGCATGCACCACCACTGCCCAGGTTTAAAACTATTTTTTTTAAAAAACATTTGCCAATATTACTTTTTAAAGGACTTTTTTTTTTTTACATTTTAAAAAAGTGTTTCTCTTTATTTTTAAATTGTGTGTTTATATTTCTGCACAAGTGTGGGTTTGTGCATGCAGGTGCCTGTGTAGTCCAGGCCATCTGATCCCCTAGAGCTGGAGTTACAGGCGACTGTGGCCCGCCCAACCTGGATGCTGAGAACTCAAGAGGGTCTTTTGCAAGAGCAATGAGCACTCTGAACCACTGAACCATCCCTCCACCCCTGAATATTGTATTTTTAAAGGTTAGAAACAAATACACTTGAGCATGGGCAAATTAACAATTCATGCTCTTCATTGTTCTTTTTATCTTTGCCCAAGCACTGTCTAAAACATCTGGCTGTATCCACTCAAAGGCATTTGTAACAGAGAGAACAAAAGCTCGACCTGAGTTTCCAGAGGCAAATAAACATTTTAGGCTGGAGCAGGGATTTGAGAGTTGCTAGCAATGAATGAGAAACTTGGAGGGTGACATGCCAGGGACTCGATGCCTGATTCCATATGAATTGACTGGAAGGGAGAGGAGCTAAAATGACATTTAATAAACCCTCTGTGTTACGAGCAATGAGTCCAACAGGAAGCATCTACTTAAAAAGATCAATGTGTTCATTACTGTTAGGATGAAAAAACGTTCCAAATTCTGCTTCCTTCTTTCTTCTCTCCTCTGCCTCTCTTCTCTCCCTGTCTCTACCGTTATATAGGGTGCCTTCTCAAAGACTTGCCCTCCTTAAGATGCACATGACTTAAATTGTCTCTCTGATGGTGTATGATTACTTCCTCATCCCCATAAACAACCCCTTGGCACCTCTCCAGAGAACCAACTACACTAGATTAAATTAAGAGCAATCTTGGCTCTTAACAGAGCTCTTCCACCAAGCAGTTGCCTCAAAGAAGTGATTCACGGATTTAGTTTATGAACCTCATGACCTCCTGTCGGGAAAGCTGACCTCTTTCTTCAACATAACCCTTGGACAACTTACGCTGAATTCAGGGGAAAGTTAATTAAGATTAGGTATACTCCCAAATCAACAAACACACTTGACAGACATCCAGAGAGCCAAACAAAGAGATCCATCCAGGCAGACACTGGACCAATGCTCAAATTTGAAAATGGTGAACTAGGGATTGCCAGTTCTCCTGAGGTTAATGTAGACTGCTAAGCCTCTGGGCTAGTTTTCCTTCTCCTGTATTATCAAATAGGCTGGCTGTGTTTGTTAGTCTAGTGTGCAGAAATTCATGCATTCTTTGCCTCCTTTCTTCTCATGACATTTGGATTAAAAATAAGTCTCCAAAAGTAAATAAAAGTGATTCTCAATTAGCCAGACAAGACTTCAATAATCCTTAAAGATCTCTTTCATATCTCCCATCATTCACTGGAGTTCCCATCATTCACTGGCATTCCCATAGTTCGCTACTTCCTAGAACATTCTCCTATGCTGAAATTAGTTGTTCTTGCTCTGGCACATGGAGTTTCTGTCAGGCTGAGGTAAGTGGTGGGGTATCAGAGTAAAACTTAATGGCCAAACACAGAGTTCTAAGGTCCTCCGATATCCAATGTGTGCTACCTGTACCATTGCCTGTACCAATCACCTACCTGCATCACTGACTCTAGGTGATAGTTCTGTCAAATTTATTTTGTATAAAAATGTTGAAACACAGGCAACTAGTTAGAACATTACATTTTGCAAAAGTTCAAACAAATATTTTTTATTAAGACCTTTAGCTTTCTTTTAAATTTTCTGTTCTTACGTGTGTGTGTGTGTGTGTGTGTGTGTGTGTGTGTCTGTTCACGTGTGTTCATTTGTTATACAGTTTAGAGAATGATCTTCAGTCGCCATATTTGGAGTTTTGAATGAGGGAATTGATCACGTATCTAGCAAGTCAAAATAAAAGATTAAGTAAAGAATAGACAGGTAGGTAGACGGCAAAGCATCATCAAACCAAGCACTCAACATCCAGCAGAAATCCACTGGGGAAGCTCCTTTAAGGTAACTGGAGAGCCCAGTAGAAAATGTGCTAAGTGAGAATCCTCAGAGTCCCCTTAGGTGAGCCTTCCAAGTAAAAGAACAGCCAGCAATGGACAGAAATAACATGATCACTTAAGGCACGACAGCAAGTACAAATCAACTGAGCCAGGGGAGGTAGTCAGCTAGGGTACCCAGTGAAGCTCCTTACCACAGCTGAGCTTCTCGTGGCTGAAAGTTCCATGGCTGAGCTTCCAGCTTCTCTTTCCCTCTGCAGGTATTTTTCTATCATGCAACAAGCATAGTAACATCTTTTGGAAATAGTTTATTTTTTTTTAGCTTATCTCAGGGGCAGGGTGGTTTTCTAGCTATGTTGTTCTCCTTCCCAGAGTTAAGGGCATTGCCTGTACCCAGACAAGAGGCCTTGGGAGATACGGAGACAAACATGCTTGGGCTTGAAATGGAGATGGACATGAAACTCTGCTTCCGGAGGCTGTTTCTTGGTGAGCTCAAACAACACATGACAATTTACTGTGATAATATACATTACAGTGAGCATGTATGCAAGTGGGCATGGAAGCCAAAGGATGATGTCAGGTGTCTTCCTCAATCACTCTCCATTTTAATTTTTTTGAACCAGGAGCTCACTGATTCTGCTAGCCCACTTGTCCAGTGAGCCTCAAGACTCCTCCTGTCTCTATTTCTCTGGTCCTGGGATTGTAGGCGTGTCCTATCATGCTTTGCTCTTTTACACAGTGCTGGAGATCCAAACTCAGGCTCTCATGTTTGTGCACCAAGCACTTTACCCACTGAGCCATCTCTCCAAACCCCATGATTCTTTTTTTTTTTTTCAGAGTCATAGGCAGAAATATTCAACTTCTAAGTTTTAGAAGTCTAATCATCAGGGTGAAATTTATGTTAGTGGAGACAGGGTTAAGAGGAGATCATTGCCAATGATGGCCTTGTGGCAGCCTCTGAAGTGGGTCAACTAAGGCTACCCTGCCTTAACCTCAAAGGAGCAATTTCAGTCAGCCTCTGCTGTGTAACAAATCACCTCGAAGGATATTAGCTTAAAACAGCAATTATTTTTCTTGCAGCTATGGTTTGACCGGAGGTTGTTATCTTGGTTTTTCATCTGCTCACTCATGTTGAAACCTGAGGCTGCAGGATCATCTAGGTTTAACTGTGTGGTAGTGGGCTCTGGCTCCTCTTTGGGTGCCTCACCTCTCTTCTATATTCAGTGGATACCAGTTTCTTCATAAAGGTGGTCTCAATGCAACATTCACACAATGCATGGGGCGCTTTGCATATGAAATGCCCTCCATTGTTCTTGGTCACCAGCTATGGATGCGGTTTTGGCATGGGTAGAGAAGGCAAGTCCCTGACAATGGTGGGGGCCTTTAAGGGTTTTATCCTGACCCACTTCTCTGTCTGCTTCCTCACTGATCCTTCTGCTAGGGAGTGAGCCACTCTGCTGAGCCATCCCACTACAACAGGATGAAACCAGAAGCCCAAATAAATCTTCCTTCCCTAAGCTGCATTGGTCGTGTGCTCTGTAATGGTGAGAAAGTAACTGCTACTCACCAGCAATCTGAATTCAAATGTTATGGAACCACTCTTAATCCAGGTTGGGAGAAATGGTGAACTTTGGATGCAAAGGGAATTGGACAACTGGGATGTTAATGAATTAAAGCAAAATACAAGAGTCACAGCACAGATGAGCTACAGACATCAGAAATAAAGGCAAAGGGAACTATCTAAGCCTTCAAACAAGCCTGGGAGTTGGGAAGGAGTGGGGTCTGAAACTCAGGCCCCTTGGCTCTGATTACCTTCATAAAGGGTTTGCCGGGAAAGACCAGCGGGTAGTTCTTTGTCTAAGGGATCTGAGAGCCACAGGCTAGAGGGGAATTGGTCTTCAGTGAGAGCCAGTTACCCTTTCTTCCACACTGCTCACAGCCACAAAGCGAACTTGAACTTGGGGCAGGTGTTGAGGTTTATTCCTTAGGTCAGCCCCTGCAAGCTCTCTATCACAATGCCTGGAATTGAACCCTGGCTACACCACACTGCCTGTGAAAGGAAAATGAACACAACACCACACACCTCACTTTCTGCCTCTGTAAGATGGAGCAATTCCTGCTTATGTGAAACATTTTACTTGTGTGTGTTCCATGTGGGTTCGTTGTCATTTGCCACTTTGCTTCTTAAGTGTGACTTTTAATTATCTTTCCAGTCAATTCATAAGCCAAATTGAAAAAGAGTTGTCTGAGATGAATTTCATAATATATCTTTATAAACTCTTAAGAAAAGTTCAACCCCCTTGGTTATCCTTTAGGGTATTACCATTTTGTTGTTGTGAAAAATAGATTGTGTGTGTATGTGTGTGTGTGTAGAGGCCTAAAGAAGGAGTTAAATCCTCTGCCATTGGATTATTGGGTTTTCAGAAACTTGTCAGGCACCATGTACGTGCTAGGAACTGCACTCTATCTCTCTGCTGAGCCATCTCTCCAACCTTTGCCCACCAGCTATGTGGTGCTGGCTATGGTGTAAAAAGATCTTCCTTCATCTTATAGTCAAGGTGATCTGGCTTCTAGTCTGACTTTGGCAGTTACTAGGTAAGTGCAATCTTGAGCAGATTACTTACCCAAGCCTCAGTTTCCTCTCCTGTAAAGGACATGCAATCACCTTGAGCATGCAACAGCTCCAAAGGAGCAGATGTGAGGATTAACGTAACTTGCTTAGAACCACAGATAAGCAGCAACCAAACACATAGTAGGTCTGTCTCCTCTGCTTTTCAGATGTCTAATTTCCCACTTAGATTCAAATAACAAAGTCAACCACCTTCTCTGAGCCCGGGGAAGGCGAGGGTTGGCTGCCTTCCTTCTTTTTTTTTTTTTTTTTTTTTTCTTGCTGCTTTGATTCCAGGGTGTTTGCCAGAGGTCACAAAGAATGGACTTCCTTTCTCTCTGGAAGCCACGTGTGGTTTTCTCCATATTGATTGTTCTTATTGGTCTGTCTCTTTAAGGAAAAGACCCTGACCAGGCTACTCACCCCATCAATACTAAAGACTGTGAATTTTCCAGTTCTACTGAACTCTGTGTGACCCTTGCAGACAATAATTGCTTTAACATAGGGTTAGGCAACAGCGACAAACTTGTCTAAAAATAATCCAGGGCTTAAAATACAACTTAACCTGGGAGATTTAAGTAGGTAAAGAAGATGGCTTCTCTCTGGAATTGCTTCTTGATTAATCACTCCATCTGAGGTCATTGGGAAAAAAAATGACAGCCTTCAAATAGGGCTTTAAATGTCTCGCTCTCTACTTTTCCATACTGGCAGGAAGCCAGTCCCTGCTGGCTGCTGGTTCTTAAAGGAACATGTTCGCTTGGATTTTCTCCACTGAGGTCTAGTAAAGTGTGTAGTCCTGGAGAGGCTAAAGAGATGGGTGAACAGTTCACTCCCTTCACTTCAAGCATGCTTTCTCTCAAGATCACCTCCAGGAGCAGCTGGTTCCCAGAGGTATATCCCACTGGTTTATCTCAGAGGAAAGAAAAAAGGTGTCCTGAGAGGGGTGTAGATGGCCATCTCCCCCCAGGACTGAAGACAGATGAACAGGCAGTAATCTGTCACTAGTTTCTTTCCAATCTTCCATTTGGCACCTGCACCTGGGTACCAGCATCCTTTTGGTTTAGGCCTTGTCTCCTCTAAATTCTTCCCAATTACCAGTGCTCTAAATGTTTGCCCCTAGAGTTTGCAACCTCCAATCAGCAGTTGTTTCTCTCTCCAGGTAACCTGAACTACCTTCCTTCCCAACCACACCTACCCTTTCCCTGAAGATCCATGACTGAGTCTCCTCCCTTGGTTTTCTTGATAAAGGGCAAGCTGATTCTTTCGGGCCACAGCACGTGTTGGCCACAGACTCTGTGGTTCTTTTATCTGAATTCGGCTTTACTTTCTAGGCTAACATGACTCTTCAATACACAAGACTCTTGGATCACAATTAATGTTGGTGCTAAATATGAAATCTTGTACAGAGAATTATTCTTTTCTTGATCTTAAACAAAACCAGGTCTTTACAGTGACAGTTTGATTTGGTGGCTGTACTGATTAGTTGTGGCTGTCAACCTGACTGCTTTGAAGAATGTCTTGAAATTGGTCAATAATTTGGTAGGGTATATTCGTGAGTTTCCAGAGAAGATTTTATGTGAGTCCGATAACTGATGTGGAGGACCCACCCTGAATGTGGGCAGTACCAGCCAGAAGAAGGGCCCTTATGAACAAGAATGGTCAAAGAACAAGATGTTTACTTTCCTGGATGCTTGTTTCTTTGGTGGGTGGTTTTGTATTGCTGTCTCTGGTGGAAACCAGATTCTAGGTATCTCAGCCTTTGAGCAGGGACTCTCCCCAAAGGTTCCCCGGGGGCCTTTCAGGGCTTTCACTGTGGATTGGGCTGCATCACTGGCCTTTCTTGTATTTTGAGGCCTCCTGCTTGTTGGAACAAGCAGCTACCAATTGTTCTGACTTTCCGGTCTACAGACAGCCATTGTGCAAGCCATCATGGGAGCCATCGTGGAAGCTCTCCAACTTCCATGTGCATCCATCTAATGAATCCTTTCTCCTGTATCTTAATGATTCTATCTTTCTGAAGAGGCTTGACGAGTACACTGGTTTCACATTGTATTTCTTATCAAAAGGATCTGTTAGGTTTCAACAAGGCTGATGAGGCCTGTGTCGAGTTTTGAGTTCCAGCTAACATTGTTTTAGTTCTTTATGTGCCTGCAGGTGTAGTGAATACATTTGCCTGTACATGTGAGTGCTGTGAAGGCCAGAGGTCCACATCAGGTTGTTTTGCTCCATCACTTTCTGTTGCAGTTGCCAATTAATTCTACTCAAATTGTTCCGCTGACAGTGGAGTGTTCCTTGCCACTGGGTTCCTGAATGAAAGACATACATGCATGCATGCACACAAGCATGCACGCACACAACCTTATATTTTAATATGTCTTAAACAGCTCTATGACTGCACCACTCCCAAACCTACACGTGGCTAACACCTCCTCTCCTGAGTTATTACTAAAGTCTGTATTCCATCTTTGTTGCCCTAGACCCAGTTGTGGAGCCCCTTGAGGCTGCTCTTCCATGTTGTCTGCCTCTCTGTCCATCCTTCTCAGGAGAGGCAGTTACTCCTTTCCTGGGATGGTGGCTAACTCTCTTCCTCTCCTTCCTCTGTTCCTTGTCCCAGAATCCTAAAAGTCCCACCTCTGTCTCTCTTCTCAGCCTTTGGCCTCTGGCAACTTTACCAATCAAAGCCAACTGGGGGCAGGGACGGTGTCTTACGGCAGACATGCAAATTCTTGTGCAATTCTGGGGACCCAATTAACATAAGTAGCTTTAGACGAAATCCACAGCAACTTCCCACTTTGTTTTTTGAGCCAGTCTCCTATTGAGCTTGGAGCTCACCAATTCAGCTAGGCCGGCTGGCCAGCACACTTTCAGGATATCTCTGCCTTCCCAGGGCTGCAATAGATGCACACTGTTGCCCCTTGCTTTTCTGTGTGGGCTCTGTGGACCTGAATTCAGGCTGTTTACATAGCAAAGACTTTACCAACTGAGCCATTTCTGCATCCTCCCTCCCAGCCCCATCTACAGTATTTATCCTCCAGACATTTACAAACATTGTCTTTTGTGTGTGTGTGTCCATGGTTCAGCCGTTCTCCATGACCACCCTGCATATAAGGGCAGCAGCACAACCTTCCGCTCTTCGTCATGCTCACTATAGCCTTTAGCTATTTGACACATTATGCTGCCCCTGCGTATGATGTCAGATCTCACCAGGGCTTATAATGAGACAATCTCCTTCATCTGAGATAATGCGGGCACATAGGCAGTGCTCAATAAATGTATCCAATAAAAATAAATTTAAAAATAAAGTTTTAGGTTATTGTATCTTATTTTTCACAATTAGAATGATTTGGGTTTTTTTTTTTTTGAGGGAATCAGTTGCTAAATTCCTTGATTCTTTTTCTCCTATTTAACAGCTTAACACCTTACTGGGATGTTGCTCTGTGGATTTGAATATGTGTGGACTTATGTAACCATTGTGTTAACCCCTGTCTTCATCCTCAAAACACTCACCTGAGACACACCTTTGCAGCCATCCTTTGTTCTTGCCCTCACCCCTGGCAACAGCAATCCTAGAGCACTGTCTTCCCATCAGTAGAAGCACAAAAAGGAACATTTTGAGACTTTTCGTTTACTCGGGATATTACCTTTGACATGAATTTATGCCATAGTGTATGTTAATAATTTGCTCCATTTAATTTTCAAGTAATATCCCACCATATGGATAGACCACAGTTTATTTATCCATTCACCTCATAAAATAGACTTGGGTTGTTTTCTGATGTTGTGAATGAACATGCTATATGTATTTATGTGTCTCTTTCTGTGTGAACATAATGTCCTCATTTCTTTACTGTGAATACCTGAGAGTGGGGTTGTTGGTGCATATGGTAAATATATGTTTAAGTGAATCAATAGGAAATTGCAAAATATTATCAGGGGCTTTGCTTTTTCTGATACAGGAAGTAAGATGTGAGAAATCTCATTGTCCTATGCTCTTGGTGTTGGCGGTTTTCATTTTTTTTTTGCCAATGATTAACTGGTTAACGAACATTTTTTAGCTGACTGAATAGGCATATGGTGACATCGCACTGTGGTTTGAATCTACATTTGTATTTCCCTCAGACTGACAATGTTGAACGCAGCTGCCATCAACTTACACCCACCTACCTTCTTCAGTCAAGTGCTTGTTACTATCTTATTTATTTTGATTTGATTGAATTTTAAAACTCCTATAGATTACAGCCATAATATCCTTTTTTGGACACATCATTTGATAAGTTTTTACCTGTTCATAGCTTGTCTTTTCATTTCTCAAAGCATATCTTTGATGCAGCAGGTTTTTTTTGTTTTTTTTTTTTTTTAATCAAATTCGACTTAACTTTTTCTTTCAGGGATTAGGCATCATAGATCAGAAGTTGGCCTCATTCTAGAGCAGGAGAATCTTCTGCTATGTTCTTTGTGAATGCTTTCTAGATTTATGGTCCTGATTTAAGCTGATGATTTCTTTGGAGTTACATATTATATAAGCTATATGGTTGGTTCAAAAGAATGAGATTATACACTGGCAGACACCTGTAATCCCAACCCTCTGGACACTGAAGCGGAAGAATAATTTTGAGTTTCTGGATTGTCTGGCTATACTAATGAGAGCCTGTCTCATAAAGACAAAGAGAGAGAGAGAGAGAGAGAGAGAGAGAGAGAGAGGAGAGCAGGAAACGATGGAGCAGTGAGAGGAGGAGAGAGAGGGGGGTTAAGAGGGGCACAGTGGAGTGAAGAGTGGGAAGGAGAGAGGAGGGAAGGCAGGCATTTTCCTAACACAATTGTTGAGATGGCGAGCCTCTCTTCAGTGGCTCTCTGCTATGTTTCCATAAATCAAGGCTGTGCTTATTGCTCCAGTTTTTGGCTTTTCTCTTCCTTGCACAGTTTCCATGCCCATCCATTCACCAGCGTCTCCATATACAGATAAATGACTCTTGACCGTGAATATTAAAAGCACACGAGTCTTCTGACTTTGGTCTGGAATTATTTTCTATTATCATCCCAGGCTATAAAACAGAAAGTGATAAGAAAAGGCTTAATATTGTTTAAAAGTTTCATTTATTTATTTTGCATTGAGGTGGCTTGAAAGTGGATGTTAGGGAACAACTTGAGAAACAATTCTATGCCTTTAATCCCAGCACTCAGGAGGCAGAGGCAGGTGGATTTCTGAGTTCGAGGCCAGCCTGGTCTACAAAGTGAGTTCCAGGACTCAGTCAGGGCTATACAGAGAAACCCTGTCTCGAAAAACCAAAAGAGAGAGAGAGAGAGAGAGAGAGAGAGAAAGAGAGAGAGAGAGAGAGAGTTCTAATTCTCCCTTCCTTCCATGTGGATCTTCAGAGATCAACTAAGATCACCAGGCTTGGCAGAAGGTAAGTTTCCCCACTGAGCCATCTTGCTAGCCCAGGTTGAACATTTCTGAGCAGGGTCTGTGATTGGCAATGGACAATGGGCAGTTATATTATTATCTGATTTTCAAAGTGAAGTATTCCAGTAGGTATTGTTTTCTCGTTTCTGAAGATTAAAACACACACACATACACACACACACACACACACACACACAGAGAGAGAGAGAGAGAGAGAGAGAGAGTCAGACAGCTTTAACAACATATCTACTACTACCCAGTTAATAGAAGCCAGAGCTAGATCTCAACCTCTCAACCCTAGGCCGGGCCAAACCAGCCCTTTGGCTCTCACGTCAGCTTCTCTGCCTTTTGGAGAAATCCTAACAGTACATAGATGCTTTGTTGGACTTAATTTAAAAAAAAAAATCATTTCTAATTAAAATACCCACTTGTGGTTTCCCAATGACTGTTTTGTTCCCATGGTTGAGATGCAAACATATTCCTATTTATACAGTCTGAACAGACAGTTTAGTTTGGCTTCTTAGAAAAACAGTGACAATTTAATAATCTAGGACTAGGTTGTCACACTGGCTACAAGAAGATAAATAATCAAGGATTATATGTCCTTAACTTAATAGAACTTATTCTCATTAATTAAATGCCAATTACCTGCTTGTCTTTCCTGGGAACTGGCCCTTGCAATCAATCTTTTCAGAAATATTGTATACACATGCTTGCAGAGGTATTAATATCATCCTTGAGATTTACAGGCATGGGGCCTCTTTGACTTAAGCCGTCCTCAAACACTCTACACTGTAACCGCAGATAATCGCCATAAATTTCCTGATCTTTCACCTCACCGGTTCTTAAATTTCCATTCCTTGACCGGCTTGAGGAGTTCTTATTTATCATTCTGAGACACTTCTTAGGGATCTGTGTGCTCCAGCAGGGCTCTGAACTTCAGATCTCTGACCCAGCCTCCTATCTTGGGCATTGGCTATTCATAGCAGATCGGAGTCCTTGGAGACTTAAAAGCGAACTTTGTCCTCTGTGTCCCTTATGTAGGGACATAAAGCAAAATCATTGATTTGAAGACAATATAACCTTGCGAACTGTCTGGAGTGACTTGGCCCTGCAGAAGCCCTTTGAACACCCCGACTGCTCTAATTCAGGCCTTCCACAGCAGCACACACCAGCCGACAGAAGTATCTCCGTCCTAGCCCTTAGCTGCTGGTGACAGGTATCTGCAACTTCCCTTGAATTTCTAAATCCTTTAGACTGCAAAGTCCTTCTACTCAGACTTGACTACATATTTTATGGTTGCTATAAATATAAGTCTTGCAAATGGCTTCATAAAATTTTTCTGGAGTAAGTGCCATCTAATTTGTCATTTTAGCTAAAAACAAGGAGACAGGAGGAAACCCGTGTCAGGTTTTCTTCTAAGTTCAGAGTCCTAGCCACTGCTGGAATGCTCTTTTCTGGTTGTTTATTTTAAAAACAAAAACAGGTAGGTATTTTGCTTTGCACATGCATCCAAAGTGGAATTCAAATATTCGATATAAATGTAGAAGAGAAAAGGGTAACTTTTTGAGGCCCTCCCCAAGCTTGGGGTGAGTGTTCCAGCAGTGGTTAAAGTTGAAAAGGGAAGATGGTGTGTCGGTGCTAGCTTCCTGCTCTCCACAGAGGAAGATGAGCCACTGGTGGACCTAGTGGCCATCTCTTTCCTTGTTTCCCACCCTAAATGCTGTATTAACTCTGCTGTTCTACTCACATTGTCCTGTAACTGCAATGCTGTTTTATGTGCAATGGGCAATGCTGAAAACAGCTCTCTGTGCTGTGACTGAGCAAATGCTGCTTACCACAGTATCAAGTAATGCAATTATTTAGGAAACAGGGACATTAAACTCTCGAAAGACAATGGTTTTTTTTTTTTTTTTTTTGGTCTCACATAGCCCAGACAAGCCTCAAGCTCACTACGTGGCTGACGGCGTTCTTGGATTCCTGATCTTTTTTTTACCTCTTAAGTACTGGGACTAGAAGTGTGTCTCACCATTCTGGGCTTTCAGAACAGATTTATATATATATATATGTGTGTGTGTGTGTGTACATACATACATATACTATCTGAATGTATGTCTGCTTACTATAGACATGCTTGGTGCCTGTGGAGATCAGAGAAAGGTGCAAGAGTTCCCTGGAAGCTGAGTTACAAATGATTCTGAGCTGCCACATGGGTGCCAGAGATTTAAAAATGGTCCTCTAGAAGATCAGGCAGTAGTCTTAACTGCTGAGCCCTCTCTCCAGACTCAAGATATTTAAAACTGTCACAAATGAGACCCCTCTTATCCCCTCTGTCTTCTTTCCCATTTCAAACCCCTGCTTTCTGTTCCCTGGCTCATCCTCCACGTTGGATCCTTTGGATCCAGTAGTTTTTGGAGCATCTCCTGAAGAAACTTTTTCATACAGAGCATGTAGGTGGTATACACTCAAAAGTTCTTAATTAAAAAATCTATTTATGTATGTGTATATTTTAGACAGTGTCTACAGAGCTAGGTTTCCATATGGCCTTCTAAAAGTCTTTGTGTTCGGTATCTTTCTGATACTCCCCGCCCATTTTCCCTGCCCTCCCCCTCCATCCTCATTAACCCTTCATGTTCTACTACTCTGTTTGCTACTCCATAATACCTGCATTCTAACCCAACGTCCTTGAAGTTCCACCATGGCCCCTGAGAGATTTCCCAACTTCTATGGGTATCCCAATTCATAAACACACACACACACATACACACACACATCTGAAGACCCAAAGCTAACATCCGTCTCTAAGGACCAACATGTAACCTTTGTCTTTCTGTGCCTAGGTTAACTTCCTCAACAATGACTATTCCTTCTCTACCTATTTACCTGTGAATCTGATTTTTCTTTACAGCTGGATTACATTCACACTATGCACGGACCGGTTGATGGACACCTAGACTGTTTCTATTTGCTGGATAATGTGAATGGAGCAGCAATGAACATGGAAGATCAAAGGTACCTGTAGATTTATTTGGGTGTATCCACAAAGGTGATACATTAAGTTACACGAGAGAACTGTTCTTTCTAGCTTTTGTGGAGATGCCACAGTGATTCCCGCAGTGACTGCACCCGTTTGTGGCCGCACAGCAGTGAATGTTCCTCTGGCCACACCACCACTGCATTTGCCGTCCGACGGTGTTTGTTTCTAGGCTAGTACCATGCTGTTTTTATTACCATTGCTTTTTTTTTTTTTTTTTAAAGATTTATTTATTTATTATATGTAAGTACACTGTAGCTGTCTTCAGACACACCAGAAGAGGGAGTCAGATCTCATTACAGATGGTTGTGAGCCACCATGTGGTTGCTGGGATTTGAACTCTGGACCTTTGGAAGAGCAGTCGGGTGCTCTTACCCACTGAGCCATCTCACCAGCCCTACCATTGCTTTTTAATAGAACTGAAAAGGTGAGTGTTGATCCCCTCAGCTGTGGTTTTTTTTTTTTGTTTGTTTGTTTACTATTGTTTTGGCTACCATCCTGGGTCTTTTATGTTTCCATATACATTTTGAGGCGATACCTTCAATTTCTGTGAAGAACTGCACTGGAATTTTGATGGGGATTGCACATTGAATCCGTAGCCTGCTTTTGGTAGCATGACAACTTTCACAGTATTAATCCTGCCCATCCATGAGCATGGGAGGTCTTTCCATCTTTTGGTATCTTCTTCAGTTTCTTCCTTCAGCCTCTAAAAGTTGTACAAGGTTTTTACTTCCTTGGTTGATTTCCTCTAAGGCCTTTCTTTCTTTCTTTTTTTTTTTTTTGAAACACTTATGAATGCTGATTTTGTTCTCAGTGTCTTTGTCCTGGATATATGGCAAAGTTACTTATTTTTATGTGTTAATTTTGCATCCTGCTACTTTAATGACTATATTGATGAGCTCTAATAGTTTTCTGGTTGAGTCTATAGGGTCCTTTACAATCTGAGTAAAACTGAGTGGGCGGTAATGCCTTTTCCAGATTACATAAGCCATTAAATAAAAAAGCATATGCCTGGTGTGGCTTAACTCTTTCCAAGTTGTTTGTAAATGTCTCCAGACCACACCAAAGGGAACCTCAGTTGAGAAAGCGCTTCCATCAGACTGTCCTATGAGCATACCTGCGGGCCATCTTGACTGGTGATTCCTGTGGAAGGGCCAAGGCAACTTTGGGCAGTGCAGCCTCTGGCCAGGTGGTCCTAGGTTATATAAGAAATTAGTTGAGTGAGCAGAGAGACCAAGCCAGTAAGTAGTATTCCTCTGGGGACTCCGCTTCAGTTCCTACCTCCAGGTTCTTGCCTTAAACTACTGCCCTGGCTTCCGTGGATGATAAATTATGACCTGTGAGGAAAAATAAATCTGTGTCTCTCCCACTTGCTTTAAGTCACAGTATTTATTTATCACAGCAACCGAGAAGGCAAGATAATGTGGCTCTTGGTTATCTTTCAGAATATAACGGTAAGACCCTATTGTTTTAGATATCACCACATTCCTGAATCATGGGACATGGAAAGGTTATGCTGGTACTGACGGGGAAGTTTTGTTTGTTTGTTTTTGTTTTTTGTCTTTGTTTGTTTGGTTTGGTTTGGTTTTTCGAGACAGGGTTTCTCTGTGTGGCCCTGGCTGTCCTGGAACTCACTCTATAGACCAGGCTGGCCTCGAACTCAGAAAACCACCTACCTCTGCCTTCCAAGTGCTGGAATTAAAGGCATGCGCCACCACTGCCCGGCTTGAAAGGAAGCTTCTTAACTGTCTGTGTTCCATAGTGGTGGAAAGTTCTATGCATACTACTGGAAGAGAAAAGTAACCCGACTAGTCTTACTGAGATGTGAACAGTGTGAGCAATATATAATGACTGATATGACTAGATATGCCTACGGGGGTAATAGTGGCATAAATGTTATGATGGAAGTAACTTACTACTTTCTGATTGGATTTAAAGCCTGCTCCACAGATGGATCTCATGCTTAGTACTAGTAATTGGGCCCAACCCCTATAACTGGCTAGACCTTAAGTCTTCAGGAGATCCTAATAGTATCATTCTGCTAAGTGGATCTAATGATAAATTACCCCCAGGTTAGGGTGTCTCTCAAGCATCATCAGAGAAGTCTCTTTTGCAGTAGATGGTGATTAATACAGAGACTCACAACCAGTCAATGTGGAAAGAATAAGAGACTGTGTTCTAAACAGGACAACTATACCACAACCCCTCCCAATTGGCTCGGGAATTATCCCAGAAGAGGGGGGCTGTAAGATTGTAAGAGCCAAAGATAATGAAAATATGCATCCAAACAGTAGTTGCTAGATGTGAGAATACCATTGCACACATAAACTCATAGCACAGGTGAATGGATGCACAAGACCTGCATAAGATCAAGCCAACCCACTTCCAGCACTGAATGTGAAAGACCTCTTAAAGTCCTACACCTAGCTAGGGAGTAGTGAAACTTATGGGTGTTGGTGCAAGGATAGTCAGCTTTCTTCAGAGGCATGGATCCTGAGATGCAACTCATACCCCAGTAGGCTGTCCTGTACCACACACTTATGGGTAGAACTAAGTGAACTCAGTTGGCTTAGGAAGAGAAATACATGAAGCCAGGAGGGAAAAGTAGTGGATGCAGTAGAGGAGGAATTATAGAAGGAATGGGGGTGGATTTAATCAACACACATAATATGTGCGTATGAAACTATCAAACCATAAAAATAATGTATGACACCTATTTATTTTTCTCTCATACTTGATTGATAATTATGGGTTGAGTTTGTAATATTAGCTATCAATTAGCTCATTTGGGTGAAGAAACCATAATATTGCTTTAACTATTACACTAATTACTGTATATTTATTAAACAGTTGTCTGATTCAAGGGAGATTAATTCATGGAGCAACAACTGGCATTTATAAAAAGTGTGGAGATATCTTTTCATAGTGGTAGTTCACACGTGCAAGCACTATGTTGCTGTGTCCTTGCACTGTTCCATGGATTGACCTAACTGGGCCAAAGAGGAAATGAAGAAATCACACACACATAAGTTCTGATCAGGTGGTGTGTGCTTTCAGATGGAGAAGCTCAATGTGTTTATTAAATATTGTCGAACAGGGAAGTGGGGTTTTTGTATGTAGCTGAACAAAGAGGCAGGGTTAATACACACAGCTTAAAAAAGGCAGGGTGATTATATTCAGCTGAACGAGGAGGTAGGTTTGGCAGATCTTGGTAGGTTTCTGTACTGGATCAGCCTTTAGAACATAGCCATCTGAGGGAGAATGCTAGGTGGATGTTTTCTGCACACACTATCAGAATTGGCACTTGGACCAGGCGAGGGCTTTCTCATCCCTCTGAGCCTTACCAGCAAAAGCTGTTATTCCCATGGGCTGAGGTGTTGAGGTCCTTGGTATGGTCATGCCCTTGTCAACAATACACTGTCACTCAGGACTTCATCAGCTCCTTACACTGTGCTAAGTTCTCCATTCATTTGCTCAACTGATACCTCCATTTTAACAGTGAAGGAACCAAGGCTCAGACATCAAGAAAATCCATAATGTGATCAAAACCTCACAGGCTGTTGAGTGAGCAATGGAGTTTTGCCTTGAACAAAGTCTGCCTGCTTGGTTCCAAATGTGTTTCAGATGTAATATTTAAAATGTGAACTATATATACCACGGCAATCATCATCTCAGATCCATTGTTTTAACTATGTATATCGCGACCTGCTCAACTATGTAATTAAAACCAGCCTACGGTGGTCTTTAATGTGAGCAAAGTCAAACTGTGCAAGAGGCACGCCACAGCTTAACTGGGCCAATTCTTTCCTTTAGTTTGACCCATTGCAGATCAGCATGGCGCTAATGATGGCTGTCAGTACATCAGGGGTTATGAATGACAGTTTGTCCTCATTCTGTAAAAGAATGGATGTATTTCAATCCATTCAGTCTTCTTTCAATTCCCAAACCCATGCTGATGGTGGTTAAGGGGCAGGCCTGAAATTATGAGGTCACAGACAAGAATAGTAATGAATGATCATTGCTAGGGCCATACTGCAAACTTATTCTCAGCTATCCATTGTTCTAACCTAAATTTAACCTGCTCCATTCCATCTCAAGAAGGTAGTTCTAGGCTTCCCATGACCTTGGCAACTGTGATTAGATCAGTAACAGAGACTTGGGGGTGACCCACTGATTGAGTAGGATGAAGTTAATCAGATACATTACTGATGTATTCAAATGCTAGGATGTCTCTAACTGAAATCTGTGAATACTTACTTAGGCTGGAGACCCCAGAGAACCTAGAGATCCATGGTTCTTCCCCTCCTGATCTTGCTTGATTCATGTTATTGTGTTGTTTGGAAGTTTGGTTCCCAGGGCTTGTTTGGAATTTTGGTTCCTTGGAATCAATCACCATCCAGATGAGGGAGATGTCTTAAAGTTTCTTTCAAAAGTGGGAAGAAGTCTTTAGAAGTACACATGTATTCATGTGTATATAGTGGTATATAGTTCACAAATGCAAGTACGCAGTCTTGCTGAATATTATGTGATGGTACGAGCCACCTGGACATAGTTTACTTCCCCATAATGGGTTAAGGGGCTGACCTCTCTTTAGTATGGTGATGATTCATTTTGGTCAGCCGCATGGTGGGGCTTTCTGCTGTTGTTGAGGGTTTTTGTTTGCTTGTTTTCTAGGAGTCATAGAACAAATAAGATATATTTGGGTGCTATCATATGTCTTATAAAGTATTAACTGTTTATTAAAGATGCAATCTGATGTACCTTCATGGCCATATCATCTCTAACAGTTTTATTAAACATTAACCCTTATATTACAACATAATGTGACAAGGTAGAGAGTATTCTCTTTGCCCTTGGCAGGGTTTGGAAACTTTTTTTTTTTTTTTTTTTTTGGTTTTTCGAGACAGGGTTTCTCTGTATAGCCCTGGCTGTCCTGGAACTCACTTTGTAGACCAGGCTGGCCTCGAACTCAGAAATCCACCTGCCTCTGCCTCCCGAGTGCTGGGATTAAAGGCGTGCGCCACCACGCCCAGCTGGAAACATTTTAAAAACTAAAAAAAAAAAAAACAAACAAAAAAAAAAAAAACAAAAAAAAAAAAAACCAAACCAAAAAAACACAAAACAAAAAACCTAATTTTATGAGGGCATAATCATCTTGTAAATTAAATTCAAGTCTAGGACATATAGAATGACATTTTCTCATTAACTCTGTTGTGAGTTTTTCATGTAGTGTCTTTGTTTTCCCTGTGTCTCACACAAACCATCTACCTTAATTTATTGGTTTAAGAACTGCCTAATTACACAGGTAAAAAAAAATAAAATTCTATGATTTTCCTTCCTTCCAGATTTAGTCTCCTTCCAGAGGAACTAGGAACCATTTCTTGCATTTTTAAAAGCTGGTTTGTTGTCAGATCTCTACCTTTGCAATGTTGGCAGGCATTGCCCAGAGCAGACTGAAATCAGTAATGGGTGCTGCCTGTCTTTATAAAGGTAATCTTGCATTCATCTTTAGAATTATGATATCATTTTTTTCATGTATAAATGGAGAATGAAGAAAGGGTAAAGATGTTCCATTTCCATTGAAGACCTCATATAGAATCTAAATAAATACATAAATTGGTCGAACCTCCAGCTAAATAGTACACTTTCTGGATAACAACTAAAGCCACAATCTTTAAGCATTAAGATTTTGCTTTTGAACAGACAGAATACTTCTGCAAAATATACATGTAAACACACACACACACATCAGTATCAGTCAAAGACTTTGAAATGGTTGGAAAACAGAAAGTGCTCTCATTAACTTGCTCTAACATAGCACTCAGTGGAATTTATAGAGATAAAACTTCCACTTTTGATATTTAGCTTTTGCCAGATTTTATCTATACCCACCATCAACCATGTTCCTGAATCAATCACTACATATTCTTTCCCCAGCAAAACAGATCTGTCATCAAATCTTCAACTAATTTATGAGTTTTCCCTGTCATATATGTCATAGTCTGCAAAAATCACTGGAGAATACTTGGAGGGCAGGTTGGGAATGAATAATGGCACTGTTGAGTTTTGTACTGGTGTCTTGGTATAAAACCAACTCATTTGTCCTGGTGCCGGTTGGCCCACCATGGTTAGTTAAGGTTACTGGATAAAGATCTAGGTGGACTTTCTCTTTGGTCTAACTCTGGACTAAACCTTTCACTAAGTTCCTGCCACATGATAAATACCATTTATTGGTAGCAAGGCTCTAGGGGTAGATTTGCATCATTGACCTCAACAGAGCCTCTAAAGGTACATATTGGTGTGACACCTCCACTCTAAACCTCATCCTTAGGATGATAATCAAAACATCACCCCTTTGAATGAATGTGAATAGTAGAAACATTTTCTACTAAGCTAAAGGGATAGCACATGAGTTCAACTGAAGAATGATTATAATTTTACAAAACTTGGTTGAAAGGAAACCATATAATATTAATACACATTTCCCTGCAGAATTGCCTCTAGGTTGGCAATTATTATTGAGGGAGATATGAGAGAGTGTTTCTGTTGAATTGCTTTTAGCATTCAAAGTGGTGGTCCAAAGTGGTGATGACGGAGGGGTTCTTTAAATAGCCCTGAGAATGCTGAGCTTTAAAAAAATAGTAGATGATGTTCTCAGCATCCCAGCCAAGCTATACAACCAACTGACATGAGTATAAATATTCATGTCAATAAATAGGATACCGCTGAATCCACAGACAGCTAGAATCACCTGCACGTTGTCACTTCACTGGAGATATGATTTGTTGAGGAAAAGCTTTCCATTAGAGGACTATCCTCATAGAGCAGCCAGTGCCCTTGTGTAGAAAAGCTCATTGCAGATATTGTGGGGAGGGGTCCAATCCTCCTTGTCTCCCATAGAGCCAATAGAGTCCATATTAACGAGATAATCAGACTGCTCACCTATCTCTTTGTTCAAGGATGTGCTGACATCATAGAAGATAAATTTGTCAATTCACACTTTCAATAAAAACATGAATTTCCTTATTGTTGTTATTTCTGTATGCTATTCCCATCAACACCACCTTCCTTTGTGAAGATGATTTATTAAATAACAACAACCAATGTCAAGAGAAGAACACTCGGCCAATCTACCATAGTTTCTACATCTTAGAAAAGATGAAGCCTGTGTATGACTCACACTGGGACTAGTGACCTGTTTTTTCTTTGGGGGAGGTGGGGGTTCGAGACAGGGTTTCTCTGTATAGCCCTGGCTGTCCTGGAACTCACTTAGCAGACCAGGCCGGCCTTGAACTCAGAAATATGCCTGCCTCTGCCTCACGGGTGCTGGGATTAAAGGCGTGCACCGCCACACCTAGCAACTTTGGTCATTCAGCCCTTTAGAAAACTAGGAAAGTTCTTACCCTCTGAACACTTTATTTCACTTTTATTAAAGGGTGAATGTGTGTTATCTATTAGACATCACATTATTGAGGCATGTATGCCTACCGAGAATACTTTAATGCAAAGTCATGCATGATGCATACTGGTGTCCCTGCACAGACAGAAATTTCCACAGATATTCTCAGTTGACTGTAACTGTCCAAGTTACAGTTTACACATTTTTTGATACAAGAACCAAGAAGGTGACAATATGGCACTTTAAAGAGTGTTCCACTAAATTAATGCTACAGCCAGGAATGGTGTGTTTAATGGTGCAGGTCTGTCATTTGATGCTTTGACCCTTTTATGTCCACTCTCATCTTCATCTGATGAGACAAAAACTATATAGACTGTTTCCTCCTTGAAACTGTGCTAGGTCCTACACAGAGGTACCATGCTCTGCTCCCTAAAAAGACCCTTTATTGATCTATGCAAAATCCTGAGGGACACGGAGCTAGATATCCCCGCCATGGGAGACATAGGTCAAGGAAGCAGGTTGGTAAAGTGAAGAAAATAAATACACGTCCTTGTATATGCGATGAGTGTGATTTCAGGAAAGCATTTCGGGGGTAGGGGTGAGGAGGCATCTGACAGCTCAATCAATTTTCACTCACAACAAAGGCAGATGTGCTGACTTTCACACTCTGTAATACACTGCTCATGGTCATACTTACCAAGTGTCAGCTCTTGTGTCCAGGAGTCACAGCTAAAGTGGATGGACATCTGGACCAGTGTCCCCTGGAAACAGTCATCAGGAAGGTACCAATGCAATCCCTGGCCAAAGACACCCTGTAGCATGAGCTCAGAGCAGCACAGAGTGCTCAGGGCGGTATTTCTCCAGAGAGCTATTTCAGATTCCATATAAAAGTAACGGGTGGCCTTGGATAAATCATTCCTCTCATTTATGTGCTGAACGAGAGAAAACAAGTCAAGAACTGATGCATGCAAAAGCATTTGGAGGTGATGGATGGGGACATTAGGGTGCATTTCGTCAATGGCATGCCATTAGAGAAAGCCATTTCATAGAGTAAATTAAGAAAACAAACCAGCTACGTGACACACTTGGAGGTGCCACTGGCCACCGTGCTTTTCCTCCTCCTGGACTGGAGCTGCAGAGGATTGATATTACCATGCTCACTGTTAGCTACCGATGTCTGCCTGAGACTCGGACCTTCACCTTGGGCTTCTCTGTAAACTATGGCCATTCGTGCAACCTGGGAAGCCTCTCTGGCCAGCCCTGATTTCCCTTCATTGTCTGGAACTGTGACTTAACCCTGTTCTTGCTGTTCACTTTCATGTGTCAGTGGCTTATTCTGTCCACCCCATTTTAAGATTCATCAGAAGCAAGTACTGGGTCTTACAAATAAATCTTCCTAGCCTACAACCTGGTTTATAGTACTCAGTACACATTTGTAGGTTTCATCTGCTGTTAACTTTGCTCATTTTTCTCGCAGGCCGAGAGCTATTGTTTGCCAAACTGATGAATTCATTAGGAAATCATGTCCTTGACTGGAGGAGCTGGAAACACACATACAGAAAGAATGAATGCTGGACTCAGCTCACAAGTACACAAACAACACTTAGAAATGTGTGGGCAGCGACCGCAGCATCAACGGGACTGAGGAAGCTTCGGGAAGCAACCAGAAAATATGAATTCCTGGAAGAATTACATAGTTGTCATGTGAGCATGACAGGGGGCTGCAGCAGGTGCATGTCCGTGCGCCCAGGCATGGGAGGAGCATTTGGGTTCTGAGTCACTCGCTACTTCAGGAGCCTCTACTGAAAAGCTCAGCCTGTCTCCAAGGTCATCCGCTACCATCAAGGTAGAAATGGGCCATGAAATCACAGACCCTTTTTCCTGGTGAGAAGGTGCTGAGTGCTTAGATGCACCTCATGGTAACTGTGGCTTCATAAAAATCAAGGCTGATGGATGGGGAGGAGGCGCTCTGCCTTTGTATGTTTAGTCTGTTACCACTTTTAGTGCAGCTGTGGCTGGGCCTCCTAATGGAAATGCATTCCCCTCTCACCATCACGCAGACACAGATGTGCTTGGATAGGAAAGAGCCTTTACCTCAAGATTTTTCTCCTGTAAGGCTTTCCTCATCCCAGAAGGAAACAGGAGTCAAGGGAACCCACCACAATGTTTTGTTAGGTAGTTCAAGTTAGGTAGACAGGAATTTTAAAAGCTCATTTCGGGTCGCCAGTGTGGGTTTTTAGTTCCCTAACATACCATGCAGTCTCAAGGATTGCCTTTCTCATCTGTAGGGCTGTGACTAATAGGAAGTTAAGATAAATGGTGGGGTTTTTATTTCCTTTTAAAAACAACTTTGCTTTAAAAAATGAAGACGAGCAGAACAATTAAATCCTCCTCGCACGGCCCCAGTGGGATTACCTTCTGAGATAGGGGTGGTGAGGGATGAATTTTACCCATTCTACAGGGTGGATCTCAGGCTGGAGGAAGAAAAGCTTGTAGCCAAGGCTACCGGTGTGTATCAGAGGTGGACATCTTCCCAGAACCTGGCAGCTTCCAGAACTTGCACACACATGCATGCGCATGTCAAACAAATGAGAGACTCAACTGTGTCTGATGTAGACAGGGTGGACCCATGTACTCATCTCTCCCTTGACCAGGAGGAATTGGGTACAACCAGAGTTGCCACACGCAGACTGTTTGACAGAGGGACAGCTCACCCATCTGAGGAGCATCCAGAGGCCCTACACCCTGAGGTTTCTTTTTCAGTTTCTCCCTCACAGGTTAGTGCTATTCTAGTACAAAATCAGCCTCTTTCTGGCCAAAGCTGAACTCGCAGTTCTGATTATGCCTGAATGCCAAGTTGAAAATTGTTCAAGTCCAACATTAAGAGTCCAATATCAGTGCGGAGTTCTACCTTTGATTAGCTTTGTGGCTCTGGTGAGGGCCAGTGGCCCTCTGTGAACCTCAAATGATCCACAGAGGTGAACTCTATATAGGAACCAAGTAACCAGAGGTCCTCACGGAGCTTAGGTAATGGTGCATTTTCATCTTCTAGGTAGAAGTGAGGCAGGTATTTGGAACACACACACTCAGCAAGTCGGCTAATGGTTACTAAGTAGGAGAAAACCATTCTCTCTTAAGACTGATTTCTAGGAAGAAGTTGGGAACTTTCTATGAAAATCACAGACAAAGACTTCCAAACTGGGACCTTCCTACCCAGAGACAGCAGTGTTCAAAGATGCCTCAATCGGAAGACAAAGCTACCTCAATTCACTGTTGCTTAGCAATTAAATACATGAGAACAGGACAGGAAAAGACAGAGGGACATCCCGGGTTTACCAGAGACAGGCATTTTCAGGGGACTTGGCAAGGGTGGCATCATTCTTGGGCACACCAAGTGCTTTATCTGCAATGGACAAACCCCAAATCCTCCCAGCTGACCTGGGTCACAGTCTTATTTACTTACACAATGTAGAAGATGAAGGCAGACATAATGCTGGCCATCTGTCAGAGTAATACTGACCTGTCCCTGAAAGGGATTTCAGCAATCTCCTATCATCTTTGTAAGACAAAATAATATCATGGCACAAGGGCAAATCACGCACAAACAGAGCTAGAAAGAAATGGTGCAATTCAGGGGGGAAGAGACACTGTGAGAGACGACGGCACATCAATATGTACCGTGTTAGCAACTTGGTACTCAAAACCTCTCTCTAACCAGGGATTAGAAGAGATTTTGTAAGGTGTGATATTCAAGCTAGAAACTCAGGCTCTCTGGTCTGCTTCTCAAAAATGCCCATATTTCTTAAAAAGGGAGTTGATTTCCGCTCACAAAGCATGAACACAAACAGAGCTCTTCAGACACAAGGCTACTGAACCTCTCTGGGGGAAAGGGTCAACAGACAGAATCCTGCCTGGAGAATCTAGAGACAGAGCAGGGTGACCAAACTGAACAAACACACACTATTTACCAGATGCCAGGCAGATATCTCCATGTCAGAGTTCACAGAACACGCTGCTTCCTGAAGACATTGATGTTAGTCCATGAGGAAGCCAGGACTTGGGCTGGCTTGGGAGCGTCTATGGCCATTGTGATGTCTTGGACTTCCAACTTGATGTTGTCACTAAGCCACATTGAAAGGTACTTCAGTAGGCTCTTACATGAGGAACAGTCAATGTCTCAGGCCCTCTGACTTTTTGTTATCTTTTAGGCATTAAATTTTTTGGTTCATAGACAGAGTTAACAGAAAGGACATCTTGATGGACTCAGAACTGGCTTAGAACCTTCCATTTTTCCTAAGGAAACCGACTCTGTTGGCAGTGGTGTTGACTTTTTTTTTTATAACCTGGGGCTTATGAGTGCTTAGAATTTGAGGATGAAAATAAAATATGAAACCTGTTCACCAGATTGCCTGATAATGAAATGGAAAGCGCTGGATTTATAGCCACCATTATTGAATGATGCCTTGCTATGTTATGCCAAGAGAAAAGGCTTTAGACAGTCCTTACGGAAGTCCTGGAAACAGTTCATGCATGTGGAGTGTGGCCTAGTTGCAGAATATTCTGTGGATGGTCAGTCCAATGCTCTAGATATAGCAGAATGTGCCATTTCCTAAGAGTACACACTGCAAGGCAATTTTATCAAGTGTTTCACTTAATCTGTTGGTGCTCAAATGTGGTTTCCAGGGCTGTGTACACACCCGTGTCCTCAGGACCTTCCGACCATCCCTGGAGATCTTCCTTTGCCTTGTAGAGATGTCTGAGCCCACATCATGGTTAACAGCCAGGTGAAATGTCTTTTCAGTACTTTGCATCTCTGTCCATCCCCTAGGAAAGGGCACCAAGGCAACAATCTTCACACCAAGTCAGCAGATTAAGGGAGGATTGTCAGCTTCTCTCAGGACCTCATCCATCTCAGCTCCCCCAGTCACAGACTCTTCTTGTCGGGAAGCCCACGCACCTGTTGCACAGTGTCAGATCAGAAACGGACAAGCCTAAGAGACGCAACTAAAATGGGCAGAGATAATTATGAGAATTTGTGCTGTCGTTTGAAGAAGACTGTTCCAGCTGGTGCTGAAATCAAGAATTCCTTCCAGGAATAGCATCAAAAGAATCACAATGGTTAGACCGAATGGAAATGCAATGCAGTGGGCACAGACGTAGCACAGATTTAAGATCTTGTTGCAATTCGGGGTGCAGGGATGTACACCTGTAAACCCCACAGTTAAAAAGTGGAGACAGGTGGGTCAAGAGTTCAAGGTCCTCCTCTGTTACACAGAGTTCTAGATCAGCCTGGGTTATCTGAGATACTGTTTCAGAAAATGGAAACAACAATAAAACAAAACACAAAATAACCTTCTATAAACAAGCAAAGCCCCTACAAACAACAATAGCAAGGTACTTTTCCGCAATGATTATTATCAACCTGAGGGTCACGACCACTACAAGGGTCAACTATCAGACTTCCTGAACATCCTATATTTACATTATGATTCATAACAGTGGTGACATAACAACAAGTTATGAAGTAACAACAAGATCATTATATGGTTAGAGGTTATTACAACATGAGGAACTGTATTAAAGGATTGCAGCATTAGGAAGGTTGGAGAACTACTGATCTAGACAAAATGAGAGAGGTATATACAATTTCCCCAGCCCACCACTGGCCCTGTCTTCTCATTGAAAAAAAAAAAAACATGTCAGTGGAATGATTAAAACAAAAATGAAACCGTGGGGTGGGGGTGACCACCCCACATCATGAGGATAAATGAGAATGTTTTAGTGAGAGGGTGTCTGTCTTCTGAGGCACCCTCTGCTCACTACCACTGTCACATCCCAAACAGCAGTCACAGCCTTGACAGTCTTTCTGTCCCCATACATTACAGTGGCCGAAGATGGAAGCTGCACCTTCTGGAATCTAAGACGAGACAAACGACAGTGTGCTGCAGGGAGGACCTCTTGTCAGTGCCTTATCAATGGACCTGCCAGCCTGGGATTGGTAGGCCATAAACAGTTATTGAAAAATTAGAAAAACAAACCCACTATTCTAATTGTTCAGAAGGGGATTACTCAAATTGCACGTAAATAAATCATCCTAGCCCCAGGACAAACCTACCCTGCCCTTCCCCAGGCAGCCCAACCACGCAGCACCGATTTAAAAATCTTGCAATTTTATTTGCATATAAAGGCCGCTAGATATAGAATATCACAATAAATTTAAAGAAAACAACTGCTTTCCTAAATTTGAAGGTAACATAAAATAGAATAGCACTCAATGGCATCGACAATGGGAGACCAGAAAGGATTATTAGCAACAATATTTTGTGCTAGCGAAGATTGCATCAACACACAGTGCAAAATGGTAAGGAGAAGGGAGTGAGAAGACAATGCAGGGCCTTTAAATAGAAAGGACGACTAAGCCTTATTTAGTTCGCTTCCGATGCATCCACTGGAGTCTATACACACTGGTTACTGTACCTAGACTGGACTCAAGTTCTTTAAGACCTTGAGTTTGAAGAAAGAATGGGTCAGTTCCTTCAGTCGTCTGGTGTGCTGCTACCGATGTGGCTTCGCAGTTGTACTGTCCTTGGCAAGATTAAACTCCCAACTGAGTCGTAATGCACAAAAAATAGTTATATATATATATATATATAAATCCACATGGAAAAGGAGTCTGCACACTTTCTTTTTCCTTGCATGACCATCTCTTGACAGATTCTTGTTTCCTTATTTTTAAAGCTCAAATAATTTAAAAGAAACAAACAGTGAGAGTTAGTAGCATCATGATATGGATCTCTGGCTAAGCCTCTGCATGAGGGCTGTTCTTCCCCCACCTCAGACACAGTCTTCTTTATAGCCAGAGAGAAGCTAAGGTTTTTCCTAACCAACTTCTGTTGAGATTGCTCTAAATTGGGGCCACATTTGTAAAATAAAAATGAGGCAATACCAAGAAAACAACAACAAAACATTGAAAATTAAAACATATCAAACAATACTCGGAGTTGTGCAAATCTGGGTAATTTTTCAAAACACTGCTTTTGTGTTTCTTTCTGTCTTTTTTTTTTTAAATCTTTTCCTTTCAGCTTAAAGCATATTCAAATAAGACTTTTTAAATCATCTTTTTTTTTTTTTTTTTTTTTTTTAAAGAAAGCTTGGCTGTCCTTTGGCAAATACTAACAATTTACAATGGCGTGGCCTTTGAGCAAACAGAAGTCATTTTACAAATTCACAATGCTCCTTTGATTTCAAATGGATACCCCACTCAAAAAAGCAAAATAGAGGCGGCACAACGCTAGCATCTTTTTTTCTTCCTTTTCTTTCCCCTCCTGTTCCAACAATTTACAAAAAGAACTCACAGGATTTGGAAATAAACAAATCAGAGAATGTGAGTTTATAATTAGAAAAATGGCAGTTTGTAGACCGTCCCTCACATTCCAATGGGATGCTGAGTGCTTTAGGAGCCCTGTGGGTTCGGAAGGTCAAATATGATTGGAGGGTTGGTCGGTTGAAAGCTGACTGTACAGGTTGAGGCATTGATGTAGGTGGTGTAACCGTCGGTCATGATGCCGTACCCTGTAGGAAGACAGTGTCACAGTTACTGCAGTATACACAAATGGTGGAGGCAGTTGAGCACAGGGCCACAGGCAGGGAGAACAACGACATCTTTGTCAGAGGGCAGGGGAATGAGATTCACTGGGCCCTTCCAGATACCACAGATTTCAGGAGCTCCTGGCCAACTTTGCTGTTTGCTTTAAAAGGGGGAGAATTCTCCCCTCCAACACAGAGTGAGTCTTCCCTGTGTCCTCTTTGCTTAAACACTGAACTCATTAGGCAAAAGACATGATAGCTGTATCACTGAGAATAACGAAAAGTATTCCCCTACCTCTCAAGTATCACCTTCATTGCAAACTCCTGCATTAACTATTAAGTCGCAGGAAGGAAGTGGGCGGCCTAAGAGACACAACCTGGCTCCAGGAGGAGAGAGATGAAAGAGCTAAGGTTCCTCCTCATCCCTACAGATGTCTCCATGACAACTAACCACACATCACTGATTCTACCTGAGCTATGTGACTTTAACGCTAAGCCCCCCTCACTCAGAAGCATTGCCTCTTCAACTGCGGGAGGTAGAGACATCTCCACAGGACCCTGTTTCCTGACCATACCCAGACAGAGCAGAGAGGAAAGCACCCCAACATGAAAGCTGAGACAATGTCATGGCATCCCTGGCATGTAGACTTTCTTTACAGTTTTTAGCATGTTGACATTTATGGGCTTTTTGGAAGTTTGCACATTTCCAGGGACACCTTACAGGTTCTGCAGTGAGTCAGTAACTCTATGTCCACACTGGACTCCATGGTATATAAAAACAGCAAAGGAGAAATAAAATGACTGGGACTTACAGAAATCACTGATGAGGTTCTTATCCCTCCACCCTCCTCCTGCTCCATTTGCTAAAATTTTTCCAAGTAAGCCCGTGGAGAGCTTAATGAGGGTCAATGGAAAAATCTCTTAAGAAAAGAAAAGCTGCATTTAAAATGTGCACTGTTTGGTTCCGGGGTCATAAAGTCTTGTTATCTCTCTCCATCAAGAGGCCGGTATTTGCCCTCTCTCTGCCCTCTTTAGCTGTCTTAAGTGAATAAAAGCAAGTCACGTTTATTTGAATATGATCACTTCCCTTTAAAGCAAGTTTATTATTGTGGGGCTTCAGTGGAATTCTCCAATTGTCTGGCCAGTTTAAGGTAAATTAATGATTTAACCCACCTCCCCCTTTATTTAAAGGGTGAAATTCAAACTCAAGGGAATCCTACAGGAATTCAAACTAGTGTTCAAGATAACAGCCCAACCCCCATCATGTCCTCCAGGAAATACAGTTTAGATAGGCTGTCCCATCTCTCTGTTCTTCCCTCTCTTAAAGAATACTCCCCAGGCGTGGTGGTGCACACCTTTAATCCTGGCACTCGGGAGGCAGGGGCAGGAGGATTTCTGAGTTCAAGGCCAGCCTGGTCTACAAAGTGAGTTCCAGGAGAGCCAGAAACCAAAAAAAAAAAAAAAAACAAAAACAAAAAAAACAAACCAAAAACCAAAACAAAAAAGAAAACTCACTCACCCCTGCTTAGGGACCAGAGGAGACTCAGCTCTACCCGCTAGCTCCAATGCCTTCCCCTCTGCCTCCTGCCAGAGCTGCACCCCTGCTTTCTGGCCAGTTAGCTGGTGCCTGTATTTGGAGCAAGTTGATTTTTCTCTGGCCTCTGAGGATAATTTCTCAATATGCTCTTTATGACTCGCCTAACTAGGAAGCCACCGTGCTTGTGGACTCTGTGGAGTAGACTTGGCGTTCCGTTTCACCAAGCACACAGCCCCCACACACCTCAACTTGACTCTGACATTTATAAGTAACTCCAGAAAGCCACAGTGAGCAGTAGCGGGAATCATGGCAGCTGCCTACATAAGCACTTCTGCCTCATACAAATATACACACCCCAGCCAGTCTTGTAATTTCTGAGACCCCAAGATCAGCTGACGTTGCTTGTCTACAAAAGCCCAGTGACATCCTGGTTTGAAAAGGCAGAGCAGACAAAAACCCAGAGCCTTGAAGGTTCCGTGAAACTTTTGGGTTCTGGGGCCTTGACTCAACTTACCTTGAAAGACAGAAACCAACCAGTGGACATCTTCTGTTAGAGACTTCATTGTTTCAACTAACCGCAGCCAACGGTGCTAACCATTTCTGACAATTCTGAGCATAGTAAGGAAATGCTGATTTGCAGAGGGTGTTTCCTTCCAGATCTGTTAGGAAGCTTTCCTCGTACAGACAGAGCAACCCTGCAGAGATCAGCTTGTGTTCCGGGCTCTTTCTGTGTTTGGTATATAAGACACTACAGAGACAGGCAGGGACCATAGAGTCTTTGGACTGTGTCTACCCTCCAGGGCAACTTGTCTAACTCTCTTAAAGAAAAAAAAATCTGGCCTTATTGGTGCTGCAGCGATGGTTATATATAGCCCTAGACTCCAGGGTTCCCTGGGAGAGTGTGGGGCATGTGCTAAAGTAAGCCACACAGGGCTCCTACTTGCCTTTCTACTTAAAAGACAACAATACAAAATATTTCTTAGCCTCACAGGCGTGAGTTTTTCTCATGAGGTTTCATCTCATAAACGAGTTCCTTTTGAATAAAGCTAGAGGATCACTGTGTTCTCACGGTGCCATGTCCAGCCGAGGCTGCCTGCTGGAGAGGGTGAGGCCATGGAAAATGCACGTAGTCCATCCCCGTGTTCTTACCTTCATGAATCCCACCGAACACATGGAGCTTGGGCCGAATGCGCCTCTGGACTGTGTTTAAGAGCTCCACGCAGCCCACCCTTTGAAGTTCCTTTGGAACCCAGTCTCGAAAACCTAAGGGCAGAGTGCAATCAATACTCTTAATTTTCCTTCTTCAGGTAAGGTTTCATGCCGACTTTCAGGAAGCCATAACTCATCTGAAAGTTTATTATGTTATCTGTAATCCCAGCCTCCCCATTAAAGCTCAGAATGGCTTTTAAGGAACGTTCACTCATCGTTTTGTCTTCTTTGGATTCTTGATTAATTTTTTTTTTTTTTTTGGTTTCCATTTTTTCCCCCTTTCCAGTTAATTAACATTCTTTTTCTGCAAGAAGTTTGATTTATTCAGCCACAGGTTTCGAATCTTCTCCATAAGATCAATGGCATTTATTCCCGGCAGCCCCATAACAGCTCTTCCCCACTCGATTCTGCTGCTTCCTCTTCTTCAAAAGTCTTTCTTGTATGTAGACGTACCGGTTTATTCTCATGACAGCTCACAGAAAGGAGATGTGGAAGAGCTGCCTGGGAACTGGCCACAGGATGCCTTCATCTCCTTAGAGACAACACTCTTAACCCTTGCTGGTTCCTGGCAACCAAAGATTTGGAATACCCAGTTGCTTCTCCAATCCTCTTTAGCAACGGACAACGTGACCTTATGGTGGTATCCAGCAAGCTTGGGCTAATTGACTGGTTTTAAAGTAAAAGCCACTTAGTCCTCTGCTTAATGCAGAAAATCTATAAAACACTGACATCAATTATAGCAAAAGTCAGCTATCTCGATGATTATGGCCTAAAATGGAATCCATACACCTCAGCAGGATGGGGCATGGAGAAGCCAGGTGGGATGAAAGGCTGCACCACAGTCTGTGGAAACCCATCCCACAGCTCCATTAGGTACATTTACTGTTAGAAATGGCTGGGCAGGAAGGGACTGATTCCTGTTCTACTTGGCTAGACAGGAGAGGCATGAACATTTCGTCTCTGTGAAGACAGGGTAGCTGGGGTGTGGGCAGCGGCTGGAAGGATTAGGAAGAGTATCAGATGAGAGTGAGTGCCTAGCAAAAACCAAACTAGGGTACACAAAGCTATGAAGAAAAGGGGACACTCTGAACCCATAGAGATTAACATTATTACCTCGTGGGTGTGTTTTCTTGAAGGAAAACCACTTCACTGTGTCTATAAGTACTCAGATAACATCTTGCTGAGACTATTAATAGCAGAGAGTAAATGGCACATATAACTTCCTTCACACTGAGAATTCAAGAATTCAAACTCTCCAGCCCCACCCTGAGCCTCAGCCTAGCACAGCATTTTCCAAAAAACCCCACACTTAAAGCTCTTTAAGTTGTGAAAGCTTTGTCTGACTTCTTACGAAGCTTCTGGGTATGGACCTCCCTCTGATGTATGAACACCCTGGTTTATCTCACTTTTACTACGAAAAGACGGGCAGCAGCCTCTGTTGTAAGCTTTGCCAGGATGCCGGATTGTGTAGACTATTGTGTTGAGACTTTGCGATTACTATCACTTGTCTCGTGCCAAAATGAATGACTTCATTGTGAACTGCCTGTTCTGTTTGAAGTCATGTTTGAAGGGACGCTCTAGTAATGGGGATGCTTCTGGGCTATAGCTATCAGGACCCCCACCATGAACTGCACCCAGCCAGGCTGCAGCTATCAGGACCCCCACCATGAACTGCACCCAGCCAGGCTGCAGCTATCCAGGACCCCCACCATGAGCTGTACCCAGCCAGGCTGCAGCTATCCAGGACCCCCACCATGAGTTGCCCCCAGCCAGGCTGCAGAGGTAGAGGAATCAAGATGACTAGAATGTTCCTGCAGTGCACTCTTGCTGAGTAAGTCACCCTAGCCAAAATATTTGGTTGGCAATGTCCTGATTAAATTAGTCTAAATAAGGAAGTAAATTGATGATGATTAGATTAAGCTCTTTGGCAAATACAGTCTTAGGGAATGCAGGAGAGGTGAAGCGCTTCAAAGAGAGAGGTGTGGGCATGGTGGTCCCATGTGTACCACACTGACGGCAAAGAATTAGCCTTTCTTCCTGCTTCACCATCACTAACCTGTGGCTCCGTGGCCTCAGCCTGCATCCGTTCCCCTTTCCATTTGTTCAGGAGACACGGTTCCTTCCCTTTGTAAGGGAAAGAAAGCAGTGCTGAGTGGTTCTTAACAGGGGGGTCTACAAAGATTAAACATGCACTGGGAATGAGCAATAAAATGTTTTCTTCTGCAGGCTGGTACACTGGAGGTTCATACTTAATAAGGTAACAGCAACAAAAATCACCTCCAACCCAGTATGACCAAGAAAACTCTTATTAATACCATGTACTGCAATAACGTCAAAAAAGGTGTTCTCCCACAAAAAACCAAAACAAAGAAATATCAACGTGTGCATTCAAATGGAAATATTTGCATTATTTGCATTTTCCGAGCTTGCTCAGTTGGAAGTGTCGGTACAAAGTAGATGGTGAGATCCCCGTGGTGGGTCCTGGCTCAAAATGTCCTGTAGCAAGCCAAACCAGTAACAGGCTCATCAATAATTAGGATCAAATTATTTAAATCAGATAACTATCTTCTGCCTGATAATCTGGGTCACTAGGGCGGTGGCTTTGACACCCAGAGATCACATAAGTCAGAATGCTGCCACAGTATGCCAGAAAAATACCTGTCTGTAAGTCATTTTCAGGGCAAGTCCTTACCAAAAATATTTCATGTTAAAATTTTTTTCTCATATAATCATCTCAAATGTTAACCTTTAAAGATACCCCAGGCCCAGTGCTATGTGTGAAAGGAAAATGAGCTCCTTTGAACAAAAGTTTCTTTCATTTTCCTGCCAT
This sequence comes from Mus caroli, assembly GCF_978045245.1. Taxonomy (NCBI): domain Eukaryota; kingdom Metazoa; phylum Chordata; class Mammalia; order Rodentia; family Muridae; genus Mus; species Mus caroli. The sequence goes on from NW_028227257.1 coordinate 73,824,110, forward strand.
TCAAATGTCTATGATTGGTAGGTCTCTGTCTCCTTCCGTGTCCCACCCTATCCCTTTACTGTAAAGCACATACAGTTCTTAAAATAAATTAAAAGACTATGGTTTTCCACGCTCATTTGATTGATTTTTTTCCCCCTGACTTGACTAAATGAAAAAAAAAAAAACTTAATTTCATGAACACCTGTAAGCCTAGCAGAACTGCTGAGTTTAATTTCCATACTGGGTTTCTTTAAAGTCACTGACTTTCTTTTTTGTATTCATTTTTTTTTTTTTTCTGAAGGAAAATCATTACATTGTGGAAGCATTGCTTGCTAGGCTGCGGGAGGGGAGCATTCTGTATGACGAAAGCCCAACCTTTGCGCTTCTTACCTAGAGGAGGTCCGTGTGTCATGAGTATGTCGATGCCCTCAGGGATGAGGTTCCATTTGTCCAGCAGAGACTGGCCTCTGGGTAGGTTAAAGCCCCATCCATTAAACCACGGGGTCCTTTGGGAAGATAACACACACGGGTCAGGCCAGCAGAATGAGCCTCTGGACTGTCACATTTCTCGCGAGTATTCACCCACAGTTTGCGCTGCTCTCTTTTCCCTTTTGATGGTTGGCCCTGGCAGCAGGCTGCTTTTCTGTTGACTGCTTCAAAACCAATCCATTTGAAAGCAGGCATGGGGCCTACGGATTGTTCAACTAGAAAGGGGCATGGGAGCCACTACAGTGGAGACTTTCCCAGCAGGCTTCTATCAAAACTGTGACAAAAGCTTTGTCTTCCCCTAAATCCCAGTGCTTTCCAAGACATCCAGCCCTGATCCAAAGTATTCCCAGTCTCCCTTAGTGCTGCAGAGATAAGAAACACCAGCAGTGCTTCTGACCCTCCCCCTATTACTGTACAGGTTTGGTGCAGAGGTCCTTGTTAAAGTCTCAGACAAAAGGACACTTGACTTTCCACTGTCCACTGAAGTGTCCTGAACAGTCTGGATGGAGGCTCTGAAAAGTGAAGGGGGTCACAGAGAACTCTTCCCATCACCAAAGGGAGGATTCTGGGGACACCTCGATCTTTCTGGAATTTGCTTCCAGCAGCATCTTTGAGCATCTTCCCAGATCTGTTTCTGCTTCAGGAGTGAGTTTCTGAAATGGAGACTATGTGAGGAAAGGAGTGGGGATGTCTGTCTGTCTAACTGGCCCTGACAGTGCCTCATTTACAAGTGCCTCCTGTTTGTTAGTGAGAGAGAACGGTTTGTCTTTGGAAATCCTGCTGCTCCTACAAGGCATCTCCAATTGTCCTCATCCAAAACATTCAAGCTCTCTGAAAACGGCTGCTTTGTTCCTTAGGGAAATTGTGCTTTGCACTGAACACTTACAAAAGACAAGATGGACAATTTCCTGCTAGCATTCCACTCTCCTCTCCAGCTTAACCTGCCCCCACCTGCCAGTCACAGTTGATCAAATGGACTGTGCACTCTTACTTGAAGACTGGCAAACTCTTACAACCACTGAGCAAACTAACAGGATTCTCTCAAGAACCCAAACTCAGAAACGCTGACAGAACATTCATTTGGTGGTGGACATGCACAGTCAATGTCATGGGCAGAACGATGGTCATTGTAACCATTTTCAAAACCCACATTTCAGGTGCCAGTAGCAACCTTTTCTCCATGGTGAAGATAGAAAGTTTAAGAAAGAAGAGACTGGATCCAGCTAGAAAGTGGAGGAACCTAAAAAGCACCTGATTGACTTGGTACCCTCTTTTTAAGTCTCCTCCTCATCTTCCTGGAGCCTGTGCCCAACAACGTGATAATAAAATGGTAACAATCATGAAGACAGCTGTTGTTCATTAGGTGTCTGCATTGGCAAAGTTCTAGTCTAAGTATTTTATTGCATACTTCAACCTCACAATGTTTAGCGATCCGGAGATAGATAGCATTACCATCCATTTTACAAACGATGAAACTAAGTAAAACGTAACTTGGACATAAAATAAGGCGCTCTGGTTCCAACCAGATTTAACCACCATGCCAGTCCCTCTTCCTGTGCACTACCTAAATAATTTACTTGCCTTAGATGAACCACTTCTGGACTCTTTCAAGTGTGTCTGTGGCTTGAAGACAAATGCTATCTCCATTTTATGGTTCCGAAATCAAGCTGTAACATGATGGGGTAGACAGATACCTGCTGCTTTGGCACACCCAGCTCTCTCCTTCCTCTGGTGACAATGACATATTTTCATTGGTAAGTTGCTCCTTCCCTGTCATAATCTGTTTCCAGTAAGGTCGGTTCCATTCTGAATCTTGGATGAAGCGACTTGCATTTGTCTGTATGTAATTTGCCTGTAATTCACTTACAAATGTACATGCTGGGCAGCTGAGTGTCGTTCCTGGGAGTTAACCCTGCTAAAGAGGAGGTCAAGTTCCTCCTGGAATCTCAAGTCTCAAGAATTGGCTGGGAGATGCTTTAGTGATCCTTTAGTTTCTACTTGAGAATGAATGAATGACAGGGAAACCCAACATAGGAAAGAGAGGGCTTCAATGATGGCTTTAGACACATGGATTCAGCTGTCTGGACCTGAACTCCTTCTTGTTAGATCCCTTCTTTTCATTAGCTTCTGTTAAGTTCCACTTCTTATAACGGAAAGTTCTACTAAATATGACCATTGCACTTGTATAAAAAAATGAGCTCTGTTATCTGTCATGGGCATTAGTGTTCCCTGCTAAAAAGGTCCATAATCTTCTTACCTAGAACCTGTGAATATATCCTCCAGTGAATATATCCTCCAGTGGCAAAGGTTACTTAAAATAGGGACATAATCCTGGATTATATATGGCAGGTCCAGTGTGACCAACCAAGGCCTCTGACAGTGGTCTCTAAAGGGCAGTAGGAGTGACATGAGTGGAGCAATGAGAGACAACTAGCTCAACCTGATATCGCTGCCTTTGAAGATGGAGGATGAAATCTAGGAGGCTAGGGATGGTGGCGGCCTTGAAAAGCTAGATAATGGAAACTTAAAAAGTGAAGTGTTGATGGAGCATGGTGGCATATGCCTGCAATCCCAGAACTTGGCAGGCAGATCTCTGAGTTGGTAGCCAGTCTGAACTATATAGCCAGTTCCAGGACAGCCAGGGCAATCCTGTAAAATTCAGTATGACTAGAGTCAGACTTCGATTCACACTGACAAATATGACACATTTGTGTTCCTGTTGATTGGTTAAAAAAGCCATAGAAACTAATCAGTATCTACTATGTTTTAGCAGGCTGGGGGCTATAGGGCCCGTGAGGAGTTCTGGACCTTACTTGGTATGCAGTGTGTGCTCCATCAGAATTCTGGGAGAAAGCAATGCTCACTGTCCTATTCTTGATTAACTAGGAAGCCCCAGGCATCAGGTCTGGGAAGAAAGCCTGAGATTCTTCTAGAAAGGAACCTATCAGACTTGTTCTCTCGTGGCCTCTAGCATGCTCACCATCGGGTTCTTGCATATTTTCATTCAGGTCTTAAACGGCAGAGCTCCCCGGCTTGGAAATGCCCGCCCTTCTTCCTTTTACAGTGACCCTTGTCCAAGATTTATCTTAAAAGGAAAAACAAAACAAAACAGAAAAACAACTACGGAACCCAGGGAAAACTCAGCATTTTGGCAGAAGGGAGACTAAAGAAAAAAAAATAAGCAAAAACATCTGCTTTCCTAAATTTTGAAAACAAGCCTCTGGACCTTTGGTTCTTGTTTGGATGGAAAATAAAGAAGAGTTTGAAAGGGTCCCAAGCACACCCAAGTTGTGGGGCGGCAAGGGGCTTCATTTTACTGGAGACAGGCAGTTTTGAGCCCCAGGACACCCTAGGGACTTTCATAGTCAAAGGAACAGGAGTTCATTTCTCCTATCTTTCCAATGTTCCTCTTGTAGCTTCTTCTCTTACAAGCCCGTAGTCCTACCCTCCTCTTCTCAGGAAGTGCTCAGTTTTATAAGCTTCCAGGGAAAGACGAGGCTGAACTCACGGTCTATAGATAACCCAAACTGTGTTTGCTTAATGTTAAACTTGTGACAGAATGCAGAAGGGTCCAAGTTAAGGACAAAGTTCTAATGTGTCTGGCTTCTATTTGAACTCAAGCCCCTGTGAGTATAACACTGAGCGGTTACGTTACAGTGACAGGAACATTTATCAAGGCCCTGATATATTTTACACAGAGCCTTTATCTAGATTATTGGCTTTAATTCCTCACAGCACTCCTTAAGCATGCAGTCTCAGTCTATATTTAGATAGAAGCACGCCATTAGTGATAGCAATTTATCAACATCTCCAGCACTAGTATTGGTAGCTACCATGTAAGCCCAAACGGGCCAACTCCACTCTACGGTCTACTGTTAAATAATAGTGACAAAACCACCTCATGTGATTTTAATGTGGGAGTCCCACAATTATAATGGAAACATTAAAGGCATCTGCACCTGCATCAGCCTTTCGATCTGAACGCTGGATGGTTCCAGAAGATGGCATGGGACTGCCAGGTGGCTTAGGAAAAACTGATGCTGCTGCTATTTTTCATTCATATACAGTTCCTGTCTCCTGCACATAAGGAAGGTCTTCACACAAGGTAGTGGCAATAAGCCAGGGGGAAAAGCAGCCTGGTAATGTTTTTCAGAACCAGCCCAGCACAGGGAAAGAAATGGGGCCCCTGGATGTTGGGAGACCTGGGTTCTAAGTCCCATTCTGTCCCCAAATTCACTTGCTGATGTGGACCTTAGGTAAGGGAAGGACCCACAGCGGCCAACAATGAGGGGGACTCAGTTCTGGATTTCAAGCTTGCTTTTAGGAATGAGTTCCCTGCGGAAGCCCAGTACACAGTGCAGGTGAACACTGAGGCAGTCTGCCCAGGGAATAGGAAAGACAGACCCAAGGGTGGCTTCAGACTGCCACCTTGACACACAGGGCACTCAGCTTCCTATGATCTCATGCTCACAACATTATACTATTCTGTACAGATTACCCAGGTTCTGACGAATGCTGTGAATTATTCTCAGTGAACTGTCCAAATTGCCTGTGAGGGACCCAGTGCAGTGTGGGAGAAACGTCTGCACAGACGAAAGGCAGGCGGGCTCTGTCAACATCAGTGAATAACGCTCTATCCAGTTCAGTTTGAACTCTGAAACATGAGACCCCAGCAGTGAGCCCATCAGAGTTTCACTGGAAAATATGTGCATAGCCAACCTCCAGAGAGCCACAATAGGTTTTGTTCTGCAGCAACAGGGGGCAAGGGGGAAAAAGAGGAGGGAGGAATCCAAGGAACAATGTCTAGTGCCTTGGCCAAGGACTTCATAATTAGCTGTGACTAACAAATACCACATGGGAACCAACTTGTAAGAAAGGGACTCACAAAGCACCTTCATGCTAGTAGGCCAATCTGTGCCTGAAACCCGTCCCCTCCTGGGGAGGGATTAGAAAGGTCTGGAAGGAAGGGGAGCCGTTCCATCTGCCTGAAACCACTGGACCTAAGACTCAAACGGACAGGAACTGGGGATGCTTTCAAGGCACCAATCAGACCTTGGCTCTTGAATTACCAGCGGTTAGCCTCTGTGACTGGATGGCTGAGAGCAGCAGGAGTCAGGAGAGTTAACAGGCAGAACTAGTTGGAAAGAAAAAAAAAAACAGGTCTTCTAGACGGAAGCAGGCTGAGATGAAATCGCTGCAAAGGTCATCTGTGTTTGCAGTACACAGCACATCAGTGCAGGCAGAAGGAGCTGCTGCCCATAAATCCTAGGAGGCCTGGACAGAGAATGGCTGCTTACTCCCTCTGCAAACTTGAGAGGGGGCAGGGCCTGTCCTGGCAAAGCAGAATTTACAGACAGCAGAACTGGAGGTCAGGTGTGCTGCTCTGGTTCCCAGCCCTGGTTTGGGTCACTGTCCACCTTCCAGGGGCAGACAAGAACTGGGCTGCCTAAACCACAAAGACCAGGAATCTTATGTGTCCAGGTTTGCTGAATACTTCTGCAAGGCTTAGAAGCCCCGGAGTGTCTCTCTTTCTTTTCCTTAGCCTCTCTGAAGAAGAGGTCAATGGATCCTGTAACACAGCTGTGGGACCTGGCAGGCTGGCCTCCTTACAGTTGTGAGAACCCACAGGCTCTATAAAAGCCAGCCATACTTATTTGAGAGGCAGAGGTTAAGAGCGTGGATTATGGAGTCAAACAGATCCATGTTCAAGCCCCACACCTGCCAATCACTTCCTTGTCTTCTGTGATTTTCAGATTCCTCATCCTTGTAATAAAAAGTTATCTTCCAATGTCAATAAAAGAACTGTATGTAAAACCTTTGGCAGGACATAGTGCTAATTTGTAGTTTCTATTTATATATGATATATTAACAATATATCTCTTTCTATAAATATCTACATGTGTAAATATGTGTACATGCAGAAAATGGCTCAGGCTCGCTCTTCTTTCTAAAATTTCCAGCCAAGTACTCAACAAATCACAGAGCACCCTGATCCAGAATGTTTTAAAGGTCCCCAGTGATCCCACAAGCATTACTAGATGGCCAGACAGTCTGATCTCTTCCCGCTGATTACTTATTAACAGGCACTTCCCCAGCTCACGTTGTCTGAGTGGAAGGTTTTCCAGAAAGACACTTGCTCGCCCACACGTCCACGCAGCCTCGCTCTGACAAATCCCTGAACCGCAAGTGCACAGGGCAAAACAGTTCGTCAAGGCTGCTTAGCTGGCTGGCACAGGTGATTAGAGTTTGGCAAGATCTTCAATTGAGCAAGTTCGGAGTCGGGGGTATTCAGGGTTCTTGGAATATTTATGATAGAGGACTCAGAGAGGTTTTACTGGAGGAACTGACAAGCTGCTAATTAATGGTACCCGTGCTGCCTGGCACCTCCATTAGACTAAACTCAGAAAGTAGGGGCCAGTTTTCACCTTTCTTTCCTAGACTGTGGCCCTTCGGAATCACAGTCCTCCTTCCTCAAGCCTGGCACTCCCTCGCTGACTGAATGTCATCCTAGGTCCAAGAGAAGCTAATTTAAGCACGGCTGGTGAACATCACCCCACACTCCACATGCCATGGAGCTGTCATGGTAATTCATGATCTCCAGCTCACCATCGCGATGGCTGAGCCCTCCCCTGCTTGCAAAGCTTCCCTGTCAGTTAAAAAGAGCAGTTTCCCTGACACCAGATGTGTTACCCCGAAAATCCACATGAGAGGCTGTCCCCTTCTCCTGTCCCCTTCTCCTCCTCCTGTGCTCCCTCCGTCCCTGTCTTGCTTTTCCTAAGCTCTGGGTTTTGAGAAGCCTTTCTGTCTCCTACATAAGTTCTTCTATTGGCTAGTCTGGAAGTTATTTTCCTGTGCAATTAAAAAAGATGTTTTGCTTTGGCCCACAGACTGACTTGAATCAGACAGACAGACAGACAGACAGACAGACAGACACACACACACACACACACACACACCCTTGTTAGCAGAGAGAGGGAAAACTTCTATCTTTCTACCCTGTGCAGCTGCTTGGACAGCCCGCCTCACCAGACACTGGCTCAGCTGCTCCAAAGGGCACTGCAGGCTTTTCTTCCGACAGCTGTCTTGTCCCAGCTCTTCACTAGGGCTTTGTAGTATCGCCTTTAGTCATAAGGTGCTTGGGATGAAAAGATACTGTTTTGATAAAGGGCAGTCCTGGGTGACTAAAGTGGTCTGTGTGCTGTGTATGCAAAAGGATGAAATGGTACCAGGTAGTCCCCTGAGCCCCATGACCTACAGGTGGGGCTTCTTGAGCCAAAGGATCAGACAGTGCCATTTTTTCCAACATTGCTCCTGTCTTGTAACTAACACGGAACAAGTATAAGAAGCAAGCCTCTGTTACCATTCCCTTCCCCTACTGGAAAGGAGGCAGTGCGCAGAGTTTGCTTTAAGAATCTAGAAACGAGACATTATGACCCGTTTTCAAACATGGCTCCCTATGAATTATTAAAAATAATGTTACAGTGTCTGCACAGCTCACCCAAGCATCCTGACCTTTAATCTTATAAACAAGTTCTGAGCAGGAAGAACAAACTGGGGAGATGGTTCAGTGGGTAAAAGAGCTTTGCACGAGGACCTGAATTCAGTGCACCCATATTAAAGCCAGGTATGGTTGTGTGTTCCTATAACCACAAAGCTGAGTGGGCTGGGCATAGAGATTAGAAGATCACTGGGGTTTGTTGGTCAGAGAGTGATCGAGGAGGACACCTGATATCCAATCCCAGCCTCCACACCCAATTATGTGACCACACCATAAACATCTCCACCCTGCCACATGCACACACATGTCCACACAGACAGACAGACAGACAGACACACACACACTCGCCAGCATAGCAGAGAAAAGTCATTTTAGTTTCATCATGTTTTCTGTCCCCCTCCATATGACTGAGAAGATGAAGTCACCCATCATACCATGAGAGCCTGGCAGGGCACAGGACAGATCATAGCAAGACAGAGAGTACTTTTTGTGGGCAGGAGAGGAGCTGAACATGACTGGATGCTTATAGAAGTGTTACTTTGCAGCCAAGAAATTCAATGCTATCTTCAGTTAGAAGAGAAGTGGCCCCTGCTCAGACTGTCACTATCACAAATGGTGCATTGCGCTGAGCAGCCAGGATGAGAACTGCATTTACTGCTATGAGAACTACATTTACAACCTCCCCCCCCCCATTAAACCCTCACTCCCTACCCACTCAAGCAGGGAGGACACTTCAGCATGGGCATCTAACACAAACTCATAATAAAAAGGGTGGCTTAACTGGTCGAAAGAATGAAAGAAAACTCGCATTTTATCTTATAAGGAGAAAAATGGACAACATTTTATTATGATAAAGTATTTATAATACAAAGTGTCTTAGTCAGGGTTTCTATTCCTGCACAAACATCATGACCAAGAAGCAAGTTGGAGAGGAAAGGGTTTATTCGGCTTACACTTCCATACTGCTGTTCATCAGGACTGGAACTCAAGCAGGTCAGGAAACAGGAGCTGATGCAGAGGCCATGGAGGGATGTTCTTTACTGGCTTGCCTCCCCTGGCTTGCTCAGCCTACTCTCTTATAGAACCAAGACTACCAGCCCAGAGATGGCACCACCCACAAGGGGACCTCCCCCCTTGATCACTAATGAGAAAATGCCTTGCAGTTGGATCTCGTGGAGGCATTTCCTCAACTGAAGCTCCTTTCTCTGTGATAACTCCAGCCTGTGTCAAGTTGACACAAAACCAGCCAGTACACAAAGTTTACCTTAATTGTGTTGGGTATAGTTGGGTTCTTTCTATTAAGTACATCCACAATGTGACTGTCTTTGTTATCCACCCTCAAACTCTGTACACGTCATCAAATGACAGCTCCCTATTGGCTCATTCCTCCAGCTTTTGGTAAACATCTTACACTTTTTGTCTACATGGTTCAGCATGACCTGGAAACCTCATATAAGTGAAAACAGATGACTATCTATTTGTGTCTGGCTTATTTCTCTTAGTGCAATGTTTTTATAACATACCAGGTGTCAGAAAGCCACTCTGTTAGGGGTTGACTGATAGCCCATTGTTTCAGTATGCAGTAGTCATTGTTTTACCTAAGATTTCAGACTGCCCGGTGCATACCCAGCACTAAGCCTGGCCACACAGAGACTTGGAAAGTGAATTCCAGTTACTTTCTTTGTGAAGTGCACACCCAGTGGCTTGGAAGCCCAGTGAAGATGGCTTGGTGAGCCCCAGGGCATCCACTGATCCATTGGGTACCTTTTGGTTTGGATGTCTGTTGTGAGCCATGCTCTAGCAAGCTAGGTGATAGACAAAGGGAATTCAAAACAGCTTTCCTGAAGAACAACAGCCAGTTATTTCATACATAAAGGTGCTGTAGGAAGAATTCTCTGAACTCTGGATATCCTTTCTAGGCAATCTAAATTCAGAGAGCCTCCAGGAAACTCCAAATGACCTGAAAAAATAAGCTAGCGGTTTCTAAAATGGATAGGTTCCCAAATGAGAAGTGACCCAGGGACTGTTTGGTGGGACTGCAGAGAAGTCACTTTTCCCTTCAAATACTCCTAACATGCAGGTGGATGAAGCATCAGGAAACACAAAGCCATCTCCCAGAAGAGACCAAGCCAGGAGGCACTGTGAGTTACATGCCTGGCTGGTGCTAAGGATCAGAATGAACAGGACAGAGAAAGAGTTGGGAAGACTGCCAAGGACTTGGGCACAGGGCAGAGAACACCTGCGCTCCCCCCTCCTCACCACCCCCGCCCTGCTTACCTGCAGACATTCGAGAGCCAAGCAAGCAGAGCCTGCTTTACTCAAGTTTTAAAGAGTAGGAAGGCGAGAGCGGTGAGCTCAGGGTCAGCTGGATTTTGTCTTGTTACAGAGCAAACCCTCAGAGATTGATTGTAATGAATATAGGAAGACCAATGAAGTCTCTGCTCCAAACAGACGAGCTCATCGTACAGTAGAGGAGAGAGCAATAGAAAATAGTATCACGAGGGTAGTAGAGGGAGGGTGGTACCAGAGAGGAGAGTATAATGGATGCTGCAATAGAGAATGGACCAATAGAGGGCTGTATGATACAGGATAGTGTGATAGCATGTTGTAGGTAGAGGCTGGCATCCCAGAAAAAATGTGATGGAGGACTATACAGGTAGGGCTGGTATAGTAGAGAACATAGGGTGGTACAGTAGAGGCTGGTATGGTAAAGGATGGCACAGTAGAGGACAGAATACCACTTTACTGTGCTTGGTTTAGTTCAGAGTGTGTATGTATCCGACATTTATGTTGCTAACAATGCTTTCTTTAACATACTATTTAACGTTCTGGGGCACAAAGGGGATACAGTATGTGTGTGTGTGTGGGGGGGGGGATTCACTAGTAGAGAGCCCATCACCTGAAAAGGAAACCCCAGAGGAATGAATGACAGGTGGTTGTGAAAGCCCAGTGCAGCCTGAAGCTGAGGAGGTATACGGGAAGTTTAGCAGCTTCAGTGGGCTCACCACTGTAAATCCCGGCCCCCTAGCTCAGAGCAATTCACCTGAATGAAGAGCGAGTCTTCTGAGGAGTTTCTGACTTCATGAGAGATGTGTATTCCTTGATGGTCAGTGGAAACCCAAAGTGTTGACTTTTTTTTTTTTCTTCCCAAGACAGGGTTTCTTTGGCTGTCCTGGAACTCACTTTGTAGACCAGGCTGGCCTCGAACTCAGAAATCCGCCTGCCTCTGCCTCCCGAGTGCTGGGATTAAAGGCGTGTGCCACGCCCAGCAAAGTGTTGACTTTTAATATATCAGTATAAACTCAAAATATCTTGTAAAAAAAAAATCCACCATGCCAAATAGCTGTCTTAGGGTGAGAGCTTAATGGGTGATTGCATTGCTTTCTAATGACTCTGGGTATATTCCCATAGCTGATCTGTTTTTCAGTCTGTAAAATGGGTATGATAACACCTAGCCCACAGGTCTGTTGTGAGGTTTAAATATGACTCTACGCGAACTCACTTAGAACAATCTTCCCTCTAGAGGCTAGTGCCTGCTAGAATGGTCATTAGCATCATTTAACTGTTAGCGTTGCTGCTTCCTTGGCTTTGTCACCAGGAAGTTTCTTTCTCTCTTCCCTCCTCTTCAAACTTGGGAAATGTTGAGCAGATACATCCCAAAAGCACTGGAGTCAGCCTTTAACATAGGCGGGCCAACTTTAGAATAATACAGAAAGACAAAGGCTTGGGTATTGAAGATGAGACTTCTAGTTTTGACTCTTCAAAGCCACATGAGCAAGGAACTTCTGTGAATTCCTTTTCTCCTGAATCATGAAACAATGCTCACAATTCCTGTGAAACTTGCCAGGTTGTCGAGCAAATGCTGGTATAAGCAAGTCGCAAATACAACAAAAGACGAAGTGCCTTCCCAATTCCCAGGTCGCCGTTTGTCCTTGAGCCCTATTTCTGCTGCTTCGAGGCTCAGAGGAATCGGAGTAAGAAGCAAATAGGTCAGATGGAAGTTAAAGCGCTGATCCCCGTTTATCTAACATTTTGGCTCTAAAGAACTAGTTTCAGTCCAGAGTGATTTAGTGAAGTGAGGAAGCCCTGACTGCGCACAGTCCAAGGGACAAGTGGAAAGCTTACTTGGGCCCTTCGATTCAGAGGTGAAGGCAGGTACGCAGGTCGGGTGTCTCCCTCACCCCGTGCCAGCCAACCATGTATTATTAATTGGGCTCAACAAACATTACAAGCATCTTCCACTGTGAAACTCTGGCAAGGCTCTCTGGGGAAAGCTAAGCACAAAGACAGGCAATGTCCCAGTCTTCACCACACTGCCATCTGGTAGGGATAACAAGATAGTTACAGGCCAAACAGACCCCCTCTCTCTGCCCATTAAATTTTCACTGCACCCTCAAGGCTCCGGTCATCATTATATTTCTCAAGAAGCTTTTTCTAATCCCCTCAGCCTTTTGTCTAATCCTCATGCGTGAACTTTAGCATACTTTACATTCTCTCTGAGGTGTGTACGTGTGCTTGCCTTTACTCTTAAAGGCATTTTAGTCAAAGTTTGGCTAAGCATCTCTTCAGAAGATTGTAAGCCATTTTTGATTCATCTTGGTGTACCCTAAGATTTGGTAAAATGAGTGACTTGAAACAGATATCAAGGAAATATTCCCAATAATGAAAAAAAAATTAGCAGGATATTTAGAATAAATGCTAAAGGGAGTGATCCAGATAATACTCTGATTGGAGGGCAGGACGGGCGAGATGCAGGAAGGACGGGGCGAGATGCAGGAAGGCTGGGTGTTCAAACTGGAAGACTCTTCTAAAGACTAGATAATAAATGTATAAATAGATACATTTAAATAAATTTATAGATAAATAAATTTAAAATATATTATAGTATATATGTACATAATACACATGTACACACACGTATGTGTGTGTGTGTATATATATATATATACACATTTTAAAATTTATAAAATATATATATATTTTTAAATAGGCCAATGCTGCCTAATATGACAGCCACTACTGAGTACTGAGCACACAGGCATGAGGTTAGTCTCAACTGAGATGTGCTAACTTGTGAAACATGCACCACACTTTGGATACTTCATGGAAAAAAAAAACTTCTAAAAACTTTTGTAGTAAATACATATAAAGTAATATTCGTGATAACTTGGTTAAACGAAACACATTAAAATGAATTTTACTCTTTTTTTCCTTTCTAAAAACCTTTGTAGTAAACACATATAAAAATAATATTGTGGATAACAATGAAACTATTCCTGAATCATGAAACAGGATTGGTTCAATATTGGTTAAATGAAACTATTAAAATGCAGTTTATTCTTTTCCTGTTTTGAAATGGCCACCTTAAATACGTTCACAGTATGTGGTTCATGTTCTATTTAAATGGTGGGAGCTGAAGAGATGGCTCAGTGGCTAAGAGGACTTGCTGCTTCTCTGAGGGACCTGAGGCTGGTTCCTAGCACCCATGTCACAAAGCTCACAACAGCTTTTCTGTAAATCTAGATCCAGGGGATCCAAGGCCCTATTCTGGCTACCACAGGCACCCACATAAATGTAGTACACTAGCAACACGTTAAAATAAAATAAACAATAGCCAGGCAGTAGTGGTTCATGCCTTTAATCCCAGCACTTGGGAGGCTGAGGCAGGCAGATTTCTGAATTTGAGGCCAGCCAGGTCTACAGAGTACATTCCAGGACAGCCAGGGCTATAAAGATAAACCCTGTCTCAAAAAACCAAAAAATAAATTAAAGTAAAATAAATCATAGAAAAAGGAAAACAAACAGATTGGGCAGTGCATCACGGGCCTTACACATGGCTTATATTATGACCCAGGATTCTCTACTCAGAAATTATATGCTAAGGAAACAATCTAAGATCAAATAAAAATGCTGTGCATAAAGCTGTTCACTACAAATATTATTTATAAGAGCAAAATAAATGGAAGCAATTATATCCTTTAGACTGTATTAAAAAATGATCGAGAAAATTACCATTACTGAAATATGCAATAAGATGTTCTACACAAAGATAAATTATAGTGAGGTAATAAACACAAGCATTCTTAGGACAAAATGTGGCTTGAACTACCAGCCCTCTATACACTGAACAGAGTACCCATATATAGATACAGCCTACATGGATGCAGGCCCTTGTGTTCCCTGGCCTCTCATACCTCTCCTAAATGACTGCCACATCCCAGGTCCCAACAAAGAGAGATATGAATTAGAGGTTCTCTTAGTCAGGGTTTCTATTCCTGCACAAACATCATGACCAAGAAGCAAATTGGGGAGGAAAGGGTTTATTCGGCTTACACTTCCATACTGCTGTTCATCACCAAGGAAGTCAGAACTGGAACTTAAGCAGGTCAGGAAGCAGGAGCTAATGCAGAGGCCATGGAGGGATGTTCTTTACTGGCTTGCTTCCCCTGGCTTGCTCAGCCTGCTCTCTTATAGAACCAAGACTACCAGCCCAGAGATGGTCCCACCCACAAGGGGCCTTTCCCCCTTGATCACTAATTGAGAAAATGCCTTACAGTTGAATCTCATGGAGGCATTTCCTCAACTGAAGCTCCTTTCTCTGTGATAACTCCAGCTGTGTTAAGGTGACATGAAACTAGCTAGTACAGAGGTGAAGAGAGAGTGGAGAGCCATCTAGAAAAACAGACAGCTGTGAGTAAAAACGGAAACACTTATGGGGTATGACAGACAGCCGAGAAAGGTCAGGCCTAGGCTCTCCTGGGCTAATCAATGGATGGAGATAATGTGAAGAAATAAAAAAGAGCCATTCTTTTGAGGATGAGGATAGAAGGTTTGCCTTAGATTCGCAAACTCTCTTGGGCTATAATCAGAACACTGTCACAAACTTCAGTCTCCTTGAGCCTCTGCCACTGAGCTCTGCATTGTTGGCTCAGTGTTGGCTCTAGGAGCAACCAGGGAATTCTAGACTGAAGCTCTAGACCTGAGTCTGAACCACCTTCAATACTTTAGAAGTGTGAGCTTTGACAACTTGTATGCCTTTCAAAACCTCAGCTTCCCCATCTGCAAGATGGGCACAGTGTCTACCTCTTTGATATATTATTGAGAAAATTAAAACAAATAACCCACATGAAGTTTTTAATAGAATGTTTGACTCTCAGTAACAGCTGTTTCGTCGTTACCGCTGTTACTACAGTGTTTAGGAAAACAGCATGACACATCACTGATCAGAAAGATTAAGTGACAGGGTGCAGCCTGCCTGCCCCCTGCTCTGCCCTCGACTGGCACGGGGTCACTTACATTCAGTTTCTAGAGTATTTTATAGCCATTGAGTTTACTCAACCAAGGTTTCATTTTCATTTTTAATGCCTTAAAGGATGATGAAATAATAAATGTTCTATATAATGTCATAGTGAAATAATTTAACCAGAAAATTATTTAAATTCACTGTCTTTTCACTCTGAAGCATAACTCATGAAAGTCACTCTCATTTCAAATTTCACTTTTTTTTTTTTAAATCCCATTGTGCCGCTCATTCAGTTCCAATCTACTCAGAAAATTAAGCACAACCTATCAATTTCTGGGTAGCCTTTCATTAGCCAAAAGCAAAACCAGGCCAATCGCTTTGAGGTGTTTTAGAACTGCTGATGGATTGAAGCAATCTTACAAACACAAACGTTTGCTTTTTCTAATACTCGGGCCTATTCATTCTGATTTCTAAGCCATTTGGCATGAAAACGGTTTCTCTGTTTTATAAATAGAATATTTTTTTCAGGGTTTTCTAGAGGTGTCTGCTAAAAATAAACAGGGCTCTAGCTTATTTCTTTATAGCTTTCAAAACCAAAACAAACTAAAACACCAGGGCGTAACTGAATGTGCTGTATTTAAGTTTTGAAAGGTATCTTTATGTGAACAAGGTTTAAGTTCTTGGAATGCAATTCTGCAGAAATTAGATTTTACATAGGCTTTCCTATGTGAAGTAAGAACACCACGGTGTTGGCTTTGTTTCTTGGGGGCCTCAGAATGAATGCAACTGAGCTCAGCTGTCCCTTCACTGAAAGATGCATGTTTTCTTTTTCAAGACAATTACTATGAAAATACATTAATATTCTTGATACATAAACCCTCAGTCATTTGCTCACGAGCTGATGGCATTATAGTGAAGAGGAACCTGCTGGTCCTGCCCCATGTTGGGGACTGTATGAAGTTATGGTTAGGTTGCTGGGTTGCAAGGTAAATGTCATAACTCAGCAACAACTCCATGTTCCCGTTCCAGTTCCAAGGAGCCGCTTGGCTTAAATGACAACTCACAGGCCAGGACAGCAAAGCAAAGGTGGGAAATGGCTTTGGGTTTTTAGGTCTAGAAACTAGGCCAGGAACCTCCTTGCACGGGTGGCACACACGTTCCCAGGGTGTGAATCAGTGGTGAATGGGGCATGAACACACGGTAGGGTGAGGTAAGAGGTTTCTTGGTGCACCGTCACACGGCAATATTGCCACACTGACACATTACATCTGATCTCCTGTGACTGTTCTGGATCTTAAAGGATTCTATGGTTAAGTAAGTCTGAGAGGCTCAGTCAGTGGTTTTCAGCTCCAGGCTGTACGCAGAAAGGGAAAGCTACCACAGAGACTCTTCCTTCCACAGGAAGAAACCTGCTCAACTTGATCTATCTGAACATGGTCCAAACAATTAGGACTCTATAAGCCATGCCCTGCTCTTAAAATAACGTCTGTTCTTATTCCGTGGTGTTTATGTAAACCTGGCAGCTTGCCCGGTCCGGTTCTGAGCATGTTTCTGCTGCACAGGACCCCATTTGATACAGAGAACCTACAGTAGACATAAAGTTTCACTTTACAGAGGAGAAAGCTGAAGCAACAAGAGATGAAAGGTTCCCAAGGTCAAACCCAGGTCAATGCTTACCCTCCATGCCAAAACAAACCGGAGTCAGGCACGAGCTCTCTCAGCCTCAGTTTAGGAAGTATAGTCCAAAGAGTAGCCCCGCCTGCTCCAGGTGGGTCCTCTCCTCGTTCTCTTCTCACATTGCTCCCTCCTCATGTCACAAGCTAAACCTGGACATTTCCAAGACTTAAAAGTTTTCTCCTTTTGCACTAGAGAGTGACAAATTGGAAGGGCTTTGCAGGAGATGCAGGTCCACTTGTCCTGAGCAATATGTTTTCTACTGCCGTTATAACAACGCTGCAGGAGTGGGGGGGGGGGGGGCTTGAAATAATACAGCTGGTTTATCTGACAGTTCTTGATACTCCCAGAGCAGCCTGCTTCTGGGGACTTAAGGGGGAAGTCACTTTCTCCCCTACTTCCAGAAAAAGAACCGGGGGCTCCCTGGTCCAGCGTCCCTCTAACCTGTGCTCACAGTTCCTTTTCTCACTTTGACCCTCCAGCCAACCCCCAACTAGGATCTTATGATCACATAGGCTCACCAATCCAGGTCGGACTTCCTGTGTCCTGTAGCTTAACTGAACCACGCCAGCAAATCTCCTTTGCCAAAGGAGGGAATGTTCACAGGCATCAGGGATGGGGATGTGGCTATCCTAGAAAACGATCACTGTTCTGCCTCCCACAGCAGTGCTGGGCTGTGGGAGATGAAAAGGAGGAGGGCCTGGGGTTGGCCATCAGTGGGGGAGAGGTGATGGTCATGCTTCTGGGGCACCCAGCTGCCACTGCAGGGGGTGTCCCCTTCCTCACCTGTTCCTATTGCCATCACAGATCAGCTGCCATCTCGGTGCATGCAGGCATGAGGTAGAACAGGAGGCAGGTTATCCTTCTCCAGCGTTTACCACTGGGGCTATATAAGTCCATGCTGGGAACACCCAAGCTCATCACCACTATGATTTATCACCGGAACTAATGATTTTTCCTTGAAGACGGTGGGGAATTGAGTTATATCACACTTGTATTAATGTGAGCAAGTTTTGTTTGAAAACAGAATTCCTTAAATCGCTTTGGTTCTCAGAGTGTACCTCTGTGATAACACAACCTAGCGCTAACAGTAACATGTCAAATACTTATCCAGTACTCAGCATCCGGAACCCAGAACAATCTTACTGACGTCACTCCTCCACCCTGCTGTTGCTCATGGCCATCCCAGTCACCTTCAGGGTGCTTTGAACATCGGAGCAGTGAGATATGGGAGGCTTATGGGTCTTGATGGGAAACATCTACTTGACTGGCAAAGCTGGGTCCATACTCACACTTGTGTCTAGAGCCCAGCATCAGCTTGCTACTTCTCTGCTGACTGTGCTACCATGGAACCTTGCAGGCCACCAGGGTAGGTCAGAATCAGGAGGTGAGCAGGGCTAGGATGAGTTGTGAACAGACTCCTCAGGAAGGCGTATCCGTGGGCTTCTGAAGTTACTAATTTTACAGAGGATAAATTTCTGCTGCTTCTGTGGTTGGTGCAGAGGTTTTGATGAGGGGAACAGAAGTTTGTTCTCTGATTTCTGGGTTATTATGTCTCCGGGCCCTGGTTCTCTCCATTCACCCTTCCCTTCTATCTGATGACCCACTCTCTCAGCGTGAAAGGGCCACAGATTACCCAGTCAAACAATCCCTTCTCCTTTCCTATTTGAGACAGGATTTCATGTGAACCTGGCTAGCCTTGAACTCACTATATCTGAAAGTGACTTTGGATCTTTCATATTTCTGCCTGCTCCTTCCAGGTGCTAGGATTATACACATGTACCACACAAGCACAAACCATGCTTATGTAGTGCAGGGGATCAAACTCAGGGGCTCCTGTGGGCTAGGAAAGCTTGCTACCAATTGAGCTACATCTGCAGTTCCCCAAAACTTTATTCTTTAAGCTTTTTACTGAAAATTTTAACAATTAATATTATGTACTTTATTATAAAATTTTGAAAGTAGGAAAAAAAAAAGAAAGAAAGAAAGAAGAAAGAATCAGACCGGAAACCTATGCTCCGTGATAAACGTCTATACATTTAGAATAGCCATTCTGACGCATGGAGTGTCGCACTGGATGTGACACTTACACTATTGTGGTGGTTTGAATATGCTTGGCCCAGGAGGGGCACTATTTGGAGGTGTGGCCTTGTTGGAATAGGTGTGTCACTGTGGGTGTGGGCTTTAATACCCTTGTCCTAGCTGCTGGAAGCCAGTCTTCTCCTAGCAGCCTTCAGATGAAGATATAGAACTCTCAGTTCCTCCTGCACCATGCCTGCCTAGATGCTGCCCTGCTCCCATCTTGATGATACTGGACAGAACCTCTGAACCTGTAAGCCAGCTGTAACTAAATATTGTTTTTATTGGAGTTACCTTGGTCATGGGGTCTGTTTACAGCAGTAAAGCCCCCACTAAGACAGACATCGAATGTACTTTTAGCATTTAACCAACACCCAAAGTGAAAAATCCATAAGAGATTCAGAACTAGAAAGAACAACTAGCATGGAATCAGATACACATGTGAGCACAGTGTAACATGTACAAAAGAGAGCAAGAAAAGAAGAATACAGGAAAGGGAGCAATGACGGAAATGGACAGGGGCGAGCGATAAAGGTGACTCCTTAAAAACTTAAAATGGACAGTGTCAAAACTGGTGACTTGCAACATTTTCAAAAAATGGGAAATTCTAAAGGAACTTTGCTGGCCCTATCTTAAGCAGGAAATTGAGCCAGTGGCAGTGAAATTTAACCACAGTGGTCACTCACTTGGAAAAATAGCTAATGGAGATTCCAAATCTATGCTGCCTCTGTGGGTTCTGGCTAAGCAAACCAGAGCAAGGGGTGGGAGAGGGGGAGGGGGAGGGGGAGGGGGAGGGGGAGGGGGAGGGGGAGGGGGAGGGGGAGGGGGAGGGGGAGAGGGAGGGGAAGGAAGAGGGAGAGAGAGGGAGAGGGGGAGGAAGAGAGGGAGGGGGAGGGAGTGGGAGAGGGAAGAGGGGGAAGGAGAGGGGAGAGGGGGAGGGGGAGGGGGGGAGGGGAGAGGGAGAGGGGAGGGGAGAAACATGTTTGTGAAGCACCACAAAGGTGAAGAACAGGAAGCTATGAGCCCACGAGGGTGACAGAGATCCGGCTAACAGAATCTGAACACCTCTCATTCCCATTCCATCCCAAGAGTGCATTCTGGAGTGTGCAAGCCGGCAGCAAGTGTTGATGGAGTCTTCTGATTCTACTGCCAAGAGGAGACCAGGAACACGTTCACAATGCAGCACCAGGAGACCAGGGGTTTCCACCTGGGCTGCTCCCTGATGTATTCACTAAACTCTTCCGTGTGGCTGTTCCTTCATCTACCCAGCAATGGACTAAGTGCTTAGGATTAGAAAACGGTTTCTATTAATGAGAGCCTAATCTACTGACCTCCAGTAACAGAACTCAGTGTATAAATCATTGTCTTTTCCCTGGCGTGCCTTCCTCTTTAAACTTGCAGCTCTAATTCTGTCAGCTCTGTCTCCGATAGTGCCTGGTGCGTGCTAAACACCTCATTGTATGAGGTCATAAGAAATTCTGGAGAAAACCTACACGCTGCATGCAGTGCTTCTCAAAAGTTGGAGTGGACAATCACTTGAAAGGCCCATTCTCAGAGGTCTAGGTTTGGGGCTGAGATGCTGCATTTTAACCCAGTCTATGGCGATGCTGGATACCTCCTTGTGGTGCTCTGAAGTATCAAGACAAGATGACAGCTGAACCCTGGGATCCCCCCACACCATGTTAACTAAGTGTTAGGTGTGTTTAGGGGCTGGGGATGTAGCTCAGCTGGCAGAAGGCTGCAGTCCTGGAACCAACCTGAGAACCAGTGCTCAGATGGGTGTGAACCAGCATGTGAGCCACCTTCCTTTCTTTATTCAGAGACCGGCTGTTAGCCTCCTTCACACTTCTGAGGATCCGCTTCCTGTTTATAAAAAACGTGGATAACAACAACCCCTACCTTACAAAGTTTGTAATGTAAAACAACATTGCAAGTTTACAGAATGTCTAAGTATTCAAATGTATTGTGGGGACGCTCCTCTCCTGCTGCGATGCTTTAGCCTGGATGCCTCGATTCTCCAAACAAGTAAATGAGCACATATCTTTTGGGAAGTCCAGGCTGACTTCATGCTAATAGTTACTATGGACACTGTGTAGGGGATCTCGTGTTTGTTTTGTTTTCCAGGAAGGCGTGTGTGGGGGGGCCTTAGTTGATAGACAGCAGATGAGTCGTTTAGTAAGTCACGGTACTTCTAGACTTTAAAGATGAGTGCCTACATAACAGAAGCAGGCACCATCTAGGTACTCCAGAGAAACATTGCTATCTGCCCTGAGAGTGTGGCTTGACAATCACCCTGGCTTTGGCAGGGCTCTAACAGGTACCTCTCTCAAATTGCCTGGGTTGGTTGCAGGAAGTACTGAGAGCATTTTCTACTTTAGCTGAAGGAAATTGTCAGTGAAACAAATTGAAGTGACCTTTACCAGGAAATTAACTTGAATGGATATTGTCATCCCTAGACCTACCTCAGACTGGTTGGGCTCACAAGTGTTGGTATGCAATAAAAACCCAGGGCTTAAACAGAGCTACCCACCTACAACTCAGAATGCACTTTCCTTTTACGGCCTCCTGTTTGGTTTAAGATGTTCTTTTCCCTGTTTGTTCAAGATTTCCGATGATCCCATTAAATTCAAGACACATTTTGCAAGTGTCTCAAACTACCGCACTGGGATAGGCAGTGCCTTGTCTTTGTCCCCGACTTTCAAGTGAGGTCTCAAAGTTTCTCTTTCCACCATCAAATTCCAACCCTAGAGCGCAGCAGTCTGCTTCCAGGCCAGGCTCACTTGCAGGAGAGTTAGGACCTGCATTTTCCTGTCATGGTATCAGCTGGAGTTGCTTTCATCCAACACTTAAACAAAGCTTTCCACGCAAACTTACTGACTCGTCTCTTCATTTAATACACGTCTAGACTCTGTTCTGAAACTTAGGACAGGGCTCAGTTGCCTTCTTGACTTGCAACCTTAGAACAGTTGAGCCTAGTACAAGGGGAGGGGGACAAGCACACGGCAGATGGAAGAACTCTGACGGGGGAAGGGTCCTCTCAGAGCCTGGGAGTAGAGAGTCCTATGAGAAATCAGAACCTGCTCTGATGGGAGCCTGATCCACCCAATTCATTCCAACTGGTGGCCGCCCACAGCGGTGGACAGGAACAGGGACTCTGCAGCAGGTGGCCAGGCATTTGTTTCAGGATTTAATGGGTGGGTGAACAGCGATTGTGATGGTTTGCCTTGGCTGTCATCTGAGATTTTGTCACATAAGAGACACACCTCTGGCAGCGTCTGAGCAGGTGTTTCTAGAGGGCTACTTAACTGAGGAGAGAAGAGTCACCTGAATGTGGGGAGCATCATCCCATTAACTGGGTACCCCAACTACATAAGAAGCAGAACGCTAGCTTAGCATGGGGATTCACGTCTCCCCCCACACACACACACACACTTGCTTCCTGGCTCTGAGAGCATAGTGACTAGCTGCCTCGTGCATTTGCAGACACAGCCTCGACCTCCCTGCCCCGCTCAGGTGTTTTGTCACAGCAGTGAGTAACACTAACTACACAGGGGTATGAATCCACAGTGGCACACATCCCGGTGCTTACTTCCTGTCACCTCCACCTGTGATGACCAGGAAACTGCTTTCTCTCATGAGTTCATGTTCCAATATGGGAGGCAGACTTGAAAAGAACATCAAGTGCCACAAACTGGACACATTCTAAAGGCCATAATGGCTTCTGCTGTTCTCCCACCCACCCTATTCCTTACCCCCAACCTCTTTGCTTTAATGCCGATAGAAATCTTCCAAGATAGAAAGGCGGATTTCATAGGATGATAGTCTCCAGCAACCCGTGAAGAGGCAGCTAAAAAATTTGTTATTGGCCTAAAAAAAACAGTTGACCAAGCTTCTACTCCTGAGAAGCCCAGACTCAAAGTCCACCCCCTGCCCCGACTCACCCTATTTTGAGACAGGATCTCTATGCAGCCCCAGCTGGCCTTGAACTCACAGACTTGCTATCCCTACCTCCCAAGTGCTGAGAATAAAGGTGTGCACCACCACACTGTGCTTCCTCTTTTCTCTTGAAATAAAACGAGACATTTAGGAAACCATGCTCCATAGTCTCCTGGATCCCAATGGATAAGACTGGAGACTTGATTTTGTTGCTTTGAACCCAAATATAACAGTGCAGCCTTAGAGCAGCCGCTCAAGCTTCATTTGTTTTCTGATGATGATGATGATGATGTGTGTGTGTGTGTGTGTGTGCGCGAGTGTGTGCGGAGGTCAGGGGTCAGAAGGTGTTCTTCCTCAGGAGCCCTCTACTTTGGTTTTTGGAGCTAGGTTCTCTCCCTGGATGGGACCTGAGGCTCATTAGTTTGGCAGACTGGCTGGTCAGCAAGTGCAGGAATTAACTATTTTCACCACCCCCAACCCCCAGCACCAGATTACAAGCATGGGCCACCATGCCTAGCTTTCTGCATCAGCTAGGGATGATGCTTCGCCCAGCAAGCACTTATAGCAGTTTACTGGACTTCTCCACTCCCAATTCCCTACAGTTACTTTAGCTGACAGACAGTACCCATTGCTATGCTCCTTATATGGTGGCTTAGAATTATTTTGAGAACAGCAAAGAAAGCTTCTCCTCCTCCCAAAGCAATTCAAATCCCCGGAAAGCAGGATGTCCTAGCATCGACAGAGCGATCTGTCTTCCCTCTCCCGGGAGGTGCTTGCCTGCAGCCCTGTCTCCCTACATAGGCTGGACATACTTAGAGGGCACAGAGGCGCCTTCTCCCTGTTGTGTATTCCTGTACCAGACTGGAGACGCCAAGTACAAGCATAAACATTGTCCGGGAACAAGATTCCCACCAGGGATGAATACAGGGATGAAAAAGTACAAAACCATGACCATGGAGGCCCAAGACAAGCAGAACCAAGGCACACAGAGTGGGAAGGAGCTAGTATCTGGACCAGAAAGGTCCTGGGTTCAGTTAAACCTGGATAAGGCCCCTGAACTTCCACTCTGGAAAGAACAGCCCTTTAAACCTCTAAAGGTTTGCCAATCACTAATTATATGGCAATTATTCTATTTTGGGCTTTCGCTAATGAGATCTGGGAAGTGTCTTAATTACCCAAAATTATGAAAATAATTTCAAACTTGACTCCAGGGCTACTTTTACTCCACTTAGGAAGAAAAAAGGCATAGGTAAGTGTGCACGGGGTTATTTTTTATTAAGAAATAGGCTGCATGTGTTAGAACTAGGCAGACATGTTTCTGATTAAGTCCATCTGTAGCCAACTCTGCACTTCGCTGCTTGAAGCTTAAGGTTTACATATTTGCAGTGTCGCTATAGTGTTTTATAGAGTATGAGTATATTTTGGTGATTCCGAGAAAAATAAGGATGATTTCTTTGCATTATAATGCACCAGAAATCTCAGTTACTATAGAGACAGTAAAGCAGGGCAGAGGTAAGGGTGGTGACAGCGAGGGGACACTCAACTTCTGTGATCCACGCTTCTTCACTTGCCTCCGGGAGCCAGGGAGGGTCCTTCTTTGCACAATAGTGCCTTTTGCTGTCACAGGAGCAGGGAGCTCCGGTCAGTAGGTAAAAAGCACACAGTTCTTACTCCTGCCCTTTACTGATACTACCTTAAGCAGGTGACTTAACAGCTCTGTGCCTTGGTTTCCTTGAGTACAAATGGAACTATGTATTGTATTCGTCCCATAGAGTAGACATACCTACAGCAGCAGTTGAGCACACTGTGGGGCCGCTGGCTAGACCTGCTTTGCTGTGTGTTTTTGTACTCAGCTTTCCTGGAATGCCACAGGACTGTTCCTGTGTACTCTGTCTGTGGTTGCTGCTTCAGTAACCACAGTTGCATGCTACACAGAAGCAGAGGGGACATAGACAGCAGAGCCCATAAAGTCTTCAAAGACAAAGCTATGAATGGCCTGGCTTTCTGCTGGGGCAGCGAGTAGGGTGGGGTGGGGGGTTGATGAACGTGATACCTAACAGAGCCGGGCTCCTAGACTGTGTGCACTGCACGGTTGATTGTTTCTGGGGCCGTTCTAAGACAGGCACTGCACTCACCGCTTTTCAGATGAAAGAGGTGCATTAGAATTGACCCCTTATTCAAGGTGACAAGGCTGATGGAGTCAACCCAAAATAAGTCCTGACCCTCTGACTGCAAACCCAGTGTCGCTGGGTCTACTAGACTATAGCTAAACGATACTCTCCCTGGGTCTACTTGTAAGTGATTTAACTCAATGAGTCTGCAGAGTAGGGACGACCTGTCAGCACTGACCGAGCTCTGGCTTCCTTGTCCTCTGAGTGAGGTGTACTAGTGTGTAGACCTTTCAGCTCAGAGTCACCAGTGATGCATGTACCAGCCCATGATCCCAGCACTCAGGAGGCTGAGGCAGAAGGACTACCTCAAGCTTGAGATCAGCATGGGATACATATCATCATGGGCTACGGAGTAAAAACCTGTCTTAACAACAACAACAACAACAACAACATCTCACTACCATGTTGCCCAAAGTAGGCATTCATTGGAATGGCACTACTTCTTGTATTAATACCAGGGTGCTATAGTCAAATATGTGGGTGGACAGCTCAGTTAAACATGTCTCTTTACCGAAAGACTTCTCAGAGCCATTAGTGCATTACCACATTTGAGGATTATCAAGGGGACATAGTGAGGGGCACTGTCCCATCAATCCACCCCAAGAGGTCTGGGGGGGGGGTGGCTTCAGAGTGCTCTTTGGGAAATACTGAGTTTTGATCTCAGGAATCATTATTTTCTCATTTCTAGGAAGGGACTATACCTCCCCATACCCAGATGACATGTTTATTTTT